>NC_030680.2:85396210-86030654 GCF_000004195.4 Xenopus tropicalis
CAGAGAAGTTAGCGACAGGTCAGGTAAGAACCATCATACACCAGTATGTCAGTATCTTGTCAGTGAGAAAGAGTCTCAACAAAGTACTGTTGCCCAAGGATATATTAATTTGAATATATGTATATTTTCATATACACGAATGTACATACGTACATATTCTTGGTAAAAAGGGTTCTTTAATGAAAGAAATGGTTCAATCAAAAATATACATTTATTAACAAAAGCTATTGACACACATCTACAGTAGTGATGTGAAATAATTTGTCAGGCATGGATTTGCCACATGTCGAAAAATTGTCGCCCGCGTCAAAAAAATGACACGCATCAAAAGCATAAGACACGTCAAAAAAAAAATGCAGCTTGTGTAAAAAAAATTACATGTGCAGAAAAATTTTTTTACGGGTGACATTTTCGCCAAATTTTTTCGGAGAAACAAACGCGACAGATTCATTCATCATTAACCTACAGCAATAATAAACATGCAAAATACAAAACAGTACTGAGTCTAAAAAAAATATACAGATATTTACAAAGATAATAACACATGTAGATATGTTACATATAATTCCACTGCCTCCCTTATACTCATCCTTCCACTGAGTCTGGCATCTGTGTCCTTACTGCAGGAACTCCAGGAACACACTGACTAAAATGTAACCCATGTTACTAACCTAGAGACTGATTATAGTTAATGTGTCAAAGACAAATTGGTCAGTAATTATTAGTTTAATGTAAGTGAGTTTGGTAAGGACTTCACAGGAACTCTCTTGAAGTTCAGGATAATAGGAGGTGTAAAAGGGAGCTTGAGGACAAAAGGACTGGATTTACAATTACCTATTGCCATCAGGGAGGGCATTTAGCAGTTATCTGATCAACAGGATGTGCATAGGGCTTGTATTTGTTGTATTCTAGTATTTACATAGCTATCTAGTATTTACATAGCATTCTCAAATACACTACATATATATATATATATATATATATATATATATATATATATAGTCAAGCTTATATATAAATATATATATAAAATATACACATAATGTATATAATAAAGATATGATACAAGCAAGTATCCCTGAGGTAACAGTAGTGTATAATAATAGAGAACACTTTTATTGTTGTTTCCTTTTTTTCTTTCTAGAGATGGAGGAGGTATCTGGCTGCTAAGTTCAGAATAAGCAAGAGAGCGGTACTACTTTATATCATCATAGGGAACACTTGGAGGGGGGCAGATTTATCAACATTTGGATTTTCGTGGTTTTAGAGGTTTTTGAAACCACTACTAAACTAATTTCCATGAATGTCAGTCATTTATCAAAAAATCTGAATTGAAAAACCACAAACAAAAAAAGACATGGAAAAAAGAAGGAAAACTTTACTTTTTCACATTGTTGCACAAATGACAGCATCCTGAAAACCTGTAAAACCACGAAGCAAAGAAGATCTTCCAGTTGTAAAAGGGATATCTGCCATCGACTTCAGGTGGTGTATCTTTGCTTTCGGCTATTCAGGCTATTTTTTTCCATTTCCATTTGAGGCAAAAAAAAACACAAATTGTACAAAAAAATGTGTGTTAGAAAAAGCCCCCCTTAGAAGAAGCTTTAATTTCACATTAACCCAATATTAATCATGACTGTATCTATGTTGCTCAGTTCTGCTTCAGTGAAAAACAAGATATGGTACAATCCTCAAACAATGTTTTGTTTAAATGGAAAACTCAAGCCTCCAATATTTTCTGCCCGGTGTTCATATTTAAGTTATGGGGGAAGCCATAACTCTATGTCCGGTGATATTTTCATTGGTATGTTTTGACTTAAATGGGTCCAACATAAACCTGCTGTGATTGCATACCATAAGTTAAATTTGTTGCCCTGACACACATAAAAGCAAGATAAAAGGCAAACCCCGAACTATCCTAACCAGGGAACCGTCTTTACTCCATTGGACTTCAACACTTTCAAAGACCTCCACCTGGCCTCCAGTGAATGAAAGGATGTTTATTTTCACATGCATGCCAATAATAGTTAGTAGGTATGTTACTGTTTATTTCAATGAACAGCTTAAACACACACACGCAGAGCACTGTTTATTGTACGCAAAGTGCATTATTTTTTTGCTGTTTTGCATAAATGGGAGCTGCCTTGTAGCTTCCCTCAGCTATAGGCTGAACAGTAAAAATATTATCTGTTTACCTAGTAGTAGTTATTGGTGATAGTCTAAGGGGCTGATTTACTAATCCATGAATCCCAATCCCAAATGGGAAAAAATCGGATTGGAAACGAACATTTTGCGAGTTTTTCGTATTTTTTTCATCGCCGTCGCGACTTTTCCGTAGCCGTTATGACTTGCGTGAATTGTCACGACTTTTTCGTATTGAGCGCTAGTAAACGGTGGGCAAACCTTTCCGATTTTTTCGCAACGGCTACGAAAAAGTCGCAACAATTCGTGCAAGTTGTAACGGCTATGAAAAAGTTGCGACAATTTACGAAAAAGTCGCGACAGCAATGAAAAAATCACAAAATACCGATCATTACGAAAAAAACGCATTCGGACGCTTTTGATCCGTTCGTGGATTAGTAAATCGGGCCCTAAATGTTGGCATGCATGGCAAATATTCAGGCTATAAAAAGGTTCAGATATTCTAACAATAAGCCCACAAGCTTACAAAAACTGATATTGTCATATTTGGCCATTCACATGGATTGCTGTGGTATTAGTGTGGAGTGATTTAATTTAATGTTACCTGCATTATGGAATAATGAGTTCAGTTTAATGAGCTCTAACCCTGACCGCTATTTGGACCAGGTCGGAAGACCAGGAAGACCTCATCTCATTGAGAAAAAAAGAGGGGGGAGGGTTAAAATTAACCCCAAAGCATTAATGGTATGAAAAAAAACAACTTTCTCTGCTGTGCACAATTACATTTCAAATTATATAGTTTCATTCATTATTTAAATATGTAAGAATTTATTATTTGGCAATGCAAATTACGGGTAGAATAGATTTTAAACTATGCACTTATATATTGGCCTCAACTAGGGTATTACCACTTTAAAGGCACTGCACATGTGACTGTAAACTTTTAAGGAATACTAACACCATAACCATTTTATAAATGAAATGATAAACTCTCACATTTTTCATTTATTGACTGATACAATGACCAGTGAAAAGCAATTGTAAGTAGCCACTCTGTATTTAGCCCAAGGAGAAAATTCTGACAGGAGGAAATGGAGGCCAGTCACATTACATATTCCCTCAGCAGTAACAATCGTATGTGACCAAGATTCTAACACGCGCTATTGTTATAGGATGTGCGCTCTGTGCCTCAGTAAAGCTCCTTCCTATCCTTATGCCAAATGTTTCACCGAGAAACATCAAATGAAACATTGCTCTGGTGCTATTATCTAGGCATTGTTGTTAAAAACAGGTTTATAAATATGCATTAGACAATTGTTTTGTAAAACGGAAGGAATCACCCTGCAATATTATTAGTGTAAGTATTAGTCTCCTAGAATACATTAGCTCATCCATTGCAAAGCCCCACAAATGACAAATAGAAGAGATTCAAATGAACAGTGCTCGGTTTTTATTAATCTTTTATGTTTAGTAACCGTTACAGACAATCTACATTATGTGTGCAAACTGCTCTACACAGTGAGGTCCCAAGCTTCCCATATTCCTGTTTATTCCTGAATGTGCGGTTGGTTTACATATTAAGCAAGCCTTCTGATACATCGTGGCAGCTTCGCTGACACTGCTTGACCCAATCTGACAATTTGAATTGAAATTGGAGGGCTGGCTTTTAGCGCCTGTGACTTTAACAGCAATGCTTAGGGCTCAGAATCAATTCTCTCTGTTTACAGACCATTTCACAGCCCTTTACCTGCAACATCACTTGTGTCAGTCCCATAAATACGGTGCTGTATATAATGCTTGAATTAGCATAATGGTTTAGGCACACAGCTTTGAGCACAATGTAAGAAAATGTCAACATGTTCTTTTCACTTAAGCAATTAAGAACCATAATGCTGCTTCAGTGGAAATATCATCAAGGTTAAAGACAACCTCTAACACCCCTACAACCTTTTTATTCCAAGTTTACGAAATGAGCCATAGAAATTGAAATGTTAGTAAACAGTAGGCCAGGAGAGCTCTTTTAGCATCTTGTTTAATCGCACCACACATTCAGTGAGCAAGACTAAATCCTTCAGATGAGATATTGTTGAAACATATATAATACATAAAATTAGATGTAAATAAAATAGAGTTTATTTTTTTAGAGTTGAAGTAGAAATTAAAAAAAAAAATTTTTTTAAATTAATTGAGAGCAATCTGACCTATAAATAAACCTGTACCAGTACTACAAGTAACAATTCAGGACTATCATTTCCTTCCTGCACCCTGTAACTTTTCAAATAGTAACTCCCAGAAAAGAGAAGCAGCTACCTAAGCCTACTTTACCCATCACTCGTGAGATCCAAGTGCAAGGGTTCGAAGACTATGGTCTCCAGATCCAGATATGGTTAACTCCAGATCTTACTCCAACCCACCTAGTAGACTAAGGGGCACATTTACTAACCCACGAATCCGAATTGGAAAACGAACATTTTGCGACTTTTTCGTATTTTTTGTGATTTTTTTCGGCGCCTTTACGACTTTTCGGAAATTGTCGCAACTTTTTTGTTACCAATACGATTTGCGTGAAAAAATGCGACTTTTTCGTAGCCATTACGATGTGCTCGTATCTTGTCGCGACTTTTTCGTATTGAGCGCTCGTAAGCGGCGGGCGAAACTTCAAGTCATGTCAGGTGTTTGTTTTGAAGCAGCCTCACATTTGCAACATATGCAGATTTTCCAGGATTTTTTTTACCTAAAATCATTGGTACCCCCTCTAAGGTATGTTTCCATGCACATGTTATGACACCATCATAGGCAACAAAGTGTACAGTACATTTATTACTTGCTGGGTTACCCAGAATACTGTAAGAACGCAGTTATTTTTTTAGTATGTGAATTTAAAAAAATGTGCATTTTAAGTATGTGTGAGCATATACATCTGTGTATACGGATATTTGTATTAATATTTCTTTATGTATATAAGTGTGTGTGTTTACACATTTTTTTTCCTCAGGCTACTTATGTCCATAATGCCGGGCATTGCTCTATTTAAAGGACTACATGGTTTTTTTTTTCAAATAGAACTTCTCCAGAAGATTTCTGCATTGAAATCAAAAACACAAACAGAATTTTTTATATTTAATTTTGAAATTTCCCCTGGGGATAGCCAAATTCTTAATTTCCCAGGGTGCCACAGCCATGTGAATTAATGTGCTCTGATAAACTTCAGTCACACTTTACAGCTGAGCTGCAAGTTGGAGTGGTTTCACCCCCCACCCCCCCAGCAGCCGATCAGCAGAACAATGGAAAGGTACTGAGATAGCAGCTCACAGTAGATATGAGAATTGCATTCAATAGAAAGAAATCCAAGTCCGGTTTGGGACTCCTCCAGTTACATGGGAGTAGGAGAAACAATAGGTTACGTGAAAGCAGTTCTAATGTGTAGCGCTGGCTCCTTCTGAAAACTCAGAATCAGGCACAATGCATTTTTACAACTAAAAAAAATACATTTGTTGGTTTAAGAATTTTCTATGTAAACAGTGTAATTTAAAAAAATTTAGAAAAATTTAGAAACATTATGACAGTATACCCACTATTTTTTGGTTTTATGCACAAAAATTAAAAATCTTTGGGGCCGATTCACTAAAGGTCGATAACGCTTATCGCATGCTTGTTTATGTTAAAAAGTGCGTGATAATTCATTTTGCAGGCATTAAGATGCATATCGCATGCGCAAAAAATGCACTATCGCAAAGCGTTATTTCTATCACATTGCGTTAATTAACGAATAGAAACAGTACTCATGATTCACAAACACTTATGAAGCGTTAAACGTACAAAATATCGATTTAATCTGTGTGAATATTAACACCTACTTGGGGTAGGTAGTACTTAAACAACATTGCGGTTTGTGAGCGTTTGGCAATACAACATGGAGTTTGCAGTGGGATTTTTTCAAGTATGTGATCCTCCAGTTTTCAGGGAAATGGTAATTTTCAGAACAGTGGCGAAATATATTGCACTCGGCAGATAATAACGCACACGGAGGAAAATAACGCTTGAAAATGGTCATAGTCAGATAAATAATGCAAAGAACATTGCTTCTTAATTATGACAAGTGTCCTTTTAGTGAATCGATCATTAAGTCGCAAAAAATAAGAAGTGATAACATTTTCAATGGCCTTTAGTGAATCGGCCCCTATGTTTCCACTGATTTGGGTCGTTCCAAATAAGAACTAACTTATGTAGTTTGACTCTAAAATATGCCTCATTAGTTTTGTCATTTCTTTACACATTTCTTGTAACCAAACTGCTCATAGTTACTGCTATACCAAACACTACATGATAAACTCCAAAAGTTACTGGTGATAGTGTGGTTATGGGAGCGTCTTATGGATCTAGAGAAGGAGTAGATCCATTTTTTCCTAGCCTTTTCTGGTTAGTGGTAGATCATGGGCACCTTGACCAATGAGCTGTTCTCAAGAGATTGTCCCCTATACCTTCCCCACAATATATAGGCACCATATTTTATTGGCTCCCCTGAGGCCATGGGATCCTGGGAAGCCAACCAGAACAATTGGTTTATGATAAGCCATAGCTTCTGATTGCTGCAACTTTTCCATAATAGCTGCAGCAGAAGATTTGCAAGAAAATAACAGATTCCCCACCCTATTCATGCCGAAATATGTAGTTACACGCAACTCTTGTATCAATCAAATCAAGTTCTAAATACACCTGCTTACCTCCTTGTAATATACTGTGGTAATTTCAAAGAATAACAGGCTATAAAACAATAGATCGAGAGAAGCTTGCTAGATATTTATAGAAATCAAACTCCCTAAACCTATTTATACTATGTTACCTGATATCTTGATATTTAGCAAATATTTAGCACAATTTTCAGATTCTCTAGAAACAGAATGTATTATTTGCTGAAGTTATTTTGGAGATATTTTCATGTGTAATATAATATTTTCCACACTTCACAATCACCATAACCACATTCAGTGTTTCATTTACGCACTCAATAATATAGCCAAAGTCTATGTAAACAATAAGTATTTATTGTTTTTAAAATTTATACTAGGGAAAAAAAATTTTGACTGGTGATTTTTTGCTATATACACCACCAACATACCACTTACCAGCCAATCAGAGAGGTGTTGTCCTACGTACATTTGGCCAGTTTCTTTCCAAAGTAGTCACTAAGCTCCCAGACTGAAGGACTCAGTCTATCTATATCAATATGTTTTTATTTTATGCCCATGTTTTAGTAGGATATAGAGATTTACACAAGGCTGGTCTTGTTTTATAGTCTATTTGTTGATCATCTAGTTTGCTACCAGTTTAAGCAAGCCACATGTTGGAATCAGGTTACACTGGGGCAAGTGTATATTTCTGGAACCTCTTTAACTGCTTTGGCTGCCAGACCAGCATTTGTTAATGCAGCTGTGGTGCTACTGTATGTTTCCAGCTGTATGGGGTATCCTTTGCCACAGAAGTATTGGAGCATTGCAGTGTTGTCACTTAGGGCTTTGACCCTTTCTGTACCTGCAACATACACAACTGGTTACACAAACAATTCGCAAGGACTACCTGTGTGTAAATTCATTAATATAAGTCAAAGTACATAAAATGTTGTGGTGTCATCTGTTGTCAATGGTAGAACATACAAGCAAAGTAATATATGTAGCCAAAATAATTGCACAGCTAACACACCCTGCATACTGGAAACTACTGTCAGTGAAGGAGCCGGTGATATCCATCTGACACTTCATATTAGCATGTGACAATTTATAGTGTGTTTCAATAGAGCAGATACTTTTCATATCCATTTTGTGATAGCTCATATCTCTGAGGCAGTACTGTGTTTTATATTAAAGTTAAAAGACTGAAAGAATTTAAGTACTGTAAATCTTTTTATGGGAATATGATGTAGAATATGAGACAGTATTTATTCTTTCCTAGTACAGAATTTATATGTACAGAAAGTTATTCCTGCAAGACCAATAGTTATTATTTCCTTGCAAAACATAAAAATTCCATTATATTGTCTAAATCAAAAATTCTCTCGGAAACAGAATATGCTTCTAACCTTTCTGTACATTAGAGCCCTAAATAATTATTTGAATAGAGAATGAAAGAAACAGATAAAAAAGTATGAGTACAAACAACCTTTTAAAGTCAAGCCAATCAATAACTAAATGCAATACTACAGAATGGGCAATAATGCCCTTTAGCCATAGGTGCAGAAGTTGGAGCTTTCTGGATAACGGGTTTCTGGATAATGGATCCTGCACCTGTACATTTAAAATAAATTGACTCTTGTGGCTCCCTGAAAAAATGGCCCATGTGCTATAGAGCTCATGGCTGCCCTGTCCAATAGTGCAGTGTACATATAAAAGAGGTTAATAATGTTACATACACCTTTAGAATGATTACCCTCTTCCTGTAATCAGCTGAGTTTGAGCTCTGTTTAAACAAAGTCTTACAGATAAAGTGGGGGTTATAATGTCAGGGTTTATCTGTGTACTCGTAATCTTATCATGGGAAGATGTAAAAATGAAGCACTTTCAGTTTTTTCTGTTTGCCCTATTTAGCTCAAGAAATAACAATCATAAATATTTTTCTTAATATAAAAAACAGCCAAAACATATGTTCAGCATAGTTCTTATATAAACTCATACTACATAGCTGCATCTGTACATAGTTAATTGGGGTTAAAAAAGTCCACCAAGGTCAACCCCTCCAAACAAACCCCAGTTCACACATACTTATGCAGCCCTATCTATGCACTCAGATATATACTCTGTATATACCTTTACTAAACTAAGGGGGCCATTTTTGAAACCACAATTTTTTTTGAGAAAAAAAATCGTATTTTTTCTAATTTATGGAACTTTTCGTAATCTCCATAATATTTTTGTTAAATTCCACAACTTTTTCGTGGTTTTCCATATTTTTCGCAAAGACTACGACCATGGAATTCATCCAAGCTTTGGTATCGTGACTATCTTTTGGCCTGGTTCGATCTGTAGAGTGCCATTGAGTCGTATAGAAGGCTTCCAAAATCAAAATCATACATTGAGGTTTCGAAGCCAGATAGGTTTTCGTGCTATTTACAATCATTTGGATCCGAAAATGTTGTGACTTTCGGATCCCAACAACAATATTTCCGTACATCCAAGAAACTAATCAGAAATAGTTGTGGTTACTCCAGTTTTTTCCAATCTTGTTTTAATCACACAAAATGTGTGGTTTCATGAATGGGCCCTTAACTGTAGATCACAATAGCCTTGGATATTATGCTTGTTCAAGAAATCATCTAGGCCCCTCTTAAAGGCATTAACAGAATCTGCCATTACAACATCACTCAGCAAGAAAATTCTCCAATCTCACTGCCCTCATTGTGAACAATCCCCTATGCTGCTTCAAATTAAAAGTTCATTACATTTTAAGTCTCAAGTGTTGACCTCTGGGAATTTTTATGGGAAAAAAATCCCCCGCTGTCTATAATGTCCTTAAATGTATGTCTAAAAAGTAATCATGTCACTTCATAAACACCTTTTTTTCCAAAGACAACAACTCCAACATTGACAGTCTTTCGTTATCATTTAACTTTCCTTTATAATTGAACTTTCCATCCTTTTTCCCACATCTTTATACTCTTTCCAGCTCATTAATATCCTTCTTATGGACTGGAGCCCAAAACTGATCTGCATACTCAAGGTGAGGCCTTACCAGGGACCTATAAAGGGGCAAAATTATGTTTTTATCCTTCAAATGAATGCCCTTTTGTATGCAAGACAGCACTTTTTTTTTCTTCAATAGCCACTGAATGACATTGCCCACAATTACACAGCTTGTTATCTGCAGAAATTAAGGATTACCCCAACACACTACCATTTAGGGGCATATTTATTAACATTGGAGACAAACATCACCAGTGATTTTTTCCATTGCAACCAATCAGCAATTCAATTTGAACAGTCCCTTAAAATTTAGAAAACAAAAGCAAAGATCTGATTGGTTGTTATGGGCAACATCAGGGTCAGAATGGGCCCAGACCTGATCCCCGTGGTGCGCCAACACCCGAAGATCTCCCTCCCATCATGCCTAAGATAAGCCTAAAAGCAGGCGCACTCGGGGAAGGGAGTTGGGTGGTCCTGGGGGGGGCTGGGTCCCTGGGATGGGAGCCCCAGTGGGCCCTTCACCCCCAGGGCCGGCCTTACCAACTGCAGGGCCCAATTGGAACCATTTTTACGGGGCCCCCTTAGTACATTGTGAATTATGCTTAGTGCAGAGGATTCCCTATGTTGCCATAGTTCAAAGTTTTTAGGTTGTTCCTGCTGAATTGTGCTTAATACAGGCACAACTCCCAACATTTGAAAAATGAAAAGAGAGACAATAAAGATTTGGCGCGCGCAGTGCGGCAAGTTTTTTTGACCATGCCCACTTTTGTGGCCACGCCCCAATTACCATGCCCCATTTAAAAAAAAAATACTCCTTTTATATAGTTGAAATGGCGAGATCAGATGCAAATGTGCTATACCCACATACTGTACTACCTAAGGAAAACAATATAGCAACTCCTTCATATAAAATACAAATATAGAGAGAAGGCAGTCAGTTATAAGTGAGTTATAACTATGTACCAGTTTTGCCCCCCCATAAACAGTGCCCCCAATGGCCTAATAGACAGTACCCCCATACACAGTGCCCCCCATAGAAAGTGCCCCCAATTGCACCCATAGACAGTACCCCCCGTAGAAAGTGCCCCCATAGACAGTATCGCCCATAGAAAGTGCCCTCTATCTCGCTCTGTTGAATCCCTGCAGTACTGCATTAACAACACTGGTCCAATTAGAAAATGTTTGCTGCCCAAGTACAAATATTAATGTTCCAGGCCAAAACTCCTTAAAGGAGAAGGAAAGTTAAAAACTAAGTAAGCTTTATCAGAAAGCTCTATGTAAATACAGCCATAAGCACTCACAGAAAAGCTGCACTGAGTCCTCTTTTAAAAGAAACACAGGATTTCTATTCTTCTTTTGTGTACACATGTTCATCTGTGTCAGACTTCCTGCTCTCAGAAAAATCCTTCATGGCACGGCACGAGTCTGCTCAGTTTGTTCCTCTCTCCTCTCGTCCCCTCCCTTCTCCTCCTCCCCTCCCATCTTCTCTCTCCCCCTGCCAACTGTGCTGTAATCTGAGCTACCAGCAGCCAGAGCTGAAGCAGGAAAGTTACTGAGACCAAGCTGCTAAAAGCTGCAATCTTAAACAAACAGACAGAGCTTTTAGGGCTGTTTACTCAGGTATGGTAAAGCTTTCTACAGAATAAATATAGAATTCTAGCTTGCACTATTGTTACTAATCTATTGGAAATAAATTGCCAAATGCATTTCCTTTTCCTTTAAGGGAGAAGACACACAAGCCAATTAGTAGCTGTGACTTTTTAAAAAGCTGCAGTAACTAATCCGCGGAGTGAAACCCATGCGTGCTGAGTCGCAGCAACTTATACAGCAACCTATGGTGGAAGAGTTGCTGTGATTAATCACCGCAATCGACTTTTTAAAAAGTTGTGGCTACTAATCACTGCGTGTGTCTTCACCCTAAAGTGATAGTGTTATGATTTTATGATGTAGTTTTGATCACGAACTGACACTGTGTATATGGCAAATAATACATTCTACCATTTAATTAATAAATTAATTTTTAGCTGTAATATTTATGTGTAGGCAGCCATCTCAGGTGGTGTTTGATCCTGAGCTTTCAGAAAGAGCCAGGACTGCACAGTATATTTCCTTTGAGGCAGCTATTTTTCCTACTTACTGTTATCTAAAGGAGTCCTGGAATTGTAACCTTATTTCTCCTGCTTGGGTGCCATTCTCATATCTAATAGGTGAGGCAAGGGGGCATTTTTAGCAATGCAAAGGATTTCAGATTTTATTTTGATCTATACAATGCAGATACCTTCTCCAGCCTGCAGGTAACTTGCTTTCACATAACTGCAGGAGAATGCCGTTTTTGATGGTTACATGGTTGAAGATTTCCACTGCCACCAAAGGTATTTTTGGCTGATTTCCCATGGGCAACAAGTCTCTTCATGTGCCATCATCCTTAAGTGAATAGGAGGCAATAGTGCCTATGTCCCCATAAGACAGTTTCTCTACCAGCAGTAGACTATTAACCCAAAGCAGAGCCATGACAACAGCATAGAAGCACTGAGTTGCCATTTGTTTAGGCAGCTGAACCCTTCAGGAGAGGTTTCAAGGAACTGCTATATTGTTACCTGTCCATTGTTCTGCTGATCGGCTACTGGGGGGGGGGGGAAGGAGGGTGGTTGATATCACTTCAACTTCCAGCACAGCAGTAAAGAGAGACTGAAATTTATCAGAGCACAAGTCATGTGCTGAGGGCACTTGGGAAAGTAGAAAAATGCTATGAGGTGTTAGGAAGAGTCATCATTACCTATTTGCAAAATCTACGTGCAAACTGGGTATTTAATTTTTCTTAATTGACATATAGCTTAACTCAACAAATTTATGGCAGTTAATATAAAGTAATAAAACTAGATCGTCCTTTGAGTGATAAACCCTAATAGCATCAAAACTGTTCTTTCTTTTTAAATGTGTGGTTTATAGTATAGGAAGGCATGGCGTCTCTTATCTGGAATATTTGGGGCCTGATGTTTTCCAGTTCTTATCATAATGTGAAAATGTATGCTTTAAAGGAGAAGTAAAGCAACTTTTCTTTGTGACAAAAGGAGACTGTGACTATTGTTTCTGAGATTTTTTTTTTAAATATGCTGGTGCTCAAAAATAAATAGACAGGGCTGCCTAAAATAAATTCATAAATGTTTTGTTGCAAATTTTTTACATGCTCAAGTTTTTCCCCCTGAACTCAAAATTAGACAAATCTGCCTCTAGATCTCTGTTGTGTCAGATTTATAAAGTACACATTCATAATTGCACTTTTAGTGCATTGAAAGCAACTGTGCATAGCGCAGATCTGCGCACAGCCATAATTATGCTGGAATTAATGGGGGGAATGCTGCATTATAGATACAGTTAAAAACATAAGGAGTGGTATTTGAAACAAGCCCTTTATCATTACAGAGAAAAAAAACAAATCAGTCAAAATCAAAGAATTATTTATTATATTAATAGCACAGTATGGCAATACCATTTTGAAACTTCTGTATAATTAGTATTCACATATGCAATAATTAATCAAAAATAACAACTTTATGTAAAAATACTCCCATAAATGTTAAAACTATTTATTGATGGATTATTCTAGTTTGAAACCTGGCACCCCTTAGATCAAAGAGGGCTTTTATGGCAGCCCTACAGGTAACTAATAGTTGAAATAGTGTCACCCTAACAGTACTATTTTTAGGGATAACATCAGAATTGTAGTTATTGCACATGTTGCCAGGTATATAACTGGGTAGATGTTCAGTACTATAGGAAGAAAACTATATTTTGTTTGTTTTAAATAAGAATTGACGGTTAGGACCATGAGTATTTGAGGACAAAATATTTTTGACCTCCAAATTAAATAATAAAATGGTTCAGTTTAGATTTTTAAGTCATATGCAATATTCTTTAAATAGATAACTGCAAAGTCTAACATTTGAACAGTGTACAAATGTTTCTATAAAACAACGACATAACTAAACTTTTTAATATTTAGTAATAAGTAAATCCCTGCATTCTTTTTTTTTTATCACAAAAATCTTTATTAGAATAGATTCCACATATATAAAGCAGTCCTCTCTTTCTGGGGTATAATAATCTTTTATGTGCTGCACAGAATAAACTGAAAAGTTCTCACATAATGGCAACTCATATTTCCCCCTTTCTCTGAAGACAAAGAAATTCTCTTATCCACATAAGTAGAAGTGCACCAATAAATTTAAGGTAGCTTATGCAAGTTAGGCACTAATGAATGTCATCTTCTGTTTTGTCATGAAAAAAAGATCTTTCTACTGCTAAAGGAGACTGATTTAGATTATGAATGGCTGTAGTGATTTGCAAAAATGGCTCCAGAGAGATAGAATGAGACTCCATATACTCATGGCACTTGAGGTTTCTGCCCTTTTTGTTGAAAATTAATTTGTCCTGTGGGTTATTGGATTCCAGCTCAGCCAATGTATATTGCTCAGTCATCACAAATTTACTTAAAATTTAGTGTAGCTGAAGTTCATTCCACAAGACTGAAAAGTCTAAAGTTGAAAGCCTCTAAAAATCCTTCTTTAAGTGTTACCAGAGGGAAGCAAAATGAAATGGGTTGCAATCTAAAATGTTACACATAAAGCTTCGAATATGCTGTGGCCTTTTCACTATTTCTTTGTTCATACCCCATCAGCATTGAAAATCAACAAAGCATCTCTACGTTACATTTGCTATTTGGATGATATCTATAGCAGTTAGATCATTATATAGAAGGGTAATTGGAAATCATAATTATACAACAAGATCCCTTTAGTACCATATGTACCCTGATGGTATGAGGAGATTAGAGTGGTTCTAGGTTTTACCTATGGGTTTACCTCATCAGCTCATTTGAGATATATATATATATATATATATTGTGGTAGAGTGACCCAACAAATGAGAGAAAAGGTGAGTTTTCCCTTCAAGTTCCCCATAGTGGGAGATGATAAACCGCGAAGGTTTGCTCTGTTTAAAAGGTTGTGCTGTCTGGCCCTGAAAGCTATAGGGTTCTGGAAGGAACAAACGGATCAGGCGATCTATTCCAGTAGTCCAGCTCACCTATTGGAGCATACTTTCCACAGGAAGGCTGTCCTGTGGAAAAGGTATTTAATGGTATAGAAAGGTGTGAGACACTCTCTCAGAGCAGGGCACAGAGCAGGAAGGATACCTCTCTGTGTTTGGACTCCCAGAGGGGCTGGGGGGCTGCCTGCCACTGCCAGAAGCAGAGGGAGCCCAGACTTGAGAAAGCTGCCAAGAGACTGAGGGTCTAAGGAGCTGAAAGGAAAGCCAGGAGGCTGAGCTAATCCCCCAGAAGAGTTGTGAGTACAGGGGTGACCCCAACATTTGTGTTTTCCCACTGGTAGTCCACAAGGGGCCCAGGTTAGTGAGGGGACTAATCTAATGTGTGAAGGTAGCGCCCAGAGGGCAGGATTTATTTTTATGATTTGTTTTGTATGCTGAAATGGGCACCCCTGTGTAAATAAACTGCCTTAAAGCCAAGAAAGTGTCTGTCCTGGATCCCGCTAGTTTACAATATATATATATATATATATATATATATATATATATATATAAATAATCCAACTTGCGATGCACACAGTTTAAATGCAAAGATAAGGAGATATGGGTGCGTAATAAACTCCAATCACAGCGAGTCCTTCCGTGTGTTCATATTTTCTCCAACCGAGTCGCACTCCGTATTTTATAAATACAGAGTGCGACTCGGTTGGAGAATATATATATATATATATATACAAAAAAAAAACAAATATTTGCCAGAGTCACTATTGTTTTAGACATAAGGATCATTTATAGTTCTAACGTATTCGCTATATACAAGGTTTGCACACACAAAGTATCTAGTTTTTGGCAACATATTTATCTTATAGGAACAGACGTAACTCTAAGGGGCTGATTTACTAAGACACGAATTCGAATCCGAATTGGAAAAATTCCGATTGGAAAACTAACATTTTGCGACTTTTTCGTATTTTTTGCGATTTTTTTCGTCGCCTTTACGACTTTTCGGAAATTGTCGCGACTTTTTCGTAACCATTACGACTTGCGCGAAAAGTCACGACTTTTTCGTAGCCATTACGATGCGCTCGTATCTTGTCGCGACTTTTTCGTATTGAACGCTCGTAAGCGGCGGGCAAAACTTTCAGACTTAGCATGATTTTGGAAGCCTCCCATAGGACTCAATGGCACCCTGCAGCTCCAACCTGGCACAAGAAAAGTCACCATACTGAAGCTTGAATGAATCCGAATCTTTCGTACTCGGCGCGAAGGCTGCAAAAAAGTCGCGACAATTTGCGTAAGTCGTAATGCTACGAAAAAGTCGCGACATTTTGCGAAACATTCGGAATGGCTACGAAAAAGTCGCGAAAATTTTGCGAAAAATCGCAAAATACCGATCATTACGAAAAAAACGCATTCGGACGCATTCGGCCCGTTCGTGGGTTAGTAAATGTGCCCCTAAATCTTTATTCAGTCCCTGTGGAATTAAATGCATTCAACCTGTGAATCCATCGTACCTGATTGCCACTTCTTTTTAATGGAGGGATTTGCTGGATCACCTGAAATTGTAAATCATCTGCTGGATGTCCCTGTACTGACTGGAACAACCTTTAGGGCTCTGGTACACGGGGAGATTAGTCGCCCGCGGCAAAACTCCCTGCTCGCGGGCGACTAATCTCCCTGAGTTGCCTTCCCCCTGCCATCCCACCGGCGAACATGTAAGTCGCCGACGGGATGGCAGACGCGGCGGCGCGATTTCGCGCAAATCGACGAAAAAGACTCGCGAGGCCTGCATAAACCCCCCTCCCCGACTCTCCCTTTTCGCATAGGCTATAACTTTAAAAACTGGCCCTATAGAAAAACCCAACCTAAAAAAGCAGAAAAGCAGCATACCTGGGCGCCATCTTCCGCTCAATAGAAAATATTTCAGGTCTCACTGCTGACACAGACCCCACTTGAGCATGTGCAGTTGAAGCTGATTTCCAGCTAGCCCCAACTGCACATGCTTAAGCAGGGTCCATATCAGTGATGAGACATGAAACATTTTCTATTGAACAGAAGATGGCTCCTAGGTACGCTGCGGTGCTGCTCTGCGTTTTTAGGTTGGGTTTTTCTATAGGGCCAGTTTTTAAAGTTTATATATTATGTCAGAAGGGTGAGGTGAGGGGGGTCGATGCAGGCCAGTTAAGGGGGCTTTTTTAACTGGGGGGGTATAGTTGCCCTTTAAGACCTGAGGGTATTGTTCATGCAATACTAACTTTGTGGTATATATGGTAGTATGCCTGTGTAATTTGATCTATTTTGGGTTTTCTCAGCATAGATCAACTGTGAACATTGGAAACCGTGCACTTCCGGTATCGAGATATTGTTTGGAAAAGGGACATACAGCAGATGATTTAAGATTTCAGGTGATCCAGCAAATCCCTCCATTAAAAAGAGGTAGCAATCGGGTACTTGCCTGAAAAACTATTAAATAAAGGCTTTTCTTTAACTTAGATGTAATGCAGCATATGGATTACTAGGCATTTCTACTAAGTGAAGATGCATGCCTTTCAGCATGGCTATTTTGTGCATGAGATGGGTTGGCCATGAGTTGGGGGCCATATCCCCCCAAGTTTGAGGACCCCTGGTATAGCAGCTTGTTTTATAAATGAGTCTTACAATCCAATGGGTTTGGCTTTGTGAATACACAAAACCTACATAATCCACCCATATTCTAATAAAGCCTTACCTTTAGTCTACAACCCTTGCACATTATTGCATTTACATTAGTATAATAATAAACTAAAACATAGGACTGGCACTTAGCATATACATGAAATAGTAACGACATGTTTAGCTTGTTGTTGTGCACAATTACAGATACATGACTGAAAGGATGTTTGTAACAGAAAATCGTACAAACAAATTATCTGATGGAAGGCCAAGTCCAGCTGCACACTCAGAGTACAGAGTCACGGGTGAGTGCACTAAGCAATTTATTTGTTGTGCTCGACTGTGGTTTATAGACCCATCCTTAATGGCATCACTTGGAAAGCCTCATAGAATATGGCATGATTCACATCCAGGTTATAATATTTGTAATAAGCAACAAAAATAAAGATTATTATATATATCAGCCCGTGCAGCCACCATTGTATGTAAATACAAACCAGTGATACACTTATTTATTATAATTCAGCTTTAGGCAATTTAAGCACACATTGTCCTTATGAAAATTTGTACTGTATACAAGGAGAATTAGGCAAAAAAAAAATAATGAAGCAAGGAACAATGGGCCAATCACAACACAGAGGGCTGAAAATATGAGATTAATGGCTGTTTCAGCGTACAGCTAAATAACATTTACAGTTTTATGCATGGTTGTTTATTTCTTTGAAGATTTATGGTACTTGCAAGAGATATGCATCTTATCTTTCTGTCTACAGATTACAATAGGATCATCTTTAATCGGGTTATGTTTGACTGGAATAATCTGGAATTGACCGTAAGCTTACTTAAAAATATTATTAACAAAATCACAAGTCAGACAAGACTACGTCTATGTATGTCAGAGGGAGGACAGAAGGGGAGAAAAAAAATGAAAGATCTACATATGGCAACACGAGTCTAATCGCTTGTTGTCATGCATTGTTAGAACCAAACAGACCTTTATCAGTCAGGTGCAATCTGCACATGCTTAACAAGGAATTAAATCTCTACATGCTGCCGCCTCAGTTGATTGATGCAAGAAGTTTATGGAATAAAACCAATCCTGTTATTATACCAAAGATCCTTTAAAGCCAGCCTCAGACTTTGAAAGCAGTATGTACAATTGGAAGTGGCAGCCCACATTTTTAGGTTTCAAGCTGCTCTGTCATTCTACAAGGAATGTGTCTCGTACTTCACACGATAGCTTTAGCTGAAAGACACATGTACTTTGAATCAGAGAATCAATAGAACACTTAATGGACAATTAGGAGAACAGCTGTACGACTGTCAGAGTCCCATCTGTATACAGCTCAAGCAGCCTCAACACGGACAAACCATACAAAACAAAGTAAATCGCTCCAGGGCATCAGTTTCCATTACAAAACCCCCCTTTCATTTTAAATTTAACGTTAATATAGAATTCTTTTTCATTACAAACTTTAACATGTCTACAACATTATGGAAATTGTTGGGCTCATTTGTCAACTGGCTCCTTTCACAGCGATCAATAAATTTCACCATTTTGCTGTTAATATAGATAAATTTTGGCATTTAATTAAGGTATGGAAAACACTGCTGCATTTATATCAAGCAGATGTTGCCCTTTTAACTTCAGTATAAACCATACGGACACATCCAATGCCATGCTTCCAAATTAGGCTAAATATTTGTGCTAAAAAATGAAAATATACCATTTCATAATTGGCACAAAATGGCCACAAATAGACATAGTATTCTGAAATCTAATCCATTTAATAGCTAGAGTTTTATATTTCATTTTCATATTGTTCTTTGAATATATGATAAAACTAAAAGGATACTAATGTAATCTGAGTTTTCAGTAAAATGTATATGGATACAGTTAGAGAGATATTAATAGGAGATATTAATACATACAAGTCAAAGCATATATGAATGTAATAAACTTTATGCATCAACCTATTTAAAAATGTATTATAAATATCATTTTATAAAGTATTAATTAAAAAGCTAAGATCTTACAAACTACATCACATTATGACTATGTATTATATATGTATAATATTTGTTTGTCTGCACAAATAAAAACTAGACTGATATTTTTATAGCACCTGAATATGTAAATCCATTTTTAATGCTTGTGCCATGTGTTAAAAGATCCGTAGAAAACATTACATAATTTGGAGTACTATTTTATACGTGTTATCTTCCATATCAAACCAAATTAAAAAACAAATCTGAATATTATTTCCTTTCTTTTAGGCCACAGTGCAATACAGCTTATTTGTGCCATTGGCAGCGTTTCTAGTTTCTTTACCAGTTAAGTGCTAATGAGTACTGGGATACAAGGCAATAGCCCTTCAGGCAATGGATAGATTACATCCAGTTTGACTTGATGAACTGCTAAATCAAACGTGAGAATTATGCCTGTTAGTAGAATGTGGTCCCCTAGGGAAAGAAATGGTTAATATTGTTAGCTAGCCAACTGTCATTTTCAGCTGTTAGTTAACATTTTAATACTATAATTAATGATGACTATAAATGTGGAGAATAATTATTTTTATAAATAAAATGGAATCGCATTATTTGTTGTCATGCACTATATTTTAATACATATGTCATATACAACTATAATTGAAAAAATAATATTCAGAATACAAATATAAAAACAGATTATTAAAGAAAAAAGTGTCTCTTACTACCATACTATTGTTGCATAAATGTAGACAATTAAATGATTACGTAGCATTTATGTGCCTCTTATACAAATTATGACACCCTGACATGGTCATGATCTGCACCACTCTTCTGTCAAAGAGATTATTTTTGTTTTTAATGAGTAAATAAGCCCACCGTAAAGACACTGTTTCATTTTGCAAATAATAAAAAAAATTAAATATTTTTATCACACTTAATTTATATAGGGTTCATTTTTACACAGAACTTTGCACTTGGGGGGTATTTACAAAATTATCTCAAAACTAAAGCTAAAGGGGATGAAAATCCCACTGAGTTGAAGGATTGTTAAAATTCCTCCATTTTTATGTTTTCCTGAGGACTTAAAAAAAATTGGCATAAAATCCTGGAAAATATAAGACTTAGGACAGAAACAATGCAACTTGCCTGCACTGGGCCGCGAAAAATGTCATAATTTCTATGAAGATATAATATACAGGCTTGCAAAATCCAGGTTCAACTGTAAAGTATATTTTTCTTCCTACCATTGAATCATTACTGCCGCTGGTTCCCCCACATGCCCATCACCTAGTCCCAGTTCTAGCAGTTGCCAGTCACATTGCTCTGTCCAGTGGGAGCTAATCAGAAAATAAGTATACATGGCACCTAAGAGCAACATTTTGATCCAATTGGCTCCCACTACACAGAAAAGACAGCACAGAAACGATTGCTTTCATTCTACAATATTGAAACTAGTGATAGTTGATAGGCATGGAAGGCACCAAGGACTATAGCTTTTAAATTAGGAAAAAATTAACTTAATAGGATGACTATTCACCCCTAAAGTGAAGGAAATGATTTGTTCACACCAGAAAATCACCCAACAGCAAGGGGTTTCATCACAAGTTTCATCACAAAACTGAAGTAAAACAAAAGTAAGGTAAATGGATTAAAACTGTCATAAAACATCACATTCTCAAATCAAATCATTATTTTTGGTTCTAGTTTTATGAATTTACAGTACAATTAAAGAATCAGACATCTTTCAAAACAATCTGCAGTCACAAATATATTGGCATTAACTCTAATTTCCTTATAGGGTTATGTAATAAATGATACTAAGTTTGCTCTGAAGCAGTACCCCTTGGCAACCAATCATCAGGAAGCATTTACTGGTCACCTGTTTAAAAGCAAACATCTTATTGTTTGCTATGGGTTACTGTTCCTGGGCAAACTTTTATTACAGATGGGGGGTTAGAGTCCTAAGGAAGTGAACCCTTAGTAAAGTTGTGGAATGGGAATCATTCAAAAGCTACAATGAATATAAAATGAAGACCTTGGAATTCTACGCTATACTAAAGGTTTATTCTAAGGTGCATAATCCCTTTAATGTTTTGGTTTCAGTTCTTCATGTGGCCATTTCATATGCGCTGGAGCCATTTTCTTGTATGTTTCCGTCACTCTGGTTTCCCATTTCTTTACATGAGTTATTTCTGATTTGCTTTGCTCAATCTTTTTATAGCAATCTGTACATCAAAGACCTGTAGGCATCAGGCATTAGTGGAGTAGCTTGCAGAGCTTGATCCTCTCCTCTCTAAGCACTGGACATTTGGTATGAGTGCCAATATGTCATCACTTATGGGCTTATTTTTCAAATTTCCAGTTTGTGAATTTGAGTTCGTTCCTAAACATAATTCAAATTTTTTTGTGAGAAAAAAAAGTGGAAAAAAAACTTAAGCATTGATAAATTCCCCCCCTAGTTAATTGGTGATGATTCACTACTATATTTCCTTCCTCCATTCTTGTTTTTTTTTTACTGCTTTTATCATTGCCATTGGTTCCTTTATCTCCTAGGGGAGATGTAAGAGTAGGGGATTTTGTGTAATTATTGTAAAATCATTTTTTCCAAAATAGATCTGGGTTTGCCTTGAGTTTTTTTTACTGTCTGGCACCTGTCAGCATGCATTTACTGAGCCAGCCCTCCAAGACCCTGTGCTCCATAATGGACATTATAATGGTCTGAGCAACAACATATCCAAGTTTTTTAATTTGACACCTGGGCTCCCCATGTAACCTGCATGTCATAATCTGAAAGACTAGACAAGCAGATGGAGAAGCATCTCACCTGATTCTGATGCATGTTGATTAGTTGGTATCGGCAACTGCACTTGTGCAACTTAGCACCTTTGTTCATAAATTAAACCCTCAAAATGTTACAAAGAAAAAAACAGCAATATTGCACAAAGCCTTATATATCAGCCTCCAACATGAAGGAATTAGTAATGAGTGAACCTGTCACGTTTCTCGCCATAAAATATGCAAAACTGCCAAAAATCTCACAAAAAGGAAAAAAAAATCACAAAATGCATTTTTTGTGGCTACTGTGCAACTTTTTTTGGCGCGCAACAATTTTTTCTCACTCCATATACATAAAAATGGGTGTTTTTCTTAAAATGTTTCGCTGATGAAATGTGGAATTTCACAGTGAATGTGAAATGTGAATGCTTGGGGAAAAAATTTGCTCATCCCTGGTAGGAATATTTCAATCGATAAATAGGTAAAATAATTTGATGTGAGCTCATTCAGTGGGGTATATGTAAAAAAAAAAAAGATGCGTGCACACTCTCTGAATTTACATAGATTACAGAATAAAACAGAAGGATTAGAGGGTGGATTAGAGGGCCTTGCTTGAAAAGGCCTACAATCTACAGTTATAGTTTACAAAAAGGAATTACCTCTAGAATACCAATGCTGCAGGGTAGATTTTTTAGTTCACATGTACACAAAATAGTTCCTAGATGTTGAAGCAACCAGCAGTGTGTGTGTGAAAGTTCATTAGTGTGCCCTGCAGCATAGGGGAGTATAAGTGTATATATGTTGTTGATAGGCCCATTTGTCTAACTTTCCAAGCAAAATTAAACATTACAGTTGACATGTAACTTCACTTTATGTTCTGAATATTGTGTTGCTCCCTAAGTATAGTTAGCTTTCGAAGACTGACAGAGCTGACTGAACAAGTGCTTCTGTAGAAAACCCAGATGGAGCAATGCAGATTCACTGTCATCCGCTCCTTCCCATAGCTCAATTCACAGGTAAGGTGTTAGCCTGTTTAGTGCTATGGGAAGCGGACATTGGCACAAAAAAGCATACTTTCATGTTTCTATGCCAATACCTGCTCTACACAGGCCAACACCATGCCTGTGAATGGAGCTATATGATATGATCTTCACAATTATAGAACTGCTGTAGTTGTAAACAAATGCCATGCCATGCCTAGAATTCTCTTGGGCTTTAGTTACCTCATATATACCCTTTTATATATTAGGTACCCTATATATAAAAACAATTTGATGCTTTACTTTAAATGAAATAATTAAAATTGGCCAATATCTATCTATCATATATACAAAAATATTAACATGTATTTATAAGGTGCTATCTCATTCTACAATCAAACATATAGAAGGCCCTGCTCAGTATAGCTTACAATCTAAAAGAAAACAAAACAAACAATTTACTTACATTTATTTTACACTGAATGGCATTGTTTTTTAAATGGATTAATAAAAATTAAAAATATTTGCTCTTAAAAATTGACTACCATTGTATTTTGCTTAAAAGGATATAGTATGCATGGATTGTAAGCAATCTGATTGAGAATAATAAATGCACCCAGTATGTGACTAATCAGGAAATGAGGCCTAGATTACATCATTAAATACAGCTCTCTTTAAAGCTCGTAATAGTTACATTGATTCACTGTTGCAATTAATGTCAGATCTTCCTTAATTATTAGAGTTGTATAGCAACTTCATTATGTGTTGTAATGCAGGGACACCCTTAGGTGGCGATGCAAGGCACACAGCAAAATAAATTAGACTAATCATGAACACTCATGACTAGCCTTAGTTACTATTGATGACAGCCTGTCCCTTTCCCCTGGATTAGTTTCTGTAATATATCTTTATATGGGTCTCCTTGTAGGTTACATTTTCAGGGAAGCTAAAACGCTCTCTTGGGGCTCAGAATAATAGGTGACACCTGTTACCTTGTTTAACAATAATATTTTTAATAAATTCTTAGTTGGTTTTAATCATTTTCTGTCTCCATACTTGCTAAGCATTTGAGTTATCCTTATCCTATTGCAATAATGTAAATAATAAAAAAATGTTTATTCCATTAAATCTTAAATAATGCGACTGATGGCTCAAACCACATGCCTGGGATGTTTGGGATGAGGACAGAAGGGTGGTACAAAATGTCCTGGTTAATATGGAAGGAGGAAAAAACCCTGTGCAGGAACAAGAACAGAGGCTGGAGCACAGCCTTATCCTGATGAAAAACAAGAAGAGGGTATTGGCAAAGCTCTGATACTTTCACAGCCAGGAGAAAGACTGTTTTCCATGTAAGGAGAGAGTCAGAGGCATGTGTAAGGGACTCAAAAGGGGACCACTGCAGGGCTGACAGAACTAGGTTAAGGTCCCAACCAGGGACTGGTGGATGGATAGGGGGATTGGCCTCCATCCTTGGAGGAGGGTCCTGATGTGATATTCCTGACCAGTTTGTTGTTGGGAGGGAGGCCAATTTGTAAGGCAAAGACAAAATGTGCTAGATCCCTAGCCCAGGGTGGTTTAGACATGGTGGATGATTACCAGGAGCATCTTAGTGAGGGCTACAAGGAGGAATGCATGAGTGGGATGCACAGAGAGCCAAAAGATGCCTTGCAGGAAGCCTGGCACAACAGTGGGAATAGGCAAAAAAAGGAAACCAGTGCAGCTGGAGTCTTTTACTGAAGGCGTCTGCCAAAGTGAAAAAAAATATGAGGCATGCAGCACACTGCTGTAGGAAATCCCAGCAGACCACATGAATGGCTAAAGGAACCCAGTAAGGGTAGGGACGATACTAGGGCTTATGAGAGCAATATTGGTGATGGGCCTAGAGATGGAGAGGTAGCCTGCAAATAAAAAAGAGTGGCCATGGAAGCTCTGAGGTCCATGGTCCAGCTCTGAGGTGCATGTTGTCACATCCTGCCTTTTGAAGAAGAAGGAACTTGTGGGCAGGAGAAGGAGACTGCCACCTGACAAAACTTGAGGTCCACCTGGAAGGGGAGGGGGAAAATGCGTGCCAAAAAGAATCTATGCAGGCAATATGTGAGTTGAACAATCATGAAGAAAGTGTCCCTGCAGCATAAGGGCAGTGACACACGGGGAGATTAGTTGCCATGCAACAAATCTTTGTTGTTGCGTGCAACTAATCTCCCTGCAATGCCATCCCACCGATTAGAATGTAAATCGCCAGTGGAATGGCATACGTGGCGCCACGATTTGCAGAAGTCGCCAAAGTTGCCTTGAGAGGACGTCAGTATAATTACTGCAGTAAGAAGATAATGGGCATATTAACCCCAGATGTGCCATCACAAATACAACATAAAATGGATTATCAGCATATGAACGCCACATGTGACAGTATAATTACTAAAGAAAATAGATAATGAGGATATTAACCCTAGACATGCCAGTAAGATCCCTGTAGAAATGTCCATTAAGCATTCCATTATCCCTAGACAAACCAGGAAGATCACTGCAAAAATAGCTAATGAGCACTCCATTAATTCCAGACGTGCCAGATAGCTGCAGAAATGGATAGATTAAAAGCATTCCCTTATCTACACTTGCAAAGGCAGAATACCAACACCACATTCTTTTTTCCTTGTGTTCCCATGTTGCTTGGCTCTTCTCTTTAAAACTTCAATCTGGGACAGTGGGCTGTGCTTTTTTTTTCTACAATGAAAAATAATTGTCAACATGCTTTCCCACCACATGGATTTTGCATCAGGCAGTAAGGATTCAGGTGGATGATTTATTCTTACAATAAACAAATTATTGCCACAAAAGAAACTGTACTAGAATATCATAAATTAAATGGCATCTTTTTTATGAAATAGCAAACTCTGTATCATAATTAACATTTATCTGTTCAACAAATGGGTCATTTTTGCTGGTATATAAAATCTAGATTGCATCTATATTAACCTAGAGCCATATTTTAAGGCAATGTAAAAAAACTGCAGAAATACAATTTCCACTGTGGTTTTTTTTCTCTGTAAAATCTTACATGGTTTTAAAACTGTGATGTGCTAGCATAGTCGTGCAACAAATTTTGCATAGGAATCATAGGTGTTTATAGAAGGAAACTTGTGTATCTTACACAATATTAATTACTACACCAGTTTTTC
Organism: Xenopus tropicalis; assembly: GCF_000004195.4. Lineage (NCBI taxonomy): Eukaryota > Metazoa > Chordata > Amphibia > Anura > Pipidae > Xenopus > Xenopus tropicalis. The sequence goes on from NC_030680.2 coordinate 85,422,650, forward strand.
AAAGTTTTTCTATGTCCATCTTTTTGTTCCCCTTGACAATTGACTTCTCTATGCTCATTCAGGTGTCAAATTTAGGTATGTATGTATGTATGTATGTATATCTTTATTTATAAAGCGCTACTTATGTACGCAGCGCTGCACAGTAGAATACATTAGTACAAACAGGGTGATAATAATAGATAAATACAAAGTACAACAATAAATACAGATAGATACAAGATAAATACAGCTGCAATAAGTTAAGAGTCGAGGACACAAGAGGAAGGAGGTCCCTGCCCCGTAGAGCTTACAATCTATATGGGAGGGTAACTTACAGACACAAATAGACAAATGCGGTATAAGTGCTGTAGGTCACAGTGGGTGACATTACAATATAAGTGTTAGTTCCCAGATCAGGTGCTGGGCGAGTGCTCCAAAAGGTAGTCTTTAAGTTTAGTTTTAAAAAGACTGAGGGAGGATTCTCTCCGGAGGAAATCAGGGATGGCATTCCAAATGTAGGGGGCAGCCAGGCAGAAAGGTTTAAAGCGGGAAACAGCAGTAGTAGTTGGGGGCGCAACCAAACGATTGCTCTGCGAGGAACGAAGGAGTCGGCTAGGAACGTATGGGAGACACAAGGGAAGAGATGTAGTGAGGAGCAGAGGAATGAAGGGCTTTGAAGGTTAGGAGAAGAAGTTTGTAAGATATTCTTTGTTTAATAGGAAGCCACGATAAGGACTTTAGCAGGGGAAGGGCCTGAACCCTCCTGGATGAGAGGAGGAGATTTCTGGCAGCAGTTTTAATATAGACTGTAGTGGGGAAAGATGGGAGTTAGGGAGGCCGGTTAATAGCAGGTTGCAGTAGTCCAGTCGTGACAGGATGAGAGCATGCATGAGCAGCTTAGCTGTTGCAGTAGAAAGAAAGTGACGGAATTTCGCAATATTGCGTAAGAAAAAGTGACATGTTTCGACAGTGGTGTTAATGTGGTTAGAAAAGGGGAGACTGGAGTCAAAGATCACCCCCAAACAACGCGCCGAATCGACGGGGTTGATGAGGGTGCCATCAATAGAGATAGAAAAGGGGGGGAGGGTAGGACCAGGCTTAGGCGGAAAGATCATTAGTTCAGTTTTTGTTAGGTTCAATTTAAGTTTATTAAATTTAGGTATACATTTAAGTGTATACAGTGCTTACACTAACTTTTAAACATGTAATTTTATTGCTAAGGGGAACATACTATTACAATGGTATAGGAACCATTATCCAGAATGCTTGGAACCAAGGGTATTCCGAATAAGGGGTCTTTACGTAATTTGGATCTCCATAACTTAAGTCTGCTAAAAAATCAATAAAACATGAATTAATACCAATAGGATTGTTTTGCATCCAATAAGGATTATTTATATCTTAGTTGGGATCAAGTACAAGGTATTGTTTTATTATTACAGAAAAAAAGGAAATCAGTTTTAAAATTCTGAATTATTTGATTAAAATGGAGTCTATGGGAGACGGGCTTTCCTTAATTCGGAGCTTTCTGGATAACGGGTTTCCGGATAAGGGATCCCATACCTGTAGAAAAAGCCACTTAAAGGAGAAGGAAAGGCTAGTAAAGAGTTAATCTCAAGCAGCAGGCATACCTTCAGTTGTCTCAATAGTTCCCTTAAGTCTCCCCATATTTCACCTGTTCAGAAGATCAGAAGCCAAACAGGAAGAAAAAACGCTGAGCTGTGTAAAGAAAGTTCCCATAATGCCTCACTCCTGCACAGACACCTAGACCAAGTGAACATGCTCAGTTAGTTAGACTATGAGTCAGCTTCCTGCTGATTGGCTCAGATCCACATTCCTAAGGTGGGGGGAGTGAGTTCTTAGCATTCTTGAGGGAGGGGGGAGCAGGAAAGAGCAGCGTTTCTGTGAGTGCTTATGGCTGTATTTACATAGACCTTTCTGATAAAGCTTACTTAGTTTTTACCTTTCTTTCTCCTTTAAAAGAAAAATAGAAACTTAGCTCTGTACAGGAAAAGGCAATAATATATAATACTATTTTTATATATATATATATATATATATATATATATATGTATATATGAAGTACAGAGTGCCGCACACACAGGGACTTTAAAAAAAAGAACAAAAAATCTTTATTAATCCAACTTTTCAAACACTATGGGGGAGATTTATCAAGACGAATGCTCTTGCGTGACTTTTTCGGACGCTTGCATGAAAAATTCGAAAAGGTTCTGCCGCTGTTTACAATCGTTCGGTACGAAAATTAACTGACTTTCGGATCGCCAATATGATACAGGTATAGGACCCATTATCCAGAATGCTCGGGACCAAGGGTATTCCTGATAAGGGGTCTTTCCGTAATTTGGATCTTCATAGCTTAAGTCTACTAAAAAATCAATTTAACATTAAATAAACCCAGTAGAATTGTTTTGCATCCAATAAGGATTATTTATATCTTAGTTGGGATCAATTACAAGGTTCAGATTTATTACTACAGAGAAAAAGAAAATCAGTTTTAAAATTCTGAATTATTTGATTAAAATGGAGTCTATGGAAGATGGCCTTTCCATAATTCGGAGCTTTCTGGATAATGGGTTTCCGGATAAGGGGTCCCATACCTGTATTATTGGGACTAATACGATTTTTTGTTAAGCATTTTCGTGATATTTGCGATCTTCAGAAATTATCGTATCCAATCCAAATTTTTCCCATTCGGGATTCAAACTCGTGTTTTAATGAATTGGCCCCTATATGTGTTCTTCTTCAGGGACAAACAAAAGTGGAAAATAAACTGAGTGAAATAAACTGATTGTACTGATGCAGCTTTTACATATCTGTCAACTTACACATTATTTGGGACCTGTTTGGGCATTGTGTTTTGATGCAGGTGTGTATTTATCAGAGACTACTATCCACAAAAGACTTCATGAACAGAAATACAGAAGCTACACTGCAAGTTGTAAACCACTAGCTAGCCAAAAAAATTGTCAGATTACAGTTTGCAATAAAGTACTTAACAGAGCCGGCAGAATTCTGGAAAAAGGTGTTATAGACAGGTGAGACCAATATTAACCTTTATCAGAGTGATGGCAAGAGGAAAGTGTGGAGATGAAAAGGAACTGTCCAAGATCCAAAGCATACCAGCTCATCTGTGGTGGGGTGTTGGCTTGGGCATGTGTGGCTGGCACAGGCACACTTATCTTCATTGATGATGTAACTGTTGATGGCACATGCACAATGAATTCTGAGGTGTATAAAAACATCTTATCTTCTCAAGTTCCAGTTAATGCCTTCAAACTCATTGGATGGTGCTTCATCCTGCATCAAGATAATGATGCCAAACATACTACTGGGAGTTTCTCAAAGCTAAACAATGGAAAATTCTTGAATGGCCAAACCAGTCACCAAATTATTTAAATTCAACTGAGCATGCCTTCCATATGCTGAAGAGGAAACTTAAAAGGACAAGCCCCCAGAACAAGCAGGAGTTGAAGGTGGCTGCAGTAGAGGCTAGGCAGTGCTTTACCAGAGATGATACTCAGCACCTGGTGATGTCTATGAATTGCAGACTTAAAGCAGTCACTGCATGCAAGTGATATGCACAAAGTACCAAACACGACTTCTTTAAAATACCTACCATTATTTTGTCCCAAACATTAAGGTGCCCTAAAATAAGGAGGACTATGTATAAAAACTGTTGTAATTTCTACATGGTGAAACTGAAATGTATCTTACCACTCCTAAGAGGGTGCTGTTACAAGATCTCCTATCCACTGAATATACCTTGTTACTAAGGTCTCTTTCTCCAACTTTGGTAAGGGTCCTTTATCCCTTAGTTCACTTACCTTCTTGCTGGAACCTTATGCTCCAGGCTTTCTAGTACATCCACCCCCATCATCAGGTGCAGTCCAAAGAGAAATTGAAATGTGCTCCCTCCCCTTAAATAACCTTCCCAGAAGAAAGTGTGGGTTAAAAAAAAAGAAATTACATTGCTGTCCATAAAACTGACCTCCTTTGTTGTAGTTTACAGTCTAGAGACCAGGTAAGACAAGACTTAGCTTACATTACTTCTTAGCCTAAAAAACATCAACACATCATTATTGGTACCAGCAACCTTCTGCCCTTTATTAGGTCTCATTTTCTATTCAAAGACCCAAATAAATTTCCCCGTAATTTGAAACTATCATGAAAACCACTGGTGACAATTTTCATTCTACAAATGTAAGATAGAAGGTTTACAAGTGTGAGGATGAAGGTTTAAGCCACGTGCCACTGCTATTTCCACAGGGAAAAAAATCTTCATAAACCAGACTTTGTAAGTTGATCTTGTAAGAGCTGAGCACAGATTACTGAATAAAGACTTTCTGATCCACATTTAACTAAGGAATTTACTCTGCTGAATATATTACATTAAGAAAGGGCTGTAATGTCATTGACACTATTGGCAGCTGTGTTAACAGTGAAGAAGCTGGCTTTGTATAGCATTTCAGTTATTACATTTCTCCAGAGACTATGACTCATTAATCAAATATTCATACATCTCTGTAAATACACTCTAAACAGAGGATACCCTCAGAGCAGAGCATCCCATTACAAGTGCTCTTTCATGTAATTCTGATAATATGCTGAGAACATGCTGTCATGTTTTGCATTTGTATTGCTTTGTGTACTTCTCCGTACCCCAATTCCTAAAAACAGAGCACAAATGATCGTACTGATTACAAGTGTTACATGGCTGCAATTAAAATAATTCTTGTATTGCTTCATGCCATCATGAAGACACTGATTCAATTCTTCTGTTCATTGCTAACCATCAAACAGGCAATTTTTTCCCATAGGGTGGAAATTAAAGGCCGTGCTCCGATTAATACAAGAATTTGTATTAGCATGAACAAAAACAGGCCACAGAAAGGGCTAAAGAGATGTGAATTTGCATTAGTTTCTTTTTTTTAAACTGCTGAGTTCCAAAAAAGTCTGACAATTACCACAATTATTAGTGTAGAGCATCTTTTAAGCCTACATAAAAAGCTATAGAATGCAGTAAACCATATTTACTCTCAAGCCACTCTACAACTCAGAGAGCAAGAGAAGAAATATATAAAATAGTCAAGTTATATCACCACCACTACCAAATTGGTATATAGTATAAAAGTATATACAAAAGATCAGCATTCAAATTAATAGTTTTCCAAGCAGGAAAAAATATAACAAGAAAGGGGCACACTTCTATAGTGAAAAGTAAGATGAGTTTATTTAAATGAAATAGTTGCACTTAAACAATGTTGTAGTACAATTTTCACTTGTCAGACATAATGGTCAAAACCCAATACCGGCCAAAGCGTTTTGATGGTATTTCCAACTTCTCCAAGAGTGAGTTTGTCAACTCTACAACTATGATCTGTAATTATATGTTTGAAAAATAAATAAAACAGCTGGAGTTTGGTAAATAGATTTTACAGCCTAAGGGGCATATTTACTAAAGGGCAAAACTGTAAACAGTGTATTTTGGCAAAAATAAAAAAAAGTTATAGATGAAATCCCTAAACCCTGTAAAGATTTTATAATAGTTTATATACAAAAAAAACTAAGAGGATAGTTAGACTACACTACCGCCATGGGCTCTTTTCAACCCCATACAACCACTGTGTCGGTTTAGTCGGTGTAGAAGCCCCCAGATAGCACCACAATCCATTGTGGCACAAGGGTCCAATATTAATGTCCCCTTTCTAAATTTTCATCAAACTGGAAAAAGATAAAGTAAGGTAGCAATCTTGCAACTCTAATACAGGGTTCTGTTGTAGCAACCTGGAGTTTTCATTTTAACAGAATTTTTGGGTTCACTGTAAGCGAGGGTAAGATTAAGGGCAAGAGAATAAGTAAATAATGAGTATTTTGGTACTTTTACTTAGCTTTCTGGCGATCAATGACCCTGCTATTACCAGTAGCAAAACATAAAAATGTACAAACGGTTCTTGTTTGGGTTGTCAGAACTGTATTCAGGCATTTCTTGTTGAAAACTACTAAGGTTGCTAAAGGTTGCATAAGGCTTCTTTTTTCACAAAAATATATATTAAAAAAGTATGCTTTAGCTGTTGTCATTTATTTTTACCTAAATCATGTTTAGTGTCTAACAATAACAGTCTCTAAAATTATATAAATTGATAATCTAAATCATTTAGGTCATTGTGCATGCGCTTCCTGGTTACAGTGGACTTAAGAATAACTGGCAATGGCACAATACCCAAAATTCTACCATTAACCCCTCTTTCTCCGTCAAGGAAAACTGAACCAATAAAATCTAATGTATCCTGCTTTTTTTTTTTTACCAAGGAGACCCCATGTAAAACTAGTATCTTGCCCCCACTTCACTGGCAAAATGGCAGATCCATCTTGTCCTAATTTCCCTGCACAAAAGGTAGGAGGAAACAGAAAAAAATGGAAACAAAAAAACCCCAAAAAACTGTTTAAATAAGGTTGTTTACAGTCCAAAAGTAAATTTGCACCATACTGTACCTTTTACACACAGGAGAGGATTAAATCGTGCATTTGCTCCAATTTGCAAAGCAGACTCCTTCCCGTGCATCATTATATGGTTATTAGTACAACAATATTACAAAATTACAAACACATTTAAAAAAAAGTTTTCCGTTGCATTAAAAACTTTAAAATTTTAATTTAAAAACATATAAAAAGTCTAAAAAGTCTAGTGTTCTTTTCCTTGTGTTTTTGTTAGAATGAATGTGCTATGGACTGCTGCCAGGAGTGCAAAAATGTCTTTAGAGCAAGACAAACTCCTCTGTGCTAAATCTTTTTAATCTTTTCTTTTCATCCTCTGTGAAAAGGTCATTTTGATCGTAGACTGGAGTACAGACAAAATCAAAGTCTTGAGCATGTCCATTTACAAAGGTAAATAAAGGATAATTCTGCTTGGTTGAAGATTTCAGCACCTGCAATATTTAAAAATAAAGGAACTTGTTACAGGAGATAACTATTTCCCCAGTGTAAAAACCACATCAGCTGAAACTCAAACCCCCCCATAAAAAGAACCCTTGAGCCTTATTACTCTCATCAGTGAATACTGGGTTTATATTATACATGAAAATGAATGCATAAACAATGGATGCCTTAAAAGTCATGAGCGATATTGAACCCTTCATCAGAAAATAAGTATGAACAGTATTGTATTTTTTGTAGCCGATCTGTTATCTGCAATGTTAAGAGGGTCCTTCAGCCCTGCAATGCTGCCTCCACATGTAGGTCATTATTCCAGCTATACCACCTCAATTTGTATTAGCCTATGATTACGGGATTTTCCAGAAACCAGTCAGGCTGTATGCATCACGGTACCCACCCATGTTTTTAACTCAAGACAAGGATTGTTTTTTTTAACAGAAGGAGTGTGTTTTTTTGGTTTTTTTTTTCGTATTACAGTTACGTAGTGTTGGAGCACTGTGCTAAACTGACCAGCATACATCTTCTTAAAAAAATTTTTCCTGAAGGCAATGAAAGAGGGGGTAAAACTGTGCAGCTTAAACTTTTTTCATTGTTACCACTGGTACAGTTGAAAATGTGCACCAGAGCCGTCAGCATCAGCACTTTTCCAATGGGTGTCATTTATGAACACTGGGCAAATTAGCAGTAACCCATAACAGCCAATCAGATGATTGATTTTAATGGTCTGTTTGCAGCTGACAGAAAAAACACTAATGACTGTTTATAAATGACCTGACTGATATTAGCTTTAGAGGTCATCGGGCAAAAACTTTTTTTTTTTTTTTTTTTTTTACAGAAGTAGCAAGTTGCCCCACCTCTGCCCTATTTATCAATTTCTTAATCTTAACAATATATGGTTTGTGTGATGCATAGTATGTGGTTGGTATAACTATTCTTCACACTGTCATACATTGCAAAACCATCTATATGTGCAATGTCTGCTTCATTTGTAGTGGTAAACTCCCCTCCTCCCCAGCTGCACTCCCAATTTTTATGGCTCTCCATACCTTAAGCTTACTAAAAAAAAAATAAAAAAATGAATAAATAGGAAATTAATTTTAAAAAATCTGAATTATTTGACTAAAGTCTATGAGAGATGACCTTCCCATAATTCAGAGCTTTCTGGATAACAGGTGTCACAATATATGGATCTCAGATTCACTGAAGGGTATCAACTCCCCTTACTTGGCCAGCCCAAAAACATTTTGATACATTGATTTTAACAAAGCAAAAAAAACAAAACACAATCACCTGTTTAAACCAACTGAAACTCACACTAATTTAGCAAAACTTGACAGTTCTGTTTCATTATTTTTAATGGGCCAATACCCAAAGCTTTTAACAATATACAGCTAGATTCTTAAAGGGACAGTATACCCCTTTTTTCAACAATAGTTCACTGAGTAGGGCTTGTGCTGAACACACACTTTTGCTTATTGTTTAAATGAAAAAATATCTATATTTTTGTTATTTCTTGCCCTAAATGGGAAAGTGTAAAATGAAACTTAAGCCATTATACATCATAGTCTCAACTGCCTACAAAGAAGCATCTGCATAATGAGCTACTCTTTTCGAAAAAGATAAACAGGCTGTAGCTGGGGGAAGGGAGGGCTCAGTACACCATTGATTTCCATAACTTTGCTCTTTGGGACCAGAAAGTACAACTTTAGTTTCATTTTAAAAGTTTGCCAGCAAGACAAACAATATTTAATGTTTTGTTTGTCAACATCTGTAAATAATATTTAATCATTGTAATTTATGTTAATATTCTTTTAGTTAAAAAAAAAAGTCATGAATTAAGTTTTAGTACTTCCATGTATACCACTAGGTGTCCTTGCTCAATAAACCAAAGCAAGCACTACACAGATTTAATATTTAATATTTTGAAAACTGAGACACCTAGTGACAGGTTAGGTAAATACTTATGTACTAAGTAGTATTATTTCCTAACCAATATTATAAATAGTGGCAGAACAATAAAATAGTGGCATTCAATACATTTGCCCACAACCCATTATGAAAAGTGAACAGATAATGTCATAACCCACACAGGCAGTTTTTTGGCAAATATATTCTTAGGAACAATCAAAGTAATCAGAGAGCACAGACACTCAAAAACGAGCGTCAAAAAGTGTGTAGGATCAAAATATAGTAATTGAAAAAGAGAGATTCAGGGAATATTTTTGCGCCACACACTGCTACCGGTAGTCTCAGGCCATTAATACTACTAACCCCTGTAGTGTAATACACTTTTCTCAGTACATCCAAGCTTTGTTAAAGGCAATATCATACTCTTCCTTTAATACTCCTCACCCCTGTAGTGTAATGTGCTTAAATTAGCAATGTGATGGTGACTAGCTGTACCCTTGATTTTAAATTGATTGGACATATCACTTTTTAACTGGCACTTAGAAACGTTTTATGATTTCCTATTTCCTGTCTGAGACTATCTGTAGAATGGGTGGGGCCAAAATATCCTTTGATCACTTTTTTCTTTATTACACATGTATTCTTATTAGAGACAAATGTTTAAATTTAATGCTGCAATAAGCATTATAAAGAAGGTTAGTAAGACTCAAAATACAGTTTATGAACAAATAGAAAAGAAATCTGTATGTTTTTATGTCAAATATTAAAATATAAATAATCAAAGAATCATATCAAATTGGCATTTACAGGTAAATATTTCCCTTTTACATCATTATAAAGGAAAGGGATAATGACGAGGGGTACCCTAAGGATTATACTTTTCCTTCTCCTTTGAGCAACAATTTTGTAGTAATAATTGTTGCAACCTGTCTATTTTTGAATTTTTTCTTGGCGCTGTCTGAGTTTAAGCATTCTGAAACCTGGACAAAATTCCAATCAATCACCGCACCCAACTTTACATTCCCCCTGATGGTGCACTGCAATGCCCTCTGACATCACCCCCACTCCCCCAACAACCTACCCCCCACCAATGTTACCAACCTAAATGTTGAATCTAAAAGAAAGAACTGAGGGAGTAAAAGGTGCAGCTGTTCATTCAACAGCTGATACAACTTAAAATTTCTCATGGTGATAAAATTGTTATAGCACTTTCAGCTAATATAAAAGTTCATAAAGATAATTACTATTCTCTATTTATATAGGTCTAACACATTCAGCAGCTCATCAGTATCTGCCCCATTAGAGCTTACAATCTAACTGTCCCTATCACATTCACACACATCAGTAGCCAGTTAACTGGAGTACCCAGAAGAATGTCATGCACACAGAAATATACATACTCCTTGCAGATAGTGCCTTGGCTGGAATCAAATCCAGTACTAACCATTCCACCACTGTGCTTAACCTTTAACTTCTAAATAGGGCTACTAGATAAAGGATCTATAGAAGATGAAATAGAGCTGAAAACTGAGCACCGCTGAATCAAGCACAAATTACATAAAGCATAGCACAACACTCAACAGGAACAGTGTAAAATGTTGAATATGGGAAAAAAATAAATCTGTTGTTTAATTCGAAAAACACTTTAGTGCAGTAATGGTTCCAATTTTTTGTAATGTGATTTATTAAGAAAAAATATTAAAATGTAACTGAACTGTACATAGATTGCTCGAGTCATATGTTAAGTTCATGCATATGTCTTAGTCTTGATTTTTCTTTTTAAAAATCTGAAAAATGTTCTATTTCTCTATTCACAGCACTTTAATGTAACAAAGCAACCATACTGCAAAAACAAAAAAAAATAGATAAAACCCCCAAAACTATTATTTACATTTAGCTAAACACAGCATTAGTATTTACAAGTAAATTCAAATTTCAGTTCAAGCCTAGGTCAATAAAGGCTATAAATATTTTCAACTACCTAAATGTATATACATTTTTGAAACATCCAAGAAAACATGACATATTGCTAATTAAGTAAGTCAGTTTAAAATTTCTAGGAAGTCTACAATGTGCATGGCTTTATACTATTTCAAGAGCGCCACCTTCTGGAATTAAGCTAAAATGTAGAGGAAATAAAACAAAAAGAAAACCAGACAATGAATAACAAATTCCACAAGGTTCAGTTAGTGTGGATGTAATATACTATATGACAAACTTGCTGTATAAAAAAAAATAAGAGACTCCCTTTAACTTTAACATTTTAGTTAGACCAAAACTTTCTAGCTATGTGTTTTAATTTTAATGTAAATAACATTCCTTAAGCATTATAACAATAAAACATGGCAGGAAAGTATCAGAAACATATACATAGGTTTTTCATCAGTCAATTTGGCCAAACAAAGGTACATAGAGGGCATACTGCACAAATTCACTTTCCCAAACCAATGTTAGTGTTTGCATGTTATTTAAAATGGATTCAGTTCACTAACCATCCTGAATTACTTGGCTTCATTTAAATCACTGTACCCTGACCTGAAAGCATTTGGAATCCTGATGTCAAAGAGGTAACTTTTCACATTCCAACAGGAATCATCTATAGCTGTGAATACGTTTTGCTATGAAACAGCTACACTACATTTGCTTGTAACCCACAAGAATGATGGCAGAGTACATTTATGGATTAGGGTTATCTATATACTCATTAAATATTGTTTGGGTGTATTATTTATTAGAATAAACTCCTTTAAGGGGTTGTTTACCATAAAATTAACTTTTAGCATGATGTAGAGAGTGATGTTTAGAGACAATGCAAATTATTTTTTAATATTTGTGGTTTTCTAATTATTTAGTTTTTTGTGCAGCAACTCTTTAGCACCTATCTGGTTGTGAAACTTCAGTACCTATCTGGTTGTGGCAGTGGTTTGAATGAGAGACAAGAATATGAATAGGGGAGGGCCTAACTAGAAAGAGAAGTAATACAAAATAAAAACAATAAAACTGTAGCCTCACAGAGCAATAGTTTTTGGCTGCCAGGGTCAGTGACCCCCATTAGGAATGCTGGAAAGAGTCAGATGAAGGCAGCAAATAATTCGAAAACTATACAAAATAAATAATGAAGACCTGTTAAAAAGGTGCTAAGAACTGGTCATTCTATACTAATAGTTAACATAAAGCTGAATAACCCCTTTAAATACATTTGTACTTAGATGAGATTCATAAAGGTTAAATGAACTGATGATATTTATGACATACTCTCGTCAGATTTAGTATTTATGTAAAAAATGTTTCAATGACTTGGACCGGGGACATTTGACAGATAAGCTATCAGCTGCTTTGAAAATTTAAGATAGAGAAAACAAACATTTTGCATGGAAAATATCAAAAGACAATGGCAGAGATAATTATATTGTATCTGGCAAATCTTAAATTAGCAACAGACGAAGCAATGAGTCCAATCAACTTCCAATCAACCTTTGTGCCTACTAGACTGTGTGTGTTAGTGTGTGTGCTGCATTCCATCAAAGATGGCCAGGCAAAATGGAGAACCATGTTGGCTGGTCATCTAACATTGATATATAGATGATTTCCCACTATTACCTCTGCCAATAAAAATGTAGACATTTACTGAACATACCTTTGTAAGTTCTTCCGCTGCCTTTTCAAATTCTCGAGCATTCCTACAGTAAAACCCAATTGTGCAACTGGGATCCATTTTCTTGAAAGACATCTTCTTAGGAGAAGGGCAATGGAAAGACTAAAAGAAAAAAAAGAGAAACACAAAAATCTAAATACACTGCACAATGAGAAAACTTTAAACACAAATCAGAAAGTCTTAAAACCTCTGGAATAGTAATTAGCAACCTAGGGCTCTGTAGTGGCTGTTCCATTACCATTCCCAGGTCGCATATGCTATTGAGGGCTGTAGGCTACTGCTCTAAAGGGTTATCTTTTGTATTCCCAAAGCATGTACTTATTTTTGTGAATGTGTTCTATGTTTATGCAAGGGAAAAAAACCCAAATGTAATATTGATTCCAGTGGTTCACCAAGGTTTTAAAGCATTACAGCTGCAAATGTCGGATAAAACAAATTACCTCTACATTTCTCGCCCTTCCTGATATCCAAAGTTTAAATGAGATAATGTCTGTGATTTTTACCTAATTAGATTTACAAATCTGAGCCGACTATAAGCCTGAGCAAAATGTATATTGCTCCACAGAGGTCAATACATCTTTGTCAAATAATTTATCCATGGTTATTCTACACTTAGCATTTCAATTTAATGACTGTACAGATCCTTTTGTGGCAAAAAGCACAATACTCTGAAGTTTATTGCCTACACTCCAGCAAAATTGTTTATGAAAAAACAAAATAAGAGAAAAAAATTGTCCTATAACAACAATATTTTTTTGGCTGAGGATCTTTTTTTCAATTGTTACTTGTACAGAAATCTCATTAGCTGAGAAGAGGAATGGGAAGAAATAACTAAATTACTGTGAAATGTAGATGAGAAATGCTAGCATCTATAAGCAACAGCATACCTGGGGCACAGCCACATCTTTTAACATTAAGTCATAGTTAATGTGTGGCTATTAAATCTCCATATTAGAAATCAGATTTATTTAAACAAAATTAGTCATGGACAACTTTGTAGAAAATGCTTAAAGTTTAATTTATTTTCAGTAATCAAGGATCCAACTCTGAGAGTGATGGATTTCTATGGTTAGCAAAAATGGGGTAGCGGAAACCAGTAGTTTGGCAGTGATAAGCAAGAAATCACTATTTACACAACACAATTAATAGTTTGAACAACCTGTATGTGTTAATAATATAACTTGCAATTAGTGCAAATAGACCAGGAAGTCATGCATGCTTGTTACCTCAAGAGGGAAATTCTTTACGCTGACATCAACAAAAGATTGGCAGTAATGAGGATCCATGTAAATCAAACTGTCATCTACAAGGACAAAACAGAAAGACAAGTAATTCAAAACACAGTGTTATTATAATATTGCTTACCAACCAGTTTCTATGTAGAGTAGAAGAAGAAAAAAAGAAAAGACTGCAAGCTCTGCCAGGATGAGACTCATTGACTGATGCAGAGGTTCTACAGAACAGATTAACTTTTGCATAATCAAATGTGCTTGTATAAGCAGATTTTTTTTAAAAATAAAATGATGAGAGTGTCATTTCATTTTTGATAGGAAAATTACTTCTAAAAACACACAATTATATTCTAGCATCTACAAATGAAAAATGTTCTATACTAGCTCGGGCTGACAAGGAGGACATGTGACATATCATTTTAACATCAACTTACTCCACTTTAGCTACTCAAATGTAAATATGTAAATAAAGTCTGCCAAGGAGCAGCAGTGCTCTCTCTTCAGTTTCATTAGATAGAAGGTAAAATATGCCTTGTTTATGCAGTGCGGGAAATTAAAGATGCATTTTTACAGAAACCAATTACTATGTAGGCTAAATGACAAATGACTGAACTTTTGTGGGTCTGATAAATTAATAGAGGATTCCTCTTGCTATTGTAATTATTCAGCCACTGAATGGTCATTTACAAATGAGATAGTTTTCCAAGGAAGTTGGAGTGTATGAATGCACACTTATTAAACTGCACACAGCACCAACCTTGAAATCCAACAAAGTAATAGGACTGCTTGGGTTTGCCACCGATAATTCCAATACAGAATTCAAGGCTTAGAATTCCCTGTGGTATAAGGAAAATTCAAATCAGTGTGTGATCAACAGAAATCATTTATCTTGGGTCATCACAACACATTGCAAATGATTCATTTTACCATTTAAAATGTTATTTTTTAACCAATAAATAAATATTTTTTAGCTGTAAAATTGGTGTGTAGGCAGCCATCTCAGTGTGTTGCTTCGGAGTCTGTGCTTTCAGAACAGGCCAGCACTACACAGTAGAACTGCTTTCAGATAACCTATTGTATCTCCTACTCCCATGTAACTGGAGGAGTCATGAATTCTATGAATTTTTACAATTTATATCTACAATTAGGTGGGTTATGGGAGCATTTTTAGCAATACAGGTGTCAGGGCGCTGCTATCTTGCTACTCCAAGATACTATTTACAAGATACTATTTACAAAGGGTATATAGTTCTAAGCATAACAAGTATAGGGTCGCTTACCCATTGTAAATGGATGGTCTGGGTGCTCATGCCCCAGACCCTCAGCACAGAGATTATGATTAAGTACCGAGTTAGGTACGAAACGCGTAAGGCTTTTTTTTAGCATATATGTGTACTTATCAATAAAAACCACTTTGATCTTATTTAATACCTGAGTGGCAATTCAACTTTATTGGAACTCCGGAGTGCCTGCCTATCTCTTAAGAATCAATTCCTCGAAAAAAATCAGTTTTGCTCTAACTTTTAGTATGTTATAGGATAGCAAATTCTGAGCATCTTTTCAACTGGTCTATTTTTTTTGTAATAGTTTTTGAATTATTTGAATTACTTCTTCTTCTGACTCTTTCCAACTTCCAAATGGGGGATCACTGGCCCCAACAGGCAAAAAACTATTGCTCTGTAAGGCTACAATTTTTTACTTTTTATTACTTTATTTTCAATTCAGGTCCTCTTCTATTTATATACCAGTCTCTCATTTGGCTAATTTTAACCCTAGCAACCACATTCCTGCTGAAATTCCAAATTGGAGAATTGCTGAACAAAAATTGAAATAATTATAAAAACCACAAATAATAAAAAAAGACGACCAGTTGCAAAATGTCTTAGATTAATACTCTCTACATCATACAAAAGGTCAATTAAAAGGTAATTAAACCCTTTAAACATAAATTCATGTAAACATACTCAGGGGGCCTCTCTAACAATTTACATTCATTTTCTTTGAGATATTAGCAGTTATAGAACCAATAGGCAGGCTTCAGCTTAGCAGCTATCTTTGAAGGCTAGGAGTGTCAGTGACCCTAAATGTCTATTTACTTCCTGTATTGTGTTAACCCTAGGGTTGCTGACTAAGTTGAGCCAACAGCCCGGAGGAAATCTAGAAATACAAATATCTTAGAAAATGAATTTAAAATAAAGAAATGCTCAGAGAAACACGCTATGTAAGTTTATATCAATATTTTTTGGATTTAGATCCCAGAACCTTTGGTAATCAACAAATAACTGATAATTTTGCTATTGCATTGCTATAAAAAAGTGCTACAGCAGTTAGAATATCTTCAGGAAATCTACAGGAAATCACAAAGGTTTTTATGAATATAATTACAAAAATAGAAATTTTCCTACCTTTACAAACTCAAAATATTCCATATTGGTCCTTTCACCCCCAAGTCTCACAGGAACTAGAATTACAACAGCCTTCTCGGTACCCTTATTACACTGCAGGTCATAGACATCAGCACTGTAGACTTGTAAGAAATAAATATAGGGGGAAACATAAAATTAACACTATGATATGATACTATGATAATAAAATAACATTTTATCAGGGTATTTGTTTAATTTCAGTTTGAACAAGTAACTTACTAGTGCAGTCCTGAGCAACATAAATTGTTATTCCCTGCAGTTCTGGATCTGAGCTCTCTTCAATCGCTTTCCTAAAAGATTTTTTATCAAGAAGTAACCTTTTTTGGATTTTATATGAGAATGTTAAATCAAATTCAGTTTCAGTATTATAGGCACATATGCTAAGCATTACCTCTTACCAAGGACTTTAAAGAAGGAATCATTAAATGATGGGGCATAGCAATTTGTTAGGCAACCCTCAGTAAAGCTAATTGCTTACCATCTACTCCAAGCCAGGACACCTTATCTTTAAACATATGGCAGGCCCAGTCCTGCAGAATGAGCTGCTGCCATATTGCCCCACGTATTCCCTTGTATGAGTTTAGATTTGGTGCATGCACAGTTCAAAAATTGTTTTCTAAGCTGTGAATGTACCAAGTCTGAAATTGCATAGGGGGAAGGGGGTTGTACAAGGGACAGTAAAAAACTCTATGATTGAAAACACATTTATGTAACTCCAACATATTCCACAGCACTCTATAACAGAGGGCAATATATATTTACCATATAGATTATATACAAAAATACAAATACAAAATTAAAGAGGGCCTTGCTCAAATGTAAAAAAACAATACTGTCTGGAAAGATTAAGGTTTTTAGAATGAATGTGTTTAAAACAACAAAAACATAACATACCTCAAAAGATGAGAAACAACTGCTGGACCATACCAGTCCCCAGCCACTTTGCCCGAATTTTTCCCAAGCTTTACAAGTTGATGTAAACCAAAATAGGCCAGTGGGTAGTCTGCAAACCAGGATATTATTTTTTGGTGAAAGTCCTCAGAATTACTTTTCTTATCACAGTTGTGCAATGGCTGCTTGTTTGATGACACACATTCATTATTTTCAGAGAAAGATGTCTCAAGAGATGGAGTAAGTTTTCTTGCAGTGTTCGCTGTCCAAAATTCCGATTCAGAAGAGAAAATGTCCAGTGCTTCTGTCCAAGTCCAGTCTAAAGTTAAAAAAAAAAAAGTGACATTCATTATCAAACAACAGGAAAAGAGAGACAAAGGCAGCGCCAGAAAGTGGCCTTATATAGAATTGCAGGGAAAGTTTTGGGCACAATTATCTTTAAAGGAGAAGGGAAGGCTAATAAAGAGTTAATCTCAAGCTGCAGGCATACTTTCATTTCTCTCAATAAAGCCCTTAAAGGAAAACTAAAGGTTAGTAAGCATTCTGTCTGACAACAAAGGCATTCTGTTTATGCATCTACTGCGCAGAGTGAATCCTGTTTCCCTGGCTTCATTCAGCTTTAAACGCTCTGCCTACACAATCTGAGTCACAGAGTTGGGTGACGTAGTCAAAATCTCTCACTGTTCCCATGCCGCTGCCGCTGGCAGTGGATAGTCGCATTAGAGCATTTTATGTAACTCTGCGCATGCTTGTAATTTCAATCACCCTTTCCTTCTTGCCTGACGCGTCCACTTAGCCCACCACCCAGCCAATAGGAATCCAAAGCGCCTCATCGCTAAACGAAGCTTCATACCTTCATGTCAGTTACACTGAGCTGTGGGCAGGATCGTAGCGCAAGCGAGCACAGAGTTGGTTGTGATTTTTTTTTGGCGCATGCTCAATAACAACTACTGGCAGAAGGCAGAAGTGTATCCTTTAGTAAAATGGCAGCGTGTTCTAAATGGTCTGCAAGTATACAACCTAAATATCTTTCTGAGAAAATGTTTTTGAGGGAAAAAAACCTAGCGATTAAGAAGTACAGTATGAAAACTACTGAAGGGGGCTGAGTGTAAGATTTGCCTTTCCTTCTCCTTTAAGTCTCCCCATATTTCTCCCGTTCAGATGATCAGAAGCCTCATAGGCTCATAAAACGCTGAGCTCTGTAAAGAAAGTTCCCATAATGCCTCACTCCTGCAGCAAGACTGGTGTACATGCACAGTTTGTAAGACTATGAGGAAGCTTCCTGCTGATTGGCTCAGATCACACATTCCTAAGGGGGGGGGAAGTTTTAGCATTCTTGGGGGAGGGGAGAGAGCTGCGTGTGTCTAGCACAGGAAAACAAAGAGACAACAAAATCTGTTTCTTTTGACAGAAAACTCAGTGCAGCATTTATGTGATTTACAGTCATGGCCAAAATTGTTGGCACCCCAGAAATTAGTATTTCTCACAAAAAAAGTATTTCTCACAGAAAATATTGCAGTAACACATGTTTTGCTATACACATGTTTATTTCCTTTGTGTGTATTGGAACAGAACAAAAAAAGAAAGGAAAAAAAGCAAATTGGACAAAATGTCACACAAAACTCCAAAAATGGGCTAGAGATCTAGATTTGCCTTTGTCCACAGTGTGCAACATTATCAAGAAGTTTGCAACCCACGGCACTGTAGCTAATCTTCCTGGGCTCAGACGGAAGAGAAAAATTGATGAAAGGTTGCAACACAGGTTAGTCCAGATGGTGGATAAGCAGCCCCAAACAAGTTCCAAAGACTACAGTTTGCCAAAATGTACTTGAGTAAGCCACAGTCCTTCTGGGAAAACATCTTAAGGACAGATAAGACCAAGATAGAACTTTTTGGTAAAGCACATCATTCTACTGTTTACCGAAAACGGAATGAGGCCTACAAAGAAAAGAACACAGTACCTACAGTGAAATATGGTGGAGATTCAATGATGTTTTGGAGTTGTTTTGCTGCCTTTGGCACTGGGTGCCTTGAATGTGTGCAAGGCATCATGAAATCTGAGGATTACCAAAGGATTTTGGGTCGCACTGTAGAGCCCAGTGTCAGAAAGTTGGGTTTGCGTCCGAGATCTTGGGTTTTTCAGCAGGACAATGACCCCAAACATACGTCAAAAAGCACCCAGAAATGGATGGCAACAAAGCGCTAGAGAGTTCTGAAGTGGCCAGCAATGAGTCCAGATCTAAATCCCATTGAACATGTGGAGAGATCTTAAAATTGCTGTTGGGAAAAGGCGCCCTTCCAATAAGAGAGACCTGGAGCAGTTTGCAAAGAAAGAGTGGTCCAACATTCCCAGTGAGAAGTGTAAGAAGCTTATTGATGGTTATAGGAAGCAACTGATTTCAGTTATTTTTTCCAAAGGGTGTGCAACCAAATATTAAGTTAAGGGTGCCAATAATTTTGTCCAGCCCATTTTTGGAGTTTTGTGTGACGTTATGTCTAATTTGCTTTTTTTCCTCCCTTTTTTGTTCTGTTCCAATACACACAAAGGGAATAAACATGTGTATAGCAAAACATGTGTTACTGCAATACTTTTCTGTGAGAAATACTTGATTTTCTGGAAAAATTTCTGGGGTGCCAACAATTTTGGCCATGACTGTATGTGCTTATGGCTGTATTTACAAAGACTTTTTTGATAAAGCTTACTTAGTTATTACCTTCCTTCTCCTTTAATAAAGAATAACAATTCTTCACCATATCTGCAACAAACAGATGCAACTGCATCTACAAGAAGTAAATGACCCCTTATGTGTTCCATAGCCCTCAGCCTTGTAAATTTAAGCCACCTAAAAAGCGCCGAACCCCCCAGGGATTCCATTCATCTGAATAGTAAATATCTGAGTTTGTGAAGTTCTTGAAAAAAGCTCACAAGAGCGTTTTTGGGCTAAAATGCACCTGTACTAAAGTTTACTTTCAGTTTTTTTCCATTCAATGGTTTAGGAACAGCAGGGGGTGGTTAGTCATGTTTTTCTCTATTTCCCACACTACCTTGCAAGACTCTTCACAGGTCTGTTAACCAGCAGGTTTTTCTTACATTGTTTTAATTGTCAGAACCAGCAGTGCAAGGAGATAGAAGAAGACAGATATTGCTTTGAATACAAAATACATTTACAAACAACTAAAACCACTGAAAAAGGTTAACGAATATAAACTGGACAATTTTTCTTAATTTTATTTTCTTTTATTGGCCAAATAAATGGCATTTGCAATCTGTTTAAAATATAAAACACATAACACATCATTGTCTAATGCAGGGGCCCCCAACCTTTCTTACTCGTGAGCCTCAGCCAAATGTAAAAAGACATGGAGAGCAACACAAGCATCATTAAAGTTCATGGAGGAGCCAAATAAGGGCTATAAGATTTGCTATTCTATGCACACTATCAGCTTACAGGGGGCTTTATTTGGTAGTAAATCTTGTTTTTATTCAACAAAAACTTGCCCCCAAGTCAGGAATTCAAAAATAACTCCCTGGTTTGGGGGCACTGAGAGCAACATCCAAGGGGTTGGTGAGCAACATGTTGCCCCCAAGCCACTGGTTGGGGATCACTGGTCTAATGCAATACTATTTACTAAACCATACTAACCTCGTCCCAGGAAGTGTACTATCAATCCCTGTGCCAGCAACATTTGACCAGTACGTAATGTGCAGCCCCATCCACAATCTGTTGTCCATGACGATGTTTCTATTTGGGGGAATTCTTCTCTATAAGTAAGCCATATTCTGGAAATGAAATCCTTCCGAAATTCATCCACATTTCCAGAAAGGTCTTCTTTTGATTCAGAGCCAGAATTGGAACCTCCATCAGATGTTACACTAGAATCTAAACAAGTGCAATAACAAAAGCTTGTATGTATAAAGCATGGTTTCTCTAGGTTTGCATATATCAAAGCTCCCACCTGTTCTTTATTTTGTGTGATAATTTGGGGGAGCTGCAAGACACTTGGGCATTTCTCCCACTTTGCCATTTAAAAATAACATACAGTATGTCTCTTTGTACCAAATATATTTCCTAGCTATTAGGTCAATGTGTGAAAATCTTTAAATCCTCCCACAACCAAATTCAATGATTCATTAAGAAGGAAGGTAGATGAATTAGTAAAAATGTTATTGTTTGTTTGTTAGGCAGTAGGGAATGCAGGAAAGCAACGAGAATGCTGGCTATAGTCTTCATGCTCCTACTGAAATCTTATTACGGATATCTGTGATAGTAGGACAAAGGTGCACTGCGAGTCAGTATATGGGAAAGTTGTTACAGTATTAATATAATATGGGGAATAAGGGGGTGGTCAGTGCAACAGAATAGGTAGGAGAGGTAAGGCTGTTCCCTTTCATAAGAAACTTTCAAGTGAAACAAAGCCCACACACATTCAACGCTCTAGGCAAAGTACAAGTGTCTATAATAAAGTGATTCTGAGCAAAAGTTAGAGTAAAAATTACATCTTTGACTTTTTTTTAATGTTTAAGGGAGAGGTCACATGGGTCGCTTTTACGTGGTGTTTTTAAAAACACAGATTTGAACATAAATACACACAAAATGAAGCCCTAATGGAATATGCACTATAGCAATTTTCATGGGGCACAAGCACGCTGCCATCCACCACATGATGCCAGTTTTATGTTTTTCAGCAGAAATGCCAATATGACAAGGAAACACCATACCACTGAACTCTATGGGATCCACAATAAGCCACATATTTTTAATAAGGTGGCAAAACTCTTGATGGACTGTGTATATAGGCATTTGCGTCATTGTATGCTAGTGATGTAACGTATGTAGGATCAGGCTACATTTTGCTTTTAAATTTCTTATCCGCTTAGCTTTTTCTTCACAAAAGTTTACTGAAATTTTTCCAAGATGTCTTTTCCAAGGCTTTGCATGTGACAGTACAAGGGAAAGAGAAGTGGCACTGTGGAAAAGACACAGGCACAGATACATTGAGTCATTACAAAAGCACAATAGCAGAGTTATAGTGAAGGAGAAAAATCCAAAATGCATGTTTGGAAGTGAAAGCTACAAGCTGAGAAATGTATATAATCCAATACACCTAGGAGCAGTGCAGGTATGTATTGGTCTGAATAAGTGTAAAGAAAAAAGGTGCTTAGGACCAGTTTAGTATTCAAGATTAGCATGTTTGCTCTTTTCACTTCAAAAAAGTTCTTTATATACACACATACATACATATATACGTAACGGCTCACACAAAATCTTACCTTCATATTTAAAATGGTAGCATTTGCCAAGTAAGAATACTGGTGAATTTCTCTTGAAGTAGGTTTTTGTTTTCAGTACCCAACCTTGAAAAAGAAAAGAAAATGAACTGATTTCAACCAGTCAAACTATTGCACACTGGCTGTGTTCTTTATTAGAGTTTTTTAGGGAAAAGTCAACTGAATTCTAAGGAGCAAGTCTTTATTTTCAAAACAACCCAGCTGTCACTGCTAGCATGACAAGCAGTTTCCACTGAAGCTAATTACTGGCTCCTAAGCTGGGTTCTGGTATTTCTCTTTCTGTTGAAAAAACCCCAGAAGAGATTACAACCTTGTGTGCCATGCTTTCAGTTGTAGGCTTCACTTAACAAAATATACAAACAATATAGTGTTATTTTCTAAATTTCTTAAAGGGACAGTATACCTTTTCAACTTTGGTGCAATGAACAGGTCTTGTGCTGAATATACTTTATGCCTAATTTAATTTAATTAAAAATATCTATGTTTTTTTACCAATTCATATTATTACTATTACCTTATTCATTAAACCAGTGTTGGGGGGCATACGGTCCCTTAAGGCTGATGTCCTACAGAGATATTAGTCGCCCAAGATAGATCTCTGCTACCAAGAGCGACTAATCTCTACTAGATGCCTTTCCATCGGCAACCAGGGGAAGCGCAGGTGGAAAGACCTTCACATCGCTTCAATTTTCTGAAGTCACGAAGTCCGGTGGAAATGCATTTAGGAGAGATTAGTTCTCTGCGTGGGACATCAGCCTTAAGACAGTAGCTGGGTATTTCTTATCTGCATTATTCTGCCATAGGTCAGACTTTGATCTTAAGGTTAGACTATTAGAAAAAAATCTGAACATACATATAAGAGAGCTGAGAGAACTGGTTTCAATGATTTCTGGAGAATTTGCAGTAATGTAGTTTTCAATGATTCTAGCAAAGTTATCTGCTGTTACATGTTTTGCATATGAGCAGAATACAAAATAAATTATTAATACTAACTGTTTATTAGCTAGGTTCTATACACGGGACTGTTTGGTTACAAAGCTGCCTTGTAGTGTTGAATCCTAAGTTTGGTTTTGACTTGGGCACTATCTGATAAGAGTTTGCATGCTCTCCTGAATCTGTGTGGGTTTCCTTCCACAGACACGTTCACTGGCTCCTCATAAAACCGATCCTAGGGAACATATGCCTTGTGTTTCTATTTGAAGGAAAACAATACAGTTGAACTCAAGAGAGCAGATTTAAATGTATCAAAATAGAGACAAAACTGTTTAAAGATGTCTTAATATAAGTAGGAATGCACCAAATCCACTTTTTTGGATTCGGCCAAACCCCCAAATCCTTTTGTAAAGGATTCGGGCGAATTCGGACCGAACCGAATCCTAATTAGCATATGCTAATTATGTGAAGGAAGGGTTAAATCTTCATTAGCATATGCTACTTAGGTTACAAAGGGTTGACAAAAAGTCATGGGATCTTTCAGATTGGGTTCCGCCAGGAGCATGGATTTGGCCAAACCCAAATTCTGCTGAAAAAGGCCAAATCTTGGCCGAATGCCAAACCGAATCCTGGATTCAGTGCATCCCTAAATACAAGACAGTAAAATACAGGCCCGGATTTGTGGCGAGGCCACAAAGGCCTGGGCCTAGGATGGCATGCTCCCAGCTGCACTGGAATATTTTGCCCACATACGGAGCAATGGGGAAAGGACGCACAGAAACGCAGTCCTCTCACCACGGCTCTGTATGAGTTAAGTGGCGCGCATGGGAAAAGGGGGCGGCCTCGGAGAGTCCTATTCAGAAATCCGGCCCTGGTAATAGACAGAACATTTGCAATTCTCTTTTTTGATTTTAATGTTTTTTAAATGTTTTATCTTTTCTTCAGCAGCTCCCCAGTTTAGAATTTCAGCAGTTATCTGGTTAGTAAGCCCCAAGTTACAAAGTAACAATATAGCCACCGCAAAGCAGTAGGGTTTGGCTGCTATGGCCAGTGACTCATAACAGAATAAAAGTTAATTTAAAGGGGTGGTTCACCTTTGAGTTATCTTATATATTATAGAATGGGCAGTTCTTAGCAACATGACGTTCATTTTTTCATCTTTATTTGCTTTCCTCTTCTAACTCTTCCTAGCATTCAAATGACCCCGTCAAAAAACTATTGCTCTGTGAGACTAGAATTTTATTGCTCTTGTTACTTTTTACTACTTATCTTTCTATTCAGAACCTCTCTTATTCATATTTCAGTTTCTCATTCAAACCACTGGCTGGTTGCTAGGGTGATTTCACCCCTAGCAACCAGAGAGCTACTAAAATTCCATTCTGGAGTGCTTCTGAAAAAAAGCTGAAAAAAATTAAGGCCAATTGCAAATTGTCTCAGAATAACATACAGTATATATTAAAAATCCTGCTGTAATGAAAACAGGACCTGGTCAGCATAACCAGAATTAAGAGAAAAAAAACAAATCTGATGAAGGACATTTAATTTGTTGTTTGGTATTCTCTCTCATTTATATTGCTTTTTTAGATTATATAGTAATTTACTACTACCCTTGTATGGGAAAGGAATGGTACCGATATGAAAAGAATATCTGCCTCACCTGGGAGAAAGCTGCTATTGATATCACATAATTGTTTCTAAAATATTAAGTTTTTATTAATTGCTGTCATTTTAGTTTTATATGCAGACATAAAAGATTGGTTACTACTGCAACACATATCAATGCAAACAAAAATATCACACTTACTATATTTCATGTTATGCCATGCAGATAAGAACTTGGAT
The DNA here is from genome assembly GCF_000004195.4 of Xenopus tropicalis. Taxonomy (NCBI): domain Eukaryota; kingdom Metazoa; phylum Chordata; class Amphibia; order Anura; family Pipidae; genus Xenopus; species Xenopus tropicalis. The sequence goes on from NC_030680.2 coordinate 85,447,760, forward strand.
TTTAATTTCTCCACATCATCTGTGCCACTGGCTTCCATATTTATGTCTGGAAAGCAAACCCATGCCTTTATCATTCACTTTACCTAGCAATACAAAAAGACAGCAAAATAAACTAGCAGTCAAACATTTAAAGTTTAATAAATATAAAAGACCAAATAAGGAAAGAAAAAGACATGCAGGTCAAACAGGTACATATGCAAAGAATATGCAACTACTGTTTTACCAAATCAAGTTAGAAGAATAAAATAGGAATGTTCGTAAAGTTAGTTAGTTAAAGATATTGGATGATTTCTTAGCCTTCTCGCAGCCAGCCCCAGCACTCCAGTAGGATCGGATTAGTATTAATGCAACACAAACTGAGTTAAGCCATACAACAACTGCACTGTCTGCTTTCATTATACTATAAATTATACTATGTGGATATCATTATAGGCCTGCTTTTACTACTGAGCTTAAAAAATTTACAGGTAGCACTGCTTTAAAGAATAAGTTTAATAATACTAACCTTTTTTTCTATTTTTAAAGATACTCTAAACAGCCCACAGATTAACCTACCTTAGTTCATGCAGGGACCTCCATCCTCTTGTGTCTTTGACTCTTAACTTAAAAGATACAAAACTGTATCTTGTATTTATTGTTATACTTTGTATTTATCTATTATTATCTTAATAAACCCCTGTTTGTATTAATGTATTCTACTGTACAGCACAAGGCGACTGATATTGCAAAAGGCTGTGAATATTGGTCGACTCGCCGATCGGCGATTGGGTGCCATTGAAGGGCGCCTGAGCAAAATCTACCATTTAGGGCTGAATCGGCAGAAGGAGGTAGAAATCCTTTTGTTTCTACAACCATATCTGACGATTCAGCCCTGAACGTCTGTGGAGGGTGGGAAGGATCGAATATCGCCACGTGTGTGGCCACCTTTACTCTGCTACTGCACTGATGTTCTCATTTATTTACTGAATAAAGCTCATTTTCCCCAATTCAATACATGTGTTTCTCCAGAGTGCTGATCATATTACATCACCCAAAAGAGCTGCTGTGGAAGTTATCCTTTATATTCCCTCACTTTTATGAGTTGGTCAAAATACTCTTAAAGGAGCAATTAAGTGTAAAAATGAAAATGGACAAAATAGACTGGGCAAAATAAAAATTTTTTCAATATAGTTAGTTAGGCAAAATGTAATTTATAAAAGCTGGAGTGGGCAGATGTCTAACATAATGGCCAGAACACCACTTTGTCCTTATGGAACATAACTGTACAGAATCTGACCCATGTGCTCACAGTTATGTCCCATGTGCCCCCCACAAGTTACTAAATACTAACAGCTTAGAGAGCTTTAAAGTCACTGACTAACTAAGAGAGCTGAAAGCAATAAGTAAGGTTCTGGCTATTATGTTAGACATCTGCCCACTCCAGCCTTTATAGATTACATTTTTGCCTAACTAACAATAATACAAATATTTTTTTATTTTGCGCAGTCTATTAATTTTACACAGTTTCATTTTTACACTGAACTGTTCCTTTAAGGCGGATCCCAGTAGTAAGCAATCTGCCTGTAATGAGCTTTATCTTTATTACTTTTTTCAAGTGCAGGATAGTTTTTACTGGTGCAGTTAGCAGCACAGGGAATCGAGAGCAGAAACTTTCCTGCACATAAAATCAGCTGTGTTACACATAATTAAAAGCTATTTAGAGTTCAAAGTCAGGCATTTTCCTAACTACCATAGTAGTGTGTGAATTTTGGCAGCAGCTGTGTGACAAGGGACACTTTACAGGAGGAAGACAGGAACTATGACACGGGGAAGGGAGGAGCCTGCCTAGCAACCAGCTTCCTCCTTCAGCCTGTGCTGGAAGAAAAAGAAGGAGTGATTTCAGAGCATCATACTCTTCTCCTACACAGTGTGCGCACAAATTACAGCATGGGTGTGCACCTGGGAAGAGAATAGAAAAGTGTGTCTACTTCCTCCAGTGTACAGTGACGTATATCAGCAGTTGAAGACTCCTGCTCCTGTACTGGATGATTTTAAATATGGCACCTATGATAGGGTAAAGGGGTAGTAGCCCAGAATATAAATAAACATGTAAGGCACTGGATTATTTCCGTTTAATACATTCCGTGCTGTACTATAGGAGGCTGTAGTAATATGGGTAGGTTTCTTTATTTAAAGGTTTACATCTCCTGTAATGTGCCCATTAGCACAGAGATAAGCAATGGCTTCTGCAAGAGGTTCTAACCACAAATAATGCACAAGTAAAGAGGTTCTAACCACAAGTAAAGCAAAGAACCACTATTGGCTGGCACCTTGCAAACCACCTCTGCTCACTTTTCTTTTTTTTAGCAAAATGTAAAACAAGGCAGTGCCTTCTGCAGTCATTTAATCTAAAAGCTTAAATTCCTAGTTAGACAACTTGCTAAAGTTCTACTCTAGGTAGATGCACCCACGGTCCTTGCCGAGGACCACACCGCCCTCATCTTTTATCATCTCCTTGGATTATGCAGGCTTGGTGTTGGCACACACGCATGACTTGCTAGAAATGCTTTAGAGCTAAATTACATAGGAGCTGGCGTAGGATAAGATAAAAAAGACCCTAGCAACTAGTTAACTGCTGAAATTCCAAACTGAAGAGCTGATGAAAACAAACCTAAGTAGCTTAAAAACCAGAAAAAATAAAAAACAATTGCAAATTGTCTCTGAATATCAGTGTCTACATCATACTAAATGTTAATTAAAAGGTGAACAACCTCTTTAATTAGCCAACTGCAATACAGGACCTTACTACTTTCATTAACTTGTCAAACTTGGCCTATTATTAAAATAAAAATCTACTAAACCATTTATATGGGTTTAAAAATCAATTCATAGCCTTTAAACAACAAGGGGACAGCACTGAAAGAGTGCTTAATGTGCCTCCAGTGTTGGACTAGGATGTCTCGGGGCCCTCTGGGGCTACCATGTCAGGACCCACTCAACAGGCATCCCATCCCAGTCGCAAACCCGATACCAACATGTCCCAACTCCCGCACACGTTTTACTTTCTTCTTGCACTCCCAATCAGGGGTGGGGCAGGCCTGGGTTAGTGGGGCCCACTAGGTTTTTTCCTGCTGTCCCGCTGGCACAGTCTGACCCTATGTGCCACACCTGCCATATACTGTGCAATGATTTAAGCAATCCTCTTTTAAATAATGAGAGGTTACAATGTGAGAGCAGACAATACTCATTTCTGGTTAAAATATCACAGAATTATTTCTGTGAGGTTTGGCAGTGGTTTTCAAAGCATGGGGCAGGCCTCCTTGAATTGGTGATTTTGAGGAGAATCCCCTACCTAATCTATTTATATATAGTATAACATCCACTGTTTTTAAAAGGACATGTCAACCCTAAAAATAAATGTTTGCCTAATAAAAGAAAACATAATTCTAAGCAACTTTTCAATGTGAATTTATTGAACATTTTTAGTGCTTTAAAAGTAATTTGTAAATGTAATTGCTATTGAAAGCAGCATTTGCTGAACTCATGGTTGTTACTTGTTAAACAATGTTGCAAATGCCAGTCTCCCCCAGCAAGACAGGTCTGTCAATCTGCTGGCTTGTGATACATTGTTGCAAATGCCAGAGCCACCAGGGCAGAGAATAGAAAAGGACTGGCAAACACTAATTCTAATAGCAACCATATATACAAATAAGTCAAAAACACTGCAAATTTGTAACAAATGTATACTGCAAAGTTGCTTAGAATCACGTTTTCTTTTATTAGAAAATAAATATATTTTGGGTTAAGCTTTTCTTTAAAAGTATACCAGAAAAATTCAAGGGCACTTTATTAGTCACATAAATCTGGAAAACTGAATGCACGCCTGTCTATAACAGAACAAGTTATTCTTGTTAGCCTGTGTATGAAAAAATCTACAAAGTGCTTGTGTCTTAATTTATTCCACCCCTGACATGAAAAGGTTAACAAATCTTCCTCTGTCACATAACACAGCTTATAACAGAGCCTTGTGAATCACTGTTGCCCCTTGCATGAATGTAGCACCAGTGTGCAATTTACACCTTTGGAGTGAATGAAAATACATAGCGATTCAGTAAATCAACTTAGTCACTTCACCAGGAATTATTAGACAGCTGACAAACACTGTTACAATCTTATCTGGAATGGGCTGTGCCCAGAGGTTTGCACTGTAACTGATGAAATCCCCACAAATGTATGTGACTACATAACCACTGGAATAGAAGTCAAGCACTCATACAGAGAGAAAAATACACAAAAAAAAGCATTAATTTAAGTTGTCCTAAAGACCTTGAGCGCGTGATTGTTCATTGAAGAAATTGAGCTCTTCCTGAATCTAAACTCAGCAGAGTACACAGACTGCTGTTCTCAAAAGGCAATATTCCAAGTTATATTTAATATAATACAAGAAACCTATATTAGGTCCTTTCCCCTTCCTAAGGGAACTTTCCATGCATAGCAGCCATATTAGTACCTGGTAGCAATTTTTCCTGTACATGTGTACAGGTTCAGATACGATATTTATGCAGTGCTTGTTTCCATATAACCACCAGAATCCCCCAGAAGACAAACTGAGTTGGCCAACTGTTGAAATAAAATCTGTTCTATATCCAAGTCCAGAGCCCGCAAATAGAAAGGGGAGACATATCACACCCATAGAATTCACCTATTAGGCCTGCTCTCACTGAACACACAAAACAATGCAAACAACAGATTTAAAACGATAGAACAAAAGGGAGTCTGCTAAACAGCACTGGGCATCGCTGAGTCGTTACCCGCTTGTCTTTTGAGTAAATGTGCGGCGCTCTGCCATGGTCTCTTCTCACGACAGCTGCCGGCGGAGAGGGGGAGAAGAAATACAGTGGAACGCAGGGAAGCCGTATTGCGCTCCACTCCGGAAGAATAGGATAAGGCCGGCGTACCGTAATGCTGCAAAGAGAGCGCACAACTCCTTTTCTTCAGCAACTCTGTGCTTGACTGAATCGGAGGGTGTCAAATTAGTCTAAATTCCTTATTACTGCACAAAAATTATAAAAATGTTCCAGGTTTTTACACTGACCAGCAATGCACACTCATTTCAGTTTTTTATTAAAGCCGATATCATCCTTACTAGCAAAATATAGTAAGGTCAATCACATTATGGCCTGTTGATGTGGAATTCTGAGAAGGTTTTATGAGTAGATCTTTGAAAGAGTCTGTTTACTCAAATCATCCTTATGCTATATTTATATATAGAGAGAGAGAGAGAGAGAGAGAGAGAAAGGGGATTTACTTTGGAAGAAAGTTTAGCTTGGAATCCTTTATCTTCACAATCATATTAAGCCATTTATAAAGAAAAATAACTAACTGTACAATAATAATAATAATCTGGGATACTTGGGATCTGGGGCATCTAGATAAAGGGATTTTTCTGTAATTTGGATCACATGCCTTAAGGTTACTAAAACTCATTTAAGAGTCTTTAAACCCAATAGGATTGTTTTATAATGTGAATTTATGCTTAGCTTAGTAAGGATCAAGTGCAATGTACTGGTTTATTACTACAGAAAAAAATAAATTTTTTGTAAAAATCAGAATAAGTTGATTTAAAGTGATTGAGCCTTCAGTATAACTTTTCTGGATAAGGGGTCCCATACTGGTTTTAAGTTCTACACACATAGGGAACAGATTTGAAAATCAAACTGTCACACAACTATGTTTCCTGCTTCTGTCAGCTGCAACCAGATCTGTTTCAAAGGGGAACACAACTGATTGGCAAAGTCTCTTACAAACTGACCATTCAGATTCAGTTGTGTTCTGCTTTAAACGGATCAGGTTGCATTGCATAAAAATAGCATAAATTTGACAGAAGCATTCCACACATGCTGGCGCTCAATGTTTTTGGATCATTAAATTGATGTAGCCAGTTTCCTTTATATATTTCTTTACCTTTTTTTTTTACTTTTAAGGAGCAGTAAGTAACTTACATGACAAATATGCATTTATATATTGGTCTATAAATTATCAGGCAATATTTATATGAGCATATACTAAATGTTTGCACATACAAAACCTTTTGGTTTTTTTAATAAATGAATTATATTTTCTCTTTAAGGGTGAAGACACAGAACTACTAGTAGCAGCTACTTGTTAGGGCAAAGACACGCGGGGCAATTTGTCGCCGCAACTTTTAATTTTCGCACATAGAGTACAATGGACTTTTCAAAAAGTTGCGGCGACTAATCGCCCCATGTGTCTTCGCCCTTATGGTTACTAAAATAGACAATGGTGATCCTTTACTGATAATCATCTCTATGTGTTTTAGCACGTTTGTAAAAATCAGAATTATTTGCTTTAACGCGATTGCAAATTCTTAGCGTTCTGTATAACTTTTGGGCATAAGGGGTTCCATACCTGGCTGAATCCATTTAAAGGAGAAGGAAAGGCTAAGTCACTTGGGGGTGCCAAAACGTTAGGCACCCCCAAGTGACTTAAATAGCTTTCCTTGTACCCCGGGCTGGTGCCCCTGTTGGGAGAAAACCACACCAGCCCGGGGTACCTGTAGCGAGCGCTTCCTTCTTACTTGTTTCTTCTGCCGCGAATTCCCTGAGCCGGCGCATGTGCATTAGAGTGAAAAGCCGTCTTTGTTGTTAAAGTTTGGCTTTTCAATCTAATGTGCATGCGCAGCACGCCAACGCGGAGGAAGCGCTCACAGACACCCTGGGCTGGTGCGGTTCTCTCTTAACAGGGGCACCAGCCCGGGGTACAAGGTAAGCGATTTAAGTCACTTGGGGGTGCCTAACATTTTGGCACCCCCAAGTGACTTAGCCTTTCCTTCTCCTTTAATGATCTACTAGTGCTCAGTATTGTCTATGGCAGGGTATTTTCTGGCATTTAGTGGCCATGACAAGTAGCTGCTACTAAGTAGCTCTGTGTGTCTTCACTCTAAGGGCTAATTTCAAATTCAAAAGACACATAGAATCAAGGCACACCTATTATGAACCATAAAATATATCCTTTATTATCTATATATTTAAAAACAAAAATTGCTACAATACAAGAAAAGAAAAAGAAAAGAGTTTATCATACACACATATAGAGGTAATGTAATTTGGTAGCAGGTTCACCTTGAAAACCCTTATCTGTTCTGAACAATCACATTAAACCATTTAGAAACGAAAGGACTAATTTTACAATGTGATTGGTCCTGTTTATTAAATAAATCAAAATTCAAAGTGAAATCAGTAAAATGTGCTTTTACCTTTCTGTGACTAAAATTGAGAGGGAGAGAAAGCTCTGAGCTTCTTATTCGGTAGTTCTCCAGTTGGGAATTAGGTCCAAATTACCCTAGCAACCATTCAATAATTTAAATGAGAGAGGAATATGAATTGGAGAGGGCTTGAACAGGACAGCAATACATAAGCAATAAAAAGTAAGAGTACTATAAAATTGTAGCTTACAGAACAATAGTTTTTTGGATGATGGGGGTCAGTGACCCCATTTGAAAGGTGGAAAGAGCTTAAAGGATAAGGCAAATAATTTAAAACTATAGAGGAAGCAGACCCGGTGGGGGGCTGGGGTACAGGGGGTCTTCTTCCACTATAGCTGCTCTCATTATGTGAGCCCATGGCTTAATAATTGCAGAGTATGAGTGGGCAGGGAGGGAACTAAGATTTACTAATCCACGAGCGGTCCGAAGGCGTCCGAATGCGTTTTTTTCGCAATGATCAGTATTTTTGCAACTTTTTTGTATGTTCCGCAACTTTTTCGTCGCCGTCGCGACTTTTTCGTATATTTTCCGCAACTTTTTCGCCGCTGTCGTGAAAAAATCGGATTTGTTTTTCCGCCGTTTACAATCGTGACAGCGACGAAAAAGTCGCAAAATTTTCGTTTCCAATACGATTTTTTCCCTTTTGGGATTCGGATTCGTGGATTAGTAAATCTCCCCCTAACTGTAGATTGTAAGCTCTTTTGGGCAGGGCCCTCCTCACCTCGGTTATTGATTGCTTTATATGTTACTCTGTATGTCCAATGTATGTAACCCACTTATTGTACAGCGCTGCGGAATATGTTGGCGCTTTATAAATAAATGTTAATGTTAATGTTAAACTGTAGATTTTAGTATCACAATAGCCTTGGATAATTTGCTTGTTCAAGAACTCATCCAAGTCCCTCTTAAAGGCATTAACAGAATCTGCCATTACATCACAGTCACAAACTATAAAAAAGAAGCCATTATTTAAAATAATAAAAGTTAACCTAAAGGTGAACTACCCCTTTAAAACCTGGAACATTTGTATTATTCCTTAGAACAAACAGGAACAACTGACTCCTGCACTCACGAAATGACACTGATTTAGTACAGCACAAGGTTGCTATAGGGATGGATCGTATTTTAGCAGCATTACGGTACGCTAGCCCTGTCCTATTCTTCCGGAGTGGAGCGCAATACGGCTTCCCTGTGTTCCACTAGATTCCTTCTCCCCCTCACCGCCGGGAGCTGCACTGAGAAGCGGCCATGGCAGAGCGCCGCGCATTTGCACAGAAGATAAGCAGGTAAAAACTCAGCAATGCACAGCGAGAAGGATGCCGCTAAGCAAACTCCCCTTTGTACATTATAGGTTTTAATCATTTTATTTTTCATTGATTTAAGTGTTCATTAAGAACAGGCCTACCAGGGGGATTTTAAGGGTGTGATCTACCTCCCCCTTCTTTCCGCCAGCTCTGGACTTGCATATAGCGTCGATCTTTATTTCAGCGAGCAGTTGCGGAACTCAGTTTGTCTTTGCATCTTTGTCTTCTAGCGCTTGCTGGTAGTTAGATGCCAGCAATGACGGGGATTGCAAAGTGAATGTGCCTGGGATGTGGGATTATTGCGTGACCCTTTATGTGGGAGGTGCGCAAGACAAAGATGAAATGGGAGAGGGGTTGCTATTGGGAGAGAAAGTGAAGGAAGTGACTGCTTGCAGTTAGAATGCCATTGGCAAATCAAACATTCTGTCAGCATTTGGTTACAGTTATCGAGCTTTCCATTAGGAGATATCTGACTTTCCTAGCCCTTATATTGTTCCATTTGGATCCTATGTTACTGACAAAACGTCAGACAAACCGCAAAGAGCTGCGGGGCATGCTGGGGACACTGCTGCCTCACTCTCTTTGTTAGCTAATGGGACAATGACTGATTAGTAATGGATGTACCAAGTAAACACACAAATAATATCACAGGTTCATTTGTGTAAAAAAAACCAAATAAAATACATTTGCTGAGAGGTCTGAAAAATGTACAAGTGACCAGTATCTGTAAGGCATACCAGCATCCAGTGTGTGTTTGTAGGTAAACACAGTCTTGACATGCCTGCAATTGATTGGTATTTCTCTGTAATTCAATGTTCATGTAAGGTTTACATCCCAGAGTTAGAAATATATATGTATGTATTTATGCTTGTCTACTACTAATAGTGCTTAGAAATAAATGTGAAATTCCAGCATGGACATTACATTAACATTTTACATTAACATTTATTTATAAAGCGCCAACATATTCCGCAGCGCTGTACAATATGTGGGTTACATACATTGGACATACAGAGTAATATATAAAGCAATCAGTAACCGATACAAGAGGTGAAGAGGGCCCTGCCCAAAAGAGCTTACAATCTACAAGGAGAAAGGGTTGAGACACATGGTGTGAACATATTGGCTTATTCATCCTGAGTATGAGGGGTATAATAATAAGACATCAGCTCTAATGTTTTACACTGACAGATACCGTAAGGAAACAGCACCTAATTTTTGTCAACAAGGCATGCACGATTTAAAGGAGAAATATATAAAAATTAAGAATGTACCAGTGAAATATACTTCTCTAGATATAGAAGGATTGTGCTTAAATAAAGTTGTGTTTCGGACTGATTTTTTTGTGAAATTCCACCAAAACCCCACTAGGCCCGCCCATCCATTCCACTTCCTGCTGGCTGAATACTCTGGATGTGCAGGGGAGCCAGGGGCTCTGAGTACACTGCGCTCTAGGATAGGAACCAATCATCAGCTAGGCTGACCTGATAGGGAACTGAAGCCTGTCTTTGCCTGTGTGAGTGGAAGCTGTGATTGGCTATTGGCTCGTACTGTGCTTTTGGCAGGGACTGTTAGGACACGCCCACCCTTCATTTAAAACAGGGGCAGAGAACTGATAGGATCTATAGGGAGGTCTAATAAAGGGGCCATTTTTACAGATAGGGTTCATTTTTAACCAGCACCATATATTATTCATAATTGCCTACAAAATGAGGTTTTTTTCCATTTATCTAATATGTCTCTACAAATTTTCATTCTTCTTTACATGTATGTCCTTGACTATTATTACTGCTTTATGTTTCTGTTTAGGCAGCACAGTCTACTGTAATGGGTTTGGTTACAGTAAAAATAAATGCAAGATAAATTTAAGCTTCTTGCTGAGACATATTTTCATTATTTGTTATTTTTGTAAAATATTTTTACATTACAGTGGTTTGTCTTTAATGCCTTATGAAGTCTTGGCTAAAGGACTTCTGAAGTGCAGAAAGGAATAAGCAAACACTATTTTCAATAGCAATCACATTTACATTCACAATTTTTTACTAACATATATTGGAAAGTTATTCTAAATTACCCTGTATTTTCAAAAGCAGAAATGAATTTGGTGTTTCACTCTAAACATGGAAAAGGAGCTTTAGTTAGTCATTCGGCTTTCTTTTCTGAAATAAACTACACCAGAAAAAAATGTCAGCAAGAATAAGATTATTATTTTCTTGGATGTCTTTGAGAGACCATTATCAGTATGTGCAACCCTACACATACCTGTGCAAGTTTGGCAAATAAATCCAACACATTATTACTCAATTGCTTAACATTATGGATTAATCATTGAAAAACAAGTTCTGTTATACTTAAAAGATTGCAATATTGTACACTTTTTCATGTTTTTTAGAACGGTGGCTGCTGAGGTACGGAAACAAATATCTGGACAATATGGTTCTCCACAGCTCCACAAAAACCTAAGCACTGGAGGCGGAGGGTCACATCATGCTTCGGTAATTTTTCTTCAGAAGTGTTACATTTCTGCTGTAGCTGTTTTTTCATTACTATGAAGGTTTTTCCAGAAATGTTATTTATTCATTATCATGTGGATTGTAAGACATGATCCAGACATCTACCTAAAGAACATTACAATTTATCTACTGATGTTTAATTGGGTTGAGGTCATGGCTCTTTGTAAGCAAGTCTCATTCTTCCACTCCCATCTCAGCCAACCCATGATTTTTGTATATTGCTTAGTGCAAAGGGGCATTATGATTCTAAAAAGGAAAGACCCTTCCCCAAATTATTTGCCACAAAGTACGAAACACTGAATTCTTAGTGTACTATGTATAGTAAAGGTTTGCTTTTTTTAGAACCAGTGGTCCTAGTTCAGTTTGTGAAAAAAACAGCCCATGCATTATTCCTTCTCCAATAGCAGCAAGCTTTACAGCACATTCCTGGCATATTGCATTACATATTGTATAGTGATGTTAGGCTTGTGTAGCTGCATATCCATAAAAATAACTATGCTCCAACCCAAGCTACTTTTATAAAAGTATCCTTAATGATGATAAGTAAACTTATTGCTTTACCACTTATTTGTTTGGGTTGTTTATAAAAGATTGGTAAAGTACTAGAATGATTCATTGGACATGGTAGGCCTACTACAAATTACCAGATGTAAGCAGACCTTTTTATAATTAGTTGCTCCTTATCTCTAAGGTTACTGTCATGAAATATGAGCTCCAATCCACCCTATTTATGCCCTGACAGACAGATGCCACTGATGATAGGGGACACTGTGCAAGGGGAAAGAATGGCTAAGAGGTTAGAGGAGTGTTTAAACTAGGCAAGGTGGTGGGTGGGTGAGTTAGAGCATTATGGGGAAGCTAGTATATATAGGGCTGTGGGATTAGAATGGGGTCATGGGGCAGGAGTGAGGTGAAAATGGTATGCAAAGGTACGATCAGATCCCACTGTTACAGCTAGATCTGTCTAAGGGCTCTGGCACACGAGGAGATTTGTCGCCTGCGTTTTTTCCCCCTGGAGCTTTGGCGACAAGTCGCCACGACAATACCCATGAAGAGATTTCATGCGAGTTGAGCTCCAGGCGATCTGCTACCCATGGTACACTCAACAGTTAACCCCCCCCCTCATGTTTACTCAAGTCGCTCAGAAAAGGGTCTGTGTGCGATTTGAAACAGCAGGCGATTTGAAGTAGCCTCGTATGTTTTGATGCTGGCGATTTCCATTGATTTAGCATTGGCGTCTTGTCGCTCGTCTTGTCGCCAAATCGCTCTTTTAAAAATCGCCGGCGACAAATCTCCTCGTGTGCCAGAGCCCTAAAGGTAACTAGAGATCTGAGGCAGCTGAAACTTTTATTGGGTACAAGGAAGCCAATAAAACATGTAAAAAAATAATTAAACAAGTTAAAGTAGAGAATAAAAGGGGTATTATAGCAAGAAGCTAAGCGGTTGTCAAACTTGCTTAATATTCCAGGATTCTTTGATGTCTGGCATGGTACTGAGAGATTGGCGACTTGTTAATGTGGTGCCAAAAAAGACTTTGTGCCAGTATGGTTTCATGCATAATAGATTTTGCAAGACAAATGTAATTGCCATCTACAGTGAGGAACATAAGTATTTGAACACCCTGTGATTTTGCAAGTTCTACCACTAAGAAATCATGGAGGGGAATTCACATTATAGGTGCATTCCCACTGTGAGAGACAGCATTTAAAAAAAAAAAAATTCAGGAAATCACATTGTATGATTTTCAAAGAATTTATTTGTATTGCACTTCTGCACATAAGTATTTGAACACCTGGCAATCAGCAAGAATTCTGGCTCTCAAAGACCTGTTACTCTGCCTTTAAAAAGTCCACCTTTACTCCACTCATTAATCTAAATTAGTTTGAGCTCTTTAAAGACACCTGTCCACCCCACAGTCAATCAGACTCAAACTACTACCATGGGCAAGACCAAAGAGCTGTCAAAATACACCAGAGACAAAATTGTGGACCTCCACAAGACTGGAAAGAGCTACGGGGCAATTGCCAAGCAGCTTGGTGGAAATAGATCAACTGTTGGAGCAATTGTTAGAAAATGGAAGAGGCTAAAGACGACTGTCAGTCTCCCTAGGACTGGGGCTTCATGAAGAAGGGCTGGGTCTTCCAACATGACAATGACCCCGAAGCACACAGCCAGGATCACCAAGGAGTGGCTCTTTAACAGGCATATCAAGGTTCTGGAGTGGCCTAGCCAGTCTCCAGACCTAAATCCAATAGAAAATCTTTGGAGGGAGCTGAAACTCAGCGACAGCCCTGAACCCTGACAGACCTAGAGGAGATCTGTGTGGAGGAGTGGGCCAGAATCCCTGTTGCAGTGTGTGAAAAACCTGGTCAAGAACTACAGGAAACGTTTGACCTCTGCAATTGCAAACAAAGGCTTCTGTACCAAATATTAACACTGATTTTCTCAGGTGTTCAAATACTTATGTGCAGCAGTGCAATACAAATAAATTCTTTAAAATCATACAATGTGATTTCCTGAATTTTTTTTTTAAATGCTGTCTCTCACAGTGGGAATGCACCTACAGTGTGAATTTCAGACCCCTCCATGATTTCTAAGTGGCAGGGTGTTGAAATACTTCTGTTCCTCACTGTATGAGTGGGTAAGCAGCAGCCTAAACATTGGGATGGCAGTGGATATGGTCTAAATTTTAAAAGTTTTATAAAATACCACATAGAAGGTTACTGGTTATAGTTATATATCTTTTTTTTTAATATAAAAAAGTGGTGGTAAATGGAACATTTTTGTTAATTAGAGCACTGTTGTTTGTCCTGAGTCCTGTGTTTTTGTTTAATATTGACCTTGGAGTTGTCATTGTAAGCACTGTCTCTATTTTTCTAATGCTACTAAATCATACAAAACTATGCAGGATGTTGCTGCTTTATAGAGAGATTTGTCTAAATCAGAGAACTGGGCAACAAATTAATAAGTTATTGATAAATGCAAGATTATGCACTTTAATAAAAACAGCATGCTAGGTATACACTCTAGTGTAGGTAGTGTGTTGGGGGTTTCCTTAGTTGAGAAGGATTTGAGGTTTTTATGGATAACAAACTGTGTAGCTATAATTTCAGTGAGATGATATTTAAGCAAATAAAAAAGGCCATTAACTTAAGGGAGGTAATTTTACCTCTGTATAGATCCCTGGGAAGGGCTTACGTTGAGCATACCTTGCAGTTTTGGGTTTTAGTCCAGCATATAAATATGCTGTAGAGAGTACAAAGATGTGCAACTAAACTGGTTAAAGGAATAGAACAATCAATCTATACAAGTACAGTAGATTACATTATAGACAGATGGGGAGAAACGTTTTCCCAGTATATGAGATCAACAAACCAGAGGCCACCCCTGAAGTATTGAGGAGCTGAACTTTTATTTGAAGCAGCTAGAATTTTTTTTATGGTGAGGGCAACAAGGATGTTGAATTCTCTACCAGGTGATGTTGTGATGGCAGATTCCATTAATGCCTTTAAAGGAGAAATAAACCCCTCCAGGTACAACTGGCCCCCTTAAAGGACAAGGAAAGGTTAATACAAATTAAAAGTCTAAAGGCATTTTTGCTTCTCTGAGATATGGCGCTGGCAGCCTACAGCAGTGTGAAGACTATAGTGACATCACTGAAATCTTTCTTCCCTTCCTGTAGGCTGCCAGGGGCAGCCTTCAGTAGCAATGCACATGTGCGTAACTTGATCCTGTCTCCTGTTCTGAGCTACACATGCCCACCAGCCAATCAGAAGCAGATCTGCCAGAGGGGGGGGGGTAAATGAAACACATGTGCAGTATTTTTAAAGATGGCTGCCTGTTCAAGAAAACAGATAGAAAATGTGAAGTAAGTGTGACTGAGTAAATATTTGATTAGGTAAGCCAACTTAAAAATAAATAAAAACAAATAAGGAGTTGTTGCAGCTATTCATTTAAAGCTGAAATAGCTGAATAATTTTTTTTATAAACTAGTCCTAAGCAGGTGTTGAGTATTCATGGAACTGCCATAGTGATTTTTTTTATGCTAACCAAAAATATTCATTGCTGTTTTGATAGAATGTCTGTGTGAATTATAAGTAGTAGTTTATGATAACTACTTTATAAGTAGTAGTTGATGATAACCAAGCTGCAAAAATCCATACTGATGGTAAAATAAATCCATTTGGTTTACTTCATGTTTACATGTTCTTTTTAATGGACTTAAGGCATGGTGAGCCAAATTACATAAAAATCACTTATCCAAAAAAAACCCAGGTGCCAAGCATTTTGGATAATAGATGCCATAGCTGTATTGTATTTGTTACAGTGTTTCTAGATTTAAAGGAACAGTAACATCAAAAAAATGAAAGTTTTTTTCAGAGTAATTAAAATATAATGTACACCAGTAAAACTGGTGTGTTTGATTCAGAAATACTACAGGTATGGGGCCTGTTATCCAGAACGTTTGGGATCTGGGATTTTCCGGATTAGGGATCTTTTTGTAATTAGGATCTCCATAACTTAAGTCTGCTAAAAGCGTGCAAATATTAAATAAACTCAGGAGGCTTGTTTTGCCCTCAATAAGGCTTAATTATACTTTAGTTGGGATCAAGTACAAGGTACTGTTTTATAATTACAGAGAAAAAGGAAATCATTTTTAAAAATTAGAATTATTTGCTTATAATGGAGTCTATGGGAGATGGCCTTTCCGTAATACTTTCTGTATAACAGGTTTCCGGATAAGAGATCCAATACCTGTACTATAATATGTATAACTAAACTGCGGTTTAACCATGGGGACAGCCATTCAATCTGAAAAAGCAAAAAGGCACAGGTTACACACCAAATAGATTTTGTAGAATACAATGGGTTTAGATTCCTGTGCAAGAACTTAACCCATTGTATTCCACAGAGCTTAACTGTTGTGTAGCCATTCAAGCTGAAATAACAAATAACAGTGTATTTTTTTTATCAAGTATAATACTGTTTCTGAAGCAAATGCACAAGTTTAAATGCAGGGCAACAGTATATTTTGATTACTTTTTTTTATGTTAGCCTTCCTTTAGAACATAGTCCTCCTGTACCTTTAAAACAGTTATACCTTTTGGTAGGAATGAACAAATTACAGCATAAGTACTTGAGGCAAAATGCAACATTTATAATTTTTAACAGTGGAAAATATGGTTGCTGTAGACATAAGCATAATTTTGTCATGGAAACTGATGTATATATATTCATACTGTGATCCCAGGTCAGATCTAACCCACACAGTTTGTTCCCATGAAGGAAAAATTGGGTTGGAGACATACTCATGGCATTTCATGACTATGAGTATCCACAAATAAATATATGTTTGGATCTGTGCATTTAATAATACATGCCAGCCATAAACTGACTGTCTGACCTACATAAACTAAGTCACAGAGTATTATAGCAGGCCTTTCATGATTACTTTGAAAATTTGCCTCATACTGTTATTTTTTTATTGACTAACTTGTGGTTGCTACAGTGGGGCAAATTTGTGTTTATAAATGAGCCCCACAGTCTAGGCGGAGAAAATTTTATAAAAAAAAAATTCTATATTTGTTATGTGCCGTTTTATTTGCTTTAGGCTAATAGCACATCGGTCATTTTCTTCAGTAGCAAAAAGCAGTTCCACTGCTTTACGTTCCTTCTATTTGTGTGGGTCACATGGTCAGCCTGTAGGTGCACACACAGAGTTGATATTTGGTGCGAAAAGGCATAGTTTAGTGACCTCTGTGTATGAACCTACCTGTCAGCACATGCACATAGAGGAAACGTAAGGCAGCAGAGAAAACGACTCATGTGCCATTAGCATTATGGTCTATTTTAGACTTAGCAACTCACTTGGGTAGTTTTTACTCTTATGTTCACCCTTTTATGAAATGTGTTTATCTTACTCAGTTTGGTCTCAGGACATTGTCTTGTTTTTATAGGTTCCTCTTACAGAAGTGGTTGATCCAGTTGAATTTGAGGACTACCTTATTACTCATCCAGTGTCTATAGACTCAGGTCCATTAAGAGACCTATATGAGTTTCCTACTGATGATGTTGAAGTTCTCTACGTTCAGAGGGAATGCAGGACCATGGTGTCATCAGTACCAGAGGAGAAGTAAGTTTTGGACCCTTTATTTTTAATAATAAGTGCACCTGTGAGGATGAATTTTCTCATAAAATCCCTATGAAAACAAGTGAATGATCTATGCCTTGCAGCTAAGACCGTGGTTAGCCAATATAGAGAACTGGAGAATAGCTATTATGTAACTCTATTTGTTTTTCTTTCCATTATTCAAACTTTTCAGTGAATGTACAATGTGCGCCTTTGTGCTTGTTTACCTGTCTGTTCATGTGCAGGCATGAATATAACACTGAACGTCTTTGTTATTTTTCAAACAGTGAAATGGATTCTCATGTGAAGGATTGCATAAGGAGTTACACAGAAGACTGGGCAATTGTAAATAGAAAGTAAGTCTTCATTTTCAGAATAAACCATACTCTATGTCAAGGATATCACACTCATTACTCACCAGTTGCTGTGTTACTGTTCCTTTAAGGCATGTGTAGTGTTTTTTGTTTTTTTTTTGTAATTTCTAGTATTGTGTTTTTGTGTCCCAGTTTACACCTGCTTTTTGTGGTATAGTTACTGTAGCAGAAATATTTGGGGCTAAGTTTGTGTAAGGCTAAAGCCTATGGCATAGCAGGTTTTCGCAAAGACAACCACAGCAATAAAACACCTTATATGCACTAGGCCTTATATCACACAGGGAGATTAATAGCTGCTATTTGCAACTGGCTAGAATAACATCTCATCTGTATTCTTTGGGAAATCAAATGGATTTGTGGTTCTGTATTAAACAATAACACTTATTTTCTCTTAAAGGGGTTGCTCACCTTTAAATGATGTAGAATATGATATTCCAAGACTATTTGCCTATTTGCAATTGGTTTTTAAGTTTTATTATACTTTTGTTCAGCAGCTTTCCAGTTTGGAATTTTAGCAGCTATCTGGTTGCTAGGGTCTTGTTTACCCTAGCAACCAGGCAGCGGTTTGAATGAGAAACTGGAATATGAATAGGAGGGGACTTGTAAAGAAAGATAAATAATAAAAATTAACAATAATAGTAAAATTGTAAGCTCACGGAGCAATAGCTTTTAACTACCCCCATTTGAAAGCTGGAAAGATGTTGAAGAGAGAGCTAATAATTCCAAAACTATAAAAAATAAATAGATAATGAAGCTCAATTGCACAGTTGCTAGGAATAGGATATTCTGTAACATATTAAAAGTTAACTTAAAGGTGAACCACCCCTTTACATTACCTTGTGGAAACAAGAACATTGGGATGTAGCTTTTACCACTAGGAACATGACCGCCTTTTATACAATACTAAACCACTTCCATACCTACCAAACCTACCTAGTACACCAGAGGCAGGCCCTGCCCACATATACTGGACGTGTTACATAGTTACATAGGGTTGAAAAAAGACCATTGTCCATCAAGTTCAACCCATCCGAGTAAACCCAGCACACAACCTATACTAACCAATCTATACACTCACATACATAAACTATATATATATACAACCAGTAATACTAACTGTAGATATTAGTATCACAATAGCCTTGGATATTCTGCTTGTTCAAAAACTCATCCAGGCCCCTCTTAAAGGCATTAACAGAGTCTGCCATTACCACATCACTAGGAAGGGCATTCCACAGCCTCACTGCCCTCACCGTGAAAAACCACCTACGCTGCTTCAAATGGAAGCTCTGTTCCTCTAATCTATAGGGGTGACCTCTGGTGCGCTGATTGTTTTTATGGGAAAAAAGAACATCCCCCAACTGCCTATAATCCCCTCTAATGTACTTGTACAGAGTAATCATGTCCCCTCGCAAGCGCCTCTTTTCCAGAGAAAACAACTCCAATCTAACCTCATAGTTTAAATCTTCCATCCCCTTAACCAGTTTAGTTGTACGTCTCTGCACTCTCTCCAGCTCATTAATATCCTTCTTAAGGACTGGAGCCCAAAACTGCACCGCATACTCAAGGTGAGGCCTTACCAGGGACCTATAAAGCGGCAAAAATATGTCCTCATCCCTTGAGTCAATGCCCTTTTTTATACAAGACAGCACTTTATTTGCTGTAGTAACCACAGAATGACACTGCCTGGAATTAGACAACTTGTGATCTACAAAAACCCCTATTCATTAAGGATGCCCCCAACACACTACCATTCAGTAGATAGTTCGCGTTTATATTATTCCTACCAAAGTGCATAACTTTGCACTTGTCAACATTGAACCTCATTTTCCAGTTTGCTGCCCAGTTTTCCAATTTTGTCAAATCGCTCTGCAAAGCGGCAGCATCCTGCATGGAACTTATAGTTTTGCACAATTTAGTGTTGTGAAAATGTACATCAGTAAGAAAAAATGGCTAAATTGTGTTGAATTCCTTTAGGTCTCCAGCATGATACAGCCTGTATCATTTGCCACTGTTGTAAGTGGGGTGAAGGAATCTTTAATTATTGTCCTCCTAGTGGCAAAATAATAGAATTAAAGTTTACGGGATAATATCACAACATCTTTAAATAATAAGTAAGTAGAGACAGCAAGCTCACACAGTAGGCAGCTCTTTGCCCATCTCAGTCAGAGAGAGGGGGAGAGCTCAGCAAAGAAAAGAGGATGGAGCTTCTCGCTAGACTAGGAAGTAGCTGAGAAAGCTCAAGTTAAGCTGTTCGTTATACATAATATGCAGTGAGACTGAGGGCTGGGAGAAAGTCATGTTATTCTGGGCACTATAGTTATTTTAGAGAAAAAAAATGTATTTAAGGTAGCTATGAATAGTAAATTATTATGATGTATAAGGGCTTATCAGCTGAACTGCCGAGGGGATGAGTTGGAATTGCATTTTACTGCAGTTTTGGGTTAGCTAGTACATCCACCAAATTGGATCATTAGGCATCCTAGTTTTTCATCTTTGTCCATCAACTTTGGTGTGACTAAATAGATTATATTGTTTTTCAGAGGACCTTATACATGGACTAAAAGTTAAAGCTGTTTGAAATATTGGTCTTTGTGTGTGGCCACCAAAAGAGTCATTGGATTTGGCCAGCTTGATTGTTTAGTGTTCATTAAAGCAAAAATGAAGAATGCGATTGACAAGTGTTTAATTGTTCCAACAGATACCACAAATTGGGAACTGGCTTTAATCCTAACACACTGGACAAACAAAAAGAGAGACAGAAGGGTTTGCCAAAGCAGGTTTTTGAATCAGATGAGGTTTCTGAGAGCAACAGCTACCAGGATGACCAAGTATGATAATTGATAAATGTTATAGAAACAATATATGTCTTTATGCTTATATGTGGACTATTACTGTTCACACCACATAATTTGTTGTGTGTACATGTAGTGTGTGTATTTAAATCGAGGGTTATATAATATAGGTGAAAGTTGCTTTGGTCAAGTAAAGTAGAGCAATATTACAAAATTCCAGCACTTGTTGTCATGTGCAGACATGCATCCTGGTATTCAACATCACATGCTTTGAAAGTCAGAAGCAAAATATCCTATAACTTTGAATAAAACCATTATTATTTTAAAATGGCATCAACAGAGCAACATTTTAGAATCCCTGAGCTCTTTCTTAGCCTATTGGCAACCTAACTCAAGTTGCAGATTCTACCTTGCACTTGATATTCTTTGTTGTCTAGTTTGAGCCACAGCCTACTGTATATATCATCTCCCCAACTTTTTTTTCCCTTTCTTGAAGGGTATGGTCCAGGAAAACTGTCCATAGTAACAAACCCATGTGTTTGCTTATACTTTATACAAAGTCATCATTAATATATATCTATTATAAGCATACTCCTGTACCGCTCCAATCCAGCAAGAAAAATATAGATTAAATCATGCCTTTAAACTATGGTTCTCTTTTGGTCTCTTATGGTCTTTTTCTGTCTGTTCTCCTTTTCTTGTATAATAAAACACTGCTTCATTTTATCTCTAACATTCTTTTTGTTAACCAGGATGACATGAAAAGACGCTCAATGTCAATTGATGATACTCCACGGGGTAGCTGGGCTTGCAGCATCTTTGACCTCAAAAACTCAGCATCTGATGCTCTAGTTCCTAACTTACTTGACCGTACCCCAAATGAAGAAATTGATCACCAAAATGAAGACCAAAGGAAATCAAGCAGACACAAAGAACTCTTTGCTTTGCATCCTGATCAAGATGAGGTATGCCACGTAGAGCATTTAGACTACTTGGTTTTTAATACAGCATTTGCCCCATGCTGGGTTAAACTTACTGAGAAGGATTCCAATCTCAGCCTACACTAAAAAAGTCTAGAAATACACAAGTGATTCTCATGATTGTAGCCAAGAAGAATCACTGGATACATAATTCTGCTTTTTGTCTTTTACAATTAATATATGCCAATCATGATGCAACACAAAATTTGTTATTAAACTGATACTGTTTGAACATTTTATTCACAGGACGAACCCATTGAGCGTTTGAGTGTTCCTGAGGTACCAAAGGAACACTTTGGACAGCGACTGTTGGTAAAATGCTTATCCCTAAAGTAAGATTTATTTTTCCTTTTTGTTTGTCACATCCACTACATTTTTTTTTCAACAAATTCTTGTCTTGTTTTTTAATACCTTCAATTTCCTATGAAACGTAGCCTAGTACAGGTAATTAGGTATGGGGTCACAGGTATATAGTGTCTTTATGTACAAAAATCTAATTATATAAAATTTGTCAAGGCTGCCTTTAACACTGCAACTCCCCAAATGACCTTAAAGGACATGTAAACACCACACACAAAAATTTAATCAGTGAACAGCCTCTTTGAAATCTTTCAATACCTGCCATGCTGGTTGTCCAGAGGTTAATAGTAAGGCTATTTTTGAAAGTTTGAAAGTTATTTCTTTTTAAAGGGGCAGTATATGGAGTTCAATATTGTTCAGTATGAGTTCAATGAATAGGGCTTGTGCCAAACATTATATTTCTCTATTGTTTTAATCACAAAAAAATATGGTTTTTGTTATTACTTGAGATAAGCAAGAGAAACAGGGAATAAGAAATTACTACTTATTATGTTTGGTCCTTGTAAGGTAGATAATTATATTGCTAGTACACAGATAATCCCCCTGCATAATGGACTCCTGCTAACAAAACACCAAAGAGGGAAGGGAAGGCTTTGTATACTGGTAATCTAATGATGTACCTCACAAGGACCAAACACAAATCAGCTTAAATTTCAATATTTGGCTATTTGCCAAACTCAGGTTATACAAAGCTATATAGGATCGATATAAGGACCCCTTTAAAACCAAGCAGCTAAATAAAAGACACTTTTAGCAAAAGGAGTGCTACAGCTGTGTTGCTGTTTCTTGACTTGCCCACCCAAGTGTGGTTCTCAGCTTCTTATTGAATCACTGGTCATTTCTCTCATCTGAAGTTTGTTGTGATGTTTTTGGCTTACAGTGGCTTCAGGAAGCGGTGATCTTACATGTGTATTTTTCACCCTACCCAGCTACTTTTTCGTCCCACCCTGCTGGAAACATTTTGTGGAGAGAACAACATTAGCAATATTTTATATTAAAATAGTCCAAACATTCTGTTGCATGTTTTCTGCTTTGCTTCAGTTATTGTGTTTTTTGTTTTTTTCTTTCTCTGCTTGTAGAGTCTGCATATAGCGCTTTTTTGGTCTCTTTAATAATCCTAATGTTCTCCTTCCAAAGCCCTCCTGCTGGTCTTGGTTTTCTGATATATTCTTCTAAATGGCTAAAGGGTGTGATCTGATAAAACTAGGAATATGCGCAGAACTGAAGTATTTGTGAATAGCACTGAGCAGCCAAAGGAAATTGGCCCATGCCCAGGGTATAAGAAAAGATATATGAATAAAAAGATAGATAGTGCTTCTACCCCAGACCAGTGCAATTTTTAGCACACAGGGGCATTGGCCTAGGGGTGCCTAACATCTGCCCCCCCCCCCAGTGATTTCACCTTTTCTTCTCCATTAAACAGAAACTAGTTCTGGTACATTTTTAACATAGTGGTGGTAAGGTATAGGGAAGTTGTGTTGCTTTCTAGAAAAAAATATTCTGTAATCAGATGAAATGATACCCCTCCAAACCCAATTCATATTATTTCTAACATAAGCTTAACTTTACCAGAGCTTTATATGAACTTTCGTTTTATCAAGCTATTGCTGTTCATAGAAGAAAACAAGAAAGGCAAGAGAAGAGTTAAAAACATGGACATTTTTAAACAAGGTCATCTTTTTTGCTTACCACTTTATCCTTCTCTAACCTCTGTAAGCAATGTGATTTCACAATGTACAGACTGTTAGTTAATATATATATCTTTTAGGTAAGGATAGCGTGTGTTTACACAAGATAATGGATGTCCAGTTTACATTTATAAGGACTTTTTCTATTCCTGCTCTTTAAAAATTTAGACCTGTATTAAAAGTCAAAATATCACAGTGATACGCACTTCTCTTTTCTTTGAAAACTTTGCCCTGTGGTCCAGGAAAAGGAATAACATCATGAGACTTTTAAATATACCCAGCAAATGGGGTGCATAGGTGATAAAGTTTTCAAGCAAACAACCTGGGGCCTCTTTCCCTCCAGTGCTATCCTCCATGTATACTGTACTCTGGGTGTGTGTTGTAGGCTCGTGTGACCTGGTGCTTTATGCCACACATATTATGGACAATAGACTACGGTAATTTAGGGTGTTGTATCTAAACTGTTATGATACTCTTTTTTACTATTACAGAATTTTTTCCTAAATTTCATTTTTTTTTGGTCTAGGTTTGAAATAGAAATTGAACCAATCTTTGCAAGTTTAGCTTTGTACGATGTCAAGGAGAAGAAGAAGGTATGTTTATCTTCATTTAATAATCAAATGTGATATTGAGAGTTAAAAATGTATTACAGTTATTTTTGCTTCCCTTTTACATTTTAGAGGATTTTTTTCTTATAACAGAACAGGTTAGGTCAAAAAACAAATGTACTATTATGTATACTAAATTCAAAATAAATCAAACAGAATATGTTATAGCAAGCAATTTCAAGGCAGAAGCAGCACAGACATATTCTGTGATGTATAATAGCCAAAACTGTGGCAGAAACTATTCGGAAACCATTAAAGGAAAACTGTAACCCCAGAATGAATACTTAACAGATTATATATTGGTCAATATTGCCCTTTACATCTTTTACTCTGAACCACAATTTTGTGATGGTTTGTATCTCTATAGAGATCACCTGAAAGGAAATAATGCAGCTCTAACTGTAACAGGAAGACATGTGGGGGTAAAAGCAGAACTTTGTCCATTCATTGGCTGATGTGACCATACATGCATGTGTGCCCTTGGTTTGAAGAAATTTACTGCTGGTGCCCAGCTTTTTGAAGCAATCATGACCTGCACAAGAAAGCAACTATTGCTTTCACATGTTTTCTATTAAAGTTAATGGATGAGTGTTTTGTTTCCCCAAATATTATGGAACTACAAATTGCCTGGAACTATAAATGCTGCAAGTCACACAGTGTACAATTTTGGGCTATGGAATGTGGGGTGGTTTATTTGCAGGCCACATAGAGCTTGGAAGGGGCATTTTCTTGCAAGACTAGTATTGTTTGCTCTAGCCAGACTGTTTTCTGTATTTTACTGCACCTCTGGTAAGGGAAACTATCTGACATGTGCCCTTTAATAGTAATCTGGTTTTCAATAAAAGTTAATGATGAGTGCCACAGATGGTTTTGGTCATAACCAGCCCATATTCCTTTAGTCTAATGGATGTGCCACAGTGAAACCTTGCAATGAAAGTGCAAGCCACTTAGACTCATTGCACTTACGTATAAATTGCTTACATTTTAGCTCAATCTTCATCTGTAGTCACTGGGTTTCATTACCAATGCAACAAATTTACTTATCCACAAATGCTCCGAGCGTTTGTTCGAACAGTCCAATCGTATTTTTTTCGTATTTTTAGCGCGAAAAAATCGGATCGGTTTTGATGCTGTTTACAATCGCTCGGTACGAAAATTTTATGACTTTCGGATCGCCAATACGATATTATCGTGACTAATACGATTTTTTCGTAAGCATTTTCGTGATATTTGCGATCTTCAGAAATTTTCGTTTCCAATCCGAATTTTTCCCATTCGAGATTCGAACACGTGTTTTGATAAATCTGCCCCATAGTGTAATTTACTAGACTCACTTTGGGTTGTAATTACATAGGTAGAATAACTGAAGAAATATGATCACTCGCTCATTATGGAAAGAAGTCAGCAGTGCTTTGAGCATTCATTAGTAGGTTAATAATAAAAAAGAAAAGTACTAGCACTAAATCATATTATTAGTATTTCTGGGTGATTTTCTTAAATGATGTTTTTTTTTTTGTAACTTGAATTTTTTATTGAAAAGGCATTTCAATGGTTTACATACATTCTTGAAGAGTAAATAGTAAAAAGATAGAGAAAGGAGATTGGGATGGGGGTAAGTAGGAGATCAGTTCAACATTTATACCGCTTTGAAGGTTTTGTTTCTGTAATATTTCTAGATTGATAACACCAGTGATCCTGTTGGTCTAGGGGGTTGAGGCTAGCATTTCCCATGGGGCCCATATTTGCAGGAAGTGTGGGGTCCTATTTTGCAGTCGGGCAATGCTTGATTCAAACAGCTTGTTGCTTTCCACTCTGCGTTTGATTTCCATTAATGTTGGTGGAGTAGAGGATTTCCACTTTGCTGCTATGGCGAGACGTGTAGCGGTGAGGATATGGTTGATCAAAACTTGAGTGGATCTGTGAGTCTGCGGGAAAGGTTTACCCAGGAGGAACGTGCTTAAGTCTATTGGTATTGTGGTGTGAAATATTTTGTTGAGCAAGTCTGAGACTTCCATCCAGAGTGGAGTTATGATGGGACATGCCCAAAAAATATGAGATAAAGTGCCTGTCTCTCCGCAGTTTCTCCAGCATAACGGTGACTGATTTGGGAATAATTTGTGCAATTTAGCAGGGGTATGATACCAAGACATTAATATTTTGTAAATATGTTCCCTTTGTCTCGAGCAGGTTACCATCCGTCTTGCGTTTTCCCAGATTGCAGCCCAGTCCTGATCTGAGAGGGGCTGAGGCAAGGCTGAGTCCCATTTAGTCATGTATTGTTGTCTGGGAGGTGGGTCTCCTTGTGGTTCAGATAGTAGTTGGTATATTTTAGATATTAAACCTTTTTGTGGTAGGCCTGTTTTTGCAAGTCGTTTGAAGGTGGTGTATGGAAGTTCTTTCGCTCTGTCGCTATAGGGTCTCACAAAGTGCCTTAATTGTAGATATTCAAAAAATTGTAGGTTCCTTTGGGGAGTTGTTTGCGTGATATCAGCATAAGAAATTATCTCCTTGGTTCTTGAGTCCAGTAGGTCCCCTATGGTCTGCAGACTGATGGGAGTCCATTTAGCGATATAGTGGGGTTGGGTTCCTGGTTGGAAGTCCGGGTTGCGGAGAAATAGTACATTGAGAGATTTTGGATTGAGCAGTTTATATTTCCACCGTAGGTTATACCATATGGTTAATGAGTGGCGTGTGGGTGCTAGCAGATCTGTCTTTGCCAATGAGTGGTTTAGTTCTGACCATATTAGGTAGTTTAAGTGACAGGCTTTTGAATAGGCGTTTTCGATTTGACCCCAAGTGCAATTTGAGTCCTTCTGCGACCAGGCTAGCAATTGCCTAATATGGGCTGCCTCATAGTACTTCCTAAACATAGGAACCCCTAGACCTCCGTGTTTACATGGTGTAACCAGTATATGTTTCGGTACTCTGTGCCTGCGATTTCCCCATTGCAGGTCTTTGAGTGTCTTAGCAGAGATTGATACAGGTAGGGTCTCAAACAGATATAGGAACTTTGGCATAATGGACATTTTTATGGCTGCTATTCTGCCAAACCAAGACAGGGTATACTGTGACCAAGATTGTAGTAAAGCTTTAGTCTTATTTATTAGTGGGGTGAAGTTATATCTGAATAAATCAGAATATATTGAGGTTATATGTGTACCCAAGTATGGGATTGCGTTTGTTTGCCAGTTGTAGCGAAAGGCGCTTTGAAGACCTTGCAGGGAGTTTGGTGGGAGGTGTAGTGGAAGAGCTACAGTTTTAGTTTATAGTCTGAGAGTAGGCTGTATGTATCTAGCACCTTATGCAGATTTGGGAGCGTGGTTGTTGGGTTTGTTAAAGTGAGTAACACATCGTCCGCAAAGAGGGCTATTTTGTAAATCGTTGATTGTACCTCAATTCCTGAGATGTCGGGTGAGTTCCTAATTACAGCTGCCAATGGCTCTATACTTAACGCATACAAAAGAGGGGATAGAGGACAGCCCTGTCTAGTACCATTGGTTATGGCTATTGATTTGGAAGCCTGACCTGCCAGTTTTAGCTATGTTGTGGGGTTGCTATATAGGTTCTTGAGAGCTCCTAAGAAAGGTCCTGAGAAGTTGAGGTGTGTTAGCAGTGAGAACAAGTAGGGCCAGCTCAGGCGGTCGAATGCTTTTTCAGCGTCCAAGCTTAGTAGGACCGCCAGGGTGGAGTTTCTGTTTAGTATGTCTATTAGATCGATAGTGCGCCTTGTATTGTCTCCTGCCTGTCTCCCATAGATGAAGCCTACTTGGTCCCTATGAATAAGTTTGGGCAGGATAGGTGCTAGTCTGTTTGCTAAGATTTAAGTGAACAACTTAAGGTCTGAGTTTAATAATGCTATGGGTCTATAATTGGAGCATATGTTTGGATCTTTGCCTTCTTTCGGAATAAGTGTAAGATAGGAGCTTAGTGTAGAAGGAGGAATGAGGTGGCCTTCCAGAAATTCATTAAACAGCTTTACTAAGTATGGGTTTAAGATATGAGCATATAATTTATAATATTTGTATGGTTCTTAAATGATGTTTAATGGATTTATATATTGCTAAATCTAAATTTCCATTTGAATAAAAGTGGCGCACATTATTCCTCCTGTACAATGACAAATGCATATTGGTTTTATAAAGCTTATTTACTTTTTGTTTTTTAGATATCTGAAAACTTTTATTTTGACTTAAACTCAGAACAAATAAAAGGAATGTTGCGTCCATATGTCTCCTCTCCAGCCATCAGCACCCTGGCTAGATCAGCTATCTTTTCCATCACTTATCCTTCCCAAGATGTGTTCCTGGTTATAAAAGTAAGACAACGTGTACTTTGTATTTTAGCTTTCTAGGTGATTTTCACAACCATGATTCTGTATGTACAGTAAATACATGACTTAAGTTTATAGTGACCAATGAAAGGCTGTATGTGTAAAAGTTCTAATGTGATTTACATTCCGTTCTAACATTTGTATGATACTTTTACTTCTAGGCACATGGTTTTATTTGAATATTTCGATTATGTATTCCCAGAGCAAAGATATCCAAGTAAAGAAAATATGCCCCCTCTCGGCATATATGTCCAGGTGGTGGCTGTATGTTTGCAATTGGACAAGCTGCCCAACCAAATTTGTACATGTATGGACAGCTTAAGGTCAATGGCACACTGCACTTTTTAGCCTCCCCCAATATCACTCCCTTCACTCTGTTGTTTACTTAAATGGAAAAATGCATGACAGTCCAAATACTGGTGCTTAGCTTGAGAAGTAGTTTTAAGGTTGACCGTGTCCCATTATTCCCAGTATGTTGGGCAGGCTGTAAGAGGGATGAGGGCCTGGCAGGGGTGGTGAGTAGGAGTGCCTAAAAAGAATGAATCTAACCCTGAGGGTTAATACTGCACTGTAAAGCAAATCTCTTTGAATCAGTTGAAAGAAAAGTTTCCTGTGTGGTATTTGCCTTACACTTATTTTTTTATTATTATTCTTATAATATTTGTGCATGGGTTAGATAGTAAGAGTAAGTATGTCTTCTGATTTTAAGAAGTATTTTTATTCAGTTTTTTTTTTGGTGTTGCTTTAATAATAAAAAGACGTTTGTTACAAACTGGTTAATTTCAATAATTTATTTTCAGCTGGAGAAGGTGTTGCAGCAAGGAGATATTGGAGAATGTGCAGAACCTTATATGATATATAAAGAAGCTGACACAGCAAAAGTATGTATTAAACCTTTTTTCTGTACCCTTTTATTAATAAAAATAATTTATTAATTTATTTATTATTATCAATAAATTGATGTTGGAAAGTTGCTTAGAATTATGTTTTATTTTATTAGGCAAAAAATTATTTTTGGGGTTGACGTATCCTTTAAAGATATGAAGATTTATTATATAAATCTGCACTGCATGTTAAGTGCAAAATTGAAAGCTATTACCCAGCATTATAACATAAGATTGCAGCAAGATTTTTATGTTGCACATCTTGCTCCTGATTTGTTGTTATGGCATTTGTTTGGGAGTGCCAGAGTGTCAGTGAATTGCATTATCATAAAAGTAAAAAGTCAACCTGGAATTGTCACCTGCTTAAGGCAGTTGCCCTACTCTGCAAAGCAGACACAACCGGCATCTTGGGGAACAGTGCACGTATAGACAGGTGCGAGTACTTTATTGAATGTTTTTACTGACTCACAATTGTTAATTAACCTATTGTGTAATATGCCCACAGAAGTCATTCTGGATGGTCATTTAGTAAACTTCCATTAGCCGGCTTAATGTGTGATAACCACAGAGACACGCAGAATGTAGAACTGGTCTGGTGTACATACCCCAGAGATTCAGTTTATCAGAAATGCTGTATAATTAAGCCTTACATTTATCGCATACATTTTATTTTTATAGAACAAGGAAAAATTGGAAAAATTGAAAAGTCAAGCAGATCAGTTTTGCCAGAGACTGGGGAGGTACCGTATGCCCTTTGCTTGGACAGCAATTCATCTGATGAACATAGTGAGCAGTGCTGGGAGCCTGGAAAGAGATTCCGCTGAAGTAGAGATTGGGCCAGGAGGTATATGTTTTTCATAATTAGGCATTCTTTCATAATGAAAAATGTATTTGCACTACAGTTAAAAAAACCAATACCTGTACAAGACATTCACTGGCATAGTGAGCTTCTTGGATTATTTAAGGGGCGAGGACATTATTGTAGCATTTGTGCGGCCCCCTCAGGACGGCCTTCATTGGCTTTCCTTATGATCCGAACGTTGACCAACAGGCAAACAATGAAATTAGTCCTGTATGGTCCATCACATAGATAGCAATATTGGGCAAAGATCCGTTTGTTAGTATGGCCACCCTAACACTGATCCTATTTGGTTGTGAAATCAAAGATAGTGAATGAAATTGTCTCACCTTGCTTGAAGATCAATTAAAGTGCCGTCTAATGAATGGTTCTTAGCTTGGCAGTCATAAAGCAAAGTGCAGACTCATATGACATGTACCGCCTCTGGGAGGTTGACACTATTAAAAAGTTACAACAGGTACATATTTTTGGGGGCAGCAAGGCTTATAAAATAATGCAGTTGGTCATTTTTTTTTGCATTTTGCCCACTGTGTGAATAGTTGTGCAATTAGACACAGGCTTCTCTCTGAACTTGTTTTGGAGTTCAGAGACCTGTGGACACTTCATTGAATTGAGTAATTCCTGAGTTAGCCAGCGCTTGATTCAAAAGAGTCAGGTGGGAGAGGCACACTTACCCACACTTTACCTTGCACAGCATTCAGATGCACAAGGTATAGAGGGCAACTTGCATCATGGCCTTTTCTCACTGCCTCCCCTAAGGAAGCTGCTCTTTGCATGGCGCACTGGATATTTGATCTGATTCTCCATGCAAAGTGCAGTAAGGCCAGGGGTCCAAGAGGTCCAAATACGCACTAAGAATCATGCTCTTGGGAGTGGCCGACCGGGTTGCCTAGGGCGCCTGGTCAGCTTGGCCCGCCCCTGGTTCCAGAGATGTTTTAGATTTAACTTTCTTTTTTCATGTTTTTTTTAAAGAGCGTAAAGGCTCATGGTCGGAGAGAAGAAACTCCAGCATTGTTGGAAGGCGCTCATTAGAACGTACCACAAGTGGTGATGAATCATGTAACTTGACTGCATTTCGACCTGCAACACTGACAGTGACAAACTTCTTTAAACAGGTGCATTATTTACATCTGCTTCATCTGCTACTGTTTTGTCTGCAAGGATCTAAGCAAATTGAGGCTTTGTTTAGACCTCCTTTTGCTTGGCAAACTGCTGCTTGTTCTGCTGCCCCATGACAGAGGCTAGGTAAAGATGTTTGATTTAAAGCTGGCCATAAGACTGGGCAGATTGACCTGTTTTTACTATACTGCCAGTCAGTCTGGCATGTCTCGGCTATGGGGAAAAATCACAGTTCATCTGTCCAAATTGGTTTTATATTTCATAATTTTTTTTCTTTCTTTTGAAGGAAGGAGATCGACTCAGTGATGAAGATCTATATAAATTTCTTGCAGATATGAAGAGACCGTCTTCTGTGTTAAGAAGACTGAGACCAATTACAGGTATTTAGCTACAATTCATGTATTTAAATTATTTCTTAGGAAGTTCAGTGGGTAATTTAATTAAATATCACTATAGGAGCCTAACCATGCATTTACTAAATATTGGTTCACAAAATATAAACTCTTTGCTTCATTGTTTGCTGATAAGTCTCCCAGCTTTATAAATTATCTATAACAATGATTGTAGTATCCATAGAGTATACTTATTGATCAAGTGGATGAGATAGATACATGACAATAAACTTCTACACAAATATTTCCTGCTTACCGCTTATTTTTCAGCCTAGGCTACTTTACTCCTGTGGAATGCCAGTACAAAATGTTTCTTCTTTTCATTCAGCTCAGCTGAAGATAGATATATCTCCTGCTCCAGAAAACCCAAATTACTGCTTAACTCCAGAATTGCTACAAGTGAAGCCTTATCCAGATAGTAGGGTGCGGCCAACAAGAGAAATATTGGAGTTTCCAGCAAGAGATGTGTATGTCCCAGATACTACCTACAGGTGAGTAAAAGTATCAACCCATTTCTATTATTATGTAATTTTCGAATGTTGCATATAAAAACATATATATATATATATATATACACACACACACATACACTGTCACAATATTATTATACCTGTCCTAGACATTTTTTAATAAATTGCCTGTGTGTGTCTCTGCAATGATTAAATATATAAAGCTATTTTTTTGCTACCTGATGATTTTATTGAAGAAGCATTCTTTGGAATGATTGTACAGTATTTACGAGTCATCAACTGTTCTTCTAGAACAATTTTATAAATATTACACTTTAATTCCCTGTTTGTTACTCTCGCTAATTGAGAGAGAGAGAAACATTTCATTCTCCTTTGAACAACCTCTAATTTCTAAATAGCAAATGATGAGCGCAATGAGCGCCTGAGAGAGGTTGACATTTTCTTTGAAGGTTAAAAGAAATATAACTGTGTAATCAATATGACAAACTAATTACTGTTGCATCTAACGTACTGGTCCTTTGAGAATTGACGCCAAAGTGATGTTCAGTCAGATGTGCAGATAATTAACAAAACAGCGTACTTATTCTTGCAATCATGTCTTCACAATATGGAAGTTTTTAAATAGTTTTTTTTTTTTTTTAGTTTGCAGGTGGCAGACTTGTGTAAGCTTGCTAGTAAAACAATGTTTGGAGGCATATTGCCATACAAATGATCAGTTTTGAATTAATGAAAAGCCTTGTCAGCAGTGAAATTCATAAAATGTACATAATTATTCCACAACACACCGTAACCTCTACAGCAATTGTGGTAGAATATGTGGCTTGTATTCTATGCATTTTCCGTGTTTTTTTCATAATTTTTTTTTTTTATAATTATTGCTTACACATGGCAAGCCTTTTAGTTCCTAAAATGGGATGGCATTTCCCATTATTCCTTGCATTTTCTAAAAAAAAAAAAAAAAAAGTTTTTTTTTTTTTATCCAGGTTCTCTGGGGTTCAGCTTTAGAGGAATCATCATTTCCTACCAAAAAAAAAATCCTTGTATACTATATATGTCTTTAAAGGACATATAAATGTCCCCCAAAAAATGTAATCAATGAACAGCCTATTTTAAATCTTTAAATACCTGCACTCACTTAATCACTTAGGATTCCTTCTCCTGCTCACACCCACTCACCCCCTTCCTTAAGGTGGCCATAAACATTTACATTTTAGTCTTCTTCTGGCAAACGTTCAGCTATCGATCATACGTTTAAATGTAATGTTGTAAAACTAACATTCAGACTGAAATTGTAGAATAAAGCTATAAAAATTACAAATTGGAGGATGTTCTGAACATGAAATAGTTGACAAACACCAGTCGTACAAAAGTGACCTCCTGGAAATGCATTGTAGGTCCCCCAAGGATATCGTCAGATGCACAATAAATGCACAGATTTTATCTTTATCTGACCAAAATTTTCTAACATGTCGAAAATTATCAGGACAATAATTTGGAGCCCACACGCTGCATGTATGGCCAGCTTTAGCAACTGACTTTGGCTTTTGGCTAACTGAGCATGCTCAGTTCTTCTCAACTCGGGTTACCAAGCACACCCCTCCAGTCTAGCAGCCAATGAATATATGGCACTACTGGCTTCCATAGAAACTCTGCTCTACCTGTGCACTCTGCTAGAAGAACATGTTTTCTCTCCTAACCTCCTGTCCTGAGCTCAGCTTAACTGGTACTGTGCTCAATCTAAGCAGAACTTTTTATCAAAGTAAGTTCTGCTTGTGTAAGTGTGCGTTCTTCATTGCATGAACTCTACAGTGCACATGTGCTGTTTGCAAATGTAAATGTCACTGACAATGTTTAAGATGGAAAATGGGCACTGAATGAAAGCTGCTGTTTGTTTTAGGAAAATGTGGGTGGGGGAGATGTGCCAAACTTATATACATGGTAGGAAAATGTAGGGTTAACATGTCCTTTAATATGTTTTTCTAATAGGCAAGACATTGAATAACCCCTGTAACCAAAATTTTTAACTCCTTTGGTCTGTTCTGTAGTGTCCAGGAATCCTATGCCTTTTTGTTAGTGCATTATCGCTTTCCTTAAATGCAACAAATTTATAGTCTGAAACAGCTACCCGGATATATGTTGTCCATATATTCTAGCCTATAACTCCAGTTCACATTTATATTCCACACTGTGGGAGCAAAACATTGAACTTTTGTGTCATCGTGTTCTTTGTCAGAAGGTCATACTGATCTTTGCATATTAGTGAAGCAGATAAAGTAAATACATCACTGCCATTGCAAGAGGAGCTGTGAGAGGCAATTTTAAAGGAAGAATTGATGGTATTATTTAGAATCATCTGTGAATAAAATAGTAAATGTGTGAAAAATATTTGGGAACCTTAAATATTTCAAACCTTATGGCATTTAAGATTTTTTTTCCAAATTATTTGGAATTTAAAATTAGCGTGTTGCTTTTTAAATGGTAGCTGTAATCTCAGTAATTCTTTCTATGTTGTTTAATAACATTGCATTTTTAAGCCAAGACATGTTCACACTATTTACTTTCATATCAGAAATAACTTCTGGGAATGCACCATGTCCAGGATTCTGCTTAGATTCAAATTCAAACCTTTTTAGTGGGACTGTGCAGTACTTGGCATATCTAAATTAAGGCCGCTGCACATAATGGTGCTAAAAACTCCCTCTACTCACTGCAGGTGTATTCTCTTTGATATTAATGCAAAACCGATGTGAGCATTTCCATATGTGCATGTAGAAGTGCATTACTGATGTGATTCAATTTCCAAAAAAAAAAATTTATAGCTACAATTAGTGTACCACATATCACAGTACTCCCTCATTTCCTCCTCAAATGCATTACAGAAGTTCCACACTGTCCCAAAATTCCAAGTAGCCTTATAGTTTCAGATATTTGCAACAGCAGTCAAGGAGGTGATTTAGTGGTACCACTAAGCTACTATAAATTTCAGGCACCAAAAATAGCTGCATGACTTGAATAGGGCATTGGCACATGTAGCAATTCCAGGTATTTTCTATGCATGGCAATTAGACCTATTCAACTCTACTTTGAGAGGGACACCGAGTAACAAATTAGAAAAAACTGTGCAGTTTATTGCAATGAAAATGTAATTTACCAAAAGAACACGTTAACACCAGGGTAGTAAAAAACAAATAGTTTACATAGTATGATCATATCCTGCATAGATAAAGCTTTTAGAATAATGGTTAGAATGCTAAACGACATGAGAAATACACAATTTTGTTATGTAGAATAAAGCCTACTTTTATATCCTTTCCAAGATTTATGAAAATATATCTTCAGTAAAGTCTATATGTGTAAGTCAATATGACTAAAAGGCAATTTATGTGATTCTCTTGAAAGTAATTCCTTCAGGATTCATGTCAATTTATTATCTGTATCTATTTCCTCTTTTTTTTTTTATTTTCCCTAACCTTATGTTCTAGCCCTTTGTTCCAAATATTTTTCTATACACACACTTAAAATAAATATTCTGACCAACTACAAAACAGGATTTCTTTATTTTAGTTAGGATGTCAAAATGTGGCCACTTGTCTGACAGTACTGGCAGCATTGCCTATAGCTTGTAGGCACATACAGAGGCAAGCTTTCACCATAAATCAGTAATAATTTAAGTAGGGATGCTCCGTATCCAGGATTTGGTTTGGGATTCGAACAAGATTCTGCCTTTTTCAGCAGGATTCGGCCGAATCTACGTGCCTGGCTGAACCAAATCCGAATCCTTAAAATCACGTAAAGTTAAAAAAATTTTACCACACGCTCAGTGTGTTGTTCTCTTTTAACCCTTCTTTGGCCTAATTTGCATATGCAAATTATGAATTGGATACGGTTCGCTATTTGGCCAAATACTTCACAAAGTATTCAGGTTTCAGCTAAATCCCAAAATAGTGGATAATCCCAAAATAGTGGATTCAGTGCACTTTTAATTTTAAGGCTAAGTCTTTATACATTTCGGTGTACAATGGAAGATGCTCCTAGATAGACAGGTAATTAGGAGCTATATTTTATATAATATAATAGGTATTTTGATTTACTCATCTCAAGCATTACAGGACTAGAGAACTATTATTTTGTCATTATTATAAATAAATGAGAGAACGTTTAAGCACAAGAATGGACTGGTTCCAAGCTGGGTTATATGTGTAGAATTTTATGCCCTATTTTGTTAGGAATGCTTCTTACAGCTTTTAGTTTACAGTCAGCAAAATATATATTTATATTGATCCTTAATTGTACCCTTCGCTTAATATAACTTATGCTGAAATGAGTACAGGCCTACATAGCCAACTGGCAGGAGGTTGCCTTGATAGTTATTTCAATACATTCTTCTGCTAGCTTATATAACACACATAGGGAGTTAATTAAAGACCATCCACTCCATAATGCTGTTTAAGATCTATTTCCAGATCACCAAATCCCATTTTACAGCTAGTAATTCAACTCTATTGTAACACATTCAGATTTTACTCTATCATTTCTGATGGATGGGACGTACAAGACTAAATGCTATAAGAACACATTGCCTTATTCAAAACTGTCAAGGTCTGTACGATAGAGCATAATCTTTGTAGATTTAAGTGAGTATAACCTCCCCTTCTCCGATTTCCAGTATATGCCTTGCCCTCTTCTTCTGTCCAGTTTTGTCCTTGGTCTTTGTTTTATGTACTTCCCATTTAGATTTGTTCCACTGCATGCAGTATTCCACCATCCACCTAAAGATATATACAGAAACGTGACAGTTCACTATAGTATTAGTTACTATGTACAACGCTTTCTCATTCATTTTTTTCCATACTTAAATGCAGTGGCCCCAGCACAAAAGCTTCTTTTACCAATTCAAAATTTAGATGTATAGAGCAATCAAGAAGACAGTTTGTATAAAAAATAGGGATGCACCGACTCCGAAATTCTGTTCAGTTAAATGTTAGGGGGAAAAAATGTTTTTTGGGGTAGGATGGGGAGTTCGGCCAAACCCAAAAACATGGGTCCAGTGCATCCCTAATAAAAAATCATAAAGAAAGTAATAGCAGATAACGTGTCGTTATTATTTTGTTTTAAGGTAAACTATATATTATTAGTAGGGCTGAATGGTGCATAATAGTACCTGAAAAAGTTTCTGCTGGACATTTCAAATCCCCAGAATTCTGGTCACTTGTTGAAAACAGTATCTCTCTCTGTTCGGGGAGAGCGCTGGGAATGTTTCCCGAGACATGTGTAAGCTGAAGAGCATAACTTGTATCTTGATTTCCGAGAGTGAACATATATTCCACAAATCGCCAGTTCTCCTTCCAGTCCTGCAACTCTATATGCAGTATATAATCTGCTTGCTGAGAAATGGCATGGATCTTCTCAAGGCCTAGCCAAAATTCACCTGAAATTATAGCACAACAAACTTTAGACTACTGTAACCTAGTAATTTTACTGAACTTGATTTTAAATTGTTCACCACTGTTGCTCCTTTCTGGTAACTAAATTGTTAATGGTCTTGTTGTCTAGTAGATATTTTCAGTAAATAGGATTATGTGAATGGAATGTGCTGATTAATGCTTTTGCTTCTTTGAAAATAAGCAGCTTTATTTATTGTCTTTTGGGTTCCTGCGTATAGAAATAACTAAGCTTCAAGTCCATATGTTTATTTTAGAGAGGTTTCTGGTTGTCAGCATGTAACTGTATTGAGCTGGTCATCATTGCTACCATAGCAATAATTGTCCTAGCTATAATGGTTGCAGGCCTCATATTTTTACTAGTCCACCTTAAAACCAGTTCTACATTCATATGCAGGTACAGGTTGGGGACCTGCTATACAGAATGCTTGTGACCTGGGGTTTTCTGGATAAGGGATCTTTCTATAATTAAATTTGTTTTGTCTCCAGTAAGGAGTAATTATATCTTTGTTAGGATCTAGTACAAGGCACTGTTATAATATTACAGAGAAAAAGGAAATATATTTTGAAATTTTGAATTATTTTATTAAAATAGAGTCTATTAAGAGATGACCTTTCTGTTATTCAGAGCTTTCTGGATAACAGATTTCCAAATAGATAATCCCATGTTTCTAAAGATTTTGTATACAGGTATGGGAATTACAGAAAGGTCACCTTCCATAAACTCCATTCCAAGCAAATTATTCAAATGTTTCCTTTTTCTCTGTAATAATAAAACAGTACCTTGTACTTGATCCCAACTAAGATATAATAAATCCTTATTGTAAGCAAATAAATTGTATTTTGTTGAATGTTTAAATTATTTTTTTGTAGACTTAAAGTATGGAGATCTAAATTATAATCCGGAAAACCCCAGGTCCTGAATATTCCGGATAACGGGTCCCATACCTATACTGTAAAATCTTATAGTAAATATAAATATATATTATATATATTATACATATATTTAAATATAATTATGAATATGAAAATAAAATATATTGTATGTATATCCTTACTTAATTGTTCAGTATGTTATTAGAATAATATAATTATTCTTTTGAATAATATAGTTTATATTATGCTTTTCTACAATGACTGACAAAGGCATTAACATGCAGTTGATAAATGTAGCATCTTGCATAAGCATTTCTTTAACCACTGATTAACTAAAGCAAACAAAGGCGTATCGGTCTTGCTCAGCAGAGTCACCTGTGATTGGTTCTGGGTGGTTGGAAGATGGGTATGAAGGGGTGTTTGCTTTTACCATCCTTTGTGGGCCTTTACAGGAAGGTATGGTCATTTTTTTTTTATAGTAGAGCATCAAAATGGCAAATTTAACTGATGCAATGACAGCTTGGAACACACAACTATGAAGGGTGAAGCCCTGCATGTAGTGCTGTAGATGGTTTCTAACAACAGGGCATTGTTCTTTGTAAGTGATATGGAAATTTTTTTTAAACTGTATAATGGTATAATCTTACCTGTAAGTTCTCCAAAGCCATTTAAGTAAGTTTCCCAGGTCTGGTTAAAATCCACGGACCCATCAGTTCGTCTCTGGATTACTGTGTTTGCGCTTTCTGAAAAATAATATAATGGAGTTCTTTGTTAATACCTGTGCTATGCTGCTTTGTTATTTAATAATGTCATTTATTTTACACATACCTCCTAATGCTCTTCTTTATATTCATTTTTAGTATGTTATAGATGGTTCTTTTCTATACAACTTTTCACTTGTTGAATTTGAATTTTAAATTGTTAGGCCAATAACACATGTAGCACTTTTCATCCTGGAAGGTGACTGAGACTGCCTACTATGACTTTGATTGACTTGAGTGGGAGCTGCAAGGAAGTCAGCATGTTTTTAGCACATCCTTGGATGTCACATTTAAGTCAATTAGCTGCCGCATGAGTAGCCATGGGCACTTTCCCTTGAACTGATTTATGCAGGTTAAAAAGCAACATGTGTATCCTGGGCCTAGCTTATCTAATTCTGTCTATTTCTAGCCTGCAACTAAAAACTGTATCTGGTTGTCAGAGGACAACTAAAAAACAGAGGTTTTTTTTTTTTTGTAATATTTCTCATCTTTCACCCCCAGTGTAATAGATCGCTAAGTTTTTTTTCCACAGGCTGGTGTGGTTCTCTCCTAACTGGAACACCTGCCTGGGGAAAAAACTTTCCATGTCAATACTGCAATCATATCAACTTAAATTTCAAGCTTGGGAGTTTCAGAACAATATAAAATATTTCAAAAAGTCTCATTTCAAATTGTTTTAGACTATTTCTAACTTTTAACAGTTAATTTACAGTTGAACTACAAGTTCAATACTTTTGTTCTTTCCTTGTAAGATAATGTTTCAATCATAGCCAAAGTGTGAAACCACATTTCATTGTAGGAGTTAGATAGACATGAAATAAGAACTCTTTTGTGATAGTCCCACAGACCTTACCTGATGTAATTTCACAGTATACATCAAATGCTGTGCTTCCATTTGGCCTGATAGTGTAAATGCCGCTTGATCTCTCTCCCCTGTTATAAATGTCATTGCAGTCACGACTGTCTGTTTAAAAAAAAAAAAAAAAATTAAAATAGTAAATTGCTAATGTATTTGCAGCACTTAAAGGGATTATGTTATGATTTTTAGGGTGTAGTTTTGTCTCTAAATTACACTGTTTACATAGCAAATAATTAAATTTTGTTCTTACACCAAAAATGTTTTTTTAGCTGTAATATTGGTGTGTAGGCAGCCATCTCAGTGCATTGTGCCTGAGTCTGAGCTTTCAGAAGGAGCCAGCGCTACACATTAGAACTGCTTTCAGGCAACCTACTGTTTCTCCTACACCTATGTAACTGGAGGAGTCCCAAGCCGGACTTGGATTTCTTAATATTAAGTGCTATTCTGATATCTACTGGGAGCTGCTGTCTTGCTACCTTCCCATTGTTCTGCTGATTGGCTGCTGAGGGGAAAAGGGAGGGGGGGTGATACCACTCCAACTTGCAGCTCAGCAGTAAAGTGTAACTGAAGTTTATCAGAGCACAGGTCACATAGTTGTGGCACCCTGGGAAATGAAAAATACAGCTAGCCCCATATGAAATTTCAAAATTAAATATAAAAAAATGTGTGTGCTTTTAAAAAACAGATTACAATACTGGATTTTGAATGAGAAGCTCTATTAACTTGAACAAATACATGTTTTGTCATGACAGTATTCCTTTAAATAAGACATATTCTGATGGCAGAAAAGCAAATCCACAGTCTTAGGGATTATGTAATAAGAGGCACTAAGTGTGCCTAGGAGCAGTAACTCATAGCAACCAATCAGCAGGTAGATATTACTGGTCACCTGTTTAAAAGCAAACATCTTATTGGTTTACTGATCTTGGGCAAACTTAGTGGCCTTTATTACATATGGGGGTAAGTCTTTTCTGTAATTGCTTAACTGAAGTTTCCAACTGTCTCTTACAATTATCTTTTATCTGTGCAGTTTTATATTGCTTTTATGTATGAATACTGACTAAGGATTTGCCTCCTCTTGACTGGAGTCAATGAAGATGACTGGAGTCAATGAATGTGTAACACAGACAAAAACAGGTTGAGCTCAATAACTCACCAAAAGTGAAGCATGGTCCAGGTGCACCAGCCCCAGACCCTCAGCAAGGGGAACAGAAAACCATATGTACGCAAAACCGAGTCAGCACTCATAGAACCACGTTGATTACAAAGAAATATATTTTATTTAAAAAAAAAAAATCTTTATTAAGACAACATCTTCAATGCCTTATGCATCTTGTGTTCCAAAAGCACTTAATCATAGGCCTATGATAAAGTGCATTTGGAGCAGAAAATGCATAAGGCAGTAAAAATGTAATCTTACTAAAGATGTTTTCTTTTTATATACATTTTTGTAACCCATTGGTTCTTTGAGTGCCTATCCTGTTTCTGCCTATCCTATTTTGTTAACTTGTATCTGTATGAGGCAGTCTCCTCAACCTTAATGATTTGTTTGTGAAACGACATGGTGACTCCACCAAAGCTGATCAGAAAACCCTGCACTACACCGATGAGCCTCAAGAAAGGCGAAACTGGTCTGTAGTTGGGAATCTGATCAGCTATTATCCTGGCTTTTGC
The DNA here is from genome assembly GCF_000004195.4 of Xenopus tropicalis. Classification (NCBI taxonomy): domain Eukaryota; kingdom Metazoa; phylum Chordata; class Amphibia; order Anura; family Pipidae; genus Xenopus; species Xenopus tropicalis. Next base: position 85,489,441 of record NC_030680.2, read on the forward strand.
TTTAAAAACCAGTGGGTGAGCTTTAGCCTATAGGATAAACCCACGTAAAAGAGATTTTTTTAGGAGTTTGGAATTCATTCCCAGAATTCCTATATTTGTATCTGTATGAGGCAGTCTCCTCAACCTTAATGATTTATCCTGTTTCTGCATACACTTGGCAAAAAAATACCATTGACCAAAGACTACATTTAGTGGAGAATGTGGTGCTACCCTGGCCCCCAATCTGAATATTGTCACAGAGCAGAACAATTAGGCCACGCCTGGCAAAATGCTCTCTTTTAAAATAAACATTCTTAAGTATGGTTATTTAAAGAAGCTAAAGCTAATCATACACAGAAATATTTGCTTATATCAGGCAGTTGTTTTTAGCTTGTACATCGGCATCTAATGTTGGCCATGTATAGCCACATTCAGAGTCTCTCTTTGTCTTATTTTGTCAAACCTGCTGAATAAATAGGCTAAATGCAAAGTTTCTGAACAGAATAGTTACATTATACTGAAAGTTAATTCCAATATTAAATTTGCCTTTTAAACTTTGTGAATTGCCCTTAATTATGGTGTATTTAAAGAGCAATGGTGGGAATTATTGAGATGTGAGATCTGAAATCAGTCTCCCATTAGACTAAACCAGAATTTGGCCTCTTGAGCCAAGGTTCCCTATAACAGATGTTTTTGCATAATCAGTAGTTGTAGTTTCATCTCACCATTTTGTTCCACCATTCCATCTGTTGAATTGCTTAAATTCAAGAAGCCTGTCCTGCTTCTCCTGACAGCCAACACACTCTTAACACTCTCCTGGAGATCTGCTTTGCTCAGCTGTAAAACAGTATGCAGGAATAAACAGAGCGATACACAACATAATAAATTGAACGATTTTTTTAATAGGAAAACAGGAGAAATGTTCAGTTACTTAGGCATGGTTTTATTGGAAATAACTTTTGAATGGGAACTAAAAGCTATTATAAAATTAAAGTGAATTGTAGAACAGTCTGACCAAAGACAGCAAAGAATTTGTAAAGCATACAGGTAAACCATCCCAATATTATTTTTTGTTTCCTAGTGATAGATAGAGAGACAGACATATATATGTAACATGCCTTTAGTTAGATATGAATAAATACCTTGTCTTCTAGGTCCTTTATTTGAACATTTTGATGGTCAAGTTGCATGTGCTGCTCTTGTACAACTTTTAGCAGATGTCGGATATTCACGTCCTGCTGCTCCACAAAATTCTGAAATGGAAATAATTGTGTTTGTTTATTTTAGACACTATAGCAAACCACATTTAAGAGTTCCTGAACATTCTAGATAAAGGTTTCTAGAAGAGTACTATCAAATAAAAAAAATCTTAAGCCATCTGCATCAAAAAGAAGAAGGCTAGAATGTAGCCATCTTGTTTTAGACCCAGAAAGAATACTACTGTCTCATATTAGTCTTTATCAACACCCTTGGGAACAAATGCAGGCGTTCTGTGGCAGTACCCACAGATATTAAAATCCTACTATATGTCATATAAAGCAGACAGGCCAGGAGTCAGGGCACAGTAAGGGTGCAAACCTGAGAAACAGGCAATTATTGCAGGTCAAAATACACTTTTGAACCATAAGGCAGGGGCGCAATCAGGGTGTAAAAAAATAAATTAATATATACTTTAGTGACAAGCAGGTGATGGGGTGCTTGCCTACTATACCGCCTGACATGGGATAATGTCTTTTGTTACAGCAGCACTGGAATATCAAAGGCTTAAGTGGTATTAAAACATTTGTATTATTTTTCATCATGACTTCTGCTGTTTCAATTCCAATACACTTTTTGGTTATGGGTTTTCGAATTGATTATTGTAAAATATTTAAAAGACATTTTAGGCTGTATGTTCTGGCTGGCTGCTGTAAATGCAGCAAATGTGCCTGCTTTAAAGTGCCCATTAAAAAGACCCCTGTTGGTGTAGCACTAGCAAAATATATACCCTTACAAATTGTTGGTGCAAAAAAATGGATATTGCTCATTTTCTCATCATGCATGAGTTGTACTTGTATAAACATGCTGTTCAATCAAAACTACTCTGTTGTAGATAAGTAACAAGCAGCATTGCAACTATATGAACAAATAATTTCTGCCTATAAACCATTATTTTAGACTTGGCCTTTCAGCTAGTATACATCTTAACATAACACATACTGTCTTTTACATGTTTATATTTGTTGCTTCTAACTATCAAGAACCACGTTTGACATCTCTCTTAGAATCTTTATTAAAATAGTGTGTTGATTTCATTTAAAACTGTGCTCCCCTAAACAAGAGCGATGCTCAGATTTGTATCTGTCTAGTGAAGCTCATGTTATGAAAAACCTCAGATTGTATGGGTGAGATAAATAGCATTAATTTGGAACGGTTCACTTGCTGGGGGCGGGGGGGGGGTACCAAATGTATTTATTCATTTAAAAGCATCCATATACTTACTTTCAGTGATGATATTTCTTTAATCTCCTGACCTTCTGTTGTTCCTTGAGTCATTTGAAATAGTTTCTCCTCCAGACTCCCAACTTTAGCTTGAAGATGTATTTTGTCTTGCAGTAAGTTTTCAACTTGGGAATTAATTTTACGAGATATGTTCTTTAGCTCTTCATTATTTTCCTGCAGCTTTGAAGTAGTGTCTTTAAGCTCTTCTTCTTTTTCTCTGATCTCATTTGTTTGCTCAGAGAGATCAGTGACGGACTTGTCAAAAATATTAAGTTTTTGAAAGATCTCATTAATTTGACCCTTCGTTTTGTGGACAAAGTCTTTTAGGCCGTGTCCAAGCTGAAGTAAGCCATTAGCTAAAATTCGGACATCATCAAGCATAGCAAACCTTGACTTCGAGTCAGTGGACAAGGAATCATATGCGGAATCATCTTTTTCTGTTGCTGAGAGCACCAGAGGTAAAATGAAAATCAGAACCAAATTCATTTTGCTGTTATAGACCTTATGGCAAGTTGGCTGCCCAGAATGTATTTTCTAGGTGGCATAATTAAGCTTATATATCCTGGAGAGATTAACCACAGACAGTGCTGAGTGGTTAATAATTAAAGAGGACATTTGAACTTAAGTAACCCCTGCACTCCCTAAGCTGCTTTAGGAAAACGCATATCACTGAATTAACTGAAAAAGCACCTATGGAAAATGTACTAAATTATTTTGTTTCTAATTTGTATGCACTTAAAATATTTCACATTTTAATTAAACTAGTTATATTTATTGTAAGACCATCTTTAAAAGATAATTTTTCAAGTCTATACACTATACACACCAAAAAAAGATGAATAAAACTTTATAAAACAAAACAAGCATCCAGTGTAGTGATGTACACCTACAACTGGGTCAAAAAATGTCTACCGAGTTAACTAGTATAGTGTTAACTAATGTTCTAATACATTTTTAGAGATACAGTCCTCTCAGTCACTTTGGATTGGTAAATGCAAACCTTTTACCTTTTTTTAATTACCGTATATACTCGAGTATAAGAAGAGTTTTCCAGCACTCAAAATGTGCTAAAAAAGGAACTCTCTGCTTATACTCGAGTCAACAAGTAATCCGGCGCTGCCCTTACTACTCGGGCACAAGCTAGTGTGCAGATGTGTTAAAAGAAATGGATGCCATTATTTTCATACACCATTGATGTGTATATAAAGGTATAGAGAAATAATGGCATTGGATTTTTTTGCGCTCTGCTCAGTTGTGAAGCATTAACCTCCTCCAACATGGATGCAAGTTAAAAAAAAAAAAAAAAAAAAAAAAAAAAAAATATATATATACATATATATATATATATATATATATATATATATATACAATTACAACAAGGCAACGTTTTCTCACCCCCATCCACTGGACGATCTTTATCTAGAGCTTCAGCTTCTGACAAGCAGCAGTTGAGAACACTGCTCATTGCCTTCTCATTTTCATGTAACATTGATAGGAATATATTTGTTAATACATAAGGGTTCTGGAGATATATTAATTGACTATAATACATATTATTGCTCTTAATCTGCAGCTACCAACATTATATATTTATGTAGAATTCACAGGGGGTCACGCTGAGTGTCCTTTTATTAAAAAAATTGATTATTGAAACTTAGCAAAAGCTGCTGCATTTCGCACCCTAGGCTTATACTCAAGTTACGTTTTTACAGTTTTCTTAGGTAAAATTAGGTACCTCGGCTTATATTCGGATCGGCTTATACTCGAGTATATACGGTATTAGGTAACACTACTCTCTAGAAAATACCTTCCTTTTTACTAACATAAGGATAAGGTGCCATATGACTCTCCTGGGTCCTTGCATAAATCTAGAGAAGAGAGGTGTGACCATCTGGCGTCTTCTCCCCATGAAACCTGGCCCGTAGTGGGTGAAAACCACTTGGGACAGCCCCAGAGGTTATTTTGTAATTATACAAATATTGCAAAGTGGAGCATCACCACGGTTTCAAAGCCTAAAGTTAATCAAAGAAGGTGTGCAAAATCATAATTATATAAACCTATAATTTTTCGAAAGAAAAAGTATGACAATAAGGATGCATCTCCCCTTCTTGGATATCCAGGACAAAGTTCCTCATTAAAATATAACTTTTATTTAGTAAAGCTAAAATGCCCACTATGAGTTTGTGTAATAACGAAAAAAAATGAAAATGATAAAATATATTAAAATTATCAAACAGCGCAGGGTTACCTGATAAGGGGGATCAAACCCCAGAGGCAGAAAAAAAAATCCACTGCTGGGTTATGATGCACATGGAATGCTGGATTATATGCTAAATTCTTAAACCCCTATATACCAAATATCACTATCTATAAAGGTAGCTAAAAGGTCATGCCATCAATGTGTGAAATCACACCAAATCAAACCCACACACATTCCATACAGTGACCCAATACCACGCTCACCAGTAATGAGTCTCAGTGGTAAAAAATGGGTCAAACCTACCCCATATGCAAAAAATTCCCCAGTGCCTAGTACCTACAGAGAAAATCTCCCCATCAGGTAGATAATAAAAAAAGAAACCCTGCCTGATTTGAAACTAAAAAGCCTTTACCTTATACCCCCTGGGGCTGAAGGGTATTGGACAATGGGTCTAATCTAGCCTTGCGTCGAAGGGTATCTGAAGACCATTGCCTCCTTCTTGCTGGGGAGGTCTGGGATAAAGAGGTCCAACCAAGTTTTCAAACAAAGGTGGGCCTGAAGATGTTTATTTCATGCCTTCTGGCAGGGTGACAAAGCAAGTCCATTTTTGCACCCTTGCACTTTGTGCGTGTGCATGTTTTTTGCACTGCGTGAGGTTGAAGCACTGATTGGAGCTTATCAAAAAGCAGGCAGCTTCCTTGTAGCTGGTGCTTTCTAAGGACTGGTGTCTGATTTTCCTCTTAGTGAGGTAATAAATTGTTACTCCTGCCAATATATTCCAAGTGTTGGCCTAGTCTCTGGGGTGCTGTCAGACCCATCTCAACGTGGATTATAGACAACCTTATGCTACTAGCAGTATCCATCACCTTCAGGGTATCTGCCGCCTTTGCTGGAGGCTGTTTCCATGCTGTAGTTGGGGATAAAGCATTAATCCACTCCTGCTGGCTGAAATTATCTTCATTTTTTTTGGATAGCCTGCTTGGCATAATGAATGCTTTAGACTTTTAAAGAGTGATGTTGGCTCCTCCAGTTTTGTTATCAATGCAGAAATCCTACTGTATCGTCCTTGCCCAGTTAGTGGTTTCAAGTTCCTCCCACCAAGCCCTAGGGTGCAGGATGGCCACTAAACCGAGAAGACTGCTTTCAGTTAGGTATATTGCCTGATGACACCCGTTTTTATCACTAGTGGGTGGAGGGCCTGGTGACTCCAATAGATGTCAGAGAATGGTAAAGTATCTATGTCCACAAAAGATACAAGTTGAATGATAAAAGTACCAGGATATGTTTGATCAGGGTGCTTAAACTCATGGGTGCAAAGTGCTTTAAGAAAAATCCATGTCAAAAAATGTTTTATGTTTATAATAAAAATGTAATGGCACTCAGTTATATGTCACATTTCACCTTCTGTGTCTTCTATTTTATACTGTAAATTTTATGCATTATTATGGCCTTTTCATTGTGCAGATACAATGATAGAAATGCAGAGATTACTGATTAAAATAGACACTTCTAATTATCCTATTTTTAAATTTGGAGACCACACCGCCAAACTTAAATTAAGCGATAACAGAAAAATAAGTTAATGCACTGAATTTAGCCTTGGAACAGTTAGGTAATCAGACATGATGTCCCAGTTTTAAATGTAAATATAACCTTAGTATCCTTAACACTTTTAGTATGTGTATATAGCAAATTCAGAAAAAAAAGAAATACGATGAAGAAAAGTGATTTAGACTAACAAATGCAACCAATGGAAAATTGCTCAGAGCACACTTTTAGCACTTTTGCAATTTAAACTTTTTTTGTTGCATTTCCTTCTTTTTAGCGGTTTTACACTGCTGATTTTACACTTTTGGCCCAGCATCACTGAGCCTCAATACTCCAGATATGCCACCCACATCAGTGACTTAACCTTCTGATATTAGATGACCTGTCCTGAACATTCAACTTGTTAAGTAAAGTTAGATACTGGGATGGATTTGCCAGTGTATGGACACTTTTAGCCCTTATTTAAATGACTCGTTAATATTAATTATATGACTGCTTACAGCTGCCTGAGGCTGAAATAACAGTGAGGGTGGAAAATGTTATTAACTGTATCTGAGGCAAAGTAAACAGAAATTGTGAACAGAGTGTAGATTGTGTAAATGTATAAATCTGACCCATGTGTGTAAAGATGCGGTAAAGTGCGCAAACATTTGGATTTTATGCCAGATTGGCCATCCAATCACTGAACCAGATCGGGCACCATCAGTGGGGACAGATGGATGGAGCTTGTCAGCCAGTGATCCACTTCTGCTTCATTACTCTGCTTTAGGCAACAAGCAATGGAAATTAGAAACCTCCCATCCTGACAAAGGGAGGCTTGATTCCCAAAACGTTAAAGCACCTTTTCACATCCATAGCTGTTAATATAATGCTAAGAGTGGTCTGAATGCTAGATCCTATTTCCTACATTTTTTTCAGATTTTTATGTTTATCTGCACCTCTGTTTAATTTGACTTAACTCATGTTTCTTATTATTTATTTTACAGAAATATTCTTTATGTGTATCCACAAAGCCTTAATTTTGCGAATCGTCAAGGCTCAGCAAGAAATATAACCGTAAAAGTCCAGTTTATGAGTGGGGAAGATCCCAATAATGCCATGGCAGTAAGCGAAATTACTTCTTTTAGTGGTTTGCATATCTTGTCCTCTTGTACTTTTTTTTCAAAATAATATTACCTTTTCATCTGCTAAATATTTTTGGTTGATTTTTAGGTAATTTGTGGCAAATCAAGTTCCCCAGAATTTTCTAAAGAAGCATATACAGCTGTAGTATATCACAACAGGTGAGTTTCTCTTGCTTTGCCTTACAGATACTTGATAGTGTCCTCCTTAATTCAAATGATAGTGACACTAAAAAACTACTCTTCAATATATGCATAAAATATATGCATTAAAAGTTACCAATAGGTAATGTTGATCATTTTTCACTGATAGGTCTCCTTTTGTGAGTAATTGTCACTTAAAGTTCCTAAACCTTACAGTTTTGCCAACCTGACTGGCCCTTCTCAATTTGCCAGCTAGAGCTTTAAAGGAGAAGGAAAGGGTTTTACTCATTTTTTAGTATGTAATAGAGGGCCCCTGCCCCTACCTGAACGCTGAAATCATTTCTTCTAAAAATGCTCCTTTGCCCAGTACGGTCCTCCCGAAGTACACACTATTTCTCCTTGTCTGCGCCGCCATGTTTTAAACATGGCGCTCCACTAGCCTCCCCGCTTGCCTCTCCCCCCCAGCACCTGTCAGCTGTCACCGTTCCTCACCGCTCCTCTCCCCTCCCTGCGTCCTCTCATCCCTGCTCCTCTTCTCGCTTGCCTCTCCGCCCCAGCACCGCCAGCCGACACGGTTCCTCACCCCTGCTCACCTCTCCCCCTCCCTGTACCTGCGTCCTCTCATCCCCGCTCCTCTCCTCGCTTGCCTCTCCGCCCCTGCCGGCTGCGTCCTATAATGGCCCCAGCTGCTGCTTCTAATGGCAAATAGCGTCTCATAGCCAGACGCTAGGGGGAGCGCGCCTGCTTGTGCGCATGCGCCGCCTTTAAAAGTAAGTCTCCAAGTCTTGGAAAAGAGTGATGCATTATGGGAATCTTTCTACCCAGCTCAGAGGTTTTTTTTCCTGTTTTGCTTCTGATCATCTGAACTGGAGATATATGGGGAGACTTAAGGGCACTATTGAGACAACTGAAGGTAAGCCTGCAGCTTGAGATTAACTCTTTATTAGCCTTTCCTTCTCCTTTAAATGGTGTAATGCTGGCCCTCCCTTGCCTTGTTCTCTCTTTTTTCCTCTGTTTTCCTTAGTGAAAGGAGCACAGATTTAGTGGAAATCCTAGATTCCATGACTTCACAATGGAACAAGGTGAGGGAGGGGTTGGATAACTCCAGTCTTTCCAAACCATTTTAATTTTCGGCTTTCTTATATTTAGATCACCTGATTTCCATGAAGAGATAAAGGTCAAACTTCCAGCTACTCTTACAGATCATCACCACTTACTCTTCACATTTTACCATGTCAGCTGCCAACAAAAACAGAATACACCCCTTGAAACTCCAGTTGGATATACAGTATGGGCACCATTTCTTTATTCTTTTAATGCTAAATGTTGTGAAGCTGCTGGTAGAAGCAGCCTAAAGCTGTGGTGGCCTAGGGCTGATACAGAACCCAGAAATAATGTGCAGCATTTCTAAGCCTTTTTTTGTTACGCTTTAGTTCTCCTCTAAAGCAGTTAATGTATTTGCAAATGTGTTTTGCTCTGAGATATTTTAATTAGATTTTTTTTCTTTTTGCTTAAGTGGATACCAATGCTTCAGAATGGGCGGTTAAAGACAGGACAGTTTTGTTTGCCTGTTTCCTTAGAAAAACCGCCACAGGCATACTCTGTGCTTTCTCCAGAGGTATGTATTACACAAGGACAGAGAAACAAATCTGATAAACCAATCTAATAAATATATAGTATATAAATATATTACTGTTTTTTCCCCCACAATCATGCTCATAAAATAAAATTGTGTGCAAAAATGTATTTACCTTTGAAAACTGTATGTTTACATGAATCTTAGATTGAACAGCAGATGATATAATGTATTTATTGTTAGTTAAATTTACTATACCTCTTGGTGGGAAGGCAAATTAATTTGATAAGTAGTGATAGGTTAAAATTTTGCCAGGTTTAACCGCAAAAAAATAAAGCCAATGATGCCATTTTGTATGTAAATTGTGGCACAATAACCAGTGTATATTCTCTATGACAGTGCTGTCCAACTTCTGTGGTACCGACGGCCTGAATTTTTGTGGCCTACATGGGGGAGGGCCGATAATGGAAGCCAGTTTTGGCCACTCCTCTTATTTAAACTGCACCTGTTTCAAACTACACCCATTTTAAGGCCATACCCACTTTAATGGTGGAAGCACAGCAAAAACCCAAATGGTTGGTGCTCACTGCAGGGATATCACCCTTCATTCATATGTGAAAAAAATGTATTATGTCATATTAAGACATATCCCTAAATCCATATGCCTCCCCTGTGGACAGCACAGCAAGCCCCGACACATAATTATACACCTTAGGGGCCATTTAATGACTATTTCCAAATTCTAATAAACCCCTGCCAGGTTCACCTCCCACAGGCAGCATAGGGTAGGCAGAGCATGGCACACACAGGCAGCATAGGGCAGGCAGAGCATGGCACACACAGGCAGCATAGGGCAGACAGAGCATGGCACACACAGGCATCATAGGGCAGGAAGAGTATGGCACACACAGGCAGCATAGGGCAGGCAGAGTATGGCACACACAGGCAGCATAGGACAGGCAGAGTATGGCACACACAGGCAGCATAGGGCAGGCAGAGTATGGCACACACAGGCAGCATAGGGCAGGCAGAGTATGGCACACACAGGCAGCATAGGGCAGGCAGAGTATGGCACACACAGGCAGCATAGGGCAGGCAGAGTATGGAACACACAGGCAGCATAGGGCAGGCAGAGTATGGCACACAAAGAGGCAGCATATGGCAGGTAGTCCATACGCTAACAAACTGCTGGCACTGCTCCTTCAGTCTGAGGTGTGAACAGGTGAACAATGTCGGCGCTTACAAATCTGAGCCTGAGTTGTGAACAATAAAGGGGGAGTTTTTTTGTGTGAAATTAAGTGCTTTGTCTTGTTGTCTCTTAATTTGCAAAAGGTATTGCCATTTTTGCCATGTAGGTAAATTCCCACGACATGCATACATTTATTGTCAGCAAGAATTAAAACATTTTCTTTTTTCTTGTGTTTTGTCTTGGCAACTTTTCTCAAGGAAAAATGCCGACAACAACACACCACTCTGTGAGAATTGCCATTATTAATGTGTAAGCTATATTTCATCAAAACACGGCCATTTGTATTAACTTATTTGCTTTTGACTAGGGTTGCCAACCGTTTCTTGGCCCCTTACCATCCGATGGCTTGAGGCGGGGTGGGACTGAAAATATGGGTGGAGCTATGATGCAGAGGGGCAGGACTATGATGCGGAGGAGGGGTAGAGCTTCTAAGCTATCAGGAAACTGGTGGGAGCTGCAGGCTAGAAGAGGTAATGAGCGGGATGGAGGCGGAATTGTTGCGGCCCGGAGGAAGAATATTTGTAATATCAGCCACGACTCTGGCTGGTATTTTACTGGGTAGGCAGGTGAAATACTGTCCAGGTGGCATATAGTGACATGGGTGACCTATCTTCCTAACTAAAATTTGGTAGTGATTTAATTAGGACTGATATTTAATCAACTGGCCCTTACAAACTTATAGCACAAAATTTGTAAAATTATTTAAGATGTAGTTAGTTCTTTGTGAGACTTTGTGTAAATCCATTGTCATTTTCTTTGCACCTTAAACCAATAGCATTAATCCTACCCACACCTGTCTCCTAACTTGCTGTTTCAGGTTCCTCTTCCTGGAATGAAATGGGTGGATAATCACAAAGGAGTTTTTAACGTAGAGGTTGTTGCTGTTTCCTCTGTTCACACACAGGTAAGTAAATTCAAATCCTTTTTTCCTGCAATACAGGAGCCTGTGGAACAGGGATAGTCACACCCTTTTTTATTAACCTCTTCCCACAGAAAATCTAGTCAGTCAAAGAAAATTAATTCATAAAATTATAATGTCACTGTGTGTAAAGACTACTCCACAAATGCACATGCAGAGGTTCATACGCTACAGTTTGGTCTGGGGTAAAAGTCACATTAATGTGTAACACAGTGATAATGTTGCACCCATCATTAAATTGTCTGCCAACTCTAATGGCTGTTGTTTATTTTAGGATTCATACCTGGACAAGTTCTTTGCTCTTGTTCATGCTCTGGATGAGCACATGTTTCCAGTTCGAATAGGAGACATGAGGATCATGGAAAATAACTTAGAAAGTGAGCTGAAAAGTAGCATATCAGCTCTAAGCTCTGCTCAGTTGGAGCCTGTAGTGAGATTTCTTCACCTCCTGCTTGACAAATTGATTCTTCTAGTTGTAAGGCCTCCTGTCATCGCTGGACAAATTGGTAAGTTAAAAGTAAGGTGCTGTATCAGCTGACTTGTCAATTGAATATAAATAATGATCTGGTCTATATAGCATGTTTATTATCTTTTATAACAGTGCACAGGATTTTTTAAAGCATAATATTAATAAAGATTTTTCATGTCAGGCTTCTATGGTTCAGTCATCTGTGCTTTTCCATTTACGGTGAAACTGTTTTTGCTAGTTAACCTAGGTCAGGCATCATTTGAGGCTATGGCTTCCATCACAAACAGACTCCATAAAAACCTTGAAGGAAATCACGATCAGCATGGCAGAAACAATCTGCTTGCCTCCTACATTCATTATGTTTTCCGGCTGCCAAACACTGATCCCAATTCTCCTTCACCAGGTAAATTACCTCTGGCATTAAGTTTTCTCTTTAATCTCATTTGTGTTTTACTGCAACAAGTTTCCAAATTGTAATAACTGTACTTTTATTTCTGCTCTGTCCTTGTGATAACACATTCTGTAAATTCCCTGCCATTAATAAGCTGGGAAACATTCAGGATGCTTGTCTAATTGGTAGTGTAACCACAACTTTTCAACAGTACTAACTGACTACATTGCTTGCCAATACTGATTCTCATTGTGACTAAGATTCCTGTTAAGGTGTATGTCTGAGGAAAATTTCATGAGAATTTTTTTAGGCATCTTTATTACACTTCCAAATGGCTGTATTTAGCTATTTATACACAACATATAGCCTGTTTAAATATGAATAAACATATATATATATAATATACAACATAATTACAACCAGGGTTAAAAACTACAAATATGACATAAATGTGTATTTAAAAATGTAAAACAGAGGTACAACTTTGGGCAAAGATATTGAACAACTCTGTGATGTAATAAACAAAAAAAAAAAGGTTTATAATGGTATGGGAGTTATTGGCATAGGACCTGACTGGCCCACAGTTAGTTTGCCTAAATCTAACTTAAAGGCTTATGCTGTGTATGTCTGAATATATCAACTTGTCAGAGCTATGCAAACAATATTTATTTTATAATTACACTTAGGACCTGGTGGATTGGGAGGATCCATGCACTATGCCACAATGGCACGGTCAGCAAATAGACCAGCAAGTCTAAACTTAAACCGATCCAGGAGTCTAAGCAACAGCAATCCTGATATATCTGGCACCCCAACATCACCTGATGATGAAGTGAGGTCCATTATTGGCAGTAAGGTAAGAACTAGAATTTCTTCGCAGGCAAAATATACAAGTTCAGTACAGTTAGTACTAGTGGTTGTGTTTATAGTTTGTGTATGTGGGTGTATAGGTTGGTGGGTGTGGGTTAGGTGTGCTGGGTTTACTTGGATGGGTTGAACTTGATGGACACTGGTCTTTTTTCAACCCTATGTAACTATGTAATTTGTTATTAGTAGGGGTTTCCTGAACTACTGCACACAATCACATTTTCAGCTATATTCAAGTCAGGTCTGTTCTAGTTGGTTTTCCAAACCACCCCCAGTTTGAGGGTGTAAAGGTTTAGCATGTAGCAGTGAAATGCTGCTTATTAAAGGGATTCTGTCATGATTTTTATGGTTTATTTTTATTTCTAAATTACACTGTTTACATAGCAAATAATTCACTCTACCATTAAACAAATTTATTTTTTAGCTGTAATATTGGTGTGTAGGCAGCCATCTCAGTGCATTGTGCCTGAACTTGAGCTTTCAGAAGGAGCCAGCGCTACACATTAGAAATTCTTTTAGCTAACCTATTGTTTCTCCTACTCCCATGTAACTGGAGGAGCTCAGCAGTAAAAAGTGACTGAAGTTTATCAGTATGAGTATGTAGCTCACATGGTTGTGGCACCCTGGAAATGAAGAATATGGCTAGCCCCATGTGAAAATTTAAAATGAAATAAAAAATTTGTTTGCACTTTTAAAACAACAGATTTCAATGCATGATTCTGCTGAAGAATCTCTATTAACTGATGCATTTAAAAAATATATATATATATTTTCCCATGACAGTATTCCTTTTATGTTTTCGGTACAAGGTCAGTTGTTTGTTTCCTTTTGCTGTTAAAATAGTCCAGGTGAGTAAATTAGAAAATTTCAGTTCTAAGATTTAGAGACCCGGAGGCCAAGCTTATAGCAAATTCAGTCTGTTTTGAAACCACTTCTGCTAAACTACACCCTATACAGGCTATTTGCAACAAAGATTACAACAAATTTTTAGTGGGTATAACTTTTTATTTTATTCTAAATGGAAATATGTTTTCTCTTTTGAGATAATCTGAAATATCAACTGTTGCCTTTCATTAAAGACTACTTCAAGTGGCAAATTAGTATGAAATAAAGTAGAATTAAATTACAAACCTGTAAATCTTGAATTAAGCTACATGTGGGGATTATTTTTGGCAGCATTTTCTGTTGGGGTGCTGCTTTGTAATTTCAGTATTCCATTCTAGTTAAAATTAATCCTCAGCTTTACTTGTTAAAGTTGTGGCACTATGGATAAGGACATATGGTTGCTTCTCTCAGTACAGCATTCTTGTGATGGCTTTCTGGTAATGTGTAACTATAAGGGCTTCTTGGAGAATAACACTGGCCCTGGCTGCCTCCTGTAGTTTTTTTAATCTGTTTGTACGCAATGGTTACACTGCAGCTTTAGGGATAACAGTCTCTCTCAGAAGAAATAGCCATTTTTTTGCACTCTGCCTACTGCGTGGGGCATTGTGCAAATAGCAGCAATAGCTGCGTTTTGGAGTGCAGAGACCCATAGACTGTGTTCCATATCTATTGCGCCCTGCACTAGGCTGTGCTAGATTCAGAAAGGGCAGGAGGTGGGGGTGGGGCACATAGGAGTACGTCCCTACCTTGTACGTCATTCTGAAGCAAAAGATAGGAGTGGCAGGATTTTCTATATGGTGATTGGTGTGGAGTGCAGCATGCGGGGAAGATGAAAGTACCTTGCTGAATAAGCACTAAGGGGCACCCTCTTGTGCCCCCTGTGGTCATAAATGACCCTTCAAATATTTATGAATGCACTAAATTAAAATCAATCTTTTCTAACAGTTAGATCATCTGTACATTTGTCCACACATTTTTTTCTGATTTGGAAGAGTAATCTTGTCTGGTTTTCTGGTATACTGATTGTAAATTATGTAAAGGTATGGGATCACTTTTTCGGAAACCCATTATCCAGAAAGTTCAGAATTATGGAAAGGCCATCTCCCATAGACTCCTATTGGGTTTATTCAATATTTAAATGATTTTTAGCAGACTTAAGTTATGGAGATTATGGAAGATCCCTTATCTGGAAAACTGGAAAGTAACCAGCAATATTCAGATTTTCACAATCAGAATTCCCTAAAGGCACGGTTGCAGGTATTAGTTGGGAGCTGTCTAATTCTTTGCATGAGCAGCAGTATATAATTAAACCGCATTTATAACCAAAAAAGCAGCCATTCCTTTCTTCTCTATACAAAATGCTTCTTCCGACAATCAGGAAATTAAGTTTCTCTGTATATAATTTCTCATACACTTAAATATAAGTATGAAGTGAATGAAATAAAAATAAAACCAGATATTCTTAACCAGTGAGCCAAGACCCAAATGGGTTTCCAGATGGTTCCCTGTGACATTTAAACTGCCTCCTTAGACATTAATTGCAAGTGGTGCACAGAGTTTTTTTTGTCACCTCCTGAAATTTCCTCTGAAAAGTCTAAAACTCCATTCAGTCCAAAATGAAATGACAAGTGTGACATTAAGATAACAAATGCTTTTAAAGACCAGTATTTTATTGTAGAGGTTGTCTTAATTTAACATCATACACAGTATCCTATAACTGACACGTTAATGCTTTCATGTTTGACAATTGTTAATGTTTTACACTTTATTTGTCCTCTTGAATCAGTCAGGTTTACTTTTCTGCAAAGGGTTATCGCTTTCTTGTATTATTTAAGGTAAAGATAACGATATTTAAATGGTGAAAATAATGCACTATTTTGGAATAGATTTTACTTTACAAAACTGCAGTACTTGGCCAGTAATATACTATTTGCTTATTTAAAGACAAGAGACTATAAAAGTAACTATATCGTGCATTTAAGTTAGTGCAAATCTTCATCATAATGACTACTTAATGAGTAACTGGCCAGTGATTCTACAACTCAACAGTCCTGTTCAGTGGCAGTTATTGCTAAAATCCATTGTAATTGGTCATTGGGCAACTTATAGGTGTCACTTCTTAGGGCAAAGACACACGATGCGATTAGTCACCACGACTTTCAAGTAAGTCTGTTGCAGCAACTTTTCTGCCATAGGGTATGATAAAAGTCGCCGCGACTAATCGCTCGCGAGTTCATGCTATGCAGATTAGTCGCTGCGACTTTTTAAAAAGTCACGGCGACTAAACGCCCCGTGTGTCTTCGTCCTTATACTCACATGGAACAGTGTTGTATCACTTTGGGATAGAAATCTGTGAATGGCCCCAACATATGACTTCATATATTGTCAACTTATATGTTCACCTTCTTGTGTGCACTTTAAACAAATAAAGGAATAAAGGCTGGAACAGTGGCATTTCCAAAACAACAATATTATTTAAGCATACCTGAAAGCTAGCTATAGGGAAGCTCAAGACCTCTTGTCTTGCAGTCCTTAATTCCAGTCTATGTTGACAGCTTTGGGGGTTTTCTCTTATATATTGAAAATCTTCATAGACTCTTATAGTTCTGTTTATGATAATGTAAATGTTTGTAATCACTAACGCTGCATTAGTATGCCAGTGAATTAATATTTATCTCAGAAGTACTGAACTAAAAACAATATTTTTATTTCACTCACAAGACCTTAAATTCTCCAGAATACTCTGCATTTTTTAGGTAGTTATAGATTAATGGTTGATATTTGCCAGATTAGTGGGCCTGCATGTGATATTAGAAGCCTAACACCATGGAACTAGGTAAGTTCAACAAGGAATCAGATGAATAAGACTATTGGTTTTTATAGTACATTTATTAGGGAAAAAAAGTGAAGCACCACTACTATTCTTTTTTTTTTTTTTTTTTTACAGATGTAAAAACCTAGCACTAACACAACATTTTAAAACAAAACTTTATTTCTGTTGATTGAAAAAAAAATAGTGCCACACCGTTTCTTGCAATGTTTACTTTGGCAGATTGGTACAACTTGCCTCATATTGCTTCTGATGATTGTGGGACTGTATGTCATATACTTGCTATTACCACCTATGTAATAAAGCAGAATACAATATTGGCGTCATTAGGTGCTCTTTATAGACTCAGTGTGTCAGTGATATGCTTGTGTTACATTCAGGCTGTGTAAAGGGAATTTTATGGTAACTGGTATTCACAGTTTGTTCATCAAGTATTTTTTTCTTCTAGTAACATTACTAATAAATAAAGTGCCTTGATCTAATTTTTTGTCCTGTGACCTGGGATGCTTTCTAATCTCTGTGCCTGTTTTTTTTTTTTTAATAACCTGCAACCAGTAATGCATCTTTCCTTTTCCACCTGCCTTCTTTCATATGATTAGGGTTTGGATCGCTCAAATTCCTGGGTAAACACTGGTGGTCCCAAAGGTGCCCAGTGGGGAACTAACCTTAGTCCAAGTGCTGAAACAGTGCAGGTTGTGTTTCTAATGATGAATGCTTTACCTTTGATTCTGCCTCACATAATTCATATACTAGTTTGCCTTTATCGTATAAAACAGCAATCTTCCACATTGCTAAAACTGTATTCACAGCTGTTTCATATCACAAAAACAGTCTGAATTGTAACAGTGATCTGAACTGTGAGGACAACCACTTCTTAAACTACAATTCAGTTTTTCATTTTGCATGACAGTAAATCTTAAAGAGTTCATAATAAAGCAACAGGGGTTGTTTTTACTTATAACAAGTAAAAGTATATTGATGAGAACTTTACTATAGCAGTACCTATATACTTCTCAGATATCAATAAAGGCGGTATGGATGTGTTGCTGTACTGTGTCAATATAATACACATAAGAGAGTAAAAACTAGACAAAATGACTGTATAATGGCGACAGTTATTACTGTAATAAAATGTATTTGATAATATCAATTATTCAAATGTCTGTCATTTTACAATAGAGCATTCAAGAGGAAATCTGGATGTGTGTTTAATTTCCATTTTTGTCTTCAAATACATTTCTATAGTATAGAGAGGTTCTCTCCCCTAACTGTTGCTTTAGATGGACCCTGCATGCTTCTGACTTCAACTGCTTCTTGTGCATGGGAATGTCCAAACTATTGTATTTACATGTCATGCATTTACAGTGTAGTTTTTAATACATGCCTCGTCACCATTATCATCTTATGTTTCATCAAGTCTACATGACCATGTTAAGTACGTTTTTCTGTGTTTTTCCTTGCTTACCATAGTGTAGATGTGTTTTACACATTTATAATACACAACACACATCGTAACAGCATTATTTTGAGATTTTGTATTATGAGATCATTTTTAGCTGTTTAAAATGTTGCTTGTTGTATTTAATTAATCCTTGGAAGGTGCCACAGTTACTCATTTTAATTAGCAATTACCATTTTATTGTTCTGTCTTTGTTTGAACTTATTCACACCACAACAATGCCCATTGTCCTTTAATACTTTATATATTGTAAACATTATCAGAAACAGCCTCTGTAAAGGTATTAACATGTTCTGTATAGTTTGGTCCAATTTATTACAATAGGGTTAGTCAGTCTGCTTAGGAAATCTCTGTTACTGGCCAATATCTCTACCTTACTGCAAACAATAGCTGAATAAATCACTGTTGTGTGTCTTGTTGCATGAGTTTATAAGTTTTAAAGTTGTTTCTATATTCCTGTAAAATAATGAAAATAATCATACTCCAGCCTCTCCAGAAACATACATAATTATAGTTATAGTAGAGTGGTGAAGCTCTCTTTAAACTTAATGCACATAAGAAGTCAGTGTCAAAAAAGAGGGTATACAATGCTTATTTCATAAATATCTATGAACTGGGGTACTTTATAGCATGTTCAGTAAAGAGAGTGATGTGGATAGATAGAAGGAAGATAGACTTGTTCATAGTTATCTATGCTGCAGAAATACTAAGCCAAAGTTTATTATGCCTGTCATCACTCATTCATCTCCACTCCATAGGCAATGGATCGATGCAATCGTATGTCTTCGCACACTGAGACGTCAAGTTTCTTACAAACTTTAACAGGACGATTGCCAACCAAAAAGGTAGATCATGGAATCAAATCTCATAAGTTTAGGAAAGGCCAAAAACTTAACTTCCTTTCATTCATTTCTGCTTGTGTGGGAAGAAACAGGGTTGTTCTCCTTACTTTATTCTTCCTTGTTTCCCAGTTTTTTCCCCCTGTTTAGACACATGTGGAAGGAGTTTATACCAAATATTGATTTTAAATATAAGTTTAAAATTGGTGGTTATATTTCAACATACAGAACTAACAGACTTGCAGGTCATATAGCTACAGTTAAAAAGGGTGGTTTACATTTAAGTTAAGTTTTAGTATTTTACATATTGTCTTATTCCTAGCAACTTTGCAATTGGTTTTTATTATTTATTTTTCATAGTTTTTTTTTTTATCTGCCCTTTTCAATTGCCTCTTTCCAGATTTCAAATTGGGGTCCCTGACCCTGGCAGCTCAGTGAGGCTACAATTTTATTTTTATTGTTAGATTTTATTCCTTATCTTTCTACGCAGACCACAGCAACTAGATAGCAGCTAAAAAAACAAACTGAAAAAAGCTAAATAATGAGAAGCCATTAAAAAAAACAAAAAAAAACCAGACCAATTGCAATTTGTCTCAGAATACCAATGTCTACATCATACTAAAAGTTAATTTAAAGGTGAACTACCCCTTTAAAAATGTAGGTAGTGTTCAAAATGTAGACAGACAATAAGACAAATTTAGTTTATACTATATTTATAGGTGAAAGTGGTAAAAATACAGTAGTAGTGTAGCACAAATATTAATAATTGTGCCAATATCAACATGTTCTGTAACCTAGGGTACGTTTTGTGGTTTTTGGTATGCTTTGTTACCAAGTATTCCCTTGCATCTTGTCTTGACATCTGTCTTGTGAAATGCATCCAGCCATACATGATCATACCACGCGCCTTTTTTATCTGACTTGCATTTGTTTGCTAGTATCATGCATTTTGCTAGTGGGTTTCTTCTCTGGAGAACATTGTGTTTTAAAAAGGAAAGATTAGCCTCTCACTTTCCCTTTAATTTTGCTTAGCTTTTCCATGAAGAGCTGGCTCTGCAGTGGGTTGTTTGCAGTGGAATGGTGCGTGAGGCCGCCCTTCAGCAAGCCTGGTTCTTTTTTGAGCTGATGGTAAGTTTGAATGACTTAATTGCTTAAAGGCAGCATAAGTAGTAATGTTATAATAAATGCAAAGCTTGCTACAGGTTTAGTAACCTATATGGGATCATCATCAACAAGCATATAGCTTGTCTTATATATAGATGTCGGCTAGACAGGACAGGTTTAACTTATTAATTATTATAGTTATTTATATTAATCTATTGCAGTGTATTAACCCCTGTTTACTGTATTGTACAAATGTACAAATCTGCCTAGACATGTAGGGGCTGATTTACTAACCCACGAATCCGACCCGAATTGGAAAAGTTCCGACTTGAAAACGAATATTTTGCGACTTTTTCGTATGTTTTGCGATTTTTTCGGATTCTGTACGAATTTTTCGGATCCAATACGATTTTTGCGTAAAAACGCGAGTTTTTCGTATCCATTACGAAAGTTGCGTAAAAAGTTGCGCATTTTGCGTAGCGTTAAAACTTACGCGAAAAGTTGCGCATTTTTTATAGCGTTAAAACTTAACGCTACGAAAAATGCGCAACTTTTCGCGTAAGTTTTAACGCTACGCAAAATGCGCAACTTTTTACGCAACTTTCGTAATGGATAGGAAAACTCGCGTTTTTACGCAAAAATCGTATTGGATCCGAAAAATTCGTAAAGAATCCGAAAAAATCGCAAAACATACGAAAAAATCGCAAAGTACCGATCATTACGAAAAAAACGCAATCGGACTCCATTCGACCCGTTCGTGGGTAAGTAAATCAGCCCCGTAGTGTTATATGAATAAAGCTATGTTCCAGCTCTTCTGCATTGTGTTTGTTTAGAAAAAGGAGGGGAATGCATACTGTGAATAATATATGTTTCCATCTGTAAACTTCTAGATTCTTGAGATATAAAGTGATTATTTTACATTTCTTATGTAATGAATGTGATTGTGTTTTGCATTTTTTTGCAGGTGAAAAGCATGGTACAACATTTGTATTTTGCTGACAAACTTGAGTGCCCAAGGAAGCACCGGTTTCCTGAAAGATTCATGGACGATATAGCTGCCTTAATCAGTACAATGGCCAATGACGTTGTCACTAGATTTCAAAAGGTATCCAGTTTTACTATTTATTGCCTCTTTTTAACCGATAGAAGCACAAGGTTTAAGTTGTCTATTTTCCTGTAGTGCCTCATAACTGTTTCCTTATAAGCTAAATTCATATTTGTTTATTTCCTAGTTTAGATATTTTAGATATATGTATTATTCTCTGCTATTTATTAAGTTAAGAGTTTTATGTTAAAAATAGCTTTTAATGACCCGAAACACATTGGCTTGTTTGTCCAACTATGTATGTTTTTTTTACAGTAAACAGAAAATGTAAAAGGTGCAAATCAGACAATTCTATCCGACATCTAGCATCTACCTTTTGTTCCTTTCTTTTATGCAGGACACAGAAATGGTGGAAAGGCTTAATGTTAGTCTTGCTTTTTTCCTGAATGATCTGTTGTCTGTCATGGATAGAGGTTTTGTCTTCAGTCTTATTAAGGCTTACTTCAAACAGGTAAATTCAGACAAATGTTGTCTTTATATAAATGCACCAGCATTAGCTGTAGTGCTGGCATTAGTGGGACAGTCAGATCATGGAAAAGGTGTATTTAATTGGGTAAACATACCTTAATCCTGCTTAGAACCATTTTATTTCACCCTTTCTTCTGCAATATAACTTATGAATTGAATCTTTTTTTGCCCAGCTGCATTTTTTCTTGCTAAAATGAGCATAATTGGACCAAAATTGCAGCTATGAAAATTCCATGAAAACATCAGCACAGGTGATTATCACATAATTCTTCCCTGAAAACACATGTATGCATGTTTTTAGTCAAGAATCATGTGACAGTCTTCAAATACTCCTCTTAAGGATCAATGGAGGGAAAATATGATTAAATTCACTTTTTAGCAAGTGCAGAAATTGCCCCGTTTGCTATTTTTATTTGCTATTTTTATTAAAGTTAAAATTATGTATGTTAATGTTTTGGCATTTTAAAATACTTGCGTTACCCCTTAAGATTTTTTTTTTTTTTTTTAAATGAGCATAGTTAATGTTATGGTCATTTAGGTATCTGTCACCCGACTTGCTATATAAATAACTGGAAATAAATAAATAAATAAATAAATATTACACTCACTAAATGACTCCAAAGCCTAATATTGCTATTTGAGTGTGGCTTTCCTATATACTGTGTTTACTTGTATTTATTGCCGTTTAGCCCCCATATTAGTTCTATTACTTTACTGTGTAATTTAATTCTGGCCATGGCCATGAGTATTTCTTGAAAATAAGGACATTTTCTACCTACCTTCTGAATAGGAAATGGCTGCCAGAGGTTAAGGTTGTTTTGCTCACCTTTGCCCTTTGTCTGGTGAGGATCACATTAATAGAAATGCTCTGTGTGCCATTGCCCTTAGTTTTCCATGTGGCCCCAGCCTAAAGGTCCTCAGCAAGAACTTTTTCATAAGTTAAAACTGGACTGCTAATTTTCTTACAAAGGAATTAACAAAGCTGTGTGTATTTCATCAAAACTTTTCTCAAGTACAAGTGGTTTTTTTGCAGGTGTCATCTAAGCTGTATCTGCAGCCAAATCCAAGCATATTGGTCTCACTTAGGCTGGACTTCTTACGAATAATCTGCAGCCATGAACACTATGTCACATTAAATCTGCCCTGTAGTCTGCTCACTCCACCTTCATCTCCTTCCCCTTCTGTTTCATCAGCAACCTCCCAAGTAAGTTGGAATTTTGATTTGCACCCTCTGTATCTGGTGTGTATTGCAGTCATGCTAAAAATTCTTGCCGCAAAAATATAAATGTAATACATTCCACAATCTTAAAAACTCACTTTTGCAGGAAATGTCATGCACAAAATGGGTCCTATTTGTGGTGCTCTTTTGCCCAAGAAAGATACATGTTTAGTTACATGCTAGAGGTTAATGTGTGTGTTTCATTTGCAGTTTTAAAAATTTTTTATACAGCATTCTATTAATATACAAAGTGTAAAATTACAGGCAAGACTAAGAAGTTGGCAGCCAATAAGATCTGTAGACCAGTGGCACTCAGTGTAGCCCACAGAGAAAGATAGGTGTAGAAAATGATAAAAATGACAAAAATCCAGAAATGGAATGAATTATCCTAAAATGATTCTTGAGTTTATGTTTCACATAATGTAATTAACATTTTTCCTATGAGAAAATATTGTATATTCATACAGACATTACTTTAACAAGTGATTTCAATACATTTTAATGAATAATGACTAAGATTTAACCGGAAAAAAGATGGAACTTTTATTCTGCTGCTGAAACCAGCTGAAGATCTACTTGTAGAACACAAGGTTGCTTTTGGGCACAACTGCCTTAAATACCTGCCTTTATTGACATAAGCTTACACTTGGGCCTGTGTATAAATATTATGTATGCGGATTTGATTAAATGGATTCTGGGACCTAAGCTATCAGAAAATGTGTGCACTCTGAAAAGGAGAGGGACTTTAAGTCCCACAATCCATCAATCTGCACTATAGAATAGGAACCAATCAGCAGCTAGGCTGGCCTGATAGGGAACTGACGCCTGTATTTGCTTGTGTGATTGCAGAGCTGTGATTGGCTACACCCCTCCTACTTCTGGCAGGGAGCGTTAGGACAGACACCCCCCCCCTTCCCTCCCTGATCTGAAACAGAGACAGGGACCTGAGAGGATCTATAGGGAGCATGTAGCTGTACATGAAGTATATTTAAAAACAAAACTGATTGCCAAAAAAAGTGTGAAAGTGTTCAAGACACTAAAGAGCATGTTTTACTAACCATCTAATATAATATTGAGTACTGCATGTAGCCCTAGACCTGAAATTGTTGTGCAGTTGTAGTGTACTTTTTCTGTGATATCCTTTTGCTACTCATGACACTTACATGACAGCAATCAAGAAAAAAAAGTATCAGTGACCCCCAGCGTTTGAGCTGCAATAAAATGGATTTTGGCCTTGGCCCTAATCACATAATACATGACCTCATGTTACTTGACTGCTAAAGTTACTTTTTTTTTTCATCAGAGCTCTGGATTTTCTACAAATGTCCAGGACCAAAAGATAGCAAATATGTTTGAGCTGTCTGTGCCTTTTCGTCAGCAACATTACTTGGCAGGCCTGGTGCTGACTGAGCTGGCAGTCATTTTGGATCCAGACGCAGAGGGGTAAGTTACAAGGTCTTTACAGTAACTACTGTACTCTGACATTTAAAATACAGCATTTATTTTTAGAATTTTTTTTTTTTTTTTTAGAATTTTGTTTTGTAGAATTTAAGAATATTTTTATATATAATTTGGCTTAAAAAAATGAAAGGTAAGGAGAAAAATGAATGACTATTTCTAGTCATAACTATAGTTTATGTTGATATAAAAATGGAATAACATCCATCTAGCAAATTACTTGCCCTCTATTGGTAGAATTGGACGATTAGCATAGGAATTCTGCTTTTTGCCAGTGTCATCAATACTGGGCATGCTGAGTGAGGTTGCACATACACTCACCTCTCAACACATCCATCTAGAAAGTTACTTGCCCTCCAGCACACCTATTTAGCAGATTAGTTACCCCAAATAGTAGACTTGTGACTCCTATTTGCTGCCTAAATCTCATCAATACTGGGTGCACTAAATAAGACTGAGCATAGATTCACCTCTGAACACATCCAGTAATAGTAATCAGCTTTGCCTGTAGTGAGATTTATTAGAAAATGTTTAGACAAGGATAATTTTCTGACTTTTACAGAGACAAGGAGCAAGGCTGATTCAACATAGATATATTTAGGGGCACATTTACTAATCCTCGAATCCGAATCCCGAATGGGAAAAAATCGGTTTGTATTTTGCGTGACTTTTTCGTCTGTGTCACAACTTTATCGTATTTTGCGCGATTTTTCCGTCGCTGTCGCGATTTTTTCGTATTGAGCAATTGTAAAAGCCGGAAAAACCAATCCGAATTTTTGGCGCCGGTGACGAAAAAGTCGCAGAAAATATACGATAAAGTCGTAACAGCGACGACAAAGTACATTAGAGGGGATTATAGGCAGTTGGGGGATGTTCTTTTTTCCCATAAAAACAATCAACGCACCAGAGGTCACCCCTTTAGATTAGAGGAACGGAGCTTCCATTTGAAGCAGCATAGGTGGTTTTTCACAGTGAGGGCAGTGAGGTTGTGGAATGCCCTTCCTAGAGATGTGGTAATGGCAGATTCTGTTAATGCCTTTAAGAGGGGCCTGGATGAGTTCTTGATCAATCAGAATATCCAAGGCTATTGTGATACTAATATCTACAGTTAGTACTAGTGGTTGTATTTATAGTTTATGTATGTGAGTGTATAGATTGGTAGGTGTGGGTTAGGTGTGCTGGGTTTACTTGGATGGGTTGAACTTGATGGACACTGGTCTTTTTTCAACCCTATGTAACTATGTAAAGTCGCGCAAAATACTAAAAAATTGCGCCGGCGACGAAAAAGTCGCAAAAATACCGATCATTACGAAAAAAATGCATTCGGACGTTCGTGGATTAGAAAATGTGCCCCTTAGTGTAGGATAGAGAGAATTGCTGTAACCTAGTACCTTTAGATTGAAAACTCTTGTAAACTGGCCCTACTCAGCTTGTTGTAAATTCTTCTTAGCTATTTTTGCTTGTGTAGCTGAGTGCCTGTGAGTTGGAGAACTGAAGAATGCAGGAAACAAGCCTCTCAAAACTATTACTGGATGCAGCTAGTTTCTAATATAATTTTTTTAATATATATTTGTACATTTTAGACTATTGTTAACTTTAATGATTCTTTTGTTCACTAAAATCCACAGCCACCCAGAATATCCAGTTTGCACAAGTATATTTTTGCTGCTAGACAGTAGTATTTGCTCAGCAGATAATTAACTGCAGTTACTCAACTCCTTTACAGATTGTTTGGATTGCATAAGAAGGTCATTAATATGGTACACAATTTACTATCTACTCATGACTCTGATCCTCGGTATGCTGATCCAGAGGTAAAGGCCCGAGTGGCCATGCTGTATCTCCCTTTGATTGGCATTGTCATGGAAACCGTTCCCCAGCTTTATGATTTTACAGGTACTTTTTGTATTTCCTAGGGTCACTGACCGAATTATGTGTCCTAAGTTTCTTTTCTTAGCTCAGTATTTCCTCTTATTTAGTTGTTAGATTTGCGGTATCTAATTTTGCAGTTATGTGCAACGGAGAATGGGGACTAGTTCTGTGTCATAGCAAAAATGTTTTATAATACAGGTATGGGATCCCTTATCCAAAAACCCATTATCCAGAAAGCTCCAAATTACGGAAAGCCTGTCTCCCATAGACTCCATTTTAATCAAATAATTCAGAATTTTAAAACTGATTTCCTTTTTCTCCGTAGTAATAAAACAGTACCATATAATTGATCCCAACTAAGATATAAATAATCTTTATTGGGGGCAAAACAATCCTAGTGGGTTTAATTAATGTTTTATTGATATTTTTGTAGACTTAAGGTATGGAGATCCAAATTACGGAAAGACCCCTTATCCGGAATACCCTTGGTCCCCGAGCATTATTATTTAGGGATGGTGCTAAAGAGAAAATTTATCTAAAGATATTACTGCACTGAAATATTCTTTGCTTTCAGAAATTAAACCTGCTATATTGTTTCCCAGGCAAACATAATTGAAATAAATACTGAGAATTTTGTTAGTGTAACAGTAAACCTATAAGCTTTTTAAATTGTTTGGGTAAAATAATTATTATAAATAGTGCAATTCTTAACCCCTTTTCTGCTTTGCATGGCATTATAATAAAGTTTCTCCTGTGTCTAAAGTATGAAGCTAATGTATATACTGCAAGAAGGTCATTAGGGGTCATTGACAATCTATAACGCAGTGTGAAAAACAGGCGGAATGCATAGGAAGCTTTGGGGGAAAGGTTAATTCACTTAAATAAACTTTAATAAAGCTTTATTATTAAAGCTTAACATAAAGTTTAACTAGTGCCCACTTCAAAAACAATTCCTACACTTTTGGTTCAGTTCAATTATTGTCAGGCACTTCTGTGGACAACAGTATTATGACCAAACCAACGCCAATACACATTTGCTAATATCGCTAATTAGCGTGTCTTTGTGTACAACCAAACACTGTCTTTATGACCAAAAACTGTTTTTGTTTTTTTTATGTGTTTAAATAAGTGCAAACATACAATAGAGAGAGCCACCTTCCTCCACCTAATCCCGTGTAGTGTGTTAAATATAACTAACCAGCTAACTAAGAGTTGGCGCTCTTACATATAAATAATCAAACTATATACACATCATTTATACACATCATTTATTTAATATATCAAACTAGAGAGCATTTTGTTTGGGCTCCTTAATCAATGTATTCCTTATTTATACTGCTCCTTTTAATCTGCAATTATTTTATACTGTCTTTTTAAACCTCTAATCATGTCTTTATATTTTTAATACATCCAATCATGTTTTCACAATTTTAAAATATTTTTTTATGAACTGTTAAGATCACGGAGAGAATAAAAATTACCTTTTATTAAACACAGTTTATAGTTTATTTATATGTAAGAACGCCAACTCTTATTAGTTATACTTCTGTGGACAAAGTAAAATTTTTGTAATTTTTGGAGTCCTACCCATCTTTAATTTATTTCTGTCCTCAGCACCACTAGAATCAAGCTAACTGTGGAAAAGTCCAGTGTTTCTCATGAATAATATTTTTTACTACCTTCGTTAGAGAGTCACAACCAGCGAGGAAGGCCGAATTGTGCCACAGCAGATGACCATGATGGTGATGGTGGAAGTATGATCAGCCAGTCAGTTGCCATGGCTATAGCTGGAACATCTGTTCCACAACTCACAAGACCGAACAGCTTCTTACTAACCTCAACAGTAAGAATATCTGGCAGCCTTCAACCAAATGTTCACTCTGTGCTTATTAAAGCATTCAGCTTAGTGCATATTTTACTAGCATTCATTGCTTTATTACACAACATTTTCCATCAATTTCATTTGTCTAGTAAAGGTGAACTTTTTTAAATTAGCTGTAATGTCTGCTTATTGCATAGTTCTCTCTACTATATTTAAGATTTTAAAGGTATATGAAGTTTGTACAGTTTCTTAAATAATTATATTGTACAACACATGAAGAGGTTCCAACTTAAAGGTACTCTGAGAATGCGGACATTTTTAATAAGTAAATAGTTCCATTAGTTGTCCAACCAATTTACACTATACCACAGGTGCATTGCAGTGGACATACCTTTTACATAATATGAAATTTCAGATATGACCAATGACCAGATTAATTAAAAGTCTTTATATCTATATTACTAATCTTAAAGTTAATTCTAAGATCAGTTAGCTCTTTAAGACCAAACTGCTACAAGGCTAAAGGTGTATGGTGTCACTAATCATTGATATCTATAGTTAAAGAAACACATTTTGTCACATTTATTTTGCAATAAAGAGGATTAAGACAGCATAAATAATATTGTGTCTTTGTGTTCAGGCCTCACGGCAGCATACTACATTTTCAGCAGAATCTAGCAGAAGTCTGTTGATCTGCCTCTTGTGGGTTCTAAAGAATGCAGATGAGACTGTTCTGCAAAAGTGGTTCACAGACCTCTCCATCCTTCAACTAAATCGCTTGCTTGACCTCTTGTACCTGTGTGTTTCCTGCTTTGAATACAAGGTACGTCTCCACATAAAGGTCTTATTGAACCACATGGATTTATCCAGTCCTGCTCAGATAAAGATTTTTTTGTTTTTAATATTGCAGGGTAAGAAAGCTTTTGAACGGATGAACAGCTTGACTTTTAAGAAATCCAAAGATATGAGGGCAAAGCTAGAAGAAGCAATTCTCGGCAGTATTGGCGCTAGACAAGAGATGGTCAGAAGAAGCAGAGGTCAGCTTGGTAGGTTTATAGCCCTACCTTCTAGGTCTGTTAAAGGTTGATATACGTTTGGGGGAATGTAACAAATTGTTATTTGTAAAAGAATATGAGCAGGTGTCTATAAAGGTTCTGTTAGAAAGGTTAAAGGTTCTGTTAGAAAGGTTAAATGACAGAGTTATTATGATCATG
The DNA here is from genome assembly GCF_000004195.4 of Xenopus tropicalis. Lineage (NCBI taxonomy): Eukaryota > Metazoa > Chordata > Amphibia > Anura > Pipidae > Xenopus > Xenopus tropicalis. Next base: position 85,518,660 of record NC_030680.2, read on the forward strand.
GTTATTAATTTGAACATAGACTTTCTGTTTTTTTGATCTTCGAGGAACAGTTAACACAGTATATAGTTACTTTTTGTCAAGCTGTGACTTAGGTCTTGGGAACATTACGTTACATGCAGTAGATCGCCCATTTTATGTCTTTAGGAGGCCAGAAAAAATGGTATTAATCTGGGAAATGCATTGTGTATTGATGGGACCACAAAAATGGTGTAAAATAGGCAAAACTTAAAATTTGAATATATAAACTTAAATACCTTAGATATCACTTTCTTTAATGCAAAAATCATCTTCAAGAAGACACTTTCTATTGCATATAATGTGGCACAGTTACTAATAGTTCTTAGCACCCAATGATCTTATATTTGAGGTGAGGTGTAATTTTACTATAATTTGATGTAATTTAAGGGTGTGGGATATTGGTCCTGTTATGTTCATTTGCAAAGCTGGCATGCAGTGTCATCAGTGGGTGGCTGCAAAAATTTACGCTTTATATAAATTAGATGCTTATACAGGTGTAGATGCATCAAGTATTTGTAAGGACGTGTATATCAGCACGCAAATTGTTGAAAGCTTGTGTTCAGTAATTACAGAGGTGCCTACTATATCCTGTATTTACAGTTTTTTCCCTTACATCTGCCCCTTTGACACTCATAAAGGAGTAAGTAGTTGTTAGAAAGCTACAGTATATGGTATCTGATTTTAAGAATCTGTCACACTCACTTTAATGTACACATTTCTTCAGCTAAACGGTTACACACAGTGACAATTTTGTTTTTATTTGTTTAGTGCATGCCAAGTTCTATTGCTGAATAGGTAGTTCTTTATTTTGGCAGAGAGAAGCCCGTCTGGAAGTGCATTTGGCAGCCAAGAAAACCTGCGCTGGAGAAAAGAAATGACTCACTGGCGGCAGAACACTGATAAAACAGACAAGTATGGAGCTTGTTAATCAACCTTGTTAATTACGTTCCGGCCATTTTATTTTAAACACCTAGCTGCTGCCTTCCAACTGGAAGATTACAAAAGAAATAACATAGCTATAAAAATAGTTCTAAAAAACAGCCAAATTCTGCAGTTGCTTAATAAATCTAACTCTAAATGTTTAAAAAAATGATTTATCAGAGTACCCGTTCAAAAAACATTTCATTACCACTGCATTCACTCAGTTGGGTATTCATAATCGCGGACTTAGCAGTTAGGGAATGCAAATATTTCCATAAATTGGCAAATTACATGAGACAATACATAGTCTTTCATTTTGCTAAATTCATATTGGTTACATTGCCTTCTTTAGCTTGAATCACTTACTTGCTGCAAAGCTGCACAGGGATGTTTAATAAAAGAGGCATTGTGATGTCCTTGGTACATTTTGAATTCGCTGCCTGCTAATTGAGGTACTTTTAATAAACAGTGCAAGTTTACCTTTCATTATATTTAAGGGAGACAAATAATGCAGTGTAACCGTTTTTGTGGGTGAGTTAGTCAAAAACCATCCTAATCATCCTTACTAAATACAGCTATTGTATGTTGCTCAGCCATATGCAGTGCCAGAACAATTTTTATCTGTAATATTAGCATTATGGGTAATGCCGACACCACTGACTGTGTATGGTTACATTTCAGATGACTTGTTGAATACATACACATTAGGATCCTACACAAACATGAGCACCAGTCATGGGGTCCTGCTGTGCTGCACACCCTTCTCTTAGGCTGTCCTAATTTATACTTTTAATTATTTTTCCACATGTGCTGTATACTGTATTTAGAAGCCACAAACCAGCCAGGTACTGTTGCATTGGTGTGGTATTCTTTTCCATCTGGTTTGTGTTTTTGCATCTTGCACAATGTGCCTGTTAATGTTTCCTTTATTTTTAATTCTAGTTTATTTTCCATTGTCAGTGGGTTGCTGATATTCCATGTGTTACTTATGTTTTCAGGGTGCATTGTGTACATTGTTATGGGCTTTATATGTATCTCAGTCTGGATCCCTTTTGCCTGTCCATTTTTACTACACACTGAAATGTGTTACTTTCGTTGCCATTGTTAAGTACACTAGTTTATTATGTTAGTCTGTGTTTCTTATCCTTGGTCTGTAGACTGCTTAATTACAAATACTTATCCTTTTTGGTCAAGGCATGCCAATACTTTACTGTATCTTGTAAAATTTATACTAACAGAAATTTTAATCCCTACTTGTTTTCGAGCCAAGGCTCATGTTGCTTTTCATATAGTAGATCTAAATATGTTAATTCAGAGTTTAAGACTTCTTTCCAAAACTTGTTAATTGTCTGACATGAACACTTTTTCATGTAATTATATATTTTGTGGTGGAAAATGATTGTTTTCTGCATGTGTTCCCCTAAATGGTTAAATATTGCACTGCATCATTTATGTTTGCACTAGTCTTGTCCAGCTTTATAAATATAAACATGGGCAGGGCAAATATGTTCACTGTGTAACTGTTCACTGTGCAAATTTTATAAATGACCCCCGCCGTGTTTATATGGAAGAATAACTTAAAGCAGGGATCCCCAACCTTTTTTACCCCATGAGCAACATTCAGCTGCAAAACTTGTTCGTGAGCAACACAATACGTGAACAGTAGCGCAAACACAATTTTTAATAATAAAAATAATAATATACACTATATTAAAATGTTATATAATATCAAAATATCAGTGTGAAATCTGGCACTGCATGTTTTCTGCCAGTTTTTGAAAATCTGAGGTGTAGCTGATGGGAAGCAGTATGGCACACTGGAGCTCTGAGGGTACAGATGGGAAGCAGTATGGCACACTGGAGCTTTGAGGGTACAAATGGCAGGCAGCATGGCACACAGAAGCAGCAAGGATAAATAGAGGAGAGAATGGCAGGAGCAAACAGGTAGAGGAGATTGTGGACAGGATAATGGCACAGAGGAACAAGGAATAAAAGAATGTAAGATGTGGAACTTTTTGGAAACATATTTCTGGTACAGCAAGTTTGGTAAAAAGGTAATGGGTAACAGAGAATGTGAAATATATGAAATATGAAAAAATTGGCACAGCAGTGGCATGGGCTGGGGAGAAGGGATCACTAGGATGGCTTACCAGAAAAGTATTGTGCTGGGAACAGATAAAAAATATTCAGTGGAGGGGAGCTGGAACTCAAAAGATTGTGCTGGTATAATTAACAGCTGGATTTGACAGGAGGCTCACAGGACTGATCAGGATCTTTTCTCACCCTCCTTCTTAGCCCCCCTGCTCCCTTATTTGCGATTGTGCCTCCAGTCAAATTCAGCAGCAGTTATAGCAGCACAAACTTTTCTCTCCCCCCCCCCCTTCCTAACTCCTCCAGCTCCCTCTCTTGTGACCCTGCCTCCTGTCATATCTCTCCCTCTGTTCCGAGCTCTTCCTGCTCCCTCACTAGCGATCCTGCCTCCTGTCCTATCTCTCCCTTTGTTCCCAGCTCAGCCTGCTCCCTCACTTGCCATCGTTCGTGCCTCCTGTCAAATCCAGCAGTGAGTGATAGCCGCAAGATCTCTCTGTGACTCTTTCCAGCCCCGACTGCTGACTGCTGGATTTGGCAGGAGGCACGATTGATGGCAAGTGAGGGAGCAGGCCGAACTCGGAACGAAGAGAGAGATAGGACAGGAGGCAGGATCGCAAGTGAGGGAACACAACTAGAGATTACTGGGGGGAGAAAAAGAGATCGCAGACATACTTACAATTGCGATAATGAAGTTCTTCCTGGCTGTCCCCACTTTATATGGCCAGAGCAGTTTTCCTGTCCAACAGGTTAACTGACACCTGCAGGGAGACCTACGCGAGCAACATCAAGAGTGGCTGCGAGCAACATGTTGCTCGCGAGCTACGGGTTGGGGATCCCTGACTTAAAGAAACACTACCAACTGTTGACTAATATATATTATATATTACCCCGAAATGTAACAAAGACACAAAGTTTGTCCAGGTGCAATAACCCAACACAAGGTTTTTGCTTTTAAACAGGTAACAAGTAAATGATACCTGTAGCAAAGTTTGAAACTTTTATTATGAAACCCTAAGTCATCTTGCCAGATTTTTCTAAAATCACATTATTATCAACTGCATTTATATAACCTTTTTGCAAGATACGATTTTATTCAAGCTTGAATTTGCTTTACTTGCACCAAACTCCATTGTTAGCTTAACTCAGAACCTTATATTTTTCACCAAAAAAAACTTAAAGTGAGGACAATGAGGTATATAAGGATTAAGGTTTGGATATCTACAAATTAAAGCAATACTAAGATAGTTTGTTGTAAAGATTTGCATAATTGTCTCAAGTCCCATGTGTAGCTAGGAGCTTTTGGTCAATGATATACAAGTAGATTTGTCACCCATTGATAAAAATCTGCAACCATGGGACAACAAATCTCCCCGAAAATGCATTGCCCGTTGTTAACATTGTTATCACCGCAAGTAAAGTACATTACTCATGGAGATTTAGCTTAATTGCAGGGAAATGCCTACTTTCACGTTTTCCAGAAATTAAGCCGAATTGGCACAAGTAGCGTAATTAAAACGTTAAGTTTGCAAAGGGTGAGGTATTTTTGGGGGGATTTGTCTCCCGCAGTAGCAAACTTTTAATGCAGGCAAGATATCATATCTTCCCATGTGTCATTGCCCTGTGTGTGCAAATCACTGACAGGTGCTAAATAAATCATAAAAATCTGAAAATAATCAAATTAAGAAATAATTGGTCAAAATGTGAATGAGGGGCATGCAGCAGGTAATAAGGCAAGCTGTAATAAGGTTTTCAGTATTTTTGTGCAAATATCCTTTTTGTAGTTTTTAATGGCAGACCCAAAATCCACAGGTCAGCCAGGTTCAGGCCAAAAAATTGTCCGCCACTGTGGATGTAGGTTGGGTGGAGGTTATTAATGTGCTTTGTGGCTGTGCTCTTTAAAGCTAGATTCACAGTTGGTGAGAGTGTGCTTCTGGAGCCCACCCACTTCTGACATCATCGCTAACATCAGCCAAATTGGTGAGCACAGTCTATAGAAGTCCCTTCTCAACCTCGGTCTGGGTTGGGTCCAGGTTGAGACGGGATGGGTGCGGGTCCTGACCCCCACATCACTAGTAGATATGGAGGGTAGTTAAAGCTTACGGGTTTTTAGAGGCTGTGATCCTAGTGAGCTAGATACAGTTATCCCTTTCTTTCTTTAAGTTTAGCCATCTCTTCATTTCAGAACGTTTAGGCATTGCTGTCGGTTCAAAAATCTCTGTCCCCATTTCTCATAGTCTGTCTCTAACATTATTCCTCAATTCGTCCATCTCTGTTCTTTCCCCACAGCTCAGCCATTTTCCCTTGTTCCACTCTGTGTATGTTTTCCCCACTTCCCCTAGAGCAACCATCTCTGATCTTTCACAAAAGATTACCCTTCCCTAAATTTCTCTCTCTACCAACTTTGCCATTTTCTTCTAGTTGAGCCATCCCCATTTGTCTGTATTTTTGCTAAAGAAACATCAAAATATGAAAGTTCCCATATATTTATGTTGTAGTATTATTAATTACCATGCTTTTTTAAAGCTTCAAAAGCTTCAGCAGCACTGTATGATGTAAGAATGTATACATGGAACATACTGTGCATCTGAAAGTGCACAGCATGGATACTGAGACACAGCTGTGAAAGTTATTGCCTTTGCATAATGCCTAAGTTGCCTGAAATGCTCACATGTACAGCTCCAGCCCCACTCATCATTTTTGAGTTGTGTTATGTTATCTAAACTTCTTATTGCTTATGCTGTCTTTTTTACCCCCAGAAATTTCTGAGCCGTTTCTCATTACGTCTGTCTGATACTCTAGTTCAGTGCTGTCCAACTTCTGTTGTACCGAGGGCCGGAATTTTTCCGACCTACGTAGTGGAGGGACGATAATGGAAGCCAGTTTTGACCACTCCCCTTTTTGAAACTGCACCCACTTGAAACCACACCCATGTTATCACATGACCATACCCATATTAATGGTTGTAGTACAGCAAAAACCTGCCATACTCTGCCTTCCCTACCCTGCCTGTGTGTGCCATACTCTGCCTTCCCTACCCTGCCTGTGTGTGCCATACTCTGCCTTCCCTACCCTGCCTGTGTGCCATACTTGGCTGGTTTGTGCCATACTTGACCTGTGTGTGCCATACTCTGTCTGCCCTACCCTGCCTGTGTGTGCCATACTCTGCCTTCCCTACCCTGCCTGCGTGTGCCATACTTTCACTGTGTTTGCCATTCTTGGTTGGTTTGTGCCATATTCTGCCTGTGTGTGCCATACTCTGCCTTCCCTACCCTGCCTGTGTGTGCCATACTCTGCTTGCCCTATGATGCCTGTGTGTATGGCACACACAGGCAGCCTACAGTGACACAATGCTGGCACTGCTCCTACAGTCTGCACAATAACTATATATTAAAAAACTTTTTAATTGCAGTACCACCTCAGTATATATTCTTTTTGTAGTGTGCAGGGATTATTTGTGGGTTTCTACTGCTCCTGAGGTGTGAAGGGGGGCCAGTTAATCTCAGTACTGATACCATTTAAAGCTTACACAAAGGTAAGCCATCAAAGCAGCCAGACAGGTGGGGGGCCAGTTGGACAGCACTGCTCTAGTTGTTTACTAAACTGTAGATTACTGTAGGTACTAAGAACTGGTCTGCCTCTACATAAACCGCACATTTACCCAGCAGGATTTTTGCCATTTTGGTGCTATTGAGTTTTTAAACTGAATCTGTCAGCAGTTGCTCCTTTAAAATAAGAATCTAAAAATTCAAAATGAAATTAGTTTGGAATGCTCGCTCAAAGGAGGCATGGGTGTGCAAGATATAGGCACTCATTTACTAACAGGGCACATTTTACCATGTTTTCCTCAAAATGCAATTTTTTTCTGCTAGAATTCCTGTGTATTGACGTCCACTACAAACTAGTTTTGCATACGCTATAGTGCACTAGCTTCGCAGCTTACATATTAATACACGAATACACACACACCCCTTAATTGGACCCTATTTGGGTTCACAAAAATGCACATGGCTGCAGTGAGCAAAGAGAGCTACACTTTATGCATATTTATTATGCAGTGTAAAAAACGGCGAGTAAATTCGACATATATCGGCAGGCTTTGCTGTGTAAAAAAAAAAAACGGTCTCCGTTTATTTTACACAGCTTTTTAAGCCGTGTTTTCAGCGAATCGGTTTTACACAGTTTAATAAATATGCCCCCTGGTCAATAAGTCAGAGCTCTTATTTTCTCCTTTTTTCACACTCAAAAAGGTGTCTAATGCGCATGCAGTAGAAAGGTGTGATATTCTGGGCACTATTTAGAGATAAAATTGAATTTACTTATTCTTTCAGTGAAACCCCCAAAACTTTCCTATTTAAATCTTATCCAAAGTTATTCACCATTGGACCACTCACACATAAGTAAAGAGTGGTCTTCCTATTTTCTGTCCCTTTAAGAGAATTGTGTTGCTGTGGGCAGATAATTTTTATTTCTTGAATATTATTATTTACCACATCCTAACTAACCAACATTATTACTTGCACAAAGTTATGCTGAATAACACAAAGTACTTAGGGAATGGATGTTGTAATGTCCTGTTCCAAGCCTGTCTGTCTTGCACTGACATTGTTTGCTGTGATCAGTTCTGTCTTCTGTTGGCACCTACTTCTGTTGTTGAATATTGCTGTCACCATTTATTGTTATGTTACTGAGAATGTGCTTGTTGCACTTTTAACTCTAGAACAAGGGCAGAACTTGAACACGAAGCACTTATAGATGGAAACTTGGCGACAGAAGCAAATTTAATTATACTAGATACTCTGGAAATCATTGTCCAGGTGAGTTTACAGCAATAGCAGAGATGCTTATGCTTCAAGGTTACCTGAAGTGCTGATGAAATGCTACCCCACAGCATTATGCTTTTCTTAAGTAGGGACTGGTCTTGTGTGGAAATGCAAAATGCAGGCAGGGGATGCTTTTTCAGTATGCAAAACTAAATATTGGCCAAAAGTCCAGAAAGACTTCACCTTAATACAGAGCCAACGTAACAGGGGAGAGGCTCAATAACAAATTGTAAATGTTGTGCAATGGCTCATTTAAAGAGGAACTGTCACATCTATACCCATTATATAAGCATTTAAAACAAAATATGGCAAACAAATATGTGTGCATTTCATCATTGAGAACAAAATTCAAAGTAAAATGTGTTATTTAGTAAATTGATAGTGTCTGAATTTTTCCATTATTTGTATGTATGACTTTGTCACTCTAAGGGTTCTTGCACACGGGGAGATCAGTCGCCCGCGACAAATCTCCCTGTTCGCGGGCGACTAATCTCCCCAAAATGCCATCCCACCAGTGAAAATGTAAATCGCCGGTGGGATGTCATGCACGGCGGCGCGATTTCAGTGAAATTGCGGAAACCGCCGCGTATGCCATGTGAATGTTTTGATACACAACACTGCAATAAAACATTTCAGTCTTTGTTTCTACAAAGGATGTGTTTTAGAATTAATGAAATATTGCATCTTTTATTGTATACTCCTAACAAGATTTTTTTTTTTACGCAGACTGTTTCAATGACTGAATCCAAGGAGAGCATTCTGGGAGGAGTACTTAAGACTCTCTTACACAGCATGGCATGCAATCAGAGTTCCCTCTATTTGCAACACTGTTTTGCCACACAAAGAGCCCTCGTTTCAAAGGTATAATTGTCAGTCTGCAAAGTGTGGAAAAATTGACTGTTTTATTATATCCCTATGTACAGGATATGAGCAAGTTTAGGGTAGACTGCCTGAGAGCAGCAGAGGCTTTAGTTAAGAACTGAATCAGTAACACCTTGATAGCTAGGGGAAAAATTATGTCAATATTAATATTACCATTAAAGGAAATGTAAAGGAAAAATATATTGGCTTCTTAAAGCACTTGCTTAGGAAAAGAAGTTAAACCTATTATGACCATTCACAAATATTAAGGTTAGAGGCTAGTTTTTTTAACAGCAGATTTATCCAGGGTTTTCTTAGCCAATGCAGTGATTCAGCGGCTGTGGGTTCTTCCATATGTCCACGATAGGGGGATGCATAAAATAATTTATATTATAAACAGTTTTTTGAGTTATGCATGAATTGTTCTTTTGTGTAAATGCTTTAAGTTAGATTTATCTGCTTGATTTGTGGTAGCTCTTGAAATGTAGCTGTAATGGGGCATATAAAAGGTAGCAAAGTACTATAGAGTAATAAAAGGCACAAAGTTTACCCTGGTATAGAAAGCTATAGAAATCAATCAGATGTTTGCTTTAAAACAGGTGAATATTATTGGTTACTAGAAAAGTAGCTCACTTTAATTACACATTATTACATTACCATTGCCAGAAAAACATGACAGACCCATTATCTGTTTTACTAAGCTTCTTTGTACTAATTTTTGTTGCCTTCTTTTTAGTTCCCAGAGCTTTTGTTCGAGGAAGAAACTGAGCAGTGTGCCGACCTGTGCCTGAGATTACTTAGACACTGCAGCAGCAGCATCAGTAACATAAGATCACATGCTAGTGCTTCTCTCTATCTGCTCATGAGGCAAAACTTTGAAATTGGAAATGTAAGTGAAACTACCCAGTGTGTAGCCAGTAAATGGAAGTTAATAAAAATTGACCCCTTAATACATTTATAGTTGGTCTGGGGAAGCTGTTTTGATAATGTTAAGCGTACAAATGTTTGATTTTTTTTTACCTTTCTTCTTGGGCACAGCAAATAAGTATTATGATTCTGTTCCCCATTGCTGTAGCACAAGTGTTTCAGCTGGCAGAGAAGTGTCTGAAACCCCTGCAGCTGCCTCCCATTAATGGGAAATGCACTCTAAAGCCAGTACTGGCACTTTTCAGCACAAAAATGCAAATCATATTCTTAATCATACGATTGGAAGGCGGCAGCAACCGTCCTCTTCTTAGCCTTCTCAGCTACATATATCCTGTTTTCAAAAAAAGACATTCTACTTTGATGTTTAATCATGTGATGGTTCTGGGTCTTTTGAAAATCAAGGGTTGTAGGAAAAGCAGGAAAGGACTGCTGTCGTTTGAATGGAATGAAGTATAGTTGAGTACAACTTTACCCATATGTTACTATACTCTACTAAAGAGTTTTTTTTTTTTTTACTTTTCTATGAAGTCATTGCAAAGTAATAGCTTATTGATCAATTTATTTTTTTTATTTTACCATGTCTGATTTTACATACACCAAGCTGACTTGTAGAATTCTTAAGTATTCCTTAAATGGAAATGCACCTATGCACTTGTGGAAAGTCATGTTCCAAGTCTAATTTCCAAATAGCTGAAGGTCCCACAAGCATCTGTACAAACAATTATACAGAAATAGTAATGTCTTGGGATCTCATTTATGAAGGAGGGTCAAATTAACCCTCACGGATGAAAAAGTTTAGCTAAAGACAACAACAACAAGCATTGGGTGCCACATTACCAGCACCCACCATTAAGCAAGTTCTTCATCACCATGACCTGAAAGGCTTTTGTGCAAGGAAAAAGCCCATACTCCTATCCTAGCAAAAAAAAAAAAAAAAAAAAAATGGACTTAATTTTACAGATGATCACCAGGACAAAGATCAAGAGGGTTCTCTGGACAGATATCACAAAAATTAAAGTGTTTGGCCATAATTATCATATTTATGTATGGAGGAAGAAGGGTGGGGCTTTTAAACACCACCGCCGCTGTGCTTGTAATGGTGGTGTTGGGGGGTGTTTTGCTGGAAAGATGCGCTTCAGAAGCAACAAGTCAAAAACTTAAAATTTAGTCACAAATTTTTCTTTGTGCATAAAAGTTATCCAAAGTACATGTTAAAGTGACTTAAAGACAAGTATTTTATTGGTCATCAAAAAGTCACATAGGAGGCCCTCATACCTGACTGACTGACTTACACCAGTTCTGTTAGAAGGAATGGGCAAAAATTCCCTAAGGCCTTGTTTCAAGTGAAGAGCAATACCACTAAATACTAACAAATGCTAACAGATGCTGAAATAAATCAGACTTGCGTTATTACTTTCAACCAGCCACATAAAGAAATAGGGATGCACTGAATCCACTGTTTTAGGATTCAAACCCGAATCCTTCATGAAATATTCAGCCAATTTCCGAACCGCATCTAAATCCTAATTTGCATATTCAAATAAGCCCAGGGATGGGGGTTAAAGAGAACCGTATATTTAGCGCATGGTGAAAAATTTTCAACTGCTGAAAAAGGCCTAATCCTGGATTTGGTGCATTCCTAATAGAAATAAGGAAGGAAAAGTAGTATCATGATATTAACGAAGTTCTGTAAATTAACATCTTTATCATAGGTGTATGTAAACTTTAGGACTCAACTTTACATACATTGAGACACATTTGACTCATAGAGAACTTTATACACACTTTATACAAACACAAAGGGGCAGATTAAAAAGTGTGGAATACAAGCTCATTACAGAAAAACTCACCAACTTTCTTTTCATTACTGTGGCATTTTTATAAACATTATTTTTTAAGTATTTCCTTTAACTGTATATAACCGCTACTCTGCCTTCACTTACATGCTTTAAACTTTTAAATTACTTGCATACTCTTAACTTTTTTCCATTTTTTCTTCTTTTTCAGAATTTCGCAAGGGTTAAAATGCAGGTTACTATGTCATTGTCATCTTTGGTAGGGACTTCTCAGAATTTCAATGAGGAATTTTTAAGGAGGTCGCTGAAGACTATCTTAACATATGCTGAAGAAGATCTAGAATTACGAGAGACAACCTTCCCTGAGCAGGTATGTAAAGTGTAAACATTGTAACATGGTTTTTTACAAGAATAAAGCAGTAATAGGACTAATATACAAGTGAATAGCGCCTGGCTAGAAGAAGCTAAAGGCTTGGAAAAAATGGTCATTTTTATCCATGCAATTATGTTGTTTTTTTCCCAATCCCTTATTTACCTGGGACACCATTTCATCAAAGTTTCTGTTTACCAGAAAGGATCTCTAATGTACATAATACCTGTCAAATTAAATCTCACGCCATGAGTGATTTGTACTTGGGTTGTTGCAATCCCTATCATCATATTTTTATTTATAATATTTTTAACAAGCTGTGTTTTCTTACTTTAGGTTCAGGATCTTGTGTTTAATCTTCACATGATTCTATCTGATACTGTCAAAATGAAAGAGCATCAAGAAGACCCAGAGATGCTGATTGATCTGATGTACAGGTAAGAAAACACTACATACATACCTGCTTTAAACTGTTCATTACTGGTCATTCAGCAAATGGGTCTAAATTCCTCCCTTCCAGTTATTTCAGAATATATATATAGTAATTATGCGCACTCCATCTTCCATCAATTAACTTTATTGTGTTTCACTACATGATTAAAACATCAACGTTTCGGTCCTGGTCTAGGACCTTGTTCACAATGTCAAACCCCAACAACAAATCAACTCAATTACACATTATATACAAAAAAACTTAACCCCACCCCCATGACTCGTATCAGCCCTTTAGTCCCACAACCCCTGACAAGCATAACATATGCATTGATCAAGGGAAGTGGGACTATTACATCCACAGTCAATAGTATATACATGATTATACAAAGCACCATTGAAAATTCATTGGTTCTTAAAATACATGATAAATTACACATTAATTCATCTAATCGCTAAAAAACAGTTAAAGGAGCGGTTCTCATTAAGTCCCTTCAGTGACAAAGTATCAAGTTTCTTAATCCAAAAAGATTCACGCTGGAGCAGTAATCTAGACCTGTCCCCTCCGCGTCTGGGCATGGGCACATGATCTATGACTATATATCTGAAAGTGGGCAATCTGTGACCAAATTCCAAGAAATGCTTAGCCACTGGTTTCGTGGACCTTTCGGTGCAATATATATATATATATATATATATATATATATATATATATACATGTTAATAATATCATTTGCCTTTCTTCTGATCAGGGGTACCAGAGAATGAGTTTGGGATTCCTGTTTGGTTGATTTTATGGGGCTAATCCGTCCTGAACCTTCATTATTCTCTGCCCATGGGTGGTAAAGAAAGTTTAAGGCAAAATAATCATGATCCCATTTAAATTTTCAGTCTACGTGAGTTTGTAGGTTCTAATAGCTGTCATGCTTCTTATTTACTCCTTGCTCTGTACACACAATCTAAGAGTTGTAGTTTTGCTATGCATGTTAAAGAAGATTCAGCTAATTTTAGAGAATTATAATTTTTTTTTCTATGAATAGAATTTTGTTTTATTATGTGCATGTGACTTTATTGTGGTGTCTAAATGAATGTTAACATTTGGGATGGCACACATGATTTCTTAATTTTACAGTGCATATAAGAAAATTATTGTAGAAATGATACCTATATAGGTATCATTTCTACAATACTCTTGTATTTGTGTTTTGTAGTTTTTTTATTATTATTTTTGACACTGGCTAACACGGTACTACAGTTTTTGTTTTATAAGAAAATTGGGACTCTGATTCAGTTTTCATCTCACTGTGTACTTGTATATAGTTGAGATGACAATAAACCTGACTTGATTTTAGCATTCCTCCAGTTTTTTTGTTGTAAAAAATGTGGTATTTCATTGAATCTAAACGTTTATAGATCACAATCATTGTCTTAATATCTAACAACTATTTTTTTTATTATTAAACACATTGCATAGCCTGATCCAGGAAACCTCTAAACTTGTTTGTAGAATCAGTAAAAAGTAATAACTAAATAGTTTGCCACTTTTTATTATCAGCAAAGAACAGGGTCACTGCAGTACACACCTACACAGCATTTCCAGGAGCTGTGTAACCCATCCCTTTCTCACTTGTTAATATCATATAGATCCAATTATTTTATAAATACAGAGAGCCATGCCTAGTAGCTGAAATTAGTAGTGCAGAGCCAGGTGTAATTACTATAAAACAACAGTAGATGGTGCCATGAGTGCAAAAGTAGTTTCATATATATGCAAATCTGTTACCTTAGTGTCTCATAATTTATGTATTAAATATTTTTGCTGTGTATAAGAAGCCTTTAATTGCTAAGTTTTTTTCTGTATGTTTCTTTCTGTAATGGAGGTTAAAAACTTGGCTGTAGAGAGAGTCACCAAAAACTATTAAGAGAACATGGCACACAGTGAAACACTGTATAATATAGTGAGAGAAACACTCTTTGTATTTATCATGGCCACTAATAATACCTTTTTCTTTTTTTTTTTTCTTCTAATTTTTCTTCTCCAGAATTGCAAAAGGTTACCAGACGTCACCTGACCTTCGCTTAACATGGCTGCAGAACATGGCAGGAAAGCATTCAGAAAGAAGCAATCATGCGGAGTCAGCTCAGTGCCTAGTTCACTCAGCAGCTCTTGTGGCTGAATATTTAAGTATGCTAGAGGATCGCAAGTACCTTCCTGTAGGCTGTGTTACCTTTCAGGTATTTATCATTGGGAATTATCTTTTTAGACTTTTTAGGAATGCCTTAAAATGTAAATATACATTTGCTTACAATGTATATCAGTTGGGCAGGTCTCCCCCACCCAAATGGCATCATTTGTACTGCAAATATCCCCTCCATTTGCCAACACCATCACATTTTCCTAAAGCAAATAACAGCTTTCACCCGGTGGCCATTTTTCCTCTGATACATAATCAGTTACATTCAAATCTGCAAGCAGCATACACACACAGAGACCCTTATTCAGTTCTGCTTTGTTTGAGCACTGTAATGGTAAAGCTGAGCTCAGGAGAAAAAAATTGAAGCAGACAACTAGAGCTGAGTTTCTATGAGAATCAGCAATGCCATCTCTTTACTGGCTGCTAGACTGGGGGGCGTGTTTAGTAATCTGAGCTTAGAACAATTGAGCATGCCCACAATCCAACAGCCAAAGCAAATTCCTGAGGGAGGGGCCGAGTGGGTTACAGGAGGAGAAGGAAATCTGACAAATGAATTTTAGGATTTGGTTCGGCCAGAGGCATGGATTCAGCCGAACTTTGGCCGAATCCCAAACCGAATCCTGGATTTGGTGCATCCCTAGTTTTAACAAACATTCTATAGGTGCAAGGAAGAACTAATTAACCAATAGCTACCCCTAAGCATGCTAACATTCATCCACAAACTAAATCCATCAATTGGATTTTGACATGTATAGAAGAAGTTAATTTTTGGTTAAAGTTCTCCTTTTTCACAATATGTTTTCCAGTATTTGGTGCTCGTGTTTGCCTGAGTCAAGTATTGGCTTTGCTATGTTTTTAAGAGATGATTAAGATTTTTTTTTTTTTTCACTTTCCTCAGAATATTTCATCTAATGTCTTGGAGGAGTCTGCAGTGTCGGATGATGTGGTATCACCAGATGAAGAAGGAATTTGCTCAGGAAAATATTTTACAGAGGCCGGTTTGGTGGGCCTTTTAGAGCAAGCGGCTGCCTCATTCTCAATGGTAAGAAAGTTCACATTCTGGAAAGTGTAAAGAGCAGTTACTGTACCCATGGGTGGGACTTATTAGTATTGGTGCAGAAGCCCCCTAGCAACCTGGCATAGTAGTGTATCCAATACTGGAAAACAAAATAGGGGCCAGACATACAAACTGGGCCACAGAAGTGTGAAAAACATTTGTGACCTAATAAATTTAATAATAAATGTATTTGTAAATGTAAGAAACTTCACATTTTCATTTCACGTTTAACCCTTAAATCTCGTGTTAGTTTGCATGGGAATGCTGATATTCAAAAGGGGTGCTTTTTTTTCAAGGGGCTCGCCTTAGGTGTCTGCACTTTGTAATGGAACAAAGGACTTTGTGGCTATTCTGCAAGAGCAGAACCCAGTGGGCAAGCTTTTTTACTTTGTACACTGTGTTCTGTAACATAAATGACCCCTATAGTTTTCTCTACCGTATTTAGCTCTTCCAGAGTTTCGGGAAATAAATATTTGGGCATAGGCAGCACCGTGGCAGGAAATCATCATAAATCATTATTTGCTTTATTGTTTCTACAATCTTTTGATTGGAACCCTTCATCCAGAAAAAGTGCTTCTTGACTCCCTGCATGTACTGATGTATGTTTTGCAGGCTGGTATGTACGAAGCAGTGAATGAAGTTTACAAAGTACTTATACCTATACATGAAGCCAACAGAGATGCAAAAAAGCTTGCTACAATTCATGGGAAACTCCAGGAAGCATTTAGTAAAGTAGTCCATCAGGTAAAATCTGCACATATTTATTGTTTTATCAATACCCATACCTAAGTAACTAGTTATGTATTTATTTTTTGTGTGCTTAATGTACCTTTGTATTCTCTTTGTTAACACTTGGGAGTGGTTTTCATACAGTTGTCTTCTTCAGAGATAAAATGTTGTGGACACTTTGACACAGATATATATATACAGTATGTATGTATACAGGTATGGGATTCATTACTCGGAAACCCTTTATCCAGAAGGTTCTGAATTACGGGAAGGCCCTCTCCCATAGACTTCATTATAAGCAAATAATTCTAATTTTGAAAATAATTTTCTTTTTCCTCTTTAATAATATAATAGTACCTTGTACTTGATCCCAAGTAAGATATAACTATTCCTTATTTGAGGCAAAAAAATCCTATTGGGCTCAATTAATGTTTAAATGATTTTTTGTTGATTAAAATTACAGAAAGACCCAGTACCTGAAAAAAAAAAACAGGTCCTGAGCATTCTAGATTACAGGTCCCATACCTGACACCATTACACTTTTGCACATCATTTTTAGTCCCAAGAGTGTAGTGTGTTTACATGCTGATATTATTTTTTGCGGCTGCACCTGGGCCTTTTTTGTTTCTTTTTTTGGGTGAGTCTGCTGCCTTTCAAACTCAATAAATATAACTGCAAATAAAAAATGGGCATACTAGAATAACAAGCTAGACAGTCATTTTTTTTTACTTTATGAATTTCAACCTTTCACATGCCACACAAAAGCCACAATCATGACTTACCCGTTTGCATAATCACTACCAAATTTTTGGTATGCAAAGTTGTTATGCAATTTTTATATCGCCTTAAAAAAAAAAGTTGTACCCAGAACAACTGGAACGTAATGTTTTCTCTACTACAATGCAGGAAAAGAAGCCTGTACTTCAAACACAGTTAAGAAGTAGCAAAACAATGCATTATATGCAAGGAATCGACTTGAGCCTTACTTTTTTTGACGGAAAGCATGTAATTTGCAGCAGGCACAACAGGCTAGGCTCAGGGCGTTCTTCTGCAACCTGTGTTCATAGAATTGTATTTGCCTTTCTAATCTTTATCAGATGGTAAATTACTTTGATAAAAATCAAGAGTGGTAATAAATAGAGCATTTTCTAATTGGTCTTGTATTGTTAGTGTCTGTCCTGTCTGATACATGCATGGTTATGCACTTTGGTAGAAACAACATAAATGTGAGTTAAACACATAATAGTAGTGTGTTGGGAGAATCATTTACTGAGATGGAGCTAGGGATTTTTGTACATAATAAACTGTGTAACTCTAGGCAGTGCCATTCAATAACTACTAGAGCAAATAATACACTGTCTTGCATTAAAAGGCCGTGTACTCAAGGGCTGAAGGCATAATGGTGCCTTTTAAAGGTCTCTGGTAAGGCCTCACATTGAGTATGCAGTGCACCATTGGGCCCCAGTACTTAAGAAGGATATTAATGAGCTGGAAAGAGTACAGCTACTCTAGTAAAAGGGATGGAAGGTTTAACCTGTGAGAGTAGATGTTAGAGTTGTTTTTTCTGGAAAAAAGATGCTTGAGAGGGGACAAGATCTTTACTAGTGTATTAAAGGACATTATTTACAGACAAAAATACCCTGCAATATAATGCTCTCTAGCTGTGAGCTCTGTCATAGTTGGAAGCTACCCTTGCAGTTCTATTGAGGGATTGGTAGGCTGCTTAGAGGAAAAGTAACACTAAAAATTTTTAACTAAAAAATCTATTCTGCCCTGCCCTGCCCCGCCCCAATAATTGCCCTATCCTACAAACCATTTATTATTTTGAAGAAAGGCGATACAGCGATGCAGGTGAAGTATCAGGGGAAGCGTCCACTATGCGGCGATCGATTGATCGAGCCTAGCCTTCCTTCTGTATAGGCTCAATCAATCGATCGCCGCATAGTGGACGCTTTCCCTGATACTTCACCTGCATCGCTGTATCGCCTTTCTTCAAATGACCGGAAGCCAACTTTTAACAGGTATTTTGTACTACAGCATTAAAAATAATAAATGGTTTGTAGGATAGGGCAATTATTGGGGCAGGGTAGAATAGATTTTTTAGTTAAACATTTTTAGTGTTACTTTTCCTTTAACCTCCAAACATGGTAGGATCTGCTTCACATGGTATGTCTGAAGTTCCCATTCATGGGCATCAACTCAAGTCTGCATTCCAAACTTTCTGGTTACAGTGTTTTTTATTCTGTCAGTTGTAAAATCAGAGGTGATATTTCATATAAACTAATCAGTTTTCTCAGACTTGCTAACCCATACAGACTGCTAATTTGGTTCCCCTTTCATTCATATTGCCAACTATGACTGTGCATCATTGACTCAGGTTTAGTGTCTCCTCTGGGGAGTAACTTTAATGTATGTGGTTGATGTCATCTAGAAAAAAATCTTTTATTAAAACTGTGCTCTTACTTGGCCACGTTTGGCACTCATCAAATATGAGCATTATTGGTTTCTTTCCTGAGCTAAAATCTTCTGTGACACTTCTTTTTTTGCCTTTTTTTTATTACACAGAGTACTGGCTGGGAGGTAGGTAAAGTTTCAGTCAGTAAAGAACTGAACTTCCTTTGCTTTGCCCACATGTGCTAGCTGTGGGAGATCTGTTTGCTGTCTGCTGTGACCTGAATCCATTAACCAAACATTTGTGACATATGTATACACCTTTGGTCATGGTAAAGTTAAATGTGAAATTAGAGGTAGTGCATGACTTGATCACATTACACTAATAAAGTTTGCTGAATGACACTTTCATCATCAGTGTGTTCTTTGTTTAAAACGTTTCTTTTTCCATCAGTGTCTGTGTCAACTTTTACCCCAAAATAAGGGGTCGATTTAGAGAAATTTCCTCCTCTTCAAGCTGATTGGTGGAGCCACAAGAAAGAAAAGCCTAAATTGATATATTTTTTTTTTTTTTTAATAATATACATTTTTTGCGGTATATCCTGTTGAATGGTATTGCTTTCGCAGTGTGGTCAGTTTTCAGAAGAGCACATTTCGAGCTTGTGTTTCAACTGTATGATGTGATTTGTTTAAAAAGCTTTAATTTCTGCTGCTTGCTTTGAAGTGACTCTGCCATGCTTTTTGTTCATAGCACCAAACTCTCAGAGAATCTGTTCATAAAAGCTGATATATGGCCAATAAAGAGATTAAGCTGGTGTTCCCCCTCCTTTTAGTGTCCCAAAACCATTACATTGCACATGTGCAGCCACTGTTGTGAAAATAAAAATAAGACATTGGTTTTGGATCTTCTTGTGAGCCACATGCTATAAATGCATACTGTACATATTGATAAGGTTGCCTTTTACTCAAGTATATAAATATTTGACAAAAATTATCTTTGTTATATGATTAATGCTAAATCGACCCCTGAAGTGGATATTTGTATCAGATACAATCTTAACTTCATTCAGTCAAGTCTGATTGCATGGTAACACACACACACCCATCCACCCAATCCATCCTTTCTTTGTCCATTTGCATGCCTTTCTCCACCATTACTAACAGCCAGGACTCTTGCATGTTTGTCTCCCACCCCTTACCTGTTTCTTATATATTAACTGCCGGGTTGCCTGCTGTAGGCACCAGAGTGGTTAATTAATGCTTTATGTTGATTGCATTTGTATGCTGCCAATTGCTTATTTGTTTTTGGAATTTCCCTAATTAAAATACTTTCTGTTTTCTCCTCTGTTGCCCTGGTTGCTGACCCTCCTCCCCACTTTTATTCTTGTCTGTTGTGGTAAGTTCTATTTTGTGGATTTTTTTTTTTTTCCTGGACCAAAAAAAAAGTTTTGACCTTTGCAGTGCCAGCTTAAGTAACTGGAATTAGTCATAGCCTAAACTATAAATTAATACAGGAAAATCATGAAAAAATTTGAGTTTTGTATTTTTTTTTTTTTTTTTTTAAATAATCCAATTTGGCAATCTGTATTTTATGTCAATCATCAGTTTGTTTTAATGGTGATAAATTACTTAGTTGGCATTTTTACCCCTTTTGTGCTTGGAACGGAATGTGATTTTTATCCTGGTAATTTGAAAAGGTGTTTACCATGCAAAATAATAATCATGATTTCTTAATTCATGGTGGCTGTGCTTTGCTATTTCCCTGGTACTGATTATGGGTTATTTGGTGCAATACCTTCTAAACTTAGCTCTTCTATTATTTTTTCTTACAAAATAATAGCAAAATTCTTTAGTGATCTCTAATACCCTTTCGCTACCGTGCAACTACATGTGTATATACATATCCAGGTATTGGGATCTATTATCTTGAAACCCGTTATCGAGAAAGCCCTGAATGACGTGAAGACCATCTCCCATAGACTCCATTTTTATCAAATAATTGAACAAAAATTTAATCTGTAATAATAAAACAGTAGCTTGTACTTGATGGTAACTAAGCTGCATAAATCCATATTGGTGGCAAAACATTCCCATTGGGTTTATGTTATATTCAGATGATTTTTTAATAGACCCCTTATCCAAAAAACCCCAGGTCCCAGGCATTCCAGATAACAGATCCCATCTCGGTTTATGTATTTTTATTAGATCCTACATACCTGTGACACAGTTATGATTTATAAGAATATGTTGATTCTTTTATTTTTATTACATAGCAGTTCAGTATAGTTTACCTTCACCAGCCCACTTTGATTTGTGGGGGATAACCATTATAAACTTAGGGACTCGTCCTGACACAATTCACATGTATTGTATTCATTTGTAAGAAATCAATTATTTAAGGGAATAGGATAGTTAGTACATGGGGCATAATAGCTTTTTATTTCATCTAGGATTTGAAACTGGCATTGTAAAGTGCTCATTCCTAAAAAGATTATAAAACATGGGTTTGCAACTTAAACTACTGTCTTCAAGGTCCCAGTAAATCCTAAGCTAGTGTCAGATCACAGTAGTATTTATATTATTTTTTTGTTGAGGTTCTATTAAATGTGTTTTCAGTTCATGTAAACATTATGAAGGCTCATTATGAGTGCATATGCAGAATCTGCACGTGCTTAAATGCTATTTACAAAGATATTTGTGCCCATGTTCCGTCCCTTCAAGTTGCAAGGCCCATGAATTAATGCCACCTTTATGACTTCCAGGTTTCTCTTAGCGAACCATGTGCATTTAGTAAATCAGACACTAGTGCCAGTGTAGAAAGTAATTTGTGTCAGCATACGTAAATCCCATGAGAGTTGCACCACACAAAGGAAGTTTTGGAAAGAATATTGCATTGTGGGTAGGAAAAATGCAACTTGTGTGCGTTTTACAATTTTAATTTGCATTTGCAAATAAGCCGTAATATAGGTTAAGGGTAGGCAAGTAGAGGAATGGCCCTTGTAACTGCATTGTTCTAAATCTAGTCAGGATTTGAGCAAGCCAGCAGTGGTATTGTAGGTGAATGTAAACTTGCATATTAGCCATTTTTATTTTTTTCAGTTATCTGTCATACATAATGTTGTTATCTCTATAAGCAATAAGATGCCAGGTGACGTACGTTAGATACAGATTTATGTGTGTGTTTGTGTATATATAAATATTTATCTTGAATGTAACTGACCAGAGTTTATGTACAGAGTGCATTAACCAAATAAACATTAAAGTGTCTACTGTATGTGTTCCCTTGTACTTAGGATGGAAAGAGAATGTTTGGGACCTACTTTCGGGTTGGTTTCTATGGGACAAAGTTTGGAGACTTGGATGAACAAGAGTTTGTATATAAGGAACCAGCAATTACTAAACTAGCTGAAATTTCACATAGGTTAGAGGTAAGAGTTCTCTTGTCTTTTTAAGCTCTGTAGGATTTTCACTAGGGAATGTTGCAATAGCCCTTAACAAAAAAGAGCAGAGTGCACACATTTTTTTGTTTGTGTATATTTAATATAGGTTTTGAAAAACTGTAGAAGTGTAACAATGTAATATCTTTCTAATAAACCATATTTCAATATATTAATGTTTTGCTGTTTACAGTTTATATCATATCCTGCCATGCTTTATGCCAAGCATAAGTCACCATAACAAATCTGTGTTTATAAATCAAGAAGACACTAGTTAAAATAAGCAGTTTTGAAGGAAATAAAATAAACTCTTTGAAACAAAGTAATGTCCAATTGTTCAGAGTTCTCTTCTATTTACATTTATAGTTTTGTTCCTTATTTTTTTTCAAGATATTAGCAGTTGTTTTAATGCTGGTATAATGAATTCAAAGCAACTGCACCACCTGCTGTTCATTTTAGTTTCTGGGCACAGTTGGCTGAAAATTAAGTTACTGGACAGAGCTAAGTCGTGTTTCTCTGCTTAGAAATCACCAGAGAACTGTCACTTGGCTCTTCTCACTAACTTTCTGAGCAGAGAAGCATTGGAAAACTTTCCATTTCTCACTAGATTAATTATCTGCCGCCTGTATGCTTTAAGCCAAATTGAACAGCAGGTGTCACTGTTGTTTCAAAACTGTGGAAAAAAAAAAAACTAGAAAAAAATCATGTCAGCCCAAAAGAATACTCTGAGAAATTTTATATTAATTTTCTTAAGCTACTTTGGGTCAGATATTGAAAAAATTCTCAGAACAATTCTGTGTTTTATAACTGTTTGACTTCCTTCCCGTCTCTCACTTAGCAGCAATGACATTGTTTTGATCCAGTTCATGGTCTGATATAAACATATCGCATAAGGATCAATATCAGATATACAGAGTTAAGGTTTGGTTCTAAAAAGCTGATTATGGATAAAAGGAAAAGGAAAGTTAAAATTTATGAGGGGTGTCAAATGTTAGGCATCCCCCTCCCCCCAGTGATTACAATCACTTACTTGATACCCTGGGCCAGTGCTCCTGTTAGCAGAAAACCGCACCGGCCCAAAGTACTTGTATATGAGCAGCACAGGGCAATCTTCTTTGCGTTTTCATTCTTCTCTGTGGATGCACATGCACAGCATAGTAAAAAACGCTGAAGTTTAAGCAACAAGCAAGCTTTTTGCCCTTACTGAGCATGTCTGCCTGGGGCAACAGAAGAAAGAAGACGAAAAATGCTCTGTGGTGCTCATACAGATGTACCCCCCAGGTTGGTTTAGTTTAACCTGACCCAGGGTACAGGTAAGCTATTATATTCATTGGTACACCCAGAAATTTCCTTCTCCTTAAATCTGCAAATTATAATCTAATGTGAGTATCATGCTCTGTAATGTGAGTTTCAGTTTTCCAGACACCGAATCTACCAGACCATTTCCTGCATGGTGTATGTGATTAAATTCCTATGTATGCATGTAAATACAGTAGTGGGAAGACATAACATTGGGGCAGTAATTTTAATGTTTTAACTGGATGATTATAGGTTCACAAAGCTTTTAGGGTAAGAACCCACAGAGCAGTTAAATGGAGGAAAGCCCTTCGCATTGCTTTGGTAATCCAAAGGTGCACAAATTTTCCTCCTGCAGGCAACTTTGCGTGACTTTGGAAAATGAAGCGATGCAAAGGGCTTCTCACCAGCAACTCCTATTGTTGCCAGTGGAAAGCCTTTTCAGAGCGGTTTGTCACCCGTGATTGCAGAGATCTATCACAGGCGACTGAACTGCTCTGTGGGTTCTTACCCTTAATATGATTACAGAGGTTATCAGACAGAGTGAGGTAGAAAGAGCGATAGTAGTAATTAATATATAAATAAAATAAACCACCTGGAAATCCTCTGGATTCCCATTATCTTACGCATAAACTGTATAGTGATGTATGTATGTATAACTTTATTTGTAAATCGCTACAAGGGTACGCAGCGCTGTACAATCTTACCAAATACAAAATTACACACAGGGCGGACAAGTGTCATAATAAATAAATACAATAAATATATATAAATGAACAGGGAATAAGTGCCATGTGGTATGAGACACAGTAGGAAGGAGGTCCCTGCCCCGTAGAGCTTACAATCTAAGTGTGTGTATGCTACAGGAGAACAGCAAGGCAACTTTAAACATCATTTTTTTATTAAAAAGATATATTATTTTTTTTTCTTTATTTATGTAGGGGTTTTATGGAGAACGGTTTGGAGAAGATGTTGTGGAAGTTATTAAAGATTCCAATCCAGTCGATAAATGTAAATTAGACCCTAACAAGGTAAGTGAAAAGATTCATTTGGGTTTTATATGTTCTGCCATGTATGTATGGGTCAGTTTCAGAGGATCCAGTAGCCCAACAAGATTGCTTGGCATGTATAAGTAACAATGTGCAAAGTGTGATGACTTTCATTCTTTGGAATTTATTAAGTTACTATTATTAATTATTCATCTGTTGATGCTTTTCTCCAGGCCTTCATTCAGATAACCTATGTAGAACCATATTTTGACACCTATGAAATGAAGGACAGGATTACATACTTTGACAAAAATTATAACCTGCGGCGTTTCATGTACTGCACCCCTTTCACACTGGATGGAAGAGCCCATGGTGAACTTCACGAGCAGTTCAAGAGAAAGACCATCCTAACTACCTCACATGCATTCCCATATATTAAAACCAGAATAAACGTGATCCATAAAGAGGAGGTAAGTCAACAACAGTGCTGTTGTTATTTGGGGTGAAGGATTCTTGTAATGCATTCCATTCTAATTTTTGGAATTTCTTCAACTAAACCCACATTAAAGGGATTGTTTACCTTTAAGTTAACTATTAGTATGATGAAGAGAGTAATTGCCTGAGACAATTTACAATTGGTCTTCATTTTTTATTATTTGTAACTTTTTTAAAATTATTTCAATAATTGATTACCAACTATCCAGTTTGGTGTTCTAACAGTTATATGGTTGCTAGAGTCCAAATTACTTTAGCCACCAGGGAGTGGTTTGAATAAGATACTAAGTAACAATAAAACAATAAAAACAGTAAATAAACAATAAAATTGTAGCCTCACAAAGCGGTAGTTTTTTAGCTGCTGGGGTCAGTGACCCCCATTTGAAAGCTGCAAAGAGTTTGAAGAAGAAGGCAAATAGTTCAGAAACTATAAGAAATAAATAATGAAGACCAAATGAAAAGTGGCCATTCTCTAACATATGAAACAGTTAAACTAAAGGTGAACCACTCCTTTAATATGGCATTGTATTTTGTATGGTATTGCTCTAGCAAAATCTAATAGAGTGAAGTTGTTTTCAGGATTTGACACATAGCACCGGAAATCGTATATAACTGACGAATGATGGAGATACATTCAAGCCTTGTCTATGAAGATTTTCATTCATCCAGGTCATGGTATACTGTATCTAGTATAAATAAATCTACAGCAACTTGTTAGGTAATCATTGAAGACGTTTCACTACTCATCCGAGCAGCTTCTTCAGTTCAACTGACTGGTATGGGAAGTCCTCAGCATATATACTCTTCCACTAATGGAACTACACTTAGGGGCATATTTATTATGCTGTGTAAAACTAATTCGCCGAAAAAACGGAGTAAAAAGCTGTGTAAAATAAATGGAAGCCGTCTGAGCACTGGATATAACGCCAGATATTACGCCGTTATTTTCCATAAGTTCCGGTGGAAGAAAAAACGCGTAAAAAATTACGCCATTTTTACACCATTTTTACACAGCGAAGCCTGGTGATGTGTGGCGAGTTTTCTCTACGTTTTTTACACAGCATAATAAATATGCCCCCAAGTCACTGGTTCAGGTTTGTAGATGACACTTGGGTTAAAATCAGATCCAACGAAGTGGCGGCCTTTTTCAGAACACATTAACTCAGTGGACAATAACATAATGTTCACGAGGGAGGATGTCCATGAGAACAAACTTGCTTTTTTGGACTGTTTGATATCCATCCAAGAGGGGGGTAACTTGAAAACAGAAGTATACAGGAAACCCACTCAAACGGATCAATATCTGTTGTTCGATTCCCACCATCCGCTGGAACACAAACTGGGTGTCATTAGAACTCTACACCACAGGGTGGAAAGTGTGACAACTGATACAGAGTCCAAGGACAAGGAATGTAAACATCTCAGAGGAGCACTGAAAGCTTGTGGCTACCCTTGGCCTTTGTCAAAACAACAGCTACTAAGCCCAACAGGAACACCAAAAGGAATAACCGTCCTGAGACAGAGAAAAGGCGCAATATAGTCATCCCATATGTAGCAGGAGTGTCGGAGAAACTCAAGAGAATTTTCAACAAACACCACATCCTTGTGTTTTTCAAACCTAGAAACACACTGAGACACAAACTTGTACACCCAAAGGATCCAACACCAAAGGAAAAACAAAGCAATGTTGTATACGCAGTCCAGTGTAGCGAGGAGTGCACAGACCTTTACATTGGTGAGACAAAGCAACTGCTCTCCAAGTGAATGGCTCAACATGGGAGGGCGAACACTACAGGCCAGGACTGCTGTATTTCTACACCTAAAAGACAAGGGACACTCCTTTGAAAATAGCAATGTACAAATGTACAAAGAAGACCGCTGGTTTGAAAGGGCTGTAAAAGAGGCCATTCATGTTAAACTGGAGAAACCATCTCTAAACAGAGGCGGGGACTTCAACACCATCTGTCTGCTACATACAATGCTGTTCTAACATCTGTACCCGGCAGTTTCAGAACTCTTCACACATCCATTCATGCAACTCTAACAAGTAACACCTGTTTTGAAGAGTTGCATGATACTTTGGTAATCCTTTCAAAGTCCATTCACACCTCTTTGAGTTTCAGATGTCACCTCTCTGAAGAGTTACAAAGTGTCATTGTGATTGGATTAGTGGAAGAGTATATATGCTGAGGACTTCCCATACCAGTCAGTTGAACTAAAGAAGCTGCTCGATTACCTAACAAGTCAAGTTGCTTTAGATTTATTTATACTAGATACATTCAAGCCTTGTTATATACCACTGGGGCAGATCTAACCTGCCTTTTTTTTAATGACAGTTTGACACACAGGGTTTACAATTGGAGAGTCACAGTACATAATATTTTAGTGCACATTAAGCACTTTCACTTTTTAGTGTAATTGGTCATAAGATTTGATATGTTACAATAACACAAATGCTTTATATTTTAAAAATGAGCTTTTTGCTTTAAAATGATGACTAAAGATCAAATGCCAGGACACAGAGGTTCTCAGAAGTATAGCATATCCTGTCCTAGACAGCATGACTGGAGTCAGATAAGTTTGTGCAAACACGTTCAGTATCTAACAAATGTATATTAACATCATACAGTATAACAATGACATTTCCTAATGTTTCCTACAGATCATTTTAACTCCTATAGAAGTTGCTATAGAGGACATGCAAAAAAAGACTCAAGAGCTGGCATTTGCAACTCACCAAGATCCAGCAGACCCCAAAATGCTTCAAATGGTACTGCAGGGTTCAGTGGGAACAACAGTGAATCAGGTTTGTCATTGTCAAGTACAGATTGTTGTGGGAATTTATAATAGGAACAAAATGTGTTACTTAAAGGGGTAGTTCACCTTTAAATAAATGTTTAGAACCATGTAGACAATAATATTCTGAGAGAATTTGCAATTGGTTTTTGTTTTTTATGGGTTTTATTTTGTTTTGTGAGTTTTGTTCATTAGCTCTCCAATTTGAAATTTCAGCTACTGTCTGGTGGCTAGGGTCTTGTTTACCATAGAAGCCAGGCAGTTGTTTGAGTGAAAGTCTCTGAATATGAATAGCAGGGGGCCAAAAAATAAAAATAAAAAGTAACAATAACAAAATTTGTAAGTTCCCAGAGCCATAGTTTTTTTATCTGCTGGGGACCCACATTTGAAAGATGGGAAGATTTAGAGGAAAGGCAAATAATTAAAAGACTATTAAAAAAAAATGAAGACCAATTGCAAAGTTGCTAGGAATAGGACATTCTATAACATATTAAAAGTTAACTTAAAGGTGAACCACCCCTTTAAAAAGTAAATGTTATTTATATTACGTGACAATGTAACCTGAGCTAAGCTTTCATCATGCCATAGATAAATAGAACAAATTACATGTTTAGTCCAACAATTCAGTGCAGCTTTACAAAGTAATAATCTCTTAGACAGCAGTTTCTGGCACAAAAAAACTTGTGTGTGAATTTTAGTGTGATCTTTTCTAGACTACCCAAGCTTCATCCCACATTCCAAAGCAGGTTAATTTGCTCCTGATAAAACTGACCCTAGTGTGTGTGAATGCAATAGGGACAGACCTTAGAGTGAAAGCTCCACTGGGGAAAGAAATTATGTGAATGATCAACAATCTCTGTAAAAGAACTGCAGAAATGTGTTGGCGCCATATATGCTACAGATAATGAATTGATTTTTAAAGTGATGCATTTTTCTCATAGGGTCCACTGGAAGTTGCACAGGTGTTCCTCTCTGAAATCCCAAATGACCCAAAACTGTTTCGGCATCACAATAAGTTAAGACTTTGTTTCAAAGATTTTACAAAAAGGTAAGAATTCAGCCCATTCTCTGCTTTTTTTTAGTTCTTAAAAGATTAACAACCAGGTACGTAAGATTATTAGGCTGATACCCCACGGAGAGATTAGTCGCCGCAATAAATTTTTGCTGCTGCAGTCGACTAATCTCTCTGAAATGCCTTTCCTTAAGCAACAAAGTGCCAATTGCCATTGGAAAGGCATACGCATCGCTCCCTTTTCCAAAGTTGCCAAAGCAATGCGTATGCCTTTCCACCAGCGATTCACTTTGTTGCCTGTGGGAAGGCATTTCAGAGAGTAGTCGTCCCCACAATAAATCTCTAATCTCTGTGGGGCATCAGCCTAAAAGAGAGTTGAAAAGGCAGGCTGGAAGGTGATGGAGTTGGAAGCCATATAGATCTTGTGTAAGGAGTAGAATTAAAGGAAGTTTCTTAAAATGAGTCCTATATAATTCTTTCTGATTCAGTGGTTGCCATTACTGAGGTCATCACTTGGGCCCTGGAACCCTGAGAAGCAATACTGTGTTATGAGAATCGCAGAATACCAATTCAGTCTTTCATGGTTCCTCTGTGATATTCTGAGGTGAAGCTTGTCTGCAGAGAATGCAACTTCTCTGGATCTGAACCTGAGTATTTACCCATGCACTTATTATACCAATACCAACTCCCTGTTCTGCCTAGATCATACCCAGCACAGAACCCTGCCCCGACCCAACCAGCAGCATAAAAAAGGGGTCTCCATCCATGAGCTAAAATTTTTTAAGTATGATTTGGTAAAACATTGACCTTATAGTTTACATTCATATAGAGCTCTGTTCCAATACCTTGTACAAAAATATATGAAAGAAATAATAGTATATAAATATAGTGTTTAGCGTTACAGACGTTTAGACAGAATGTTTTGGTATACGTACATATATACATAGGCATGGAAACACAGGCTGACTAGGCAGGAAAAAAGAAAGGTGAAAATCATTCCTAGTTTTGTCTGGTAGGTGTGAAGATGCACTACGCAAAAACAAGAGCCTAATTGGACCAGACCAAAAGGAATACCAGCGGGAACTTGAGAGGAACTACCATCGTCTGAAAGAATCCCTTCAACCACTTATCAATAGAAAGATTCCTCAGTTATACAAGACTGTTTTGCCAGTTACCTGTCACAGGTAAATAAGTTACAGTTCTTAACTTATTACATATTTGTGGTTCAATAAATGTATAAATAGCAAACTGGTGTAAATGATCCCTTGTTGATTGACCAAACCAGGCTGAGTATTATAGTGATCCAGTAATTATATGGTGTTATGCATTCTATGATCATGGACAGTGTGAAACAAATCTGTCTCTATGGTGGTGGTAAGTGTTAGCCTGATGGCACATGGAGCCAGCTGAAAATTCTACTGAGTTGCCTCACTTTGGCTGAATGGGGAAACACATGGCTTTAGAAAAAAAAAAAAAAAACACTAGATTGCTTTTAGGATTTTGCCATTCTAGTCAGTTGGAGACAGTAGAAGGTGATTTGGGTTGTATGTTCCTTAGACTGCTCTTTTGTCTGTGGTAGCTGAATATGCAATATCTTTTACCCTAGCACCTTTCTTATAGGGAGAATGCACATCATAATTTACAGAATTCTTAAATGGGCAGTATACCCCCCTTGCAAGGTAGATAATTAGATTACCACTATACCAAAAATAACTAAAGCATAGATTAAAACAATAATTAAAAATTGAGTTGAGCACAACCCTTATTTATTGCACTCATATTGAACAAGGGGGTATACTACCCCTTAATAAGGGGTAATAATAACAACATTTATGTCAGCGACCTCAATGTAAATCTGTGTTATTTTCTAGTACAGGTACTTCATAGGTTCCTTTAGAAGTCCTTTTGAGAACTTAAAATATATGAATATCATGAAAGAATAAAGGGTGTGATTTAAACATAAGCTATTTCTGTATGAAAGGGCATCAAAAGTAACAGTATGCACCTAAAACCCCTTTGCTAAATATGAACACAATGAATAGGACTTGCGTTAAAATTACATTCTGCCTATTGTTTGAATTAAAAAACATAATTTTTTTCTTATTTTATCCAATAATTTAAAACAACAGGAAAAAGGAATGTTTAGCACATATCTTATTAATTCAGCTCATGTTGAAAGGCGTGTTTACTGTTCCTTTAAAGAATATGGTCATGTAATGTCTATATACTCTATATACTGTCTAATGAGCTGTTCTTTATCTAAAAGCCTAATAGGATGGGGGAAGAAAGAAGATAGTTTTATATTAAGGGTTTCTGAACTGCTGATGATTTATTTTGTTATGTTTAGAGCAAGAAATAACTAAAATCCTACATATCCTAATTTAAACAGGCAACATGTATGTTCAGAACAAGCCCTATTCATTAAAGGAGAACTAAAGAAGTAGGGCAGAAATGTTGTACATTATGTTTTGGGTTTCTATACCAGCCCAAGGCAACCACAGCCCTTTAGCAGGAAAGATTTGTTCCTCCAAAGATGCCCAGTAACTCCCCATCTTCTTTTCTGCTGCTTCCCTACACATGCTCTGTGTTCCTGTCACTTACTGAGCTTAGGGGGCGAGTCAAAATATACTGCCATATATAGAGTATAAATGTAACAGTAAAAAGCCGATTAGTAATTCATTCAGATCTAAAACCAGGGCATTTGCATCAGAATTGAATAATTATCTCTGTAGCATCAGTTTATATGACAGACAACCTTCATTTTCTGCTTGATAATTTGCTACAACCCCAAAGCTTAGCTTCTCAACAGCTGCTCAGAGCTCACTGAGCATGTGCACTGTCCCGGACAGTTCCAGGGGGGTGGGAACAGAATCTAAGATGGGAAGCTCCTGTGACAACTGTAACGACCAATATCATTACTGCTATAGAGATGCTGAAACTAAGCCAGTGCAGTCAGTTTATAATGTAAAATTTGGAATTTGTAGCCATATTCATTTTTAGGGTTTAGTTCTCATTTAAGCTAAGTAATTTAAAGTTTGTTTGCCTCTGAAGTATAATCCGATATTTCCACAAGGGTGTCCACATCCAAGTATATATACTATAGTATTAAAACTACTTACTATTTATAAAGATTGCTCCTTTTGAGTCAGTTTATTTGTGATTTCATTCATCTCTGCTTACAGCAACTGTCAACTTTTCATCTGGAAACTACTGAACCCAGTTTTACAATATGTAGGCAAATGATCAGGAACAATAGGGGCATTCTCGCTTTGTGTTACCCAACCGTATTTTAGGATTATTCTTTATTATTTGTATATTCAGACTCGGATCCACAATTGGTTAGTGGAATGTCCCATACATTATCCATCTCTTCCCTGCAGGGATTCTTTCAGCAGAATGAGTCTACGCAAGATGGACCTCTGAACATACTGGTACGATGGAGCGAGTGACTAGGAACATGGGAAACAAGACTAGTTTGTGAAATAAGAGCTGGCTTTGCTTTAGGACGAGTCACATTTAACTCAACATGAAGTATTATGGACAACGTAGCCATTCATTTTCACAGGAACTGTTATATTTGGCCATATCTAACTCGCTTTTTGTTCTGTTGATTTTGTTTTTTTGTCTGTGACACAAAGGTACAAGAGCATTGTTTTATTACTATTTATGTAATGTTAACATGTATTTAGTTATTATTAATTTATATTCAAGACATTTCATTTTTATGTTTGTTTTAAGGTACTGTCCATTCTGTGCAGTTTTGCCAAATATTCTGTGGCCTAAAAATACAATTTTTAGTCACGAAAGAAACCAGGGGAAATGAGTGTTGACAGATTTTTAATGTGGAAGAAAGTTGCATGGAATGTCTGTTCTTTGGCCAAAGCCATGTGCAATGATGAACTGTTTTCTTTTTATCTGTTAGGCCAATTATAGTCATTAACAGAAAATCAAGACCCCAGCGCAACTATAATATGGAGACTGAAATGTATATATATGTATTAATTTTCATGAATAATATTACAATGTAGGAAAATAAAAAGGTACTTTTCAACATTATATATTTTGTGTTTTTTACATAGTAGTTGAGGCTGCAAAAAGTTGCATCTGTTAAAGGAATACTGTTATGGGAAAATATATTTTTTCAAAACTCATAAGGTAATAGAGTTTCTCCAACAGAATCCTGCATTAAAATCCGTTTTTCAAAAACACAAACAATTTTTTTTATTTATTTTGAAATTTCAGATGGGGCTAGCCATATTCTTCATTTCCCAGGGTGGCACAGCCATGTGCTCTGATAAACTTCATTTACAATTTACTGCTGAGCTGCAAGTTTTAGTGGTATCACCCCCCTCCTTTCCCTTCCCCCCCAGCAGCCAATCAGCAGAACAATGGGAAGGTAGCAAGATAGTAGCTCTCAGTAGATATCAGAATAGCACTCAGTAGTAATAAATCCAAGTCTGGCTTGAGACTCCTCTAGTTACGTGGGAGTAGGAGAAACAATAGGTTACCTGAAATCAGTTCTAAGGGCTGTGACAGACAGGGAGATTAGTCTCCACGTCTGCCACAGCTCTAATGTGTAGCGCTGACTCCTTCTGAAAGCTCAGACTCAGGCATAATGCACTGAGATGGCACCTACACACCAGTATTACAGCTAAAATTACATTTGTTGGTTCAAGAATAAAATTTGAAATGGCAGAGTGAGTTATTTTAAAAATCATAACAGAATCCCTTTAAACTGTAGTGTCCTTGTCGATAGGGAGAAGAGGCACACTGTACATAGTGTCGCTATTGCCTGCAAAAGTCATCATGCAGTTGCAGAGCTGTCAATGCAGTTTGTTTTTTAAATGTTGCCAAATACTCCTTGATTGGCTTTCACAACCTGGACGCAGTACTGACTGTTCTTCTGTCCCACGTGCCACCCAAGTGCCAGGAGAAAGGGGGCCAAGTGAGACTAAAGTGGGCAGTTTCCAGGTCTCCTCTAATTGACCTAATTACTTGAAACTTACTGAATTGCTGCCAGGTAAGGACCAGGAAACTGTGTGATTTTCTGTGTTTTCAGCCCTAGGGAAGCTCTAAAAGCATGACATCTCTGTGCTTACTCTTTTTGTTACTAGTTTTTGTTACTAGTTAAGATATTTGGAACATTTAAAGCTTAATTTACCCAACCTCTACCAAAGGGTATGTGGACTGTGGAGTTTCAAGGGAAGATACATTTCCCCTAGGTTCACCTCTTAATTGCTCAGTGGTCCAGACTGAGTTAATTCCCTAGGAAGTCTGACCTTAGAAGGTTAGATCTGCTAGCAGCCACAGAGGGGAGGTGCCCCATGTGAGCTGAGAATGTCTACAGCTGTGTAGAAAGAGAACAGCAGTGGACAGTGCTGCTGGTTTCCAAAAATCAAAAGTACTTTGGAAATCTTTGGAAGAGGTACAGTGAGCCTATATACTTTAGCACCCAACATTACATCATTTTTATGCAGGTCTTAAATAATATACATGAGTAATAATATACATGGGTAATTAAACGTTTCCGCGTAATAGTCTAATACAAATTACACATTTTTACAATGTGTAAGTTTTTTTTCCAGTTTCTAACTGATTACATTCCCCAGTGGGTTTGCTCATTTAGACCATGGGACCTACAGGTACAGGTCAAGGCTTTGGAGTTCCTTGGTTATTTTTCTGGACATCAGCTGAAGCTGTAAGATACCACTATACATCTGTACTAACTTGGCCTCAACATGCTGCACATAACTAACTTCATCTGAGCAACTACTGTATATCTACTTATATGTCATTGCTGTATCTCACTTTAGTTCTGGTTTCTTGTATCCTGACCTCAACCACCATGTCTTGCCCAGGCCACCTATTCTGATTAGGATGTTGTCTGACAATTCTGTATTTTAGCCTACCTGTCTGACTACAAAGCTGCTGCCTCTTAGGTTGCATCTCTGTGTACATTTTCCAGAATTCCCTTTCCTTTCCCTTTGAGAACACCATGTTAAAACCTAGAGGTGTTCATGGTCTGTTGTATACGTTTTAAGACAAACTCTATTGGCATTCTCAGATCTGCTTCCTTTTGTTCCACTGGTGCGTAAGTGAGAACATTCCAGTGAGTAGTGTTTTCCTTCTTTCCCCAAGTATCCTAAAAAAAGAAGCGCAAAGCTAAGCACAGTTAGTGGGGAGTCATCATTCTGTCCAACCACTTATTATAAGTTTCCAAGGCTGACCACATAGCAATGCAGAACACATTTTGTTAGTCATTTCTTCTAGAGGGAAAATTACTGTATTAGAAAGCTAATTTAAAAATGCAAAGTAAGGAAGATTGCATAGATGTAGTTACATAGTGAGATTAAAAATCTGCTTACATTATTATCAGTAAAAAATGTGTTTGTAATAGGCCAAATAAGACTGGCGCACATAAATTAGGCACCCTAGTTAATCTCAGAGATTTAAGGGGGCATTTATTTATCACACCTCAAATTCCCTGCAGTGACTTGTGCAAAAAATTACATTCATAAAGGTGTTTGCATCACTACAATTTCCTGTTGCTGCAGTATTCAGACCAAAGTTACAAAAGGGACACTCAGTGAATGTGTTCTGCCTTTAGAATTGGGTGAATAAAGCTTCCTTGCTTTCATTTGTCTTTATGGGTCTAGTTTGAACGGATGCTTTTTTAAGTTGGTGTTCTTAGGGCTAAACTACACGCAACTCGTTGGATGATGTCAGATTGACAGAACACATTCTACAAGTTAAATATAGTCACGTGGGTCAAAATATAATAGGCCTGATAGAAAAATCTGATGTGTAAACTACATGGAACATTTGCCATCCAACACAACATGCCTGTGGGAAGGGAACACTGCATGCTGAATCGACAACATAAAAAGTGATGGTGTCAGAAAGACTCTTTCATCTCACTGTAATACATTGCTTTTTGTATGTAGATGCAGTAACGAAACTCATCTGACTATTTCTGATCTGACTTGCATTAAAGCTGTGTGGATCAGACATCCCACAAAATCTTGTGCCATTGTCATGAGCCAAGCCATAATATTTTGTAGCCCAGCCAAATCAGTGCCCACTATGTTATTTGAGATATTTTATTAAATGAAGTCTGTTCAGCGGTTGTGATTTTTGTATGTGCTGTTTTGCAGCTCTGCCAATTACAGATGGCAGAGGAATTAGGCAATTGATAGAGTATCAACTCATAACACACAAATTAAAGGATACATTCGCAAATCAGCAGATTGATCAGAACAGTGGTGTAACCGCAAAATCATTTTACCCTCTTCCCCACCAAATATTCTGACAGATATAATGACATTCTGCTTCATACAAAATCTCAGAGGCCCTCTGTACTCCAATATTACCCCTGACTGTATGTCTTTGTATTAGTGGTGTCACAGGAAGTTAATGAGCCATGCAAATCTTTATCGGGCCTTAAACCTGGTGGCAGATGTGTTTCACGCACATAGGGGCCCATTCATGAAAGCACAGATTTTTTTTTTTCAGAAAAAATCATATTTTTTCTAATTTATAGAACTTTTCATAGTGACCACTAATATCATTAAAATTACACGACTTTTCTGTGGTTTGCATTAACTTCCACGAAAAAGTCGCATTTTTCACAAAGACTGCATTTTGGATTCATTCAAGCTTTGGTATCATGACTATCTTTTGGCCAGGTTGGATCTGTAAAGTGCCATTGAGTCCTATGGAAGGCTTCCAAAATCATACATTGAAGTTTCAAAGCCAGAAAGGTTTTAACAGCGTTTACGATCGTTCGGATCCGAAAATTTTGTGACTTTTGGATCGCAACCACAATATTTTCGTACGACCAAGAAAATAATTTTTGCACATCAGAAATTATCGTGGTTACTCTGAATTTTTTCCAATCGTGCTTTTAACCACACAAAATTTGTGCTTTCATGAATGGGCCCCATAGAGTATATTGGAATTAGCCATCTGTCAGAATCCCACCTAACCTTCTGTATTTCTGTTCCCAACAGTTACTGGGTGTGTGGGGTTTTTTTTGGTGCTCTTGGGACAGATGGATGTACCAAGGAAGTACTGAAACTGAGATGTCATATGAATGTACTGAAATATTGTTCTAGAAAGCTTAGTTCATGGAAAAAGCCTGTGTAATTTAATGACGTATGATAATCTTTAAGTGCAGAAACAGACCACTTCTCCCTATGACTTTATTTATTTATGGGTATTAAGGAAATTTATGTTTACTGTTTATGTACATTAATTTATTTTTAGCAGTTTTTAGTTACCGGGTACTTAAGATATACAGTATATCTGCAAGGGCTCCGCTACACAAGTTTTATAGTCTGTGCCGTCTACCTGACCCATTTTTGAGAATCCAAAAGCTGCATGTTTTTTTTTTTTAAACTTGTTTGCATTTTCTCAGATTATATAAGAACATAAAAATATATATACAGGTATGTAAGAGCATGAAAGGAAAATAGTAGTGATTGTGGTGTTAGATATTCTATAGATGGTTTAAATTTGTTATAAAAATAATAACAGGAAACAATGAATATAATAATAAGAATAAGAATATTAACAATAATAATCAGACTCACTTCCATTTCTGGTTATCAGTCCTGGGACAAACGCTGCATGTTTATCATTAGTAATGTTGATGTGTTACATCAAGCTGCAGGCATAGTTGGTAGGCACTATTCTTTTACCTATCTTTGGCTGATAGAATATATGGCAATAAATCTAAACACTGTATCTTCCTGAAACAATAGTGCCCTGTGTTATAACCATGTGAAAGAACAAGCTAGTTATTGCAACTCCATTAATATGTGGAATATTTAACTACCAGGAAATTGAAAGATGCAACTGACCTGCCATTATTTTATAAGAAGCTGAAGTTGTACTTTTTCCTAGATGAACTGTTAGAATTATTTTGAAACAGAGCTCTCATGAATACTTTCAAAATAGACCAGAACCATTGCCGACTATTGCATTGTCCAGGGTGATAGAGCCCTGACTGACCCAAATAACTCATCCTGTACCTGTCCTTCTGCTACAGACACATTCAGTTGCCAGTGTACAGAGTTCTTTTGTACTCTACTATACTAAAAAACTAAGAGCTAAACTGGTAGTACAATGTACCTTTTGGGTCCTTAGTGTTGGAGGAGATTCCAAACCAGATTTGGGGGAGCAGTAAGAAATACTGTGGAAGATAGGTTTGATCGGGACCTAGGGGGAAAAGAGAATGGAGATGTTCATGGTGGTGGCATCCAGATGTCAGAGTAAAGCTATGGGACTGCTATATGTAAATACAAATTGGTAGTGGTATTAAATGGATACTAATGCAGAGGCTAGAATGATAAGATGGGTTAGAGTAAATTAATGGTACTGGATGATCAATATGAGTTATTGCTGTTGCTGAAACATGGTTGAGTGAGTCACATGATTGGAAAAAAAAATAATAAAAAGTTGTGAGTTGATGCATTTAAACATTTAAAAAACTGTATTTTGGTTGCAGGGAACTCAGGAAAAGCAAATGTGCTTGATTTAAAATTATAGAGCAGTGGTTCCCAAACTGTGGAACTGACTGTCCTCTAGGAGGAGAATAGGATGCAACTTAAAGCAAAGCTTGAGCGTCAGTTAGGGTAAGCCTTGGGGTGAATATGCATTTGCTGTCATTGATATTCTCAAGACTAAAGCTGACTGATATACCACTATTTTTCAATATCTGTTGCCATTTCATAAGCTAAAAGGAGCCCTAACAAAATGTTGGACCTGTAAGGAAAGCCTTGGCCAAATGTTGGCATTGAAAGGTGATTAAGCTGAAAATATTTAAACTGCATTTAACAAAGTATTGATTTATTGCCACTGACAACTGTTATGGTGCAATTTGGCCCTACAAAATGCCATTATATAAAAAGGTTTACTTGTGCACAGTATTTTTACTCTAAGTTCCAGACTCTACTACTTAATGCTTTACTTATGGATCCACATATCTGGCCTGTTCCTTCTCAGAATGGAAATGTTCAGAAAAAAACATGAAGTTTAGTACTTGCCCACCATTTCAATTGGCTGATACTGCTAGCATAGGAGTCTGGCGCTGTGAAGTGTGTGTGTTTGGTGTAATTTTAACGAAACATTTCGATGTATTCTCTTTGTAAAATGACATAGTATGCTATTTAATGAGCAGTGCTGTTAGTGTGTAAAATACCTTAGGTACTTGTTGGCATTAGTATGCTCTAGTGAGAGAAAGCATGATGTTCTCAGATACATAAATGTTTTCAGATCCATTGTCTAAGGTATAGATTTCACAACACAAATCTGACAGCATGATCATATACTGTAGATTTCAAAGGCTGAGCATGTCAATAAATCCAAACAAAGGAACAAGCAGACATTGCTGGAAAGAATCTGGCCAAAAATCTATAAGGCAAAGGCTTTGATAAGTCTTTAAACTAAAGAGGAAATAGTCATTGGTCTCTGATAACTTCGGTACAAAGCTACATTTTAAACTGAGCTGAACTGCTACAATAAATTTAAAGACTGATAAAAATTATGTTTAAGATTTTTTCCTAAATTTTAGAACAGAGACAGTGGACTCGGGGAGCCTCAAGTGGTGAATGACCTTGGTTGAAGGGAAGGTGCCCTAGTGAGATGGGAATCAGTATTGAATGAATGGGTTTGGTGTCTTTTCAGATGAAACAGAAATATTTAAACTTTGTCGACAAAACCAGCAAGAAGTCTGCTCCACTGCAAGCCATGTGCTGTAAAAACATGGATCAAATAAATATATACATACTGTTCATTCAAAAGCTAAAGACAGCTCCCAGTTGTAATAGGAAAAAAAGTATGTTTTTATTTTTTTAAAAAATGGGGTTGTTGTAAGAGATCCTGTTTCAATCTGGTATAAACTGGAGTTTGGACAGATGTTAAAGGGAAAGTATACCCTTAGGGGCAGATTTATTAGAGTGTGAAATTAGAGCTCATCACAGTAAAAAAAATCCACCCCTCTCTATTCATCTCCATGGGATGGGATTTTTAGAGCCATATTTATCAATGAGGGAAAGAGTTCACCATTTGATATATCTGCCTCTAAAAAACCCATAGAGAGTGGTGGAATTGTACTGTGTACACACTTTGATAAATCTGCCTCTTAATAATTACAGGGTTTTTTTGAAAATTATTTCACATAAAACAACCCATTTGTCAAACACTGTTCCCTACAAATAAAGCCTTTTAGTGAAAAATATACCTTCTTTCTAGTAGTACTGGGTGGTCCCATATAGAAAACATGTTATCCCCTTATAATGCATACACTGCACTTTAATACAGTTCACTATGAAATAAGACACAATACATCATATCGTCCATATTATAACCGCTTGTATAAATAAAACTGGACAAAAACTGTATTATAATAACAGCATGTAACAATCAACCTCAAATCAAAGGCAAGTACAAAGTGTTTCCATACTGAGCAGCGATACCAAATAATTGGTTCTTATTTGTCTCTGGTGAAGAATTATCTACCCTTATCATGGCAAACTGCTAAACTCTCCCGCTCAGGAGGTATGCAATAATCTACACACATGAACCATGAGACATACTCACAGTCACCAAATGACATCATTACTTTCCCTTATATCATGGTCTTTAGCCTTGCCCCAGCCCTGCAATCAGCATGAAGGCACAAACCCTTATATCCCCTCAATGCCTCTCTACAGCTTAACTTCTACTTCTAAGCTCTTAATGATGCCAAAATTAAAAATGCCATTTGCCATGTCCATGAGGTTAAAGCTGTCAGTTTTTATATTGCTTCTATAGCCATCCACCATTCTATGCCTAACTAGCATTCCACCATTTCATTTCTTATTATTATGATTCTTGTCATTTTGTTATTGGCTGCTGGCACTAGTGCATATTGCCACAAAATTCTTGGAATCATTTCTGACCAAACTGCTTGTGTGTTTAGAGTTCATTTCTAAGCCTTAACAGAACTTATTTTTATAGATTTAATTCCTAAATAATAATAATGTTACTGTGTAATACCAATCTGTATGGTGGCCTCCACAGGTCAAACATCTCCATATGTAACCACATGTTCTATATTATTTTCCCAACTAACATTTTTATATTAACTGGGGCCTAACTTTTTCACCCGAGAGACCCCCTTTACCCCAATACAAAACGAGTGATCCATACTCGCAAACTGACAACCCTAACCACCCTACACATGTATAGTATAGTGTAGAAATACAGTAGAGCCCCCATTTTATTATTTTTTAGGGGGCCAGGAAAAAAATTGTGTAAAATCCAGGAACATGCAATATCAGGAAAATGCATTATATTGGTGGGGCCACAGAAAATAGTGTAAAATCCAGGAAAATTTTAAATCACAGAATGGAAAGCTGAGGTTTCATTGTATTTAGAATTTTGATAAAGCAGCATTTTGTGCATTAATAATAGAGTCTGATAAAAACCAGAAAATGGCTAATTTAAAGAGCAATACTTACAGACCTGCTTTAGCTGCAAGAGTAAACTCTCCAGAATATTTAACACTGAGGGGCACATTTATCAATGTACGATTGAGTCTGAATACTAAAAATTTGTATTTTTTCCAAGTTTTAGAACTGTGCGTATTTTCTGTGATTTTTTGGTAAATTTGCATGACTTTTTCGTACTTTGCGACAAAATCTTATTTGTCGCAACAAGTACGAACGTTTCGGATTCATTTAAGCTTCGGTATCGTGACTTTCCTTGGGCCAGGTTGGAGCTGCAGAGTGCCATTGATTCCTATGGGAGGCTTCCAAAAACATGCACTGAAATTTCAAAGTCAGAAAGTTTTTTTCGCTTGGATACGGAAATTATTGTTAAGTGAATTTTTGCAAATCGTACTTTAACACAAGCGAGTTCGTACATTGATAAATGTGTCCCTGAGTATTATCTCCCGTCTATGCTAATATACCCTTTATGTATGCCTTTCACTTATTGACATACCATGCCTTTATGTATTGACATACCATGAATGTCTTGGCCAACCATAACCCTATAACAGAAATTAAAATGCAGCAAAACTTCTCTATATACACCTTTGAAACTTGTGATGCCCCCTTCTCTATATGCTCCCTATACCAATCCATCATGTAAACCACAGATACTAGGCATTTTCCTATGATTTCCATATGGAAGGAACAAAAGATCCTCTTATGTAATTTATCAGTTGCTTGATATTATCCAGAGAGACTTCAAATATGGAACTGGAAACTGCTCTGCCCAAGGGGCAATAATCCAGGTGAAATCAATAAAGGCTGTAATAAACAATCTTTCCATGTTCCATGCCCGTAACACAAATAGATTGTATCTGGATATTATTCTAGGCATTCAAACCCTATCATATAATAAAACCCACTAGATTTTCCCAGGTGCAGTAACTTATAGCAACCAATAGGATGTTTACTTTAAAACAGGTGACAAATTCTGCTGATTGGTTGCTATAGGTGTTTAGCCCTCGTTGCACCTTTTGTTGCATTGTTTCTTTTCCCCCACCTCAGCTATCAGGAATAGATCTACATTTGTTTGAGATCCCCGCTGCGGGCCACTTCTGAGTGTATCACTGCAGCTGAAAATATGCTCCAAAACCCATTAACCCTGCTGCATCCAGAAACAAGTCTATTTCATAATAGATTTGATAAGTAAAGTTCACTATTGCCTTTCTATTATATATTTCCAGAAGCATTTTCCATATTGTTAAATCCACTTATGTTGGTCTGCCCATGGGAAATTATTTATTGGCAGATTTCAATATCAACTGAAGTTACTTAAGTCTTATGTTTATTTGGTTGGATAGCATAGTCTAATTTATTTAAATCTTCCAACATGCCTGATGTCAACCAGCATGCCATATGTCTTCAGTCAATTTCCATCCCAAGAAATGTTATAGTTGTATATTTGTAGATAGCCCCTCAGGCTCCCCCCCCCAAACTTTTGCAATTGTTGTAACAACGCTCCACACTCCTAAGTACCAGTAGGTCACACGCAGGAAAATAATGGTTCCAAATAATATATAAATAGCTTATTAATCACTGGAATTTGGTTCTACAATATGGTCATATTATCCTACCCACTTTCAGTGTTCCATACAATTAGCAAGTCCTGTAAGTGTTTTTTTTCTGTTTTTTTTATAATATGTACTAAATACAGTGGTGTGAAAAACTATTTGCCCCCTTCATGATTTCTTATTCTTTTGCATGTTTGTCACACAAAATGTTTCTGATCATCAAACACATTTAACTATTAGTCAAAGATAACGCAAGTAAACACAAAATGCAGTTTTTAAATGAGGGTTTTTATTATTTAGGGAGAAAAAAAATCCAAACCTACATGGCCCTGTGTGAAAAAGTAATTGCCCCCTGAACCTAATAACTGGTTGGGCCACCATTAGCAGCAAAACTGCAATCAAGCATTTGCGATAACTTGCAACAAGTCTTTTACAGCGCTCTGGAGGAATTTTGGCCCACTCATCTTTGCAGAATTGTTGTAATTCAGCTTTATTTGAGGGTTTTCTAGCATGAACCGCCTTTTTAAGGTCATGCCACAACATCTCAATAGGATTCAGGTCAGGACTTTGACTAGGCCACTCCAAAGTCTTCATTTTGTTTTTCTTCAGCCATTCAGAGGTGGATTTGCTGGTGTGTTTTGGGTCATTGTCCTGCTGCTGCACCCAAGATCGCTTCAGCTTGAGTTGACGAACAGATGGCTGGACATTCTCCTTCAGGATTTTTTGGTAGACAGTAGAATTCATGGTTCCATCTATCACAGCAAGCCTTCCAGGTCCTGAAGCAGCAAAACAACCCCAGACCATCACACTACCACCACCATATTTTACTGTTGGTATGATGTTCTTTTTCTGAAATGCTGTGTTACTTTTACGCCAGATGTAACGGGACACGCACCTTCCAAAAAGTTCAACTTTTGTCTCGTCGGTCCACAAGATATTTTCCCAAAAGTCTTGGCAATCATTGAGATGTTTTTTTAGCAAAATTGAGACGAGTCTTAATGTTCTTTTTGCTTAAAAGTGGTTTGCGCCTTGGAAATCTGCCATGCAGGCCGTTTTTGCCCAGTCTCTTTCTTATGGTGGAGTCGTGAACACTGACCTTAATTGAGGCAAGTGAGGCCTGCAGTTCTTTAGATGTTGTCCTGGGGTCTTTTGTGGCCTCTCGGATGAGTTGTCTCTGCTCTCTTGGGGTAATTTTGGTCGGCCGGCCACTCCTGGGAAGGTTCACCACTGTTCCATGTTTTTGCCATTTGTGGATAATGGCTCTCACTGTGGTTCGCTGGAGTCCCAAAGCTTTAGAAATGGCTTTATAACCTTTACCAGACTGATAGATCTCAATTACTTTTGTTCTCATTTGTTCCTCAATTTCTTTGGATCTTGGCATGATGTCTAGCTTTTGAGGTGCTTTTGGTCTACTTCTCTGTGTCAGGTAGCTCCTATTTAAGTGATTTCTTGATTGAAACAGGTGTGGCAGTAATCAGGCCTGGGGGTGACTACAGAAATTGAACTCAGGTGTGATAAACCACAGTTAAGTTATTTTTTAACAAGGGGGGCAATCACTTTTTCACACAAGGCCATGTAGATTTGGAGTTTTTTTTCTCCCTTAATAACGTAAACCTTCATTTAAAAACTGCATTTTGTGTTCAATTATGTTATCTTTGACTAATAGTTAACGGTTTTTGATGAGCAGAAACATTTAAGTGTGACAAACATGCAAAAGAATAAGAAATCAGGAAGGGGGCAAATAGTTTTTGACACCACTGTATATGTAACCCCTTCTTGGCTGTAACCAAGCCAACAGGTTTAGAGCATGTAGGTTTAGAGCATGGGGTAC
This sequence comes from Xenopus tropicalis, assembly GCF_000004195.4. NCBI lineage: Eukaryota > Metazoa > Chordata > Amphibia > Anura > Pipidae > Xenopus > Xenopus tropicalis. Next base: position 85,563,171 of record NC_030680.2, read on the forward strand.
ATGCGACTCAATCCTTCAGGATGGGCCTTCGCTAAGTGGAAGTGACCAAACTGAGCTATGGTGTAGTGCAACTACAACCCACTGTAACTGTGTACAGTGCAGAGTAACAAATGGGCGCCAGAAGGTTCTTGCAGTTGAACAATAGAATTGGTTTATTGTCAGAGACAATCAATATGCAGGGTTATAGCAATACTCACACAGAGGAGATATCAGGCAATTTCACAACAGGTAGAAAAATATGGTGTCCACCGGAGCCGAGGGTGGGGAAAGTAAGGGCCACCAACCAGCATGGCCTCCCTACGGAGAGTAGCCTGGCCAAGTAATTTCTCCTGGTTGGAGCCGAAACTGCTCTTTCTAACTAATCTCACTTTCCTAGAAAGTGCTCTTATAAATTATCCTTTTACCTACTACTCCTCATTCATGGGGTCCCTGTTCCTCGACTTCACTAGAGTTAGACGTAGCCTCTAGGGTACTCAACACCTGGGTCAGCAGATGCAGCCAAAGAGGAAGACCCACCCCCCTGCTAAGCACTATATCAGAGTGCCCAGGGAGTGGTTTCCCCGTTAACCAATAAGACACATATGCAAAACTATAAACTGATACATGGGTCCATTCCCAGTAATGGCACAGACTAAGGAAGTTGTAGGGTTTAAAGCCATAGAGACATGTTAACCCAATGGGTCCCTACATTCACCCAGGAGGAAACCCATTCAGACCCGGCAATGGTTACAATATACACATTTCAACCATAATATATAGTGCAAGAATTAGTGCAACCACACAGTACCAAACAGCCTCTGGTATCCTTTCCTGAGGCATACCGGGTACAATGGTTCCTGTGGAAAAAGCATATTAAGGCAATTCAAGCATTGCAACATATCAATAGTGCAATCAATAACATTGGGAGCAGAATGGGGTACTATGCCTCCCCTATTCCAGTTCCAGTTCCTTTATCACCACTGAAAGTCCTTCCAGAGCAGAACCTAGTTCCTGCTCTCCGAATGGTCTTACCCACATACTGGGCTCCGCATTCACAAGTCGCCAGGTAAACTATACCCTTAGATTGGCAATTAAAATATTGAGGAATGGTAAAACTGTGACCTGTGTAAGTACAGGTAAAAGTATCTGAAACCTTAATCACATTGCAGGCCTTACACCTGTTTGTACCACATCTGAAAGTACTCTTATATCACAGCCATGTTGAAACTTCTGGAAACCCAGGAGGCTATGTTCCTTCCTCTCCTGAAAACAAAATGGGGATTTTTATCAAGGGTACTACCCAAAACAGGATCTTGAAATAGCCCTCCCCAGTGCTTCCAAATACTCCTCTGTATATCGAACATGTTGTGCAGAACCTGGGTCTAGATTTTACTCTCTGTTCGCACCCTGAATCCTTAGGTTTCTGATTCAACAGATCTACTAGTGGCCACGGCTCTATCTGGGGTTTATATAGGGTTAACTTACATAGTGGGTTTGGGCTGGGGGTGTGTATTTAAATGCAATTGTGTCATGGCACCTGTGTAGCTTCTGATGAAGTGGCAAGAAGCCATGAAACATGAAAAGCTGTGGGTGCCTAACTCCGTGATGGTTTTAATCGTTTGAATAAAAGTGATATTTTATGGAAGGATGTTCCTGTGCTCCGTCTACAGTTTATCATATAAATGATAGTTAGACGAGTCAGAGTCTTGCCTTACATTATTACATGTTTAGTAAGATGCACATAAAGAGAAGGCATATCCTTTCTTAGGAATGGGGATGTGAGTGGTATATTACCAGATTACCTAGCATGGGACATATGGCTACTGAGTGCTACAGATATATATATATATATTAGCACTCAGTGGTCATATGTACCAGGCTGTCTCATAAGGCCTAGTCTGTCTGCTGTTTGTGTCCCTTAATGTGAGGTGGGTTAAGAACTTGCTATTTGGTCTGCACATTGTTACATGGAAGCCCCTTCGATCCAAGAGGGTAGATCTCAGCAATGTTAAAGTTGGTTTAAGAAGCCAGTGGACCATATGAAGAGGACCCTACTTACAGCACCGGATTTCTAATTTGCGCGCCCAGAGGCCGCCCCCTTCCTGCGCTCCCCCGGTGCGCATGCACGAATGTTTAAACTCCCATACGGCGGCATGCCGCCCCTAAGTTTGTGCCGCCCTAGGCCTAGGCCTTTGTGGCCTCGCCACAAATCAAGGCCTGCCTACTTAGGGTTAGCAACTAGGCTTGTGTCCATAATGTACAATTAGGGTTGTCACCTTTTCTGGAGAAAATACAGGCCTTCCTTTCTGCTACCTTGCTTATTTTTAAATGACACTGGCATAAAGTATAATGTTTACTAGTAAACAGTGCAATAGTTCTAAATGGTGTTATAAAAAATCATTGGCCATGTTTAAATTTATAGAAACACGATCTTGTCCTTGATATATAGATAGGCTTGTCCTCTAGTTCCTCTTACACAAATGCCCATGTGTTCTCCCCTAATGTCTCCCTGTATTTGCCCCATACATTCTTTCTTCCATTTTAAAAAGAAGTACAGTCCCTGCTGATGGAAACCTCCCCATAGCATGAACGCTATCATTACAACTGCCTGCTTTTAATCAACAGGGACTACCTAGGCATCTTGGTACAAGGGAGAATTATGCAGGGGAATACTGCTAATGAACTTATTTCAGTCTGCTAAGTTAAAAATAGTGCAAAAGTTCACATTTCAGCAGGATGTTGGTCCCAAATACGAGGTCAAAGTAATATTGGATTAGCTCAGGAACAAAAAATTCAGTGTCCTACAATGACCTGGTCTCAGTCCAACTGACTATCTGTGGCACTATTTAACAACTAAAGAATGGGCCAAAATCACTCCCAAACAATGTGGAAATCTTGTTTATAAAATGCCCCAAAATACTTAAAAGCTGTTTATGCAAGAAAACATGGCTCTACACAATTTTTAACTGTGTGATTTAAATACTTATGCAAACCTTATATATCAGTTTTATTTTTTTCTCGATTGTTTTTTAACACATAACAATGTAATGTAAAAACATTAAAACATCTGAGCCTTATTTATCTAAAAACAAAATATCAGGGTAGGATTTCTTACTGATACATATATACAGTCAAAGTTGTGCTCACCACTACATTTTTAACTTAGGCAGGTGTGTGATGAGGCTGAGACCACAAAATAGCGTCCTTCCCTATAAACAAAACAGGAACTATAGCTGGGAAGGATGGCAGCTACAGTCAGATGGTCCCAGTGGAGCCAAAAAAGGGCAATTTGGGAGTTTTAACCTTGAAAGCAAGGAAGTTGCAGGTAAAACTCAGTCCCTGTGTAAAATATATAATGAAAGAGTAGAATTCTTAATGAATGAGTGTAGGACTGGCCAGACCAGGGATGACTTTAACATCAAGTCATATATTGAAATATATGGACAAACAATCCATGGTTTTTTTTTACAGAATACCTTATACTACATATATTGATAATGGGTGAGTGGGTGAGTGGGTGAGAGCAGAGGATCTCTTTTGTCTAATAAGCAAACATAAACTTAAACTCACTGATACAGTTTTACGCCAGAATTGGGGCTTTACCCGCAGCAAACTTTTTCCACAAACCCATTGTAGAATTTCTGTGTTACTAGAAAAAAAACTCTGCCAGCAGATGGTCATTTTCACCCCTTGATTTCCATATCTGCTGCTTCTTTACACTGTAGAGACAGCTGCATTCAGTACAGTGCATAATAAATGGAAAATAAAGAGGGGGCTATTGCCCACCTGATTTGGAGGGGATTATCTGGCCTGAGCTACTGGGAGAAGTGATATCTAGACAGTGCATTTTTTTCCAAGACATAGATAGATATACCGATAGATAGACAGACAGCCAGATAGATAGATGCCTAGGTAATACAGTTAAATTATGTGAGGTGCAATCAGCCCCGGATTTCTATTCCAGGCCGTAACCATTCTGCGCCCTCCCCACACACATTTGCGATCATACCCCTCCCGCATGCTCATGCACAAACTTAAAACTTAACCCATATGGAGCAGTGGTGAGAGGTCCCCATTGCTCTGTATGGGAGCAAAATGTCTAAATTTTGCCACAAATCCGGGCCTGACTGCAATATTGAGTATATGGAGCATAATTGCAGGAATATGAGATGAAGAGACACAGTCAGAGGCTTTAGAAGAGAAGGTGACAGCTAGAATGGTTAGAATGTGTAAGATAAGAGAATCAAACATTGTAGATTATTTAGGGTAGAATAGTTAGAATGTAAATTATAATGCATAGTACATGATTATTAGTGTTCATGAAAAAAATCGTTAATAGGAAAAGGACACTACAGCATAGAAAGATAAAATATTATAGTGCATGGAATATACTGCATGGCAACAATATGGAAAAGAGTGGCTATTGTGCAAAAAAAGTATCATTTGAAAGGGTAAAATGCTAAGAATGTTACACAGTAGCTGAGGTTGAAAAAGACATGCTTGTGAACATAAGAATAGCTTGTGTGAGTGGGACAGAATGATTAGAAAGTATAGGATTAAACACAGTCATTGTTAACATATGTTCTATAATGGAAAATGACTGGGAAGATTAATATTTTATATATAAGCAAAAACACATGCTATATCACCTCTGAAATTCCATCACTGAATTCCTCTGTCTGGAGCTCTCCCTCAGTCCCCCCACAACTAAGCTCAGCCTCATGGAGCACTAGCATAGCATCTGAATAAATATTTTTACTTTTCTCCTATACTTGGAAACAGGGTCGGACTGGGGGGTGCAGGGCCCACCGGGGCTCCCGCCCCAGGGGCCCTGCAGGTGCCCCAGCTGCGTCCCCTAACCCCCCCCAGGGGCCCCCCTAACCCCCCCCCGCAGGGCCCCCGCCTGACGTCCTCCCCGAGCGCGTATAAATTGAACGCGTCGGTAGGGGAAGCGCCGGCAAAGGTCGGACTGGGCCGCTGGGGCCCACTAGGGCCGGGGCCCACCAGGATTTTTCCCGGTGTCCCGGCGGCCCAGTCCGACCCAGCTTGGAAATATATGTGTGGGGAAGTGCAAGGACATAGAACATGTATTATATGTGGTAGGAAGGCAGTTTAAAAAAAGCCTATTGGTTAATGATTGTAGAATGATCATGTTTTATTTGCTGTATATAGTGGCATCATATTCTGTGGATTACAGCCTAAGGCCCCTATTACATTCACATGCTATATTTAATATTATCAGGAGCCAATTAACTTGCCTCATATGATCATGTGGCAAAGGGGCATGCCTCCAATACACAAGGGACCAGTTCCCTGTTGCATTTGCCTTTAAGTGCTGGTACTTTTTTGTTTTTGGCTCATCCAGCTTGGGGGAGTTTCATCTCCCCCAGAAAATTGTGCACCAGGTTACTTTACTTTAGAGGCCCAGGGGTGCCCGTGAATGTTTGTGGATAGATAAACTCTAGGCAGAGTCACTATGGTTACTAAAGCAAATAAAGTTATGTCTTGTATTAAAAAAGGGCATTGACTCAAGGGATGAAAACATAATTTTGCCTCTTTATAGGTCCCTGGTAAGGCCTCACCTTGAGTATGCAGTGCAGTTTTGGGCTCCAGTCCTTAAGAAGGATATTAATGAGCTGGAGAGAGTGCAGAGACGTGCAACTAAACTGGTAAAGGGGATGGAAGATTTAAGCTATGAGGTTAGACTGTCGAGGTTGGGGTTGTTTTCTCTGAAAAAAAAGGCACTTGCGAGGGGACATGATTACTCAGTACATCAGAGGGGATTATAGATATGGGGAGTATATTTCTGCATAGAAATGAACTAGGGGCCACCCCCTAAGACCTGAAGAAATTTTATTTTAAGCAACATAGGTGGTTCTTCACGGTGAGGGCAGTGAGGTTGTGGAATGTCATTTAGATTCCGTTAATACTTTTAAGAGTGGCTTGGATGACTTGTTGAACAAGTATAATATCCAAGCCCAATATTATAATTATCAAACTATAGTGTTCTCAAGATCTACAGTTAATTGGTACATGTATGTGTATATACAGTTTATATATGTAACTATCTGTATAGGTATGTGTATACATGGGGAGAGGTTCAACTTGATGGACTTGATGGATGGTAAATATGTAGCATGGAATTTAACAGTTAGGGAATCCAGACGCTGAGTGTTTGGAATAGCATGAATAGTATACTCAGAATGCCTTAAACAGACATCTTTTCAAAACTAAGCTTCATTCTACTAGAAAGAACTGACTTTAGGACATGAAAAATTTGACAGGAGATAAAAAGGCAGAATAGTTGGTGAGGGCCACTTGCCTTTTAAACACTGTGTTGCCATCATTTTTTTACCTTCCCAGGCATTCCCTGTGCCTATTGAAGCTGGGTGCATGTACAGTACAGAAATGGGTGACCTCTGTGTAATGATTAAAATTGCCCCTGAAAGTAACTCAGAAAAGTATTTAGCATATACAGGGGTGCTTGAAAGTCTGTGGAAATTTTTCTGTAATGAAGAAAATGAAGAAAACCTAGTTAAAAAAATGAAACAGAAATGATTATATTTGGTCATGCATTGATTGAAAAAATGATCCAATAACATATCTGCATGTGGCAAAAGTAAGTGCTCTCTGTATTTGGTGTGACCCCTTGTGCAGCAATAACTGCAACTAAATGTAACTGTGGATCAGTCCTGCACATCGACTTGAAGAAATTTTAGCCCATTCCTCCATACAAAGCAGCTTCAGCTCTTGGATGCTGGTGAGTTTCCTCACATAAACTGCTCACTTTAAGTATTTGTACAACATTTAAATTGGATTAAGCTCAGGACTTGGCCATTCCAGAACATTCACTTTATTCTTCTTTAACCATTCTTTGGTAGAACGACTTGGGTGTTTAGGATGGTTGTCTTGCTGCATGACCCACTGTCTTTTGAGATTCAGTTCACGGACAGATGTCTTGACATTTTCCCTTAGAATTGATTGTTCCATCAATGATAGCAAGCCGTTCAGGCCCAGATGCACAAAACAAGCCCAAACCACAACACTCCCACCACCATGTTTCACAGATAAGGTTCTGATACTGGAATGCAGTGTTTTTCTTTCTCCAAATATAATGTTCCTCATTTAGGCCAAAAAGTTATATTCTGGCTTCATCTGCCCACAATACATTCTAGTATGCTTGTGGTTTGTCCACATGATCTTTAGCAAACTGTAGACGGTTAGCAATATTTTGGGGGGAGAGTAGTGGCTTTCTCCTTGCTACCCTGCCATACACACCATTGCTGTTTAGTGTTCTCCTGATGGTGGACTCTCCAATGTGAGAAAGGCCTTCAGTTGCTTAGAAGTTACCTTGGGTTCCTTTGTGACCTCTCAGACTATTAGATCCCTTGCAGTTTGAGTTATCAACCTTTTCCAGCTTTATGGGCATCAACAACTCTTTCTGAGGTCCTCAGACACCTCCTTTGTCTGAGCCATGATACACATCCACAAATGCATTGCATGTGTGATCAGGCTTTGCTGGATCCCCATTCTTTAAATATAACCGGGTATCTCACTCACACCTGATTGTCATCCCATTGACTAAAAAACACCAGACTCTGATTTCACCTTCATATTATATGATGATCCTAAGGATATGCAGATATGTTATTGGATCATTTTTTCAATAAATAAATGACCAAATATAATAATTTTTGTTTAATTGGTTTAACTAGATAATAACACTGCCAAAACCTGCCGTTTTTTCCTCAGCAATATTGCAAAGATAAACCCCTTTCTTTCACAAGTAACAGCTAAAACACTAATCCATGCCCTTATCCTTTCCCGCTTAGATTACTGCAATCTCCTACTAAGCGGCCTCACAGACTCCCACCTCTCTCCCCTGCAATAAATCTTAAACTCTGCTGCCAGGATCCTCCTGCTCTCTCTGAAGAGGGAACCTGTTCAGCCTCAATTAAGCTCTCTAGCATTGCTGCCTGTTAAGCAAAGGATAGCATACAAAATCCTTCTGCTAACATTCAAAGCCCTTCACTCCTCTGCTCCTCACTACATTTCTTCACTGGTCTCTCTGCACGTTCCTGGTTGTCTCCTCCACTCCTCTCAGAGCCTCCGTCTTTTTACACCATCCACACCCACTGCACTCTCTCGTCTTAAACCTTTCTATCTCGCTGCTCCTTACCTCTGGAACTCTATCCCTGAATCCCTCCGTAGGGAACACTCACTCATTCTCTTTGAGAAAAAGCTCAGCTGTTACCTTCTGGAGCACTAAAACATTATTTTGCCCAGTCCTGCGCTTCAGGGCAAATGCCCATACCTGATGCACTCTTACCTTCCAGTTTGTGCCTGTATGTTACCCAACCACTTAAATTGTATTTATAAATAAAGTTATACATACATACATACATACATACTTTTAAGACTTGTTTGAAAATCAGATGATGTTTTAGGTCACATTCATATAAAATATAGAACATTTTAAAGTGTTCATAGACTTTCGAGAACCACTGTAGCTGTAGCTGTAGCTGCTGATCCCGTATGTGTTACATGTAATGTAGGCATTATAAAAATTAAATGCTATTTTACTTGCTTTCACTGAACTAAAGGATGGGGTGATTTCCTTATGTATGATATAGATAACTGATTTTAAAGATGTGAGCAGCAAAATCAAAGTAAAATGTAATATCCAACATGTGTATCTGGTATGTAGGAATGTGTGGTACAAGTAACAATAAGAAGTACAACCCCCTGACATGGTTACACAGTAATTTCCAAGAATCCCCAGTCTCCTGGTGCTCAGAGAAGCTGCGATGTAACTAAGCCAAGATGTTATTTAATTTTACTTGGTCACATCAAAGAAAGTAAAATGAAGATTAATATTTCATAAGGTTGAAGAGGAAAAGACCTTTTTTTTTTTAGTAAACTTGTGATTATATGCTCCAAGCAGCGTTCAACAGAAAACTGGGATTTTGTTTTTTTTATTTTTAAGGAAGGAGAATAGAAGCAGCACAAAAGCATAAGTTCTGCAAAAGGCAAAAGCCTCTCATACTCCTTAAGAAAGTCAGTGTCAGCATCTGGCTGATCAAGTAAGAATGTAGGACCATCCCACTCCCAGGCACACAGGCACACAGCTCCATGTACATTCTGCAAGCTTCCAGGAGCCAGGGAGCCACACGCAGCACAAAGGTAAGATGAACATATTCATTTGCAGATTTCTGTGCAAGCTTTTCCCTTACAGAGGCAGCAATAAGATCATGTTATTGTTCATTGCCTGTACACTCAATTGCTGGATGCCCTTCTCCACAGCTTCAGTGCAGATTATCCTCCTTATCCGATCACCCTGTGCTTAGACGACGTGTTATCACTCTTATTCTCTTTCCCACTCACCAGAAACATTAAAACAGAGGCTGGAAAGGGGGATGGAGCATAGAATTTACTAGCAGAAAATCCTATCTGTTCCTTTCTTGCATGTTTAAGAAGAAAAACATAATGTCATTTTACCTTTTTTTTTGTCTGTGTCTGTGGATATTGGGCTGTTTTTAGTGGCTTGATCAGAAATGTTAAAAATATAAAGACCCCTTTCAGGGCCCCCTAATAAGAAACATCTGATTGTAAGGGGTCCTTTGCTTAGGGAAGCACAGGGGTTTTCTATGAAATAACTGTTAATGTATAAAAGGGAGAGTATTTTCGGCTGTGACACATTTGTATTAATGTCCCCTGAAGGCATTCCTTGGCACAGAAGGGGGTAAATGAGCAATTCCGAATGTAACATGCAGGAATAGCGGAAGGCAGTGCTGTAAGAGGGGAGGTATGAAGTGTGCTGAACTGGCTTTCCTAACAAAGAGGAAACTTTGGATTTATATTGTGGGCTGTGGGGATTGTCTTACATTTTCCTCTCCTTGCGCACGCCTGCTTCAGCTCCCACACTCCTTTCCTTTACTTTGTGATCAGCTTTTCTCTTTCTTATTGTTCTGGGGGATATTATGCATAATCATTTTCTTTTTTTTTTTTTTAGAATTGCAAACTTTGTTTTCAGATTAGAATTAATCTGACATTGTAACATAGAATAAAAATACACAGATTCCCATTTTCCTGCTTACCACATAATGAAGCCCTAATGGAAGAGCTCCATTAAATATAATAAGACAGACTAATGCAATTAGCATTATTCCAATTAGCAGCGAATGAAATGCAACCAAACATTGTGCTTTTTTTTTTTTCACTTTCATTGAAGTGGAGATAAAGTTATCTGGGTGAAATGTTCTATTGTACCGGTAATTGTTGGGGTGTAAAATATCTGAAATCCATGTGATGTTTTACAACAGTAAGCCAGGAGATACTCTTACTATTGCGTAAAACAGGAAGTAAATGATAAAATCTCTTGTAATTTTGTATACAGGACCCTTTATCCAGAATGGCCAGGACCTGGGGTCTTCCAGATAAGGGATATTTCCATAATGTAGATCTCCTTACTGCCTATTAAAAATAAATGTCAGCATTAAATAAAGCCAATGGAATTGTTTTGCCTCCAGTAAGTATTAATTCTATTTTAAATAGGATCAAATACAAGGTACTGTTTTATTATTAAAGAGAAAAAGGAAATTATTTCTGGATAACGGGTTTCCGAATAATGGGTCCTATACCTGTACTACTCATTATAGCATTGCCCCGGAGTGAACAGGTACACAGGTAATTGGACTACATAACCAAGCCCAGCACCTTAGAAAAGGTAGGGCAGCAGTTTCAAGGGGTGGCCAATGGGAGCCAATAATAAAAATAGAGAAACTTTTTAACTGCCATCCTGTCACCAGACACTTTAGACAAATACCACGGCAGAGCTGTGGGTGAGGGGAACACCCAGCTCCTAAATGCATGCCCATACCCATGTTGCAAATGCATTAATCAGATAGGTGAAGGGGTATGTCTAGGGCAGCATCACACATTAATCATCTTGTCCTGGCTGGAAACAAAACTAAGACCACAGAAATAACACCCTCATTGCTCAGGTGGGTACATTTGTCAATTTAAGATAAAGAGTTAAAATGGCAGATTGAAGCTCAGTACCTTTGCAAACCCCTATCTGCATGTACATTTGGCCCAATAAAATGCCAAAATCATCAGTACATAGTCTTAGCCTCATTTATACTTTGTAATGACTCAATCTGATTGGTCAGATGGCAGGCCTGTGAGTTTGGGGTAATCGGATAGCAGCTTGAAGCTCACACCTTTTAAATATGAGTTTATATGTATTGATGTATTATTATTATTATCCTTTAAAGCTGATATATTTCATGGCACCTTAAAATAGGGATGCACTGAATCCACTTTTTTGGATTCGTCTGAACCCCCCAATTTGGGATTGCCCGAATATTAGCGAATGCTAATTAGGTTTTGGAAGGGTTAAATCTGGGATTTTCAATTTCTGTGTTTATGTGACAAAAAAGATTTTAGGATTCGCGTTTGGTTCGGCCAGAGTCATGGATTCAAATCCGAATCCTGACGAAAAAAAGCTGAATCTGGATTCGGTACCTTAAAGTATATATACTATGTTTCATTCAGTAGTTAAGAGCAGCAATCTTCCCATCAAATATATACTGTAAATTCACACATAGGTAAATGTATTCATACCCCTTACTAAGAAACTGAACTGATTATATCTTGCCCTTTATACTCCCATAAGTTCCTTGGAATGTTTGGAAGAAAACCTTTATAACGTTGCTACAATTAAATTAGCCTTCATTATTTACCTTGTAATGTTTTCAAATGTAATGTTCCCATTCTGCCTATATCCAGTCTGCAATTGGGAATGTTCGTGTCATTGTCACTGACCACAAAACAGATTGTCTGAGGGCTAAGGTTTAATATGTATTGCTTATATTTATTTTCATTCCCTCTCCTATTGGTTTGCAATTCTAACTTCCAAACTTTTGCCGGGTTGCTAGGGTAATTGAGCTCTGGAAACCAGCTGAAATATCAATCCTATGAAAGACAGAACATACATAATACATATTTTAAAAAAACAGCAACCATGAAAAACAAAAACTAATTGCAAATTGTCTTAAAATCTCTAACCTCTAGAGATGAGGAAAGTAGATCTGATTTTCCTATTCAGGCAAATAGAGACAGACTAAAGGATAAATGCAAGATAAATTAAATGTGCTTTTTTTACACGTTGTCATAAAAAATACTATAAAAATACTTGGTGCAATAATATTGACAGACAGACCCCCACCATCCTTCAGAGGTATGCCCACGTTCATCCTCCTTCTTGCTTGCATCTTATGGAGTGTGTCTCTTATGGGCCCCATGGGGTGCACCACGGTAGTTACTCATTGCTGATGCTGTTTCTAACTAACTTTTAGGTTGAAAAAAATCTAAAAAAAAGACTCTTGGGGCTGATAAGTGCCCTTTTTGTAGACCTAGATGCTTGATTTAGGGGTCTAAAGGTGGCGATGTAGCCAAGTGAGCGGATCTTCTCCAGGCTAGAATCCAGGCTAATTCGGTCGTTTGGCCCTGGGGCCAAATGGTCAAATTATAATAACAAATAACAAAGTCGGTTCAGGAACCGCATCAACGAGCCGGTGCGGTCCCCGATCCAACTAAATTTTTTAACCTGTCCGATATTGATATCTGCCTGATTTCAGGCCAGATGTCAGTGAGGCAGGCACGTTGGTGCCCCTACACAGGCTGATTAGCTGCCGAATCGGTCTAAGGGACCAATATTGGCAGCTAGAATTGTCCCCTGTATAGCCACCATAACTCATTATTTTCGGAAAGTTAAAGGCGGTTCGAAATAAAACTATGTGTAAATACTCATAGTTGCATATATCTTGGGCTGTTTTTCAGATCGTCCTCTTTGTCTGTATGTGCCCAGTTTTAGTTGAGTTAATTTGTTCACAGTGCCACATCATACTCCACATGTGCTCTTCAGATTTCTGGCTTATAGATTCTATAAACAACCCTGACTTTGGTAGCCATTTTATTATAACCTAGACCTTCCATAGCCTTTATGAGCTGATGTTCTGTGGGGTTATATGTTTCAGTAATGTACCTTTTGAGGACTGTGCAATGGATATTAAAGTTGCGGCTTTTCTGTTGCTTTGTAAAATGTAACACATCCATTCTACACTACTTTTAATACCTGGTATCTCGCTCTTGCTGAGTTCAACAGGGTATTTGCTTATCATAACTTAGATTCCAAATAAAGCCCACCTGCTTATCTTATAATACTGATACTTCCTGAAATGGCTATTCCAATATTGTATACATGTGACAAGACACAAATGAGTTGTACTAACAAGCCTGTTAATATTTATCCTTAAACCAGTTTATTACTTCAGTACCCCAAGTTCAGTTCCTACCTTGTATTATGCCTTTTTTTACATTCTTAACTCACAATTCTTAACTCATAACTGCACAACTTTAGTTTTCAGCTTTCCTAGTAACTTTGCTCTGCAGTTGACAGTTAATGAATGGACACCATAACAGCACTGATTAGAAATACAGTTTCGCAATTACAGCGGTTGAGCAACATAACATTTCTAACACACTATGATAACTAATTGGTTTAGGAGAATGCTCCTATTATCAGTCTATTTTATGTGGCATTGTGGTATGAAGATTAAACACATGCTAATCTCTCTAATGCCTCTGAAAAAACCTTAAAATGGGAATGTTAGTAAATATTCATGAAGTCTTATTGAGTGCAACCTAATGCAGCAGAGAAATTCTGCTTAGAAATATGGTTTGTTTTCTCTTTGTATGCCACTCAGGGTTTAGGAAGGATACTTTGATTAACATACACTGCAGGAACTAGTTCCGACGTATGAAGATACTATTCAATGCACTTCCTATTCTACAGATACACATAACAAATAAGCTTGCAATTTATTCCTGGACTGTAAAATAAACTCCTTAGCTTCCTCCTTTTGCCAACACACTTCCAAGCTTTTGAAGTCCATTTTTCCTCAACTGGTTTATAAGCAACATACAATATATTTATTAATCTACTATTTGGTTAGGTTTGCCACCCAAGTGCAAAAACCTGTGCCTAGGGTGCTAAGTGAAGGGCAGGGTGCAAAGTGCAAAAAAATGACAATATGGGGCACATCTACTAAGCAATTTTGAGATAAAGTCAGATTTTTTTTTACTTCTAGATAATTTCGAGATTTAGAACAAAACAAATTTTAGTAAATGTGCCGCTAAGTGTAAATGACCCCTTAATCTACAATGTTTGTGTTTCATCAGTTGACAGTTTTCTATAGCACCTCATAATGTCTAATTGTCCTCAAAAGTCCCTCACCAACATAGAGAACCCACCCTGTGTCCCCAGAATGTATTATGTATTATGTGCTTTACTGGAAAATTTGTGAAACTGTTGAAAAATGTGTGAAACAGCAAAAAGATTCACAAAATTTGGCTACATCTTTTAGGTAATTTCATCCAAAGGAAACATGGGGCCAGTAAATACATAGCAGTTCAACAAGGAGAGAACATTTGCAATATACGCTGATAAAAACACTCCATAAGTACAATTATTGTGTTATCACCATGCATGAAATATTCACTTGTATCACAAATACCTGCATTCATACAGTATATTTGGTGATGACATAGTGATAAATGTATAGTTTCTTTATAAAGAGATCAACACAAAATGTGAAGCTGTTCCAGTAAATGTCAGGGGAGACATAAGGGGCTTGTGTATGGAAAAGTATGTAGGCGTAATTGTAAATGACTGATGTCAAAACAGGGCTCAGTGTAATGCTGTAGCAGAGGGGCCTAGCAGGTTTTCTTGCATATATTTAGATTAGCAGAATTCAAATGTAGTCTTGTCTCTGCACATTTGTAACAGTCCTTCTTTTAATATGGAATAGCTTCTTGAAAACACATTTATAAACGTGGAAATGATACACTTGTAAAGGTTTGTGAAATTGTGGCAAATGGTGGTTGAAATACAAGGCATTCACATAAAAGCATATGCAATGTAGTTTTCCAGAAACTAATGGCAACATTAGATTATTTCCAGATTTATTTATTTACTCACTGGGCCACAAATGGTGCAATTTTTTTCATATTGGAGGGCCCATGCTTCCTTCCCCAAACAAATCTTCCTACTCCTACCAGGCCACTGCCCTGCTCTCCATTCACGTTCCCCACTCCCTGCCACTTTCTCTCAGGCAGGAGATCGGCTGGGGAGGGAGGAGTTACTTCAGCTATAGAGGAAGCAGACCCCACAGTCCAGGCCCCCTGTCCCCAGGCCCCCCCATTACACCACTGTACTACCAACAGTTGCCGCCCCAACAATTTACTTTGCCATTCACAGTTACATGCACACTAGAGGCACTATGATTAAAGAAGAAGGAAAGTCACAACCACTTGGGGGCACTAAAAGTTAGGTACCCCCCCCCCCCAGTGATTTCATTCACTTACCTGATACCCCAGACCTGTGCTCCTATTAGCAGAAAACTGCACCTTACTTTTAGCACCCCCAGCAATAGATATTATAATATTATAATTTATCCTTATCTTTTAAAAGCCAGTCAACTGCCTGTGTACAGTATTTTGGCAAGTGGGAGAAAACCTATATACACCTATATATATATCTACCCATATATAAATGATTTGTAGCAGTGTTAGCACTCACATGATTTACACAAAAGAGTTCAATGAATCAAAAGAGAGGTTTATTTATCCAGTGTTTTGGTTCCACATGGAATCTTTATTAGGGAAAACACTGTGCTGTTCCTGTGTGGAACTGAAACATCGGATAAATAAACCTCTCTTGTGATTCATTGGAGTCTTTTGTGTAAATCCTGTTAGTGCTAACACTTCTACAAATCATCCAGATATAATTTTGCTCATGCACCCAGGCTGTGCACTCACCCATTATTAATATATATATGTATGATACAGACATTCAGCTACCAAGAAATGCCCCCCCCCCCATTGAATAAAACAAGGATTGTTTGTCCATATATTGCAATATATATTTAAGCTGACCAATTACATCAAAATTGTGGTCACAGGCTCATTGCACAACTTCCCCTCTTTTTGCTATAGTATATACAGAAGCACTGGTCAGCTCCTTGTTGTCATTAGTATGTAGTATGCATTGTTTTCTCTTCTGCTATTGAAATGCTACACAGTTAGCTGCATAAAGACCTAAATCTTGATATTCAATAAAGTTCCTGTTTACATCCTCCTCCACCATTTTAGCAAGGGCCCATCTGAGTGCAAGAGTGTAATGCCTGCTTTACTGGGAGTTGCTGGAAGTAGCACCTCACCTGACTGGGTACAGGGCAGGTAAAGGTTAAAACACAGTGTCCACTGTCCGAAGTAACACAGAGTACATATTTTTATTCCAGAACTAGGTCTACAGTACACCCTGGATGCCAGTGCTTTTGTACCACTTAGTGAATTTGGGCCCAGGTTGAAAGTAAATGACGCCATATTAGTGTTTAACTGTATGTAATATATGCTATTTCATGTAAATGTATCCATGTATATAATCATTTCTATGGCCACTTCATTTGTTAAATGCATCCAGATGCTGACACCACATTAATACAGGTTTTTGAAAGTGGGTAAGAACCACATGCCAGTTTTTTTTCTGAAGACTGCAACAATATGAATCATTTTGCCTGTAAATCTTAACCACCAGCATATTATTCTCGCCATTGAGTGGAAACACTGCTGGTCAGTGGCCTGGTCATGGAGAATGTGTGTTTGAACAGAGCTGTTTGCTCAGTGCACATGTTCATTTCTGTCCTTCCAGTTGTGCTGATGCAATTCCTTATAGATCTAGCCACCAGATAGCAGCCCATTTCTTGCAAAGTACATTTCATTTGCAAGCCATGATAATTTCTGTGGTGCTCTTTCTTTTGAATGCAAGTTCTGTGGGTTAGTTTTATAAGAACTGTATTCCTCTTTTCAGTATTTCTTTGTACATTACAAATACTCATGTTAGCTTTTTGTGAACTGCTTATATGTACATAACACAGAATGGTACTCGGACAGAGTATCATGTATATTATTTGGCCAATTTCTCATATAATAGTTTTAACTCTATTTACACATATAGGCTATAAGATTTATATATTCCACTCATTAATTCTCAAGTTTAGTAGCAGATTTTGGCATGGAAATGTTTCTGAATAGCACATAAGGTACACACTGAGAAATGCTTCACTCAGAAGTGAGTGTTAAAGTATTTCCGTCTTTGTGATTTGCCATATTGGTAACATGGGCCAGTGTTTTATTGAAGTCTACAAAAGAAATCTAATTTTAAATTGGCAGAGTAAGCAGTAGCTCTGCTCCTTCTCATTAATACATATTACTGAGCTGCCCTGAACATGTTAACTCAAGTATTAGAGTAATGACTCGTGTTTGGATCAGGGGTGCCCAAGAGGTAGATCGCGGTCTACAAGTAGATCACTTTAAAGCAATAGCAACACCAAAAAATGAAAGTGTATACAAGTAATTACGATATAATGTACTGTTGCCCTGCACTGGGGGCAGCTGGTGAGTTTATATAAACAAAGCTGCTGTATAGCCATGGGGGCAGTCACTGAAAGGCGAAAAGGGTCAGGTTACTTAGCAGATAAAACACTATTGTATTCTACAGAGCTTATCTGTTATCTGCTATGTAACCTGTGCCTTTCCTCGTTTTTCCAGCTTGAATGGCTTCCACCTTAGCTACATGGCAGCTTATTATATAAACTATAGTAGCATTTCTGTAACACACAAACAACAGTGCATTATATTTTAAGTTTTGTTAAGGCAGATCTCATAATGGAAGCCAGTTGGCAAGTAGATCACAGAGTGACAGTCTGGGTACCCCTGTGTTAGATATATCCCTCACCAGCTATGTACCAGTATGTTGCATTGAAAATCAGCAATACTGAAACAGTCTGTCTTCTAGTATGGATATATGGCCAAAGGCACCTTCAACGATAATTGTAATTTGTATGGCTCTGCTTTTGGCTCCATAATGGGTTAATGTCTGTTTTGAGGCAATGCTATGTTTATAGCATGAGAATTATGTTTCAAGAATGTTTTACCATACCCTAGCCTTCTGGTTCCTCTGGGGACTTCTGGTGTTTCAGTATCTTGGAATTTGTGGCTCTATCAGAGCTGTTCAACCTGTGGATCATATAGCATAGTTGGGCACAGAGACATAAAGAGCTGATTTCTTTGTATCCAATCATAGTTTGTAAAAACAAGGTGGAAAATTCTAAATGTGAGGATTTTAGAAAAATCTACTCACAATATAGTGCAGATTTTTCCATTAATAATTAATGCTGGCATTCTTTCCAGTTTGCCTCTTGTCATTTTGTCCTGAAATGATCATCCAGTTTTAAGACAACAACTAAGGAATCCATGCATAATATTAAGCTTCTTTTAGCTTTCCATCTGCTCGGAACCCAGGCCCAGTCATATTGCCATGTTTTGCTGGTGACAAATCAGAATAAAGGGAGGAATAGGCATTAGCCTGTCTGCATACTTCTACTGTGGTAATTAAGCCTATCTACTCTGCCTCTAGTGTGCAATACACTTATATATGTGCATGCAGGAGGTGAATTGTCTCTTCTGGCTATGACTGGAAGCACTACCTGAACACTACCTATTCTTAAAATCAGGAATGTCTGAAGCTGATTTATGCTTTATTGAAACTGACTTATAAGGCACACAGTTGTGGGCCTAGATACATTATAAAAATCCAGGCACAGGATTTTTATACCATGCCCACTTTTTGGCCACTCTCCCCATTGCTATACACCCATTCAACATCACAGCCACATATGTTAATCTTAATATATTCCTTTCTACTGCAACAAAAAATCTGAACGTTTGAAGGATTAAGGAGGAGGGATCAGGTGACAGGAGATCACCTTCAACGACTGGAGGCCCAGTTGCCACGAGGATAGCCAGGGACAACTTTCAGATGCAGGGACGTTTGCCGGGGTCAGTTTTCCATGGGGACAGGGAATCTGAAACTGGGTCAGTTCCCCTGAAACGGGGACTTAATGAATTGCATCTGGCTCTATGGGAAAATCTGGCATTGATTGAGGAGATAAGTTTTTCTCATTAAATTAAATCTGACCCTTTATCTGTTTTTTGAGTTGGCATATGTGACTGCAGCTCCATACACCCTACAGTTAATCTGACCCTATCCAATCAGCTGGCTACAATCAAAGAGCAAAAAAAAATACTAAAGTGTGAAGAATTTATATTTTCCCAAGACAAATAGCACAGAGGTGGGTGTGAAAAGGCCATGCGGAATTGCCTAATACATTCTGGGACAAAAACCACTGTAACTGCTTTCATTTTACAGTATGTCTCTATGTTGTGAGAAATCCCAATCCAGAGGTTTGTTTTGGGAAACAAGAAAATGCAGGTTATTGAGCCAAAGGGAGTGAATTAAAAGTATTTAGGAAAGGAGTGGCTCAGCTGGCAACAGCACTGAGCAACAAAGCAGCAAACTCCTCATGACCTAAAGGAAGTGACTTTGTTTATTTGCATAAGGCCATAAACATACATGATTATATCTAACTACATATATCCTCATTTAGAGGAATAATATAAGAACAGCTCTGCCATGGTTTATGGTGAAATACGTATTTATGTATAAGAAAAGAGGGGAATATTGCTAATGAAGAACATTCATGTAGCGTGATCTGTACCAGAGATGTCGTTTGCAAATTGACAAGCAGGTGATGATGACAATGCTCTTACCATTGTGATAATAATGGGAATAATGTATCTAATACCTTAACAGTTCTTTGAGGCTTGAATATGTATAAATGCATTATTTTTTGCTGTGCATGCAATACCTCATTTGGCATCATTTTATGTTTTTTTCTGTACAACATATAAGTATATTTAGGTTTCTACAGCTCCAGCTATGTCTATGGAAAGCCGTTAGTTGCTGCTATGTATGTGCCTATAACATTACTGACTAGTGGGGCGCCACCTAGGAAAAGATATGTTTACCACCTAGAAGTTCACGTTTTTCAACAAATACAAATAGATAATTAGATATTATTGCACAGTGGCTCTAATTCCTCTATGGGATACCCCCTTAATCTAAAATGATTGAAAACATACATTTTTGATGGTTGTATTCGCTTCTCATACCATATATATAATTTCCATATATGCTGTGTTAGAATAATAAGTAGGGAAAGTGGAGTGCTGGAAGATTTTGCAACTAATGACAAGTGACAAGTATCCTCAAAAGTAAGAGAAACCCTCCTGAATCCTAAATATCTACTAACTTGTGACAACTCTAAATACTGCAGTTATTCTGCGCAACTGACAACATTTTTGCAGTGAATGTATTTTTCATAGAAATCTCCAACTGAGTTATAGATTGAGTTGAAATGGGAGCACCCAGTCCAACTAGACAAATCTGACCTTCTATAGGCAGTGCTGGAACATAACACATATGGTTGCCTCACCCAATGCCATTGTCTCATCGGGCCCAGACTACGTCATTCAGATAATGTACATTCCATTGAATAAACATAATGTGAGTGCTGGAGTGGTGATGCAATTAAAAATAACAGAATTTTCACAAGAAATTATGTACGAATGTGGTTCACTTCCAAACTACAGACACCCAAGGAAAGGAGAGTTAACATAAATTAATTTTGAGGGGCTGTTGAGGGCTTCTAGTTCTAAAAAATACCATTAGCATCCTAGCTTTTTTTGTCATTGAGAAAGCAGAGACAAGTTTTAAAAGTTGAACTTTTACAATTGTGGGAAAGGCTATTTAACACACAACTTATGGACATGGACAACTTATCTCTTTTCTGTCAACACTGTAGAGAAAATGACTGAATATCTGCAAGATGTTTAGTTCTCTGGGAAAATCTGCGTAACCATTATTATTAGTTTCTGCTTCAAAGGAAATGGTATATGTAGGGTTTATTTAATTATATATGTTCCCTAAAGTATATTAGTATATGCTATTCTGCCCTGGGCACCTTACATATCTACAAATAGTTTTACTTCCTGAGTCTACAGGGATTTCATATCTCAGACCCCCCACCCTAAAATAACAATTGGCCTGAGCTATTGAATCCCATAGGGGATTATATGTAAAATGTCCAGATTCATATAATGCATATATAAACTTTATTGCTTATTTTATGCTCCTTTTTATGCACTGAAAACAATAAACTGTAGTGCATAATTTTCTATGTCAGCTTCTTTAGCCAGTAGGTGAATATTACAGGAAGGTGACTTTCAGTTTTCTGTGGGATACAAACCTAACTACACCAGTGCCTACCACATTCTGCTTTTTTTGTGACTATAGTTTCCTGTGGTTTCTATCTATTTTGGCAGAGCTGTATTCACAGACACTTCTGTCCCTTCTGCTGAGAAGCTTTTATTCCAGCTTCTTTCATTTCAAATTGGGTAAAATATAGGCTTTTATTAATAGCAACTTTTTATATTGATAAAGTGAATACATTGCATTTATTCTTGGCTGAGATCCTATTTTATGATAATGCTGGGTATTATTATTTTTGAGGAAGATATTTACTCCAGTGATATATATATATAGTAATTCCTTATCTCTACTTTTCTTCCTCTGGAACTAAATTTGGTTTTGACCATGTTATATAAATTTTGATAAAGACTCTTGATATTTGTTGAAGGAAATGAACAGGAAACTCCCTGGTTTTGATGATTCATGCCTTGTTTATAAATCTGTCCTTACACTGGCGAGTATTTATGCAGCTGTGGGGCTTGTCTGAATACCAGATATGTTCTGTAAGATGCTCATTGTTGCTGGACACAAAATACAAATATAAAATAGGCACAGTTATGCAAATATGGTGCACCCCAAAGCTAGCTTTAAAGGGAAACTACAAACCATACATTAAACCACACATTTTAAATATAAAGTTTATCCAGGTTCAGTGCAAATGGCAGAAATAAGTTTGACATTTATGAATTGTTGTTTCTGAGTTGGGTGGCAGCAGGTTTAGGTTAAACTAGTGACAAATATATGAAACAACAAATTATCTCTGAATATTATGCTATTAACCATGAGCACAATGGTGTGATGGTGATTTTGGGTTGGTAGGAGACAGACTAGGGGTGCCACATTTTACTGTAAAAGGTTTCAGCTTACCTATTTCTGTAATCTTTTATCCCTATTACATAAGAACAAAAGTGTTTTTGAGTTTTTTCATCATTCGATACTGAAGTGCCCCCATCATTGCTGACTGTGCCATCTATTCAAATTCCATATGAAAGCCCTGCTACCCTGTTCCAGTGAGAAAGGCATTCCAGCATATTGCAAGGCTGTCTGGCCATGTCCCTTTTTACCCTGGCGCTGATTGCCAGCTTGGAGCATGCACAATGAAAGCCAGGGCCATATCTGCTATCTCATCATCACTGTCACCTACATCACTGTGATACTGTAATACTGCAATAGGCTTCCATATCCTGGCAATTACTGATTTGCATTACAATAACCCACATGACAGGAACATTTTCTGTGATTCCTATCATGTACAATAATGAAGAAATTCTTACGCCAGAGACATATACAGAAATAGGACCCTGTTACCAGAAAGCTGTTATCCAGAAAGCTCTGAATCACAGGAAGGCCCCCATAGACTTCAATCATATAATTCCATTTTTTTAAATATTTCCTTTTCCTCTGTAATAATAAAACAGTACCTTGTACTGGATCCTAATTAAGATCCTGTCAGGTTTATTTAATGTTTACATTATTTTAGTAGACTTAAAGCATGGAGATCTAATTTACGGAAAGATCCCTTATCCAGAAGACCTCAGGCCCTGACCATTCTGGATAACAGGTCCCATACCTGTATAGGCAAACAGAATTTCACCATGTGCTCCACTCGCTCCATGATTGTTTGAAGCATTTTTCTACCAGGAATCAGTTCCTATCTCCCAGCTGTATCCCAACGGAAGGAAATAAGATAATAACAATTTTATGCAATATCTTTTTTTAACTATTATAGCTAAAAAACAGTGGGGAAAAATGATAATTTGCCTAGTTGTCTTTGTGGTAAATATAGAGCTTTCTCCTAAAGCTTAAATGTTTAAATCATAGAGAAGGATTGTATTTAAAATGAACTAGCCTCTCAGCATGACATGAGTTTATGGACTTAAGTTGAGAAACCTGTTTAATGTCATTTAATTTACAATCCTGTGTCATGTATAAATACACAATACACAAAAAGCACATTTATTTAATGAATGCACTGATCATTTTTCACTTGCATGGTTGCATATGTAACACTTTATAGAATGTAAACAACATATAACGACGATAGACATAGACATTATTTTATATTTTTATTTTAGCAACAAAGATAAACTATAAATAAAACAGGCTTTTTGGGATGGGATGCAAAACTAGTATTTATAATTATATAAGTGTTTCTCCTGCAAGCAAAGAGAAATTACAGTGGGAATAACCAAGCAACAGGAAAAATATTTGGGCATTAACACTGAAGAAAAATGTGACCCAAGCCAAGACAAACCAATTGGTTATTCTAATCAGCTCCCTTTATCTTAAGTAGCGTTGCACAATTTTGGGTTCAGAAGAAAGAGTTTATATGTAGCTGCAAAAAAACCTTTAAACCAACAAAATAAAAGGTTTTATTTAGATTGAAAGAGTAATTAAACAGTAGAAACCTCTATCCTCAGGTCTAGTAACATGAAAGGGTTTTTCTATGTATGTATGTATGTATATACTGTATATACTTGTGTATGAATAATATACTGTTATTTTTGCACAGGTAAAGACAGTGAATTTGCTTTAAAAACTCTTTTTCTTTGCAGATAAACTGCATAAAATACAACATTTTTTGGAAAGATTAACATGGATCAAATTTGTGACATTTTGTATGTGCAGGCCCTGGACAAAGAAATGTAACCTGAAAATGTATAAAATATGTTTACTTTAGTAACAAATCACGACATCTGATGTGGCTGAAACCACAAAGTGAGAGTTAAAGGGAAGGGGGGTTCACTTTTACATTAACTTTTTGTATGTTTTAGAATGTTCTCAATTCTAAGCAACTTTTCAACTGGTTTTTATTATTTATTCTTAATAGTTTTTCAGTTATTTGCCTTCTTCTTCAGACTCTTCCCTTTAAAATGGGGGTCACTGACCCTGGCAGTCAAAAAACGATTGCTCTGTGAGGCTGCAGTTTTATTGTTACTTTTTATTACTTGTTTTTCTATTCAGGTCCTCTCTTATTAATATACCAGTCTCTCATAAAAACCATTCCCTGGTTGCTAAGGTAATTTGAACCCTAGTAACCAGATAAAAAAAACACAAATAAAAAAACATGAAGACCAATTGCAGATTGGCTTCGAATATTACTCTCTACATCATACTAAAAGTTAACTTCAAGGTGAACAACCCATTTAAGGTTTAAGGTACATGGTGTATATTCTCTGCTGGAGTTTTTCAGTTGGGAGAGAAATCTCAACTTTGGTCATTTAGCCTCTTGTTTGCTAAGGGGACATATTTGTTTGGAGAGGCTACCAATATACACCTTTATATAAAAGTCTGAAATAGTCTCTACTTACACATTTACTTTAGTGAACTCTACCTGTCAATGCTAGTGACTGACTGGCACATTTTGGGCAGAAAACACTCAATGCACATATTCTTAACAAAATCTAGCACTTGCAGTGGAATAATTGGAAGTAAATGACAAACTGAACGACCTGTGTCTTGAGAGTGTAAAAAGACTGTGTCTAACTAGTAACTAGGGCCTTATTTACAGAGAAGCTCAGATGAGCACATTAAGTTAGGCAAAGTGTCAAAACTCACAATAATGAATTAGCCAAGATTTGTTGATAGATTGGAAAGGATTGCAGCAACATTCCAGCTTATAGCTACTGATAGACAAGGCATAGGAATGGCAAGTCATTCTTTACAACGTAGCATCTCGGGTCTGTTTGTTGCACCATGTGTGTCTGTGTGTGTGTCTGTGTGGTGGGAATTCACTGAATCAAAGCACCATGTGGCAGGCACTCAATCGGACACCAGGGCAGTGGTGAAGGTTAAACAGTGCGTGCCACATGGTGCTTTGATTCAGTGTTTCTCCCTGTGCTGCGGGTCTGGGGCATTGCACCCGGACCACCGATAAGGAGCAGTATTAGGAGCAATATTTTTACATTTACTGTTTTATAAAATTTTAAATACTAAACCTTTGGAAACCTGACAATTACTGAATGTTCATCTGAACAACAAAGCACTTTAGAGAGAACTAATCATTCATAAGCATCAGCCTGAACATGGTATGACTCCAACTAGACCTAAAGGTAGATATAAGCTGTTGATTCAGGCCCTTCAGACTGATTCGGCAGCTTTTCTGACAGTGTAATGAGGCCCTCTGACAGGCCTCCCCAACGATATCTGGCCAAAAATCAGAAAGATGTTGATTGGGCAGGCTTGATTTTTCTGCCAAATTGAGGGCTGCATCAACTTCTCATATCCCCTTCAGTGTAATACAATTATTTGGTGAAATGATTGCATTAGCACAATATCACCCACCTAAGGTGGGCATATCGGGCATATTGGGGGAAAGATTTATTTTCTTAGCGACCTTGCCACCGTAAGATTGCACAGGGTTCAGCTTTAGACACCTTGTCTAAAAACATTCTTTTAAAAGATGTAAACAATTCAAACTCTAACAGCAAGCAATGGCAGAAACATTTTTTGCATAGACAATGCTGTGTTTATTTTTAAATAAAATCCTGCTGACTTGCTGCTTACTGTTATGAGAGCTGGCTATCGTAAGGGAAAGAAGTAGGTATTTTTTATTGCTTTCACAGTGCTCATTAGTCCATTAAAGAAATAATGTCTATACTTATCAAAGTTATCCCAGACTCATAGGGGCACATTTACTAATCCACGAACGTCCGAAAAGCGTCTGAATGTGTTTTTTTCGTAATGATCGGTATTTTGCGATTTTTCGTAAATTGTCGTGACTTTTTCGTAACTGTTACTTTTTCGTAGCGTTACGACTTGCGCAAATTGTCGCGACTTTTGCGTAGCAGTCGCGCCGAGTACGAAAGTTTCGGATTCATTCAAGCTTCAGTATCGTGACTTTCCTTGGGCCAGGTTGGAGCTGCAGAGTGCCATTGAGTCCTATGGGAGGCTTCCAAAATCATGCAAAGTCTGAAAGTTTTGCCCGCCGTTTACGAGCGCTAAATACGAAAAAGTCGCGACAATATACGAGCAAATCGTAACGGCTACGAAAAAGTTGCGACAATTCGCGCAAGTCGTAATGGCTACAAAAAAGTTGCGACAATTTACGAAAAAGTCGCAAAATGTTCGTTTCCAATCCGAATTTTTCCCATTCAGATTCGTGGATTAGTAAATTAGCCCCATAGTTTCAGTTCTTGTGTTTGCAGAGAATAAGGAAAAGAAGAATCATTTCTGCACAGAAAATCACTTTGGCTGTAGGAATGCTGGCAGAGAAAGTGCTCACTCATAAATACAGTAGATCCTGCAATGCTTTCTATATACTGAGCATTCTTATTATGCGCACTGCTTCTTTTAACTTGAAGTTTGCTCATAAACATGTGAAGCAGCCAGCATAGCAGTTTGCTTTTTGGAAACAAAACAATCTGCTTGTGGAAAGTTACATTCATTTTGCTTTTTTGTGGCCATAGTTAATACAGGTAGTTTCTGCATATCCATGTAGGCACAGGCAGTTGGTGCCGTGGGTACCCCAACCCCCCAATTCCTGTGTGAGAAGACACCATTACTAACCCAAACCAGAGCATACAAATTGCAGGACAGTATCTGAAATAGCTGAGCTCTACCTTACTATCTTCATTGCAAATCCAATGTTTATTTTAAGAATGTACATTTAGGAAGCAACTAGAGATGTATTAAAGCTAGGAAGCTAGGGTAATTGGGATCATTTAATAATTTGCACATTCTTGCCCAGCCCTTTAATAAACTGGCAGATGTGATTTTGTATTGTTCAAAGGTTTAGAATAGCTGACTGCTGGTCTGTTTCTGCTATTTTTCCATCCAACATGTTTTAAATCCATTAATTTACTTCCCGTAAAGCCAAAAGAAGTTAACTAACAAATATTCCCAGGGAGGACACAGCTATTTCTGGAACTGCAACAAAAGCTTTTCTCTGCTGACTTTCCCTTAGAATTTGTTTCCTTGATAAAAAAGTGTATTTTAATACATTGTTTTCTGGCTTTAAAATTCAGACAAATCCATAATATTAATACTCATTTCTTACTTTGATTGTTGGACATTAATATATCTGTTTTGTACACTTAAAAATGAAACTAATATGAAAGTAATATTTAGTGACTGTAAGACATGTGCTACAAAATACAGCATTATTTTTAATATAGGTCAGTACTATATATAATTCATATTTCTTAGACAGATCCCATTACTCCATGTCATTATCAAAGCATTGTACAAATCTGATGGCAAGTCATTGGTATTTGAGCTGATTGAGCATCAAGGGAAGAACTGATCCCCCCTCTGCTTACATTGTATAGGATTATCATTTACACCAAACCAGTGACTCTTTCCAGTTTCCAGATGTCTGACTGATACAGATAGATAGATAGATAGATAGATAGACAGATAGATAGATAGATAGACAGATAGATGATAGATAGATAGATAGATAGATAGATAGATAGATAGATAGATAGATAGGTTAACATTATACAGGTATGCAAACCCATTATCCAGAATGCTCGGGACTTGGGGTTTTCCGTAATTTGGATCCCCTACCTTAAGTCTGCTAATAAAACTATTAAAACAGTAATTAAGCCTGATAGGATTGTTTTGACTCCAATAAGGATTAATTATATCTTAGTTGGGATCAAGTACAAGGTAGTGTTTTATTATTACAGAGAAAAAGGAATCATTTTTAAAAATGTGAATTATTTCATTAAAATGGAGCCTATGGCAGATGCCCTTTCCGTAATTTGGAACTTTCTAGATAATGGGTTTCCAGATAAGGGGTCGGATACCTGTAATGAAGAATGGTAGAAAGAGTATAAGGTGTAAACTAAATAAATGATTAAATAACCGTTAGTTTGAAATTTAAGTTGTTATATTGCATGTATTAAAATATCAGAGCTTTTGATGTTTCACAAGGGCATGCCCCCATTGCTACATAACAGGGTATTTTTTAAACTATAGTAGTGTTTTTGAAGCTAACAGGCACCTTCAGCAGTGGAAGGCAACAGTACATTATACTTTAATTATTTTAAAACACTTTTTGTTGTTACTGTTCCTTTTAAGGAATACGTAGAAAGGTACATGCAGCAGAATATATAAGTATATGGTCCCCAACCTTTATTACCGTGAGCAACATTTAAATATAAAAAAAAGTTGGGGAGCTATGCAAGCATGGAAAAAATTTCCCTGGGGTGACCAATAAGGGCTATGATGTGCTATTTGGTAGGCCAATGTAGACTGGCAGAATACAGGAGACTCTGTTTGGCAGTACCCCTGATCTTTATGCAAGCCAGAAATTCAAAAAGGGGAACTTGCTGCGAGGCCACTGGAAGTAACATCAAAGGGGCTGATGTTGCTCACGAGCCATTAGTTTGGGATCACTGTTCTACTCAATCATCTATCAAATGAATACAGCACACAGCAGCCTGAAGTGTACATATATTTACATGTGTCCTGTCCTGGAAGAAAATGATATCACATAGCAATCACATCTATCATATTACTTGCAAGTTTGTGTCAGCATAACAGTGTAATCCTCCAGCAACCTGCACTTTCTATCAAATAATCGTGCTCCTTAGGTTAATGGAAGAAGTGCTGAGTCGCATGGTTTAGTGCGCTGGGCACTAATAAGATAGATCACAGGCAAAAAAATAATGATTTAGTGGCCTTCGGTTAAAGAATGATCACACCAGAAACATAATGCCGATGCAAAGGTTGATCTGAATAATTGGTTAGTGACATTGATACAAACTGTGCAACCTTTCCATCACAACGTAGCACATAATTATGATTGATTCTGATGGAGGCGGTTGTACTGAAGCATGCAGGCACACTATAGTACATGGCAGATCCTTTCCAGCTGAAACGAAAGGTGATCCATCTGTATGTACGTGAGCTAATTTGTTCCAACCATACAGACTAATCAGATTCCATGCTTACAGTGCATGGGAAAACTTTGGAAACAGCAATCAAAATAAAAGTAACAATTATGCTTATACCTGTATGCATTTAGCACCAATTATGTACCCACTTACTTGGCAGTTTATAGCACAGGCTGTGGTGGGTCCCCTGCCCCCCTAAATAATTTGTTTTCCCATCCACAGCCGCTTCACACAAATGTGGCTTTTCCCATCGATCACATTCCGCCATACTAATGATGAATAATGTACTAGTAAATTATGCCTTGGCTTTGCCATGTAAGATGCCATGGCATTTTTAGGTCCTACCTTCAGTATAAGTTCCTGACTTAATAAGAAGTGGTTGAAACCGGTGCACATGTTGAGAAGGGCAAAACTCTTGTGTTGCAACTCTATAAAAATTCCATTGGCAGAAAATATTAATTGTTATGTGTTTAGATTGGATCCCATGAAATCAGAGACCCTGTCAGTGAGATGGGCTAGAATAGTCAGAGCAAAGCAGAATAATAGTGGTTTATTCTGCCACACCAAATGTAAATTCTACTGTAATAATACTTATCTTAATGTCACACAATTAGCCCCCCCCCCCCCGCGGCAAACTTTAGTGTCAAAATAAACACTCAGTATGCACCACTTGGTTCTTGAACACGGGTATTGAATAATCTGTCACTTCTGGCATGAGCATTAAAGATGGCATTAGCATCCAATTCACTAGCCGCAAGTCTGTACTGCCTATTGAAATTACTGGAATTACTGCCACGTTAGTGGTAATAGTAGCTCCAGGATTCCTTAGCAGAAGTACCAGAAGCATGTTTGGATACAAGTTCCATTAATAATTAGCATCAATAAGCAGACAACTGTGTGTCCATTCTGGCTTGAATGCACCGGCCATAAAGGAAGCTTGAGGTGTGTAACTCTGATCACACAAAAGGGCACCATTTAAGGCATTGTGAGCAATGCATTTTTTACTTTTACATTTTGATTTTTACTACATGTATGGATCCCATACATGGAAACCCAGTATCCAGAAATCTCTGGCCAGGAAGGCCATCTCCTATAGAGTCTATTTTAAGTAAATAATAAAACAGTAGCTTGTACTTGATGGTAAGCTGCATGAATCCATATTGGTAGAAAACAATCCTATTGGGTTTATTTGTCGTTTAAATGCTTTGTAGCAGACTTAAATGGAGTTCCAAATTATGAAAAGATCCCTGATCTGGAAAACCCCAGGTCAGAAGCATTCATAGATCCTATACCTGACCTGTGGTTAGGGGAAAAGTGCCAGCATTGCTCGCGTAAAAATCACTTTGTTGCTGTTAAACTTATGAATAATAAGTAATTAGTCTAAATTTAGTAAATCTGCCCTAAGTATTAAATGCAGCTGCTTTACTAAGTTCCAACCTCCCCTGTATTATGTAGTCACATCCCAGAAATATCCAGGACAATAAATAGATAAATATTATAAAGCACCCCTAACTGAGATTTGTACCCCATTTACAGTACTTTGGGCTGCTCTGGGGGACTAACCCTAAACTATGGGAAACAGTGCTCTGCCTATTCTCTTCCTCCTTATAGAGAAGGCAATTCAGTAGCTTTTGGTTCAAGATATCTTCCCTTACTTAATGTCCTTTAATATATTGATACGGGGTAGTGCAGATGATCTACCTTTTGTCTCCTGGTTCTTGTACTCTATACTTTGCCATTATGGTTCTTATTGACAATAATAAGTAACTCTAGATGCTGATCTGACACTCTGTGTATCATTATCCTAACAATATCCACCATGCTTTAGCCTTTATTACTTGTCATTGGCCATTCCCTATAGCACAAAAAAGGACTGATAATACAGATTCCTCTTAGTGGGCCAAACAGAAGCCTACATGTTTTATTTGTTAAAAGTAGATTATTATCCACCCCCAGATAATACACACAGAATAGCTCAATATGCCAAATGTGGTTTTATATCTTATATCCTGTGTAAAGCTGGCCACAAAATCATTTCATATGATTTTTGGAATGTGTATTTCATGGTGATGATTCTCAGCTAGATCTTTGTACCATAAATATGTCAGTTTGCCAACTAGACATGTTGGAGAATTTCATTTGACGATGCCCTATATCTGCCTCTGTATGTATGAGGAAGTAAAACCTTAAAAAAGCTACATTTGATAAAGAGTCACTGCTCAAAACACATTGTGGATAGCTGTAAATAAATATGGCAGCATGGGGTCAGCGTTGGTGTGCCTCTCTATACAGTATTAACATTATGAGATATAACATAGCCTAACTTGCGACAGAAGGAAATTACAGGAACTTAGAAATATTAATAACAGCTTAACCATTCCTTTGTATAGCTCCTCTTACCTTCCTGATGTTTGTATCACTTGGGCTGTTAACTTGATAAATACAATAGAAAGGTAGACATGCCTTGTATAATCACTTGCACGGTATTGGTCTCCTTGGCCTGCGGGCAAGTTAGTAGGGTTGTAATTAATATATAGGCATCTAAGGGCCTGTGCCTAGGGTGGCAGCTGTAGAAGAGTGGCCCTTGGGTGCCTATATAGATAAATACAGCAGTCGAGGAGGGGGTACCTGCTGGCTGATATTAAGTGCTTAGGGCAGCACAGGACCTAAATACAATCCTGATGATTAGTTGAATACAAAAACACTAAAGGCCAGTGTATGGCCACCTTAACAACAGTATGTGCTTTGGGCCTTTAAGTCTATATTAATCATACAACACCACAGTCTTTCCCCAGTCTCTGTGAGGTTAGAATAGATGGATGAAACCTCTATTCTATTTCTCTATTCAGAACATTTTCTTTTGAAGACAGTATATTGCTCCCGGCCATTCTCCGATATAGAGGCAGCAGTATATTACTTTGAGGGAGTTAGGGAAAATGAAGAATGCCTCCTGCATGCTAATATACCAAGAGGTAAGTGGAATACAGGCAAGCAGTCTTTGCTAATGGTTTTTTTTGTCCTTACAATTTACAGTTCGAAACACACTGTGGTATTAGTGAAGAATTCTGTGTGTGTGTGGTTAACCATTAAACAAAGCAACTTTTGCAGAGTGAAATTACACACTGTTTCTTCTTTGTACTGGAGTTCTACCTTATTTCCAATACCAGCACTAAGTAACACCTTTTATTAATGTTTCTTATATAAATATTATGTTTAAAAAAAATCTGTCACTGCAAAAATAGATCAAGTTAAACGTTTGTTCATGCATTTCACTCCCCCCCCCCAAAAAAAACCCTTTTATTTGCTTTACTGTCAAGGTCGCTAGTCACCTGACAAAGCCCATTATTAGCTGCAAACTACACATTGCTGTCTGCTGTAAACACTCTGCCATTGAGCAGTAATGGAAACAAAGCTCCCTGTCAGGTATATGCCAAGCATCTGCATCTCCAGAGCACACACATAGGTAAGAACCTTGTCATGGGAAGGGGGAATGTGTTCTCGATTGCAGATTCTTCTCACCCGCTGGGGATTTTCTTCTCCTCAAGCCACTTGCTGCAATGCAGAAGAAAATGACAGCCTCTAGCACACTGAGGTTCTCATAGTGTTAATGAGCAGTTTTTTAAAATGTTCCCATTAATCATTTTTAGCTTGGATTGTGTTTATGCACAGGCAAGTAATTGCATCCCATTTGAGTACTGGCTTGTTAAATATCTTTTATGTGTGATTGTTACGTAAGGTATGTAAATGGTAATGATCTGCCTCTGCGCTTGGGGGAAAGCTGATTATATATTGATTCCTATTTTCTTTCCTATGCCGTTTTTGTGTGTTTCAGCACTGCAAACACATAGCCTGTTATTAGTGTTGGCTCTTTAAGGTATATTTCATTTTAGGATGCCGTCTACTGTTTAACTAAATTCATATCTTTGCTCCTTCCTGGGGGTCTTTTTGAGGCTAATGTACACACTTATGTTTATGTCTGCTGTGTGTTTCCATATCACACATCTCAGAGAGAGAAATTAAAGTGCAGGGTAAAGTAAACAAGGTAACTAACACAACATAATGACTGATGCATTACACACATGTACTAAGGCTAGAAACTCAAGAGCTTGCTATTTAAGAAACATGAGTGGCAAAGGGCAAGCACAATTTTTATGAGAAGCTTCTGTAGGGATGGTGTTCATTTAGCTGCTTCACATGTGTGTGTTTACCATGGATTTACAGGCACAGCATTTTACTGATGACATGAGAGGAACTTGCCTTATTCAACTGCATTGGTTTAGACAGCTAAAGCATACTGAATTTTCTGACTTTGGTATAGTTTTCTACCAATAATTGTAAAAATGGTGTATGGTGATGTCTGTAAGTTTTACTTTTTTTTTTCTTTCTTTTTCCACAATTTTCCATGTGGCTATCATCAGAGTTCCCTTGACATGACCATCAAAATGAGCACTAATCATATTCTAACATGTTCTAGTATAACTCATTGTTTATATTCATTATAGTCAGCAGTGCCATTATCACCATTTCCTCTTCATCCAGCTTGTATTCCAATGACCTTTCTAAGCATCACACAACTCCATTTCTCTAACTAATGGTCCCACAAAAGAGCCATCTGGTGACTGCTGCAAGTCTCCACTTTCCTTAACCTGCTTCAATCCATTTTACGTGAACTGCTGTTCTCAGTTGATTAGAATATTTTAAATTCTTAGTTGATCCTCCATAACCAATCTACAATTTAGCCCCATTAGTTATTCCTTAGACCCGACCCTTGCTATTCCACAGGAATTTCATAAAATCACAAGAAAAAGAAAAGCTTTAATGGCAAGTGTGTAATACATGTGCTTCCATGTTCTAAGTTGTTTAAAATCAGTTCTGTTTTCCGCCATATTTATACCAGAAATGGTTGCCCTGGCTTAGATAAAAACTTGCCATTCAAAAGAGATACATTAAACTAAAAACATTTTTGAACACTATGCACTACTTGTTTACTGAACCTATCCTGATAGTCAGATATGTATTGGCAGAAATTGGGCAATCAAAACTGTAAGGATGACTTTACTGAAATTTGTGTCTCTATAACATTTCTAAAATGCATTTCTATTTTCTGCTTTTAATGTTAAACTTAGGTGAAATTATGGACTTTATATAACTAAGCTAGTGCTGGGTGGCATTTCCTATAGAGAGAATCATTCCACCATTGTGCGTCTCTTGGGAAGGGTACATCCACCATTTAAATCTATATGATTGTGTTCACTAATAGCTAGTATTTGATTTAACACACAATAAGTATGTATGCTATTATGGTCTAAAATATGTGATATTAAAGGTTTGGATTTGGTTTGGTTTGGTTAGGGACCCAGACTAATCTAATTCCTGCTAAAAAGCCTTGGTTCAGCTGAATTCTCCAACATATCTGGAATTCGGTGCAACCCTATTTTTTTCTGCATGGAGCTTTTCTGGGAACAACAGGCAGCTAATTTCAAGTCTTTATTTCTCGCACTTTTCTAGGTTCAACATTCCATGTCTCATGAAACCCTGGATGAGTCTTTCCACATAAATCCTTTAGAACATTTTTAAATATGGAGAGAACCAATGGTAAGTAGCAAATTACATACATGCTAGCATGTGTATAATTGTATTTGATAAAAACACATTATTTCAGTCTACTGCCATGGACTACTTTTTTTCCCTGAAGTAGAAGTAACAAGTAGACACTGTTTGCCATGGTGAGATCCACCTAAAAATCAAAATGATCCAATGGAGAAGGGTGAAATTTATGTTTGTGGAGGCTGCCAATAGACTGCTTTTTCAGAGCTTATACTTATATATGGCATTCGGTCACCTTTTGCGGAGGATAAACCTGAAATTTCATTATTCTCTGCCTATGAAATAGACCAAAAATACTAAAAACTGCTCGATGTTGTATTGGCTGATTAGTTATTTCCTGTATGTATAATTCCTAAACAATATAAATAGAGTTTCAGTATCTATAGATATTTCCAGTTTAACATGTAACAATAAATGAATTTATATCACTTGGCAGCAAGTATTCATGGTGGAAGTTTTCATGTATCATTAGAAACTGAGGAATATTGGCAAACAATTCAGTTGAAGCAGGAGGGAGAAAACACTTACTTGGCCCATTGAGCAGAATTCCACTCCAGGCAACAGAAGGCCGCATTTGCTCACTTTAACAGCTAATCATTAATAGATTTATTGATCCTCACTACATTTTATGCTAGATTAATTTCAACATAGGCAGAAAAAGAAAAGCTTTCATACTCAGTACATCTGAAGCTGTTTTGCAATTTGAAACTGTTTTGTAGCCCTGCTTCCAGTCTGATTGAAGTCATTTTGGAACTTTTCCTGCAAATAAATGAGCAAGGAGTTATCTGAGGTTCTGATATGAGCTGCATATGGTCATTCAATTATGCTAGTCCCAAATCTAAATATATACTTTCTTTTTGCAATTTTTCAGATACAAAACTAAAGAGGGAAATATATTCCCTAATGATAAGCATTGAACTTCTACTTATATAGGATATATCAAGTAAAAGTAAGGGTTAATATCCAAAGGAATGCGTTCTGCGTACCACATTCATACCACTAGATACTAATATTTGTGTATGACTGGAAGCAGTGATATCTCTTGCAGTGGCTAAAACATTCTTTATAAACAGCGAGACCAACATCTTAATCATAATAACCATAATTATCACTGCAAATATGTAGAGAAGGAATGATTTGTGGATGCACTAAGCTAAGGCCTAAGGGATGCAAAAATAATTTAGTCTTGTAGAAAATGTCCAGAAAGTGATGCATTAATATTCATTGAAACTATACCCTTTCTGATTGCCAGCATATAATTTCCCAGCATTTCCCAGAATGCATGTCTTAATTTGCCTTTGACTTTTTTACTAATTTAAAACTGTGAGGAAATATACCCACAAACACAATGTTTCCTTTTTTGCAACAACCTAGTCTTGCACAGTAAGCAGTTTGTATATGTCTGGATTTGGGTTCACAAATCGCTTCTCTTTCCTCGCTTAAAGCTAATAAGAAGGGGGTCAGTTTGGGGTGGATAACGTGAAAAATACAGCAAGGTTATGGTAAGAAGGGCTACTGTGGTTGAAATTCTTCTTTAGGCAGAAAATGTAATAATATGAGGTACTCTCAAATAACAAGAGGTACTCTTAAAAACCTTAAAACCAGAGATGAGAGGCCTTAACCCTCACTCAGGGGTGCTGCTACCATGAGGAGAGTTGAGAAACTCGCATCAGGCGGCAGCACCCCCAAAGTTACCAGGGACGGCAACAAGCAGCTCCTGGCAACTTTAAGAGCTGAATAAAAACAAAAATTCGGCTCTGCTAGTGTAGAGAGTGCAATTGCACTCTCTACACTAGCTATGCGGCCCCCCTGGACCCCCCCTGGCTCTGTAAAGGTAAGCGCTGGGGGGGCGGCATTGGAGGGGCCATCTCGGGTGGCTCAGGGGCCCCTGTCCTAATTTATAGGCGGATAGTTGCAAATTACTCCTTTATGTCTCTGGGGCCAACTATGCATTCAGAACTGCTGGATTAGTAGAATAGATACAGTTTCATAATTCAAAGATGTAAAGCCAAATTTGCAGACAATTGTGATCTTTTTGGATCTTATTGGTGCAAGATTTTGGAACTCAAGTGCTGCAGGTATATTCCAGCAATTATTTTATCGTAAACTCACTTATAATTGACTCCCTTTATTAGGACCCTGGCTGGCAAGAGAGAAATTAATGGCAAAATAAATTGTTCAGATGCAGAGCAGTTTTCCTTGATCTGTCATGCTAACCTCCTTTGTGAGGCTCAGTTGCAGTTCTATTAAGGCCCAAATGAAGTCATTAATCCTCTTACTTCTGTAGAGGGAATACAAAATATGCAGCTTCCATTGCACACTTATTAAACCTATTTGTCAGATGCTTGTGCTTTAGAACAATTATGCTAAATTGATAAACTGCTTCTGTATTTAGTGTTTGAGCAGCGGTGATTTAATGATCCCTTCTCTAATAAGATTTCACAAGTACTTTGCTAGTAATTGAAAATGCATTTTACTCTGTACAGTAATGAGCAAAAGAATTAAAAAAACAATATATATCAGGTATATTAACATTTTGCATAAAAGATGGCCACATCTGGAGAAGCAGAGCATTTACTAAACTGTTTGATAAATATGTTTTAAATGGTTGTTATCATTAAAATAAACATTCATGATGAGTACATTTCAGCAACATGTTATTTTATTAACTTCTTCTTGCATCTACTAACTTGACCTGTGGGTGTCTGACTGCTCAGGGCCATGTAAAGCAGGTGCTTTACATGGCCCTGAGCAGTAGCCAGAAAGAACTCAGAGCAGTACAATTAAGAGCCACAGTATTTACTGTACTTTTAAAACAGTGTAGGGAAGATACAAACCTGTTTGTGACCTGTAAATTGTGAATTTAGCACTTGGAGACAGGGTTGCTTGCATAGTTAGAATCACAGTAGCTGTTTTACCTAGAGCCCTATCACCTTTGTCTTTCATCTTCATTTTGTTTTATCTTTATTGTCATCCAATAAGGCTAAAATTTCGGTTCTGCTCTAAATTTCAAAAAAATCATATTCCAAAACATTTACTGTAAGTATTGGTCTTTTCCAGGGGAAGACATTTTATCCAAAACAGAAAAGAAGGAGAAACGCATGTCATACTCTGTGGAGACACCTTATGGTTTTCACCTGGACCTTGACTTTCTTAAATATGTGCATGACATTGAAAAAGGAAACACCATTAAAAGGATACATATCCACAGAAGGGCAAAACAATCAAAGTTCAGCACTTTGCCACGAAATTTTAGTGTACCAGACAATGGGTCACAGTCCTACATCTCCTCCTCTAGCAGAACATGGAGTCCAACAAGTTTCAAATCCGATGCCCAAGGCAATATTGCACCTGCAAGCGATTCATCTTTGCGCTTAAGATATATTCATGATTTAAACTATAGAAAGAAGGAAAATGTATGTGATACCCAGAAACATATTGGTGATATAGTTTCCGAAGATATCAATAGATGTGCAGATAGGCCACAGTTTGTGAGGGCCTCTAGTATGCCAGCAGCCCTTCCACAAAGCACAGGGCACTATGAGCAGAACAAATATCTCAAATTTCCACAATCAGTAAACAGCTACAGTGAAAGCACAACACAGTGTTTGGAAGGCTCACATCATAAAGGTTCTGAAGACCAAACCGCAGTAGCACTCAAAAGAATAAAGGATCTTGAGGAACAATTACAAACTGTTACTGAACATAAAAAGACCATCTCAGAACTTGAAGGGGAAAACAGCAAGTTGAACGCACAATTAAAATCAATTTCAGAACTGCTAACTAGTAACAGAATGGAAAATGAGAATGTTGACCTTAATATTTCAGAAAGTGAGGCTCAACCCGAAGCTATAACTGGAAATGGAGGGAATGATGGTGATTTGGGCTGTACCAGTGTAAGTCATTCAATATTTTTGGCAATTAAACAGCAAATTACAGAGTTCATAGAACACTTTGATGACAGTACCAGAGATTGCCACAACCTTCGAGAAATACTGGAGAGACAGAAGGAAGAAATGAATGCAAAAGATTTACACATTATTGAACTGAAAAACACAATTGACACTTTAGAAGAAATGATCCGTACAAGACAAAAGGACGATGTTGAGTACAAAGATATTGCAGTAAACACAGAGCAACCACCAAAGGATGAACAAAAAGGCAACAGTTTCTCTGACAATATTTCATTTGTTACTCAGTCAGTGGAAAGTGATAACATGACAACTAATCTCAAGCAGACATCATTTGAGAGAAATGAATTGTGCCTGCTGATAGACTCAGATCATCCTGCTGTCATAGCAGGTCCTGAAGCACAATCTCATATTACTTCAAACATAGATACAGAGCAACGTTTGGACAACAGTGACATGAACATAACGGAAGCCATGCCAAGCTGTATTACTGTTGAGACTGAACATTTGGATGCACATATATCACAAAGTCACAATCTTAACAATCCAGAATCAGTTGTTTGCATCACAGAAGACCAAACACCAACAGATGCCTCTGTAGGACAATATGTCAAAAGAATTCAGGATCTTTTGCAGGAACAATGGACATGTTTAGAACATGGATATCCAGATCTAGCGAATGCTATTAGACAGCCTGCCTCCAAACTGAGCTCCATTCAGGGTCAGCTAGTGAATTCCCTCAATCTATTATCATCTGCTTATTCAGCTCAAGCAGCACCAGCGAAAGGTCATTCTAAGATGAAGAACCAACACAGAGGTAAGTGATACACTTTATTTTTTTGAATACTTTAAAAAAATGTTTTAACATTTACTGAATTGTGGGTTGTTGTAGTGTGAAGTATAACCAAATTCATCCTTGCTCTATTAAGCAACACTCTACAGGGCCCATTTATGACTGCAGTTGCAACTGAGTTTGTGCAAAAATGGATGTAAATTGTTATGTGTCTTGCCGATATTCATTAAAGGTACATGCATCCCTATAGTTGCACTTGGCACAAGTGAATCCATCCTGCTTCCACTTTTACAAATGCTGGTAATAATTTCAGTGTTCCCTTCCTGTGTCATTGCATCCAGCAAATCACACGTAGACATCGTAATAATGCTAAGAATCGAAAATAATTCAATCTCCACTCCAATTGGAGGCTATTGCTTTCAGTTCTTTAAAATGCAACTGAGTTCGTTTTGATGTATCAGAAGCAATTGCAGCCATAGGTAAAACATGGTGAATTGAGTCTGAAATTGCACTTTGCACACTGCACTTGTGTTCATAAATGAGCCCTTATGTATTATTTTAATATATATTTATTTTTACTCCATTGCTAGCTAAATCCTTTCCTCCTACCCTACCTGACAGCTCAGTGACTTATGTAGAAATGAGGTGTTTGTTTAACCTCCACACTGCAGCTATCCATCTGGGGGAGTGTGATTGCGAGTTCAGGACTCCCAGATAAGCAAACTCTCTGTGCTACAGTTAAACAAGCCATTTGTGGAAAAATAAGTAATCCTGAATGTGAGTCCAGCCATGGAATAGCTGTAAAATAACTGCAATTTATCTCAAACTGCTCAGTATAAACACTGGCAGAACTATGCTATCATTCACAGAAAAGAATGATTATATATCAGACTATACACATTTCTATTTAATCAGGTATATAACAAGACATCTACATTGCCAAGAAGTTATGCAGAAAGTGAGAAATTGACTTACCAGTAGGAGAGCCATGTCTGGGCAAACCCAACCTTAGTAAATATAACATGGCAATGGTTTTAAAATATCCATGTGTGAATATATGTAAGCCCATTATATAGTAGTTTTTACTGGCTCCCCTATTCCTGTTTTGCATACACCTAATACCAGAGCTGTTAGGACTGTTAAATAATATAAACATGCACTGCTCTAAGCCCTTTTGCAATTTCTAGTTTATGTTTTACATTTTGTGTCATACAGTATACATTGTTTGAGTTAGCGGCTTCTTAAATATTAAATACATGTTAATAATAATATGTGCTGCTAAATGCAATACCCTGTGCTACATCTCTTACCATGCTTCATTCTGATCTTTCCCATTCCCACACCTAAGTCTCAACCCCTTCTCCTTATAGATTAGAAGCTCTTTTGATCAGGTCTCCCTATCGGTTATTGGTTGCTTTGTATGTAATTCTACAAGTCCAATGTTTAAACTAGCTTGGTACAGCACTATGGAATATGTTGGTGTTCTACAAATACATGTTAATAATAATAATAACAGCTGTTTGGCTTCATAGCTTTCTCTAATAGTCAGAGAGTAAGCAACCCAAGGGTTAAAAGTCTATAGAGAAAGAAGATAGAAAGTTCATGGAAAATCTGACCTTCAAAGACAGCTGTTAAAGGAACAGTAACATCAAAAAATTAAAGTGTTTTAAAGTAATTAAAATATAATGTGCTGTTGCTCTGCAAAAAACTGGTGTTTTTGCTACAGAAAAGCTACAATATAAATAAGCTGCTGTGTAGCCATGGGGGCAGCCATTTAAGCTGGAAAAAGGAGAAAAGGCACAGGTTACATAGCAGATAACTAGTAGATAAGCCCCATATAATGGGGCTTTCTCTGTTATCTGCTAAGTAACCTGTGACTTTTCTCCTTTGAATGGCTGCCCCCATGGCTACACAGCAGCTTACTTATATAAACGATAGTAGTCTTTCTGAGGCAAACACACCAGTTGTAGCAATGCAGGGCAACAGTACATTATATTGGTATTACTTTTATACACTTTCATTTTTTGGTGGTACTGTTCCTTTAATAAACCAAAAGCCTGGCCTTAATAGTCTAAAACTGCAATTTTCATGTGCTAACCAGTGAGATAAGTTTTTCTCAGTAAACTGCTTCTGTCTCTTTGGAAAAATCTGGAACTGAATTAAGAGAAAAGCTTTTCTCATCAAACTTAATCTCCCCCATAGTTTTCACATGATAAACCATAAAATAATTTTTCCTCATTGATTTTAATCTGGCCCATTATTATATATGTATTAATATATAATATATATATATTGATTATGTTACAAGTCACAGTTTTGCATGTATTATAAGAACTGTCTCATATCTGTAGGTTTGAGCATTTGCATCTCTTCTTCCTCCCATCAGAGGCTTTTACAGAACATTACATATGGCTGCCAGCACTGTGTTCTTGTGGTTCTGTTTTCCCTGCCATAACAGTTACAAAGCTCTGTGATTATATATATATATATATATATATATATATATAAATATGTTAAACTCAACAGCAGCTGTAGATCCCTCACTGATTTGCCCAACTTGCTGTGTTAGCAGAGGCAGTGCCTAGGAGCAGTCTGAAGTCTATCATGAAAAAGAAAAATATTAACAGCCGCATGGGAAGCAGTGAAGTTCAAGCTAAAAAGAATCTCCAGTTTGTTGGGGTCAATGGTGGGTAAGCATCAAATGTGAACCAAACAGCACTGCCCTGTGAACAGTTTTCCATTGTATGGTGTTTGTAGATGTAGCTCAACCAGCCATAACGTGCATATTTCAGTAGAGTGCTAGGCTAGACTCTAAGGTCTGCTCTCCAGGTAAAGGAGGGAATAAGCTCTTTAAGTATAAACCAGTCCTGAGTCTTTTTTTAGTCAACATTTTATCAATATTTATATGTAGTTTGTTTTAATTTTTACTTGATTAAAGAATAAATATGCCAATAAATATGACAGTTTCTGATATAACGTGCTTGAAGGGTTACTCAACATTTTTGGGGTATATTTACAATGTGAGAGTAATGTAATAATTTTTGCATAGGTTGCACCAGGTCTACCAACCCATAGTAAGTGGCCTTTCAAACAGCAGTGATTGCTCCCTGTGTATTGGCTGCTGTGGGTTACTAGACATGGCGGAAAGCTTGCACTAGTATTGATCGTGCCTATTTTAGCTTTTATGCATGGATTTGTTGAGGGGCTATCCTATCTGATGTCCTTTAATTGAAAAAAGTTCAAGTTGCAATGAAGTATTGATAGCTTTGCCACTACATAGCAAATGTTTTCCTGCCGGTTATACTGGGAGGCAGGTATTTTCTTTTGGGGGTTATAGAACAATGCCACAAACCCAGCAGTAGGTATATTCATGCTGCAAAACATCTCATTCGCAAAAGAACAAAGTAAGCTGGGTATCCCTAATCTTTACCACAATTTATACGTGGTCAATTTAAGTCCACATAAAAAGACAATTAAGACATTCCTTCACCCCACTCAACCACACCGGTATGCCCTTACATGCCACAGTCCACGCAAAATGCCAGCATGCACCCAATTTTCTGCA
Source organism: Xenopus tropicalis (assembly GCF_000004195.4). Lineage (NCBI taxonomy): Eukaryota > Metazoa > Chordata > Amphibia > Anura > Pipidae > Xenopus > Xenopus tropicalis. Next base: position 85,606,144 of record NC_030680.2, read on the forward strand.
AATCCCTTCCCATTGAAAATGGAACCACTGGGAGGTATGCTGTTGTGTCTTGTGATATGAATAGGAAATGTAATAATTTCTGCACATACCCCCCAGAAATACAGTAAGTGGAACGATAACAACAAGGGCTCAGATTTAGGCTCCTCACATATAACATCTTCAGCCAAATTCTGGACTTTGTCAGTCCCTGTACTTCATAGAGCTTCTAGCAATAACACAATGATAGGTTCACATTATCAGCTATTCTGTAGCTACTGTGCAACAGCTAAATGTACTGTATACAGTATAAGCAAGGTTCTCATTTTCAGCCTATGCCTTTGCCAATTAGCACATGTACCATTTGGAACTCAGCGTTTAGCAACCTCCCTGTTCTGTAGAGGGATCCTTACAGTTCTGTAATGTGATCCTTAGATCATTTTATGAAGCTGATATGTTCAGATACCAAGGGAGCATTTATTTTGTCCAAAGATATCTTGGGAGTCTTAAATAGGAACTAGCGGAACAAACACAATGGATTTTGGCAGAAGACTGATGTTCAGATGTTCACAGCAGTTTATGATGTACTTTGGTGACTGGGGCCAATTAGGATGTTGTTGTTCAAGTATTAATCTCTCTCTTGTATTTATATCTTCCCATACACAATATATTTCTTGACAGATAATTGTATTTTCCATTTTATTTTCCCTGTTAGTATGATGGTATCAGACTGTAGGGTTGATTCACTAAAGTGCATTAATTTTTATTGCACGCTTTTTTGCATTAAAAAAGACGCGACAATTAGCGCACGATTCACCACAGTATTATCGCATGCGTTAATTTGTGCGCAACCACATGCGGTAATTTTAACGCATGCGTTAATTAGCGCGCAGAAAAGAATACTAACGCATGATTCACAAACACTTAGACGCGCTAAATATCGCATTAGACTATGCGAAAATTAACACCTACTTGAGGCAGGCGGTACTTATAGAAAAGTACAGTTAATGAGCTTTTGGCAATAAAATATGGACTTTGCAGTGTGATTTATTCAAGTATGTGTTGGCCCTAGAGTGATGCAGCCTCCAGTTTGCCGCATATAAATAGTAGCATATAAATAGTAGCCACATATCAATAGTGTATATAAATAGTAGCCACATATAAATAGTGCATATAAATAGTAGCATAAAAATAGTAGCATAGAAATAGTAGCATAGAAATATTTATATGCGGCTACTATTTATATGCTACTATTTATATGCACTATTTATATGTGGCTACTATTTATATGCGGCTACTATTTATATGCACTATTTATATGTGGCTACTATTTATATGTGGCTACTATTTATACGCGGCGACTATTAGCGCACATAATAATAGGCGCTAATTAGCGCACATGCGGTAAATGCCGCATGCAATATCGCGCGTAAATTAGCGCAAGTATGCTTATAGTGAATTGTGTGTTAAGTGGCAAAAATTTAGACGCGATAAAATTTTTATCGCACGCTATAAATAGCGCACATTTTAACGGTAATGCTTTTAGGCACAACATAAAGCGGAAGCCCTGAAATGTCCACCTGCTCAGCCCATGTATAGAAGTGCAATAGACACAAGCATTTTTATATTTGGGATTTTTTTGCCAGCAATTTATGTGCCCATGTTTGCACTCGATGCTGCGCATAGTAAAATCCTTCTGTTGATGAATTAGCAAGTATATACCTTTGTAGCTAAATGGCAATGTAGACATAAAAAGATTCTCCCTTGGATACCTGTAAACCAGATTGGAACTGTGTGGGAGTAAGAGGAAAATTGTCATTAAAACAGTTGCACTACAAAAAGCCTTTCCTGCCTGATGTTTAAATGAATTCACCATCCTATGTCTCAGTGGTGCCAGAACTTTAGTGATGTGAGATGCACTGCCATTGAAAATGTATCTTCCATTCCATCATGATACTAGGATAAAACATAGTTGTATTTAAGTGAACAACACAATTTCTCAAATAATGAACATATCTAGAATAATCTCAGGTATGTAGATGGGTGATTTAGTGCAGCTGTGCAAAGGCAATGATGGGCTGTTTAATAACCTGCTGGTCACAAGCTTAAGCTCTATTGGTAGATAACAATTTAGCTTTTAGCAGACATATTAAAATGGCATAATTGAAAGGATAATGTAATTTTGCCAGGAAGCAAAGTCTTATTAATGGAAAATGTTTCATAAAAATGAATAGATAACCCATATAAGATCATTCTTAAAAGGGTTGTTCACCTTTAAATTAACTTTTAGTATGTTGCAGAAAATTCTATTTTAAAAAACAGTTGGCAATTGGTCTTCTTTATTATGATTTGTGGTTTTGAATTATTCAGCAACTCTCCAGGAATTTTAGTAGCTATATGGTTGCATAACCCTAGCAACCACGAAGTGGTTCCAGTGAGAAACTGAAATATGAATAGGAGAGGGTCTGAAAAGAAAGATAAGTAATCAACAGTAACAATAACAGTAAAATTGTAGCCTCAAAGACTGCTGGGGTCAGTAACCCCCTTTTGAAAGCTGGAAAGAAGAGTCAGAAGAGGAAGGCAAATAATTCAAAACAGTAGTTATTCCCTGGTAATTTATAAAGGGATAAACCCATTCAAATAAAATTCTTAATGCCATAGTGATCCAGTCCTTGAAAGCTATTTGTGGTTATGTAATGGTTACATTTCAAAATACCTTGAATAAGATATATTTATGAGCTAACTGTTGTTGCTGTCATACTATGTAAGACAGTTATTGGTGGATTTGGCTCTTTGCTGGTATCTAACCTTGGTAAATAATGAGCACTGATTATATGGTATACAGAAAAGTCCAATGTGCTAAGTTGTTTAATCTTCTCAACAAGTGCAAGAAAACAAGCATATATCAGAGTACTTTCATAATACTAACACAATACATATTTAAATACAAGAATGCTGGACTGGATGGAATACACCCATTCTAACTCCACAGAGTGCTTAGCTCACTTCTGTTCAAACCATTAATATAATCCTCAGTCTGAAAGAATAGAATAATAGATCCTTGGACTCACCCATATCAAAGTATCATCAAGCCTTTTTGTGCATTGGGAGTGTTTATCCATATATTGCAATAAACTCAAGCTGTCCAACAACATCAAAGCCATCACTCGGGAATGATTTCTATTTAGTGGTAGGTCTGTTGTTTTTGAGGAATCTTTGTCATGGATAGAAAATTGGATGAAAAATCATTCAACTGGGAGTAGTTATGTTATGTTTTGTACAATTTTCAGACTATGTGTTATTTGCAGCATGAAAAAAATGTTGATCAGGTAGTATACAAAGAAACCATTTATATCATAAAAAGATTATAAGAAAAAGGAATGCAAACATAATCTTGAAAGACCCACTGTAGTCCAAGTGGCAGATTTATCAAAGTGTGAGATTAGAGCTCAACACAGAAAATTTCATATTTATGAAATGGTGATCTATCTATTTATAAAACTGCTCTTAAAAATCCCAGAGGAATGAATAGAAAGTGGGCAAGTGTTTCTCTGGTGAGCTCTAATCTCACTCTAATCTCACATTTTGGTGTATACAGTTTTTGTAGCAAAGACCTTTTCAAATAAAGATGACCTTAGTTGGAATACTAGAATTGGCATGTGTTGAAGATTACTAGTAACCCCTAATTCATTTTAATTTTAATTAATCTTATAGTTATGAAACTACTTCTAGTGAGGATTCAAGCTCTTCTGAAGAGTTCTGTGGCACAGGAAAGAATGATGTTTCTGATTCAGGAGAAGCTCAGGCTTCCAGTGCTGACAAGATAGAAACTGTATTAATGCCAGTGTCAGAAGAGAAGGAAATTGCCCAAGAAGATCCTGAGCCAATGGTACCTTCCCAACAAGTAACACAAAGGTACAAACTAAACATCAATTGTTGTCCTTTTAGGATAAACAGACATGTGTGCATCTCCCAAACAATTTGTAAATGATTCCCAGCCTTAAAATTTACATCTCTTTCTTACTGTAATGATATAGTTACACATAGTTTGCCATTTTTAACACTTTAAGCAGTTTTTATTGCAGTTGATTTTGTATTTACCAAAGCTTTTGACAGTTAACTGAACCAGAAGACAGTGGTAACAGTATATGTACGACATGAAGAACCTAAAAAGCACAATGTTCTAATACAGAGAGAAAATCAATGTACATAGATAAAGAACAAGTATAGATGCATTGAATATGTTCCCAAGAAAACTGCAACCAATTTGATAAATTATAGTCCTTATAAAATCTAAAAGCTACAACAATTTCAGTCTGTGGATCTAACTGCCTTTAGTCTATAAAAAGAAAAATGCCTGAGAGATTTGTCGAAGAGTAAATTGCTATAAGACTGGGAAATGCGTATACATATATACATATACATACATATTGATATATTCATTACACAAACGTCAGTAGACAGAGACATCTGTAAAATAAAACCTTAGAAAATCTGTTTAAATCATCAGTTCTGATCAGTGTTATTGACACGTATAACACTTAAAGCTAAACACATAATTGGTCATAGTTCCATGAACATGGATTTCACTACTCAGTAAACACCCCTTATGGATTTTTCTACAAACTGAATCTGCAATTGGAGGTATTGTAACAGCTCCCTGAAAGTCAGTGTTGTTGTTATGATGCAGTTGGCTTTGGTCTCTGTCCCTAAAGTTGCATATTTCATATACACATTGTGTTTTCCATAATTGTTTCCAGATGTGTTTCTTTTTGGATAACATTGCCAGGGCTAGGAGACCTTGCATATGCTTACTGCATTAACAACATGAGCAAATGTTTTGTTATTTCAGACACTGGAGATTTAGGTAAGCATGCTATTAACAATACACCAGCAGTTCAGCCCAAATTCATTTGTTGCAAGTATTCCAAAGAGCTTTATTAAAAGCAGGGGGCTTCTCTGACTATAATAATCTGCAAGTTCAAAGGACTGAGACACACATGTATTTGTCTGCAAAGTGCTAAGCTGGAAGCATTCTGTTTAAGGATGTTTTTGGAGCAGTGAGATCAGGAAGGTTGTACAAAACACAGACAGACGCTAGGATAAAATCTGTTCCAGTCTACCAAATACCTGGGATGTACTAGTGTTCCACATCCCTGAACAGACAGCTACATGCACCTGCAAAAATGTAGTTCTAGTTTATTGTACTTGCTTGCATGGAACATTATAACAAAAGTGGAATGCTCCAATATGGTGTATCAGAAAATGTATGAGATGAGAAAGTGTTAATTGGGTAATTTCCTTTTTATTTCAGTTGCACACGGATACCCAGATACTTAACTGTATTTTAACAGAACCTTAAGCAGTAGAATATGCACATTTTTCAAGGACAGGAAACCTTTTCAGTTAAACAACGGTGCTCTTATGATGGAAAGCATGTCACGTTTAACTGACCAGAAGGCAAACCTGTAGAGTTTCAGCTATGGTGTTTAGTTAGGGAACACTGTCATATATTTTTAGATTGTTGAGAAAAACCTTTTTGTCAGTAACTTTTGCTTTGCGTGTAACTACTAATTTTAGAATTAGTTATGAGTTGCTCCTGCCATTGGAACTAAATAAGGAAACATGGCTGTCCATGCTTATAAAGCTCCTTGGTGTGATGCTAAAGGGTCAGACTATTTGATCTTTCTGCCACCAAAAGACTAAATGCAAATTATTAGAATACTCAAACTCAAATATTTGCAGATTTAAACAATAGCTTATATGTTATTGTTGTACAGATGTACAGTGAGCGATGCCTTTCGTAGTGAATGCCAAAAACTGTCTAAACACCTTGCAGGACTTCAGGGAACTACAGACAACCAACTGGTAAAGCATTGTTCTTTCTATATCACTATATGAATGGTCTTTTGTGTCCTGTTGCTATGTCAAAAGGTGGCCATACACAGGCAGATGGAAGGTGTTGATTGATCCCTGAGACTAGACTGAGTATCTGCCCTTGTATGGGGCCTACCAATGAGCCTGCTAACAATTTTCACCCAGATATCAACAGGGTAGTTTTATAAATTCTTTTGGGCAAGGAGCTCATCAGCACATTGATGCGGTCTCCATAGGCCCTGATGTATGATTGGATTAGCCTAATTAACAGAATATGGATGACTACAATGTACCTAGATCTACCAAATGAGAATATCCAGCCATGTATGGCCACCTTACGTTATCAACTTATAATACCTATAATACCTTTACAAAAAAAATTCAAAGGATGAGGATTTTATTCAGAATATATTACTTTTGTTTCATAGGACTTTATGTCCCAAGTCATTAATCTGCATTACCAAAGATTCCATAGTAATATACTGCAGAAAAAAGTTTATGTTATCCTCATATAAGTAAAGCTTACTTTAAGTGAAATACAGGAAAGTTTAGATAAAGTTGACAAACATTATATATCAGGCTAATGAAATGATTTCTGGCATTAATGTGCCTTTGCAATTATAAATTAACAAGCAAATGTGATAAGCCTTTATAACCTTTCTCTTGCTGACGTGGGTAACACAGTTAGGTGCAAGATCTCGCAGTGAGTGTTCCTATTTATAGTGTTCACACCATAGAGCTGTTTTTCGTTATATAAATGCATAAAATGACAAGCTAGTGGATGCAGATTTACAGGGAATATTAATATTCTGTTGCTATGTTTAATTTATATGTAGCTGTGACACTAAAGTGGGACTAAGGTCCCATGGAGGTATAACCTGCCGGCTTGCTGATCACTTACAATCCTGCTTTGCAGTTTCTTTCTATGAAATTTGGCTTTTTATTCCTATCAAGCAGCAGGAGCCACAGCAAATATATTTTCTGCAGTCGTGCTTTGCATTTGACCACCTAATGTTTCTAGTTAATGAGAATGAAATGCCTGCTGTGCTCCGAAATTGTTTGCAAAAGGGAAAGTTAGTGCAGATGTGCAAGAATTCTATTTAGAGCAGGACACTGCTAATACCATGAGTTGGTAAGAATCTCACTGCATTTCACCTTATTATTATCAGTTACAATATAAGCTGTAGTTTTGCTGACCAACTAATTTTCTACACATTGTAAGTGTTAACACCTCTGCTTCAGAAATGATGCTCAGAGGATCCTATTGCTCCACCACCTTTTGTGCTCTCACAACCCCACATTCCTTCCATGGCTCTATAGATCTGCTCAGACTAGGGAATATGACATGCAAAATAGAATTGTAGCACACATTTTGAATTAATCAATGATTTATACTGAACTGTCTTGTTATGCTGCAGTATGATTTGCTGCAGTAACATTCATGTAGACTCATATTCTATAAAGGGGGGACTGAACAAGAGAGCTGGAATAATAAACCATCTTTGCTGTTGCAGAGACAAACATTATACACAGTCTGCCAAGAATGGTTCAGAGTCTCCAGCCAGAAAACATCCAGCTCTGATCTTGTGACAGTTTATCTGGAGGAATTAAGGTCCATCTGTCCCCAGCTATTACAAATGGTGGTCAATATGTCTGATGAGAACGGGAATACTGCCCTTCACTACAGTGTTTCACATTCCAACTTCAGCATTGTTAAACTCCTACTTAAAACAGGTAAAAATTTGCTTCTATCTATTGGAACAGTATGTTCAAAGCCTAAAATGGCATTTCTTTGGAATTACTTATTTTCAGTGCCAAAAAGTGGGGGATCTGCCAAAATCATAATTCTATGTGCTTGGTGGATAAATGCTGCTGGATCAGTGCCTTTTCAAAAGTAACATAAATAGAATAAATAAATGCTTTCCTATATGTAAACAGTTTCACAGAGCAGGATTCAGCTTTTGGATTCTTGTGTTAGAAATATGATATGACATTTTTATGTTAATACAGATGTTTTATAGAAAACTGGGCATATTTGACAGCCACACCATCACTGGAGAGCAACACAGTGATAGCAAGAACAACAGAGTAGCTGTGAAAAGGCATAATGTCGTACAGGTATGGGATCTGTTATCCGGAAACCCGTTATCCAGAAAGACTCCATTATAAGCAAATAGTTCTAATTTTTAAAATTGATTTCCCTTTTCTCTGTAATAAAACAGTACTTTGTACTTAATGCCAACAGAGCTATTTTTAATTCTTATAGGAGGCAAGACAATCCTATTGGATTTAATTAATGTTAAAATGTTCTTAGTAGATTTAAGCTATAAAGCTCCAAATTACAGAAAGATCCCTATTCTGGAAAACCCCAAGTCCAGAGCATTCTAGATAACAGGCCTCATACCTGTATAATACAAAAGGGCAGTTAAAGCCCTATATCGTCAACGTTCTCAGCATCACTTTCCAGCCCCCCCAAAATCTAATATATACTAATTATATACAACATTTAGGGTTCTGAAACATTTTCTCTTAGCCTAAATAGAATCCTGTTATTCACTTATAACACACTTTTCTGTTTGCCAGAGAATAAAATGGCAACACGTAATTGACATTTGTCAAACTCTAAAAAGGGAAGGTACACACAAGCCCACACAAACTCTATATAACCATCATGATGAAAGTTCTGAAAGGTCAGTGTAGGAGAGGAGCAAGCAAAACCCACTTGAGTGCTAACCTTTTCTTTTATACAGTAATTAACCTTATAACATTCACAAGTGTTGATGAGCTCACATTTAGTGCCCTTGTGCCCCCAGCATTTGAATGCTAAAATGTTAAGTACTCTTTAAAATACAAACGGTCAAGATTTTCAGCCGTGACACAAAAATGAAGCAGTTACTTTCTTCTTAAATGTTTTAAATTGATTTACATTCATTGTACATTTTTTATAACAATTATTTAATAGATTTACAGAATAGTTTATCTGCCATCTTATTTCCCAGGGAGGAAAGTGTGAATTCTTTTTTTGTGTTCAAAGAACCCAGAACATCTTTAAAAACATTACTTTTTTGTTTTTATACTAAACAAATATGTTTATTAAGCTTCCAAATATCTACCAAACATTATCCTGTTTAAAGGGCTGCTGTATGCATGGGATTTCTTGCTTATCTGTGTTTTGAGGAATTTAGATACTTGCATAAATTGCAGTCACAAGGCGAACTCCTAGCATCTCCTAGCATCTAATGAGATTTGAAGATTATAGTGCAATGATAGGTGAAAATAGAGGTTGTCACCAGCTGGCCTGAGAAAAGGAAATGCTTAGGAAAGGGTTCAAAAGCAAAGGGAAATTTGGGTCTTGATTCATTCTTCTATAAAAAAAATTCAAAACCCTATTTTTTAAGATATGCATACATAAATAGTTTGAAAACTAAATAGCCCAAAAACTGTGCTATTGACATTGGACATTGCACAGATCTTAAAGGAGAAGGAAAGGTTAAAACTAAGTAAGCTTTATCAGAAATGTCTATGTAAATACAGCCATAAACACTTACAGTACTGCTGCTCTGCTCTACTGCTGTATTCCCTTTCTACAATTCTGTACACATGAGCTTCTGTATCAGGCTTCCTTCTCTCAGCTTAACGCACAGCATGACCATACACAGCTTGCTCTTCTGTCCACTCCTCCCTCCATTTTTTCTCCTATCTTCTCCCTCTTCCTCTCCCTCCCCCCCCTCCTCCGATCAGCAGCAAGAGATACAGGCAGCAGGAGAGATGCAGGCAGGGAAGTGACATTAGACCAACCTAAAATGGCAGCTGCTATCTTAAACAAACAAAGGGAGCTTCTAGGGCTTTTAACTTAGGTATGCTAAAGCTATTGACAGAAGAAATGTATAGCATTCTAGCTTGCACTATTGTGGCTAATCTATTGGAAATAAACAGCCTTAGTAGCTTTGCTTCTCCTTTAGCACTTGTACTGTAACTGTTTCACTGGAGACTACAATGTGAAAAAATGGAAAAAGCTATAAATTTGTTTAGATTTCCCTACCAGAGTCTAGGGGGCACATTTACTAAGCCACGAACGGGCCGAATGCGTCCGATTGCGTTTTTTTCGTAATGATCGGTATTTTGCGATTTTTTCGGAAAAATTTTGCGACTTTTTCGTTACTAATACGATTTGTGCGAAAAAACGCGAGTTTTTCATAGCCATTCCGAAAGTTGCGCAAAATCTGGCGATTTTTCGTAGCGTTAAAACTTGCACAAAAAGTTGCGCTTTTTTCGTAGCATTAAAACTTGCGCGAAACGTCGCACCTTTTAAGTTTTAACGCTACGAAAAAGGCGCAACTTTTCGCGCAAGTTTTAACGATACGAAAAAATCGGGCAATTTTGCGCAACTTTCGGAATGGCTACGAAAAACTTGCGTTTTTTTGCGCAAATCGTATTGGTAACGATAAAGTCGCGTCAATTTCCGAAAAGTCGTAAAGACGCCGAAAAAATCGCAAAAAATACGAAAAAGTCGCAAAATGTTCGTTTTCAAGTCGGAATTTTTCCAATTTGGTTCAGATTCGTGGCTTAGTAAATGTGCCCCTAGGTCTGTCATCTTTATCCTAATGCTCCTGGCATGATAGGTTATTTCCCTTACTAACTGCAATTAATTATATACACTTTATATAAATCTACTACTAGTTTATTAAATCTACTTCCAGTTTATTAACTCCAACACAAAGCTTGGAAAGTTCAGGGAATACAGGCAGCCAATGAGGTATCCCCAATATATTTCTTTTATTTACAAAGACCTTATACCTTAGTACAGGGATCCCCAACCTTTTATACCCGTGAGCCACATTCAAGTGGAAAAAGTGTTGGGGAGCAACACAAGCATGAAAAAGATTTCTGGAGGTGCCAGTGAGAGCTATCATTGGCTATTTGATAGCCCCTATGTGGACTGGCAGGCTATAGAAGGCTCTGTTTGGCATTATACTTGTTTTTTATGGCTCCAAAACTTGCCTCCTTTACCAGAAATTCAAAAATGAGCACCTGGTTTGAGGCCACTGGGAGCAACATCTAAGGGGTTGGGGAGCAACATGTTGCTCGCGAGCTACTGGTTGGGGAACACTGCCTTAGTACAAGCTTCCCTTTGCTCTACAAGAACATCACATCCATTTATAAATATTATTAGCTATGGCACTTTAGCAATATAACTGATGGGTTTCTGGGTTTCTGGGTTTCTGGGTTTTATTGGTTTCAAAGAAATTAAAATAAACAGCAGTACTTCAGTTCTAACTTTTCCCTTTTAACTTTTACAAAATTATAAAATAATCTATACTAATAGATAAGTGCTACACATCTCACACAAATAAATACATTAATAATTAATTTAAGTTAATTTAAGCATTATAAATATACTACATCACTGATAAAATCTATCTATAGACTGATTAGAAATCTAGATATCTATAGACTAAAACACAAGTATACAAGAACCTGTATTTACTAAGAAGAATACCATCTAGATCAGTGGTTCCTAAACTGTGGGAGGTGAGATTTAAGAAAGGACTCATACATAAGGGTGTATATATAAGGTTTTCTAATCTCCCTTGCGTTCTCTTCATAGGAGTGTGTGAAGTGGATTATCAGAACAAAGCAGGTTACACCCCAGTGATGCTAACAGTACTGGCATCTACAGAAACAGATGAGGATATGGAAGTGGTTCTTACCCTTCTAACTGAAGGAAATGTTAACCTGTGTGCAACCCAGGTACTGATGCTGACTTTAATCCAAAGCAATTCATATAATTAACCAAGAGATCACTCCATAATGTAAAGGTTTAACACTTCTTTCCTGTTGAATGTGCTCCATGCTCAGTAGCTGTAATAACAGAACTTGCAGCAACGAAACCAGGGACCAGGTTATCCTTTGGTGCCACATAGTGAAATTTTCATAATAGGACTCAATTCCAAACATAAATACAAAACACTAGGCACAATAATCACCATTTTACCTACAATGGTGTCTTTTACTTGGAAATCAGCACAATAATTGCGGCACCACAAACAGCATTAGGCACAACACGTAAAAAGTAAACCCTCAAGGAGTAATCCCTAGCTTTTGTGCAGCCTATACTGTGGACTTTGTGCAATTATATTAAAATATGCATCATTTTGCACTTTGCTCTAGTCTTTGTAAATGTCACTAAATGCTTGCAATTTTTACATTTGTAAAATAACCTTACATACTGTGACAGGGCATACATTTGTAAAATAACCTTACATACTGTGACAGGGCATACATTTGTAAAATAACCTTACATACTGTGACAGGGCAAGCCATGTATTTATATAAAACAGTAATGCCCTTACAGTATATCAGGATGGTTGAGCATGTTAGATACAATAGTCCATATGCACACACCCTCCAATAGCATACATCTATATAGAAACTCTGTTTTTCCTCAGTTGGAAATTATTTTTTTAGTGGTATTAGAGTGCTGATTTCCTAATAGCATTAACAATCTTTTTTTCCTTTTTTCATAGATCTTCTCCCAGTTAAACCCCCCCCCATTCATCACTTTTTGTATTTGTAACTAATCCTAATGTAAAATTCTCTGAATTACTTTGCAACTTCTTTAAATTTGTGTGACAGAGAACATTCCTACACATAGGATTAATTGTAGAACACTAACCATGTGTTATCATAAATCCTGAGTGCACTAAAGCCCCGCCCCACACACCCACTGGTCTTGTCAAGGAGCAAGTACAGAAACCACAGGAAAGTTCAGATATAAGAATTACAGTTCCATACTTTACCTTTACACCGCTTCTAATAAAAAATGGTCCAAAATGTCCTCTTTGTTTAATTTCAAGGTTAATAATGAGAACTAAAAGGCTTAAAAGTCCTACAACTGTAGTATCAAGAAATTGAAACCCAATCGGTGTTTTTTTTCCTATTAAAAGAAGGTTAATATATATATTGTTTTAATGCTGTCACAGGTAACAAATCATTTCCCCTTAATCTGATACATGACAGTTTGTGTAAAAAGAACATTCCTTCCTTGCTTGCCTTCCTTTAAGGAATTCTCCATATGCATTAAAGGAAAAGGCAATATATGTTTAACCAGTATTTCTGCAATATATTTTGGACGATCCCGCAGCCAAGACAAGCAATATGATACCTTAACCCACATATTAATATAAATAGTATTTAAAGAAATAATGTTCTGTGCCAACCAACTGTAAATGTAAGTACTGTTAAACAAACAAAATACTGTATAATAGCTACTAAAAGGGCTTATTTTCTGCTAGCTGTTGCTGTTCTACAATTCCCAGGCGCCTTTGCCTAGTGCATATTATTTACATTTCAAATCTGTAGTGCATAGCCAATTAAACAGACAGTAAACAGGCTGCTCGCATATTTAATTTGTGTAATGACATCTGTTCAGTTTCAGCCAAGTTTGCGTGTTAAGATGAGTCTTCCAAATAAATGGGTTTGGTGGGATTATTGTTAACATATTTGTACATAATATAACCATGATAAAGTGCAAATGGGCAAACTACTGTTCCTCCAAGTACATAATCAAGGGAATAGCCCAGCTGCACACACTAGGACCTTTGTTTCTTGCCATCATTAATATGAATTATTCCTACTGGAGTCAGATGAGCAAAATGTCACCAAAAGGGCTCTGATACTATTTTGTCTAATTGGTTTCTGTTTTAAACAATTCTTAGAATCCAAATTATTATTAAAATGTAAAAAAGCAAAGCTATCTATGAAGATTCTCATTCATCCAGGTCATGATATATCTAGCAGGATTCAATTTTAAGCAACTGAACTTTCTTGGCCAGATTCACATCGGCTTGTTCATGCAGTCCTGGAGCACTATTCCTTCAGGTCCCTTCATTGAGCCAAACTTATTGCTGTAGAATAGGGAGACAGTGTAATGTGTGTGTGGTTTGGTCATGGTGTATTGGTGTAAAGGTGGCCATACATGGGCCGATTGTAGCTGCCGATATCAGTCTCTTAGACCAATACGGCAGCTTATCGGCACATGTAGGGGCAGCAAAGAGGGGCCTGGAATCGCCCAGATATCGATCGGGCAGGTTAAAAAATTCAATCGGATTGGGGACCGCATTGGTTCGTTGATGCGGTCCCCGAACCGACTGTGCCCATTAGTGCCGCTATAAGGGCCAAACGATCGAATTAGCCTACATTCGTCTGATATCACCCACCCTGGTGGTAGAGCAGATACATAGCATGATATTAGCTGGTTTCAAAATGTAAAAAAACATTTTTGTCTGAAATTCCCCTTGATCTCTCCCTAATGCACTTATGTTCTGTCCTGCAGGCACACTCCCATTATGATGTTTTACTAGGTGGTGCTTCAATAGTCTCCACATTGTCCAAATGTTGCCCTATTTCTCAGCTGCACCTCACAAGCCCTTATAGGACATCTTTAAGGCCGTAACCATTACTGCCCAGATGTCTAGAATAGGGACTGCACCATAATTAAAAAAATGACACACGCTTCAAACAAACTACGCACGTGACATTTTTTTTTACGCACAGCATTTTTTTTATGCGAACGCCAATTTTTTGCCTCGGACTACAATTTGGTGTTGCAGCCAGAATTTTTCCTGCAAATTTTTGACACCCATTTCACACAAATATCTGCTGCAAATCCATGCCTGGTGAATTATTTCACCCATCTCTAGTTCTGACTGAAACAGACCAATAAAGAAGCATGTAAGGAAAAAGCTAGCCATATATCCAAAGATTGATCCGATATTCAATGGGAAATATTTGATTTATGGCCAAGGGCCAAATTACTGAATCACATTGACATGATACAAGCCATAAAAACAAGGACAATTCAATGCAGTCAATAGGCTTTTTTTCTCACCCCTACAGCGCAAATTTTTAGGCAACAAATTTTTTACGAATAACAAATTTTTCTTACAGGTGAAATATTTTTCTTATGTGAGTGATTTTTTTGTGTCGAATTTTTGATGCAGTTTTGCAAAAAAAATAGCTGATGGCAAAATGCAGAATTTTACCACAAATCCATGCCTGGACAAAAAAATTACTTATTACTAGACCCTAATAAAAATAATGCATTCATTTCGTACCGTCATTTTTGTTGTATTAAATTTTGGCTGAATATAAATATGATGTCATCCTGGCGTCTATGGTGCTCTTTGCAACCATTTAAATGTCCAAAAAGCTTCTTCCATACTAACTGATGGTAAATTATGCTACTGGTTGATGGTTAAAGTTTCTTTGTCTGAAATGATAACTTGTGTCTGATTAGCTGGCAGTTCAGATAGTCCAGACTAAACAGCTGTAGCCGACAATTTGCAATTTGCATGAGGAGGAATGATGCCTGTACAGCCACAAAGCTACGGGACTATCTAACTGATTCTTGGAAAATCACAGGAAAGCAATTTTAGAAGTAATGTTTATGTTCACAAATTAATCATAATACACAATTTTTTTAGGGAAGACAAACTTCTCTGATGCTGGCAGTCAGCCACGGGAGGTTGGACATGGTAACAGTCTTGCTAAACTGTGGAGCAGATGTAAATCTGCAAGATGAAGATGGGGAAACTGCTTTGATGATGGCCTGCCGGCTTGGCAATATGGATCTTGTGAAACTCCTATTAGCTCAACCAGGATGTGACACAGAACTAAGTGACAAGGTGAGAACAGCAAGCAGTGTATACTTAATGGCCAAGTTATAACTGCACATATTGCATGCTAATCAGCGAGGTACAGTAAAGTAGGGATCCCTTATCTGAAAACCTTTGATAAGGAAAGCTCCAAATTACAGGAAAGCCATGTCTATTTTAAGGAAATAATTCCAATTTTAAAAATGATTTCTGATTCTGCTCTGTGTATGTGCTCACATAAGTCCATTGGGGGACGGCTGAAAGACAGGGAAAAGATAGTGGCTGACCACTCCTGTGCATTTTTTGATGACCAGCCATAGGTAGCACTAAACAGCATTTTTCATGAACGTCCTGGGGTAGCACTCGTGTGCATTTTTTGATGATCAACCTTGGATAGGACTTTTTTGGGATAGGTACTTTTTATTGTCCAGCCTGGGGTAGCACATAAGTATTCAATTTCAAATGTTTTAGTGTAAAGTCCCATAAATGTAAAAGTATTTCTCACCAAAGTATGCACATACCCCAGACCTACAGCAAAAAGAAGGATCGTACCACAACCAAAGCAGCAGGCACTTATGGATCCCATGAACAGGCTTGCCAATGATTAAGTTCTTTATGCATAAAATGGGTAAGGCTATGTTTACTGTTGGTCTTTAATAAAGTTTGCAATTCTTTTACACAAGCTTGTTCGTGGGCTCCATGAGTGCCTGCTGTTTTGGCTGTGGTAGCACATAAGTGACAAGATTTACTGTGGAGTGTCTTAAAATTAATCCTGTAGTTACTACCTTTAAAGATCTTTAATTCGCTTAAAATGAAAATGCTTCTTAAAGAGATAGTGACACCAGAAATCAAACTTTTTTTTTATAATATCATTGTCTTCGCATGATATTTATAATATTGCTTTAAAAGTGCTTGCCCTGTGCTTTAATATTACCAGTCTGATCCTCCATGTTCCTTTATGAGGAGGCTGATGTATTTGTGCAGCAGGAGCCCATTAGCATTAGAAGCTATAACTGACAGACTGAGAAGGGGCAGGTAAGCAGGGTCGGACTGGGGGGTGCAGGGCCCACCGGGGCTCCCGCCCCAGGGGCCCTGCAGGTGCCCCAGCCGCGTCCCCTAACCCCCCCCAAGGGCCCCCCTAACCCCCCCGAAGGGCCCCCGCCTGACGTCCTCCCCGAGCGCCTATAAATTGAACGCGTCGGGGAGGAACAGTCAGTAGCGGGGAGCGCCGGCAAAGGTCGGACTGGGCCGCTGGGGCCCACCGGGATTTTTCCCGGTGTCCCGGCGGCCCAGTCCGACCCTGCAGGTAAGGTTGGCAAAACAGTCAGGTTTAGGAAATTTAAGTAACAATTACTCGGCCGTATTAGCAAACAACGATCAACATAACCTATAGGTAACTTTTTATGTACATTCATATTCTGAAGAGTTGTAGTGTCAGTATCACTACTACATAGGTTTCATGTAAGGGGAGACTTTAAGCAGGAGAGACTTGCAGTTGGCATACAAGTTTGCCAACGTGATTTTTTCCCAAACAACCCATTAGACAATCAATTTTATGTATCCTCAAACCATTTTGGACTGTGTGAAAGGCAGATAATTATTCAATTATGTCATTTTTAAAAGACCGGGCAGTAAATGCCATTTGCTATGGTGCTTAGTTTACACCATGCTACTATCAAAAATAGTAGTAATCTAAACAGCATTCAGCATAGGGTTACCAAAAGAATTGAGAAATCAGTGGCACCTTTGTAAGTGCAAGTTGCTAGATTTCTTTGATTGCACACTGATTGTTCAATGCAGTCTATGCAGTCCTTCTATATGGATTTTTTTAGAAGTATCCCTGATATTTTATATGATCTGTCCTAATTCAGCACATTTTCTTGTGACTTCAGTGGTCTTTAGGGCTTAATTCTGAATGCAATTGGACACAAAATACCATTTTCATACATAATACAGCATTTTCCCCCAGTAATATTGGGCACTGCAATTTGTGTATGATTTGGTAAATTGTATATTAAAGAAGGCCACATTTTTTCTCATGTTAGTGGGTCATTTTAGTGTGAAAGCAGTGCAAGAAATGGTGTTGAACATGAAATTCATTTGGTCGGCTGCATCATTCACATCAGTTCCTGCTCCAGAGTTTATAATCTAAGGTCCCTATCACATTCACACAATTGTCAATTTTATCGAGAACCAATTACTTTAACTGAATGTTCTTGATGTGTGGGAGGAAACTGGTGTACCCAGAGGAAACCCACGGGAGCACAGATAGGTCCCTTGGTGTGCACCCGTATTTGTAAGTGCTTGAAATAACTAATATAAAATAAAAACATGTATATTGTTGTGTAGACTTCCTTATACATAAATGCTGACTCTGTAGTATTGATGTTCACTGAAAAATGTATTGCAATAGAAATTAATTTCAAGCCTGGCTTCCCTGATGTTTTTAGCTGTCTGGAATTTGTCTGGAAGCTGTCTGATTTGATTTACCTGACAGATACATCTTAATCAAAAAACTTAAATAAAGCAGGAATACAAATGTGTTCTGAAAGTAATATCAGCTACATAGGCGGCAGAAAGAACATCAATACAACTGATCACAGTAGAAAACTTTTTTTCAATTACTCTCTTAATTAGTGTATGCAGAATTGGTTGCTGGTTGGTTCCAAAAGGGTTAGTTCACCAAGCGCGCGGATCTTCTCCTGATATGGCCACCTACAGGCTATATACCAGTTTCTAAAGTCCTATTGCATATAACTACAGGAAATATAGAACTGTACAATAATTTTGGTAATATTGCCATTTTAGTAGTATTAACCTTAACCAAGCCAGCAATTTTGTCCCCTGCTAAAGAAGCATAGCCAGCCATCAATATGGAAGTAGCTGTCCACATTAGTGAAAACAATTTAGAAATCATACTAAAACCAAGGTTAGGAATATATTTCAGCCAGGAAATAATAAAGTCAAACTTAAGTATGAGAGTACAATGTAATACTACGGACTTCAGATTTTCCACAGTTTACTTACAAACACTTACTTACACAAGGGCAGTGTTTGTGAGATCTTTTAGATCTGCCAGGTGTGATTTTTCTTATGATGGCAAAAGTAGATGGTAGATTTCCATTGCTGTTTATAGTCTCCAGTTATGGACAATTCATGTGCATTTCAGTACATTTTCCCCTAAAACCCATGTCTGACTGCACTGCTAATAATTAATTGATTAGCGATGAAGGCAATCCCCAGATTCACAGTGCGATTTTTCTTGTTTCGGTCAAACACATGTATCTTACTATACTGGCTCACTAAAACAGTGTTTTTCAACCTTTTTTGGGCAAAGGCACACTTGTTTCATGAAAAAAATCATGAGGCACACCACCATTAGAAAATGTTAAAAAATTTAACTCTGTGCCCAGCAGCAGTGCCCCCCTAGTACATTGGTGCCAAGAGCAGTGCCCCCCTAGTACATTGGTGCCAAGAGCAGTGCCCCCCTAGTACATTGGTGCCAAGAGCAGTGCCCCCCTAGTACATTGGTGCCCAGCAGCAGTGCCCCCCTAGTACATTGGTGCCAAGAGCAGTGCCCCCCTAGTACACTGGTGCCCAGCAGCAGTGCCCCCCTAGTACACTGGTGCCCAGCAGCAGTGCCCCCCTAGTACATTGGTGCCAAGAGCAGTGCCCCCCTAGTACATTGGTGCCCAGCAGCAGTGCCCCCCAGTACATTGGTGCCAAGAGCAGTGCCCCCCTAGTACATTGGTGCCAAGAGCAGTGCCCCCCTAGTACATTGGTGCCCAGCAGCAGTGCCCCCCTAGTACATTGGTGCCAAGAGCAGTGCCCCCCTAGTACATTGGTGCCCAGCAGCAGTGCCCCCCAGTACATTGGTGCCCAGCAGCAGTGCCCCCATAAGTCAGTGTGCCCCGTGGCCCCCCCTAATACATTGGTGCCCAGCAGCATTTTACTCTTCGGCGGCTTCAGCAGCATCTTCCCCTCACGCGCGCTGCCTCTGCACTTCTGCCTACACGCGACCGCACACAGGCCCTTTTATAACGTTGCGCCCCGTGCGTACTGACGTCACCCGTACACACGGGGCGCAACCAATGACAGGGCCCGGATTTTTTTTTTTAAAGTAAAAATTGCGGCCCTGCCTACGGCACACCAGGCAACATCTCTAGTGTGCCGCGGAACAGTGGTTGAAAAACGCTGCACTAAAAAATATATTTTTATTGTAGTATAATGTTATGCAGTAGCACAATCACTGATAAATGCCATCACTTATTCAGAGTTTAAACCACTTCATGTCAACAGCATGAGTTCCCCTTGGAGACTGTACCAATACTATAATGCAATCACTATGTTTATGAGGTTCTGCTAATAAAAGCAGCTGTGGAAGAGGATTGTTTTAGGCATGTCAAGTATTTGATCAGTAGAGCTAATGTAATTGGTAGTAAGTTTTATGCTAACTTCATTTTACAATCTAAGGGAGTACTCATGTACTCATCATCAAAGAAAAACATTTTACAGTTCTTATTGTTTTTAGAATACATAATAACCCATATCCACTTCTGTGCTGTTGAAATGACAAATCCCTGAAGTAAAGGCACGCATAATAAAATTTTACATCTACAAAATATCAGACGTGTGGAAATGACAAATCCCTGAAGTATAGGCATGCATAATAAGATTTTATATTTACTAAATATCGAACATGTTACTGTGGACTGGCAGCTGCTGTACCCTCAATGGAGACCTTTTGCCCATTACACAGGTTATGGCAGGGACTTTGTTCCTGGTGGAAATTAATTCGGGAAGCTAAGCAGTAAATTACTTTCTTCTGTAATAATTTAATTTGGTCTTGTAAAAACAACTGAAGTGTCCCTTCCTACTGTCCTCCCATGTTAGTCTCAACACAAGCGCCCCTGCTGCCATAGCTATAGACAGGAAGGGAAGCTGAACTAGCAGTGGGATGAAACTGCTGACCTAACAGATGCTTTCCATGCTTGATTGTAATTTAAGAAGCAAACAAACTTTTGTGTTTTATGACCATAAAGTTATAATGTATTATATGTTCACACAGGTTCCTTAGATTTATAGAGCCATGAGAGAGTTGTTTGAAAGTTGAAATCTGCCTAAAATGCTAACCACAGAATTTGTGTGTATTTTATTCTAAACAGGTTGGCAATACTGCCTTGTCTATTGTTCTTAATTCTGCCCACAGCGAGATTGCAGAATTTCTACAAGCCCACACAGAGCACAGACGCTCCCGTTCCGCCGCTGAAATGGAAAAAGGAGCTCCATTGTAAGCAAGCATTGGGAACAAAGCCCTATTATTTAGGGGTTCAGATCTCACTGTAGGACTTTGCGAGTTCTGAGCGTACAGTAGATATTATCCATCTCTCCATTGTCTCCACTTCGAGAAACAATTTGGAATATGTGTATATTTACAAGAATATCTATTGCATACTTAACATGTCATCATATAATATGCAAATATATTTTTTTCAGCAAAGGTCACAAAACATGGGCTTCTTTGGGAACATTACTGCAATATAACTCATAGTAGCACAAGAAAAGCATTTATGCAATTACTCCTTTAATTGCCAAGACTTTATGTTACATTCAACATTCAGTTTGTATTATATGTGTACAAATCCACTGCAGGGGAAGATGTAACTGCTTTTCATTATAAGCACAATGAAGAAGGTATTCTACACAACAGGCAAGCACACATAGGCAGTTACCATCATATTACGGTTACCAGATCACGGTCAAGATTTGGACCTCTTTTAGAAGATCCCCTGGAAGAAAGCACTAATTGTAAAACAATTGTATCCAAATAAATTTCAATTAGTGCAGCAACTTGCATTTATTAGAAGTGTCAAATAGTTTTCAATGATCTGGGAAATGGATTATATAAAAAATGGGAAAAACCTTCTCTCCTATTTTAATACAGTCTCTATCACAAAAAGCTTAACAGTTACTTTTGTTTTTTAAGCACTTAACACTCTTAAACCCTCCCTTATCTGCCCCGAACTAATGTTTTTAGATTTCCCAGTAACACATTTTAGCTAAAGGGGTCAATGCCTGCATTTTCTTAAAATTAGACCATATTTTACAGTCAGTATTGTTTTAAAAAGCTTCCTGGCACTCACCTAATCTAACACCTTGCCTGCCCCAAGTACCCATTACTTTCCTATTAGGGAATCATACAACCTGTTCAGCCATGGCTGCTGTAGCAGTGAGATGTTACTCAGGGTTGGACAAAGACCTTGGGGCTGTACTGCTTAGGTGGGTACTGAATACCCACCTGTAGACAGCAGTGAGGATTTTCACACAATTACCCTATTTTATTGACCTGCTTGTGCTAATCCCAGTTCTTTCCCAAGGAAGGGTACTTGTGGGTGTTTTGGCACAGACAACATAAAGCCCCACATGCTATTGCTCTTAAGCACATTAACATGTGAGTTCCAATGTAAATGCCTACATTGTCTATATGTCTACATGTCTATTTTTATCAGTTCACACTGTCTCCTAAAAAATGTTAAAAAATGCATGAATACATAGTCATAATAATCACTTTGCTTTAGTTTTGGGATGTCCACTGTATGGGAACGGATTTAACTATACATTTTGGGATATCATTTATTGGCCCCTAATATCACTGCTATCCAGGTGCTAATTTTATGCTACAGGTTGTCTTTGTTTGTCTAGCGTTTACAATTTTTGCAAGGTACAGGGTCACTGGCAAGCCACAAAAGTGGGCTGAGCCTTTAGTATACCAAAGAAGGTGCTTGTCTCAGTAACAATGTGGTTGATAACAAGGAGCAGAAGGAACTGGACAAGGCATCTGCTGCTATTTAGGTTTGGTAGCAAGTATTCATTAACACCAATATTTACACATTGGGACAAAAGGTTGAACTTAATGGACCATGGCTATATGGCCATTGTAAACATCATCAACTATGTAACTTCATTAACATTTAACATTAAGTTACAAAATTAGGGTAGGAGGGGAAGAGGAAGTGAGACCAGGGATGGATGAAGGGTGGGTGGGGCAGAGGGATCTAAACTGGAATTGGACAGAGGGAGAGAAAGTGAGAATTGTGAGTGTAGCAAAGAGGGAGAGAGACAGGAGAAGGAGCGAATGAGTGCACTGTTTAACTTAAGGAAGTGCTGGAAGTTATAAGGGGACAGGTTAGAGTAAGGGCTGTAGAAAGAATGTCACAGGGGCAACTGCTCTTTCTTTAGGTTATAAACTGTGAGTTCTGGCATCAGGACATGCTGTTTATATGGATATAATGTACAGTTTGGTCTCATAGGGCACTGATCAAAATGTATTATATGTGTGTGTATATATATATATATATATATATATATATATACAGTGCTAATTGGTGATTGCTTGCTATGGGTGAAAACAATTGCCAACAGTTTGTTAATAAGCCCATGTAACCCCTTCTGTATCTCCTTGCTTTAAAGGCAAGACCTTGACATACAGATCAGAGCTAAAGTGGAATGTTCAATGCTCTTTATACTGTATGTAATGCACCCATTCTCAAATGGAGGCTTTTGCTTAAATGGAGGTTCGGAAGGTGTTTTTTTATAAGCATTTATAAGCATCCCTTCATCTCTACCAGAGTGACTTTTACAACCATGTTTTTTTTTCTTTTGTAATGTCCTGAACCCTGTTAGGGGTGAGCCTACGACTAAGGGGCCCATTTACTTACTCACGAACGGGCCGAATGCGTCCGATTGCGTTTTTTTCGTAATGATCGGTATTTTGCGATTTTTTCGGAAAATTATCGCGACTTTTTCGTTACCAATACGATTTTTGCGGAAAAACGCGACTTTTTCGTAGCCATTCCGAAAGTTGCGATTTTTTCGTAGCGTTAAAACTTGCGCGAAAAGTTGCGCTTTTTTCGTAGCGGTAAAACTTAAAAGGCGCAACGTTTTGCGCAAGTTTTAACACTACGAAAAAATCGCAACTTTTTGCGCAAGTTTTAACGCTACGAAAAAATCGCAACTTTCGGAATGGCTACGAAAAACTCGTATTGGTAACGAAAAAGTCGCGATAATTTCCGAAAAGTCGTAAAGGCGCCGAAAAAATCGCAAAAAATACGAAAAAGTCGCAAAATGTTCGTTTTCCAATCGGAATTTTTCCAATTCGGATTCGAATTCGTGGGTTAGTAAATCAGCCCCTAAGTGTTGAGGATACGTTTCAGTATTTTATTTTAATAAATCATTGATTGTACTCAAAGCAGCATAGACTGGAGTTGCCCTATTGCCAACCCCCTCTGTAAGCTCAGCACCTGACCCCATCATCTACTCTGTGAGTTTAAAATTTAACAACTTCTATATTTTCATTCATGAGTGGAGGCCCTACAAATGGAGGAACTTAATGGGGAACTTGATTCTGAAAAGACTGAAAATCTGTGAATTAAGGGCTTGGATGCTGCAGCCTGCCATCTAGCACTGGGTACAAGTAAGGAGTATATAAAATATATGGACCAATACAATGTATCATCTAGAACAGTTTATAAATTATTCACAATTTTCCTGTCTGTTTTGAGAATGTACTTTCTGGGGTATGTAGCCCTACCGGAAAGATTTTGTAAATATGTTATGAAATCCTAAAGCTCGCATAATTCTAACACACTGAACCTTGTATATTTCCAGTAGTTGATTACTATTACTACTGCTTTTAACCTGTGTGCGCCATAGTATTTGGTAGCATTTCTGTCTGCTTTCTTGTTTAATGGGGAAAAAAGGCATGCTTTATGGAGAATCTTTAATACAGACAGTAATAGCCGTTGACTGGAAGATTCAGGTATTCTGTTGTTTACAGCACTGTGACAAACAGGGCCATTTTCTTTGACAAGGAAACTTGAAAATGCATCCCCACCTAAAAAGGGGGTCTAGTGCCAAACAACATATAAGGAGCTTTGTTTAATAGCTAAAATATGTATGATTGCATTTAGTACACATATGCATGGCTGTCTTATCACTATTGTGCAGCAAACTTACCAATAAATGCAAAACATAGCTAATTGTATGGCCACCTATGACTGTACAGATATTCTGCTATTATGTATAGTACAGTGTTTGCTTAAATATGCGCTAACTGCATTCTCGGACATCTACAAATCAGTCCGTTCCCTAATTGTACTGAATGAGAATATTCCACAATTGGTTACTCAAGCTATTTATAGTCTTAGCCAAAACGTCTTGTGTACATTTTGAGGCTTGCTCTGGATTGGCTATGCACTAATCATCTGGAATTATTATAAATGTGTATGATATTTAAGAATTGCATTAGGACATTTATGTGAGCATGTTTATTCGCTTAACACAATACTTTAAAAAAAATTACTTTTCTAGGCAGTTTTCTCTGCTATGGCACCACCTATGGCATTTCAAAGCAGAGACCTTTACAGATTGAAGGCCTTCAATAAATTCTCAGCAAGACTTAAATACTGCTATACAGTATAGTACTTAAAAACAGGTATGCGTATAAATCTATTTTCAGCACCCAAGGGCTCTGTGTGATGTCCTCATTTACTGCTTCCTTTTGCAGATGATGCATTGCCCTTCTCACTGTAACAACATTACCAGGCTCTGGAAAGCACAAGCTTTCCTCATAGGTTTGAGAGGCAGTTGGCAGAGATAGCAGCAGGAGTTGAAAAGCCAAGCAGGAGTTTTTGCAGTCATATAAATCACTAGAGCAAAAATATTACACCTGGATTTAAGAGAAATATTGTTTAAAATGTATATATACTGCAAAGGCTTGTCATATATAGTCTGCCAATTAACTATTCTTTTTCTTCTCTGTAGCTTAACAACTGCAGAATTCTATTAAGTAGAAGAAGCGTTACACGTATGATATGTTCAAGAAAAAAACTAAAGTACCAGTGTGCTCTTTATGGTTACAGCCTGGGGGTGGCAGAAACTATAACTACTGGCATGTAAGGGGGTTATGTGATGTTTTAGTGTAGTGTTAACCATAGAACAGGTATGGGACCTACCAGAATGCTCTGAACCTGGGGTTTATATGGATAAGGAGTCTTTTTGTAATTTGGATCTCTGTACTTAGTCTACTAAAAAAAACATTAAATAAATCCAAAAGGATTGTTTAGCCTCCAATAATGATTATATCTTAGTTAGGATCAAGTATTATCATTTTATTATTACAGAGAAAAAGGATATCAAGTTAGAATTGTTTGCTTATAATGGAGTCTATGGGAGATGGCCTTTCTGTAATTTGGAGATTTCTGGATAATGGGTTGCTGGATAACAGATCCCATATCTGTACAGAAATACTGCTTATCTAGAAATCCCTAGGCCCGTTTGTTCTGTCCTTAATAGATTTCTTACCATTAAATTTAAAGCACCGAATCCACAAAGCGTTTTTGGATATTTACAGCTATTTTTTTCATATATAACAATTTTAGCAATAATTAAAATGAATGCTTGGGAGTAAGTTCAACAGTGGTTTCTTCTACCTGCAGAAAAAGTGCAAGCACTGTATCAAATTATCGGCACATGAAAAACTACTGAAATCTATATATAATTAGTTCCCTTCCAGTTATGCTGAATATGGTGAATCTGCCGGTAGCTTTAACCTTCCTGGGAGATTTAGTTACCTGCCACTCTGCAAGCTCTGACTGAGTAGTTAAACAGAATGTATCTTTGGCCCTTAGCCAGTGACTGAAATCTTTTCTTATTAAATACCTTATAGGTACCTATAGATAGGTACAAGCTTGAATCATTTACTTTCACAAATTGATGAAGAAGAGTATCTACAGCAAATCAATACATATTTTATTTTATATATATATATATATATATATATATATATATATATATATATATATATATATATATATATTTGTAAACATTTTTGAGTCTTAAAAGCTGGACCTTACCAATGCAAAATTATTAAAAGCACAAAATGGATCTCTTATGAAATGGTAGAAAGGAATCTCTGACACAACTTTGAAGCACAAAATTGCACAAACTTGTACCTATTGTAGTTGCCATTGGTTCTAATGGTATCTCTGCGGGAAACACGGGGGGGGGGGGGGTTGAATACAATTTAAATATACCGTACATTGTACATTGTCACACAGGTATAATCAATGGATTTACAGTTAACTAGAGCAGCACTTGCATGAATGTATCCTGCATATTATGTAGTAAACACTCTACTTGTACTTGTTATAGCACTACTTTTATTTCCCTATTTCCTTCTGGTGATCTGTTTACTAGAAAAAAAGCTCTAATGATTTAGTATTTTCTAGTCTCTGTTCCAAATTTTGCAACACATTGCAATCATCAGAAAATAACGCTTAGCAGCACATTTACTTCTTTGTATTTTTATGTTTAATAAATGCCAAAGGGTTGTATAGAAGCTGGCCTACAAAGCTACCAAGGAAAATCTGACAAGTCGGAACTAGCAATAATTAAAAATTTGCACAAGGGACTGGTAACAATAATGTACATGCCCACTCTTGAGATAAATGGTAATTTGTAATTAACACTTCTCTTCTTTGGGAATTCTCACAGAAAAGTCTATGAGGAAACCAACAGTTTGTACGAGTGGATTATTATGGAGATAATTTTGCGATTTTTCATCAAGCAAAGTATGTGGTAAAACAGCAGCTATTTTATCTGCCTTAGCACAAAAAGCAACTACACTGTGGGGCGTTTGGGGTGGTTGTGCCCCTGTGACATTTCCAATGGCACAATGGGATTCTGACAGAGGTAGGCTACACTATCGAGTATTACAATGCTGTCTTCTCTCATCTAACTTTGCCAACCACTGGCAATAAACCAGCAATTAACTCACATGTGGCATTCCCTGAATTACACGTGTCACATAGAGAATCTGTTTGCTAGTTTCTTCACAAATTGGCTATGCTGAGATTTAATGGGGGCCTTTAATGACTCTTCTGAAGACTCTCTCTTGTTTGGCCAAATGCTATGTGTGACATCATCATGTTAGCCTATCTGGGTGGGTTTGTATAAGCCGTAATATCCAATATTTGCCCTCGATATATGTGTAAGATTCTATTAACAGGGTTATACAGTTATAAAATATTCAACCCAACCCAACCCAACATTGAATTTATAAGAAAATAAAATGACACTCTGATAAAATATAAGGTACTAACCCCCATATGTAATAAAAGGCACTAAGTTTGCCCAGGAGCAGTTACCCATACCAACCAATAAGATGTTTACTTTTGAACAGGTGACAGTAAATTCTACCTGCTGATTGGTTGCTATGGGTTAGTGCTCCTAGGCAAATGTAGTGACTTATTACATAACCCCATAAATACCTTATTGTTCCAGCACAAAAAAATGTTGGGTAAATCTGCTAATGTCATGTGGTTGATCCACTCATGATATTTTATTAGAGAGAAATAAATAATTAGACAAACTAATAATTCTATGTTGGATATATTCAAAATCAATACAGTAGCAAAACCTGCACAGTTGTAAGACAGTTAGAATTTGCAGGAGAGGTGAGTTTGCCTTTACATAAATACAGCTTTATTGTATATTCCTTCTCTGTGCACAGAGAGATTTCACTCACTGGGGACAAAGCTGCAAGTGGGGTAGAACAGCAGTTGCTGGTCATATTATATATATATATATATATATATATATATATATATATATATATATATATATATATATATATACATACTAGTGTGCTTTATTGTGTGTGTTCCCCCACTGAACGTGTCCCTGTTATTAGCACTTACTTTTTTGAAGTATGACTATAAGCATGTTACCTGTTGTACACAGAGGTACCACAAATGAATACGAATATATAGAAGTAATAATTGGCATAGAACTATAAAAACAAAGGGCAACCAAGCAAACATGTTTAATTCTGAACATTGTGCCATATAGTGGAATACTTTGCATCCTATCCCTATTTGATACACATTGTATATATAAATGTTAGTGATTGCAAATAATTGTATAATTATAACGATTTAGAAAGCATCTTTAGCGAGGATGCAAATATTTTAACACCAGATGCATTGGTTTTTATTTTTTCCTAATAAAATGTTGTTTTGCTTGAATTATTGCTACACTGAAACTAATTAATATGCAATCATTATTCCAAGTGTATGTATCCCTCAGCCATTTTTTCCCATGGTTATCCAACAATGTATAATGTTTTTACTTAGTTTTTAAACATTTTTATTCAAGGACATTCATCAATAAAGTCTATGTAAATTACATTGTTGTATTTTATGTGAGTCCATGTGATCAAAAAGAAATTGCAGCAGTTCTGGTGCAATGCTCCCAGCCTGTAATTAACCCAAACTTATCCTGCCTGTGGCTATATCACTCTCATTATTTTCCAGCGTGCCTGGGAATGCTACAGCACATAGGGCTGGGGGGCTTTTGCAGTTATTAAAAGTTGTACTCGCAAATGATAACAAAATAAACTAGAAAGGGAAGTTTGAGAACAAATGTCATTTTGAAAAACGTGAATGAAATCTGATCTGTTGTTGGCTCATCCCACTTTTTCCTTGGACCCACAGTTATATAGTAAAAACCACTGTGCGATGTTTTAGGACCCTGGTTTTAATAGTGTCTGAATGGCAGCAATTTAAATTTCTCCACTGAAAGTCAACGAGTGACATCTGACCACTTTTTCTAGCTCTGCAAAATTTGGGGACCTTAGTATTAATATTTAAAGAATGGCCGCAGTTTAACTTTAAACTCATGAAGTCTATAGGTGAAATCTGATTGACTGTTGTAACTTGAAATGTAGTCACCCATGACATTGTGCTAAGTTTGGGGACCCTGACATTAAACATATGAGAATGGCAGCAGTTAAAATTTCCCCACTGAAAACAATGAAACAAATGTGATTGGCTTTTGGCGGCCCTGCCCACTTTTTCTAACCTTGAGTATGAAGTCACCCAGTGACTGACTGTGCAAAGTTTGGGAACCCTGGCATCAAACAAATAAAATTCAATAGGTGAAATCTGATTGGCTGGTGGTGGCTTCACCCACTATTCAGAACTAAAACTGCAGTCCCCTAGTGACCAACTGTGAATGGTAGCAGGTTGAATTTCTGCCAAGTCAATAGATAAAATCTGTTTGGCTGTTCACAGCTCCACCCACTTTTGGGCATCCAACAATCATCATATTTTCTTTCAGACTGAGCCCATGAGTATGTGATTTAAGTTTGGTGAGTGTAACCTCAAAGCTGTAAGAGTGGCAGCAGTTTGAAAATCTTCCCTTTCAAAGTCAATGGGAAAATTGGGGGGTTCAGAGCGGTGCCACAAAAAGACGGGGGTCGGGATCGCTTAGAAAAGCACAAGCAACCTGCTCCGCTATAGGGCAAAGAAGTGTGGAGAGTTTGGGTGTTGTACCCCTAAAACTGTAGGAGGAGTAGCGTTTAGAAAATGGGGGGGCGCTAAGAATAATAATAAGAAAAAGCGGAAGAATCAGCGGAAGTCTAAGAACAGTTTTTCAACCCAACATAATCACTTCCGGAGGTGGTCTAGATTGGGCAAGCAGCTAACTAGGCACAGCTGTGTAATTAAATGTTTCCTAAGGCTGATGCCACACGTGGCCATCTCAGTGCATTGTGCCGGAGTCTGAGCTTTCAGAAGGAGCCAGCGCTACACATTAGAACTGCTTAGAGAGCGCTGAAATAAATAATGAAAGCGCGGAGGGACTGTGGAGCCAGCTGAGGCTCAGTTGCCTCCGTGCTGTTAAGGGGTTAACCCACCCAGTTAGTGCAGGCAAGAAAGAGCAGCCTCCTCGCTCGCTCCTCCCCCTCTGTGCCTGCATCTCCCGCGTTGCTGCTCATTCATCTTCCGGCTTCCACCGAGCGGCATCCCCCTCCCCCCCTCCCTGTTTAAGCTTTATGAAACATTATTATATAATTGCGGTCGGTTAAGGATGTAAGTTTAGTACAGGTCTGTTTCATGCAAAAAAAAAAAAAGTTATATCAATATAAATATTTAATTTGTCACAGCAAATGGCGGGGGGTAGTCCTTGGCCATTTAAGCGCTAGTGTTGTTTTATGGCTTCTACATGCCCACTGCGTTCGCAGTGGTTGGCATTCGTTAACAAAACAGTTTAAGATGTTTGGAAAAGTTGAAATACATGGCAAGGACTATTTTTGAGGTTGTATTCTATAATAAAGCTGTGGCCGAACTCCACCCACACAACGGTGTCATTGTGTCTTTATCAGCTAGGTGCAACGGGGCAAGAGTGGGAAGGGAGGGAACAAGTCTCCACAGTCTTCAGGTAACCTATTGTTTCTCCTACTTCCATGTAACTGGAGGAGTCCCAAGCCGGACTTTGATTTCTTACTATTGAGTGCTATTCTGATATCTACTGGAAGGTGCTATCTTGCTCCCTTCCCATTGTTCTACTGATCGGCTGAGGGAAGAGCACAGGTCACATGGCAGTAGCACCCTGGGAAATGAAGAATATGGCTAGCCTCATGTGAAATGTCAAAATTAAATATAAAACAGATTTCAATGCAGGATTCTGCTGAAGAAGCTCTATTAAATGAAGCATTTAAAAAAACAAACAAACATTTTTCCATGACAGAATTCCTTTAAATAAAGCCCCTCAACAGTATTCCCTCTGAGACATTACATACATTATAATAGTATATATATATATATATATATATATTATATCAGACATTATATAATATATCTATACATTATATATGTAATATATTGCAAAGTCATTGTCTATAAGATGACATAGTTAATTTGGGTAAACAAAAGGAACAACAGGGACAACCCTGTATCCCCACCACCATCTCTGACAGACATCCTTCTAATTAAATGCAGCAAGGCCATTCTATCATATATTATCCTCTGACTGATAATGGCAGGCCTGTTAATGAAAGCAGACATTGTAATTAAAGCAAAGTGCCTTACACTGGCCATAGGTTTGGGAGTCCCTATATTAACTCCAGTAAAGTTTTTCTGCTATCGTTGTCATCGTAATTTTGTCACATAATTCAGTACCCAATACCCCTGCCCACAGCACGCTCTACTTATCACCCTTGCTACCCCCCTCCAAGCTCAACTTTGTGCACCAAGCAAGCAAAATATGTCTATCAATAAATATGATTATTATAGTATTTTCAATGTATCTCCTACAATGCAAACTAAGTAACCATGGTTGATAACAAAGGCAGATTTCAACATTGTCCAGTATTGGAATTACAGCTATATCTGTCCTATTCATGTTCACTTTCTGTGAAATACTTAAGAACCATTCACTGTTACATTATGTAAAACACCCAACATTCTCCTCCTTTGGGTATTGGGGAATGCCACATTAATTAGAGTACAAAACTAGTTGTTCAGCTTGAAACAACATGAAACCAACATGTTAAACCAACATAAACAGTATTAATCAACATTTTGTTAAATGCTCCACCTAGTGGGTAACTGACAAAATAACTTAGGTGAACATAAATGGAAATAATCTGTAACCTCCCCACCCCTCTTTGAGAAAACCAAAAAAATCAGTTTTAACAGATTTTTAACACATTTTAAGAACTCAGTGACCATGGGAAATAGCAGAGAACTGAATTACTGGTTAGTAGAACCCCTTTTTGTCCTGTATCCCTGCATCTTACCATACCCACATGTCAGAAGCATGCCTCCATGAAATTTGAAAGGCAGACTCTAGAAACTACATAGATTTTATTTTAGCAGGGAAACAAGCCGAGGCACAGTTGATGTAAGTGCAGTTCTATTGCTTCCACCACATGGCATCAAAGGTGTTTACTGATGTCAATCTTCTCTGTGTGTCTGCACTTAGACCATATTTCTGTGTTCAGCATGAGTCTCCTTTCCCATGAGCACTGACTCACAAGGCAGAGTGAAATAATCACCGCTTGAGTTGCTATGCTGACTTTTTGAAGAGACATTTTGAATTACAAAATATACATGAAAAGTTGTACTGCACTATTATGGAACTCAACAATTATGGATTGTCAGCAACAAACTATTGTTAACAGGTAAAATGTACCCAATAACTCAACGTGTTTTATTGCGGTCACATCATTATGGGTAATGAACAACTGTTTCAAAAATAAATAAAAAATACACTAGGACAGTAACATCTGTCATGCTGCAGCACTGAAATTTCAAGCAAAAGGTCCACTTGTCTATGAGCCGAGGTCACAAATGAGGAGTTAGAAAAATGCACAAGGACGCTGTCCCTTCAATTTACCAGTGCAATGTTGTCACATTAATGGAATATGATTTTTACTTTTGTGACAAATGTCCAGCTTCTGATAGACAAGGTATGTAATTACTGCACCACTTTAAGCTTTAGCCTGTTATAAATGTGTGAAGTAGTCTAAAACTGTGGCACTACAAATAGTCACATACTTCATTTTTCAGAATTCAACCCACTCCGAGGATTTTGCTTGGTGGCATATTAAAGCTCACTATTGTTGCCTGCCCCTAACAACCCATTGTACTGGGCTGACCAGTTGCCATACTGACCAAAGCAGTAAATACAAACTTAAATGTAGTTCTCAATCATTTGAAAAGCATTTTACACCATTAATTCATTACATTTGCCAGACTTCAATGGGTTACACCAGGTCTTTTGTAGTATAAAACAATGGTATAATTTGTGGTGCCAGACACAGGATGTGAGAATCTTGCCTTGGGCAGTGAGTGGCCAGTTACCAGAGGTGGCAAAAAGCTTCCTCTGGTAATTTAAAGAGTCAAATGTCCATTTTTAAATAGACATTTGTGTTATCTAGTAGAGCATCTATTACAAACAGTAATGTTACCCACTGAAGAAAACTAATGGGGGAAGCTAAGTTCCAGCTTCTCATCATATCACACGTTTGGCACACACAGTGGCAATTTTTTTTTTTGGTGGGCATTATTTATATGGATGCTTAAAAATTCATCACATATTTTTACCCAGAATTCTAAACAGTGGTCATAATCGTGAATTACACTTTGTACCCCCCTATTTACTGATTATTTACTTGTGAGAACCCTAATTGTGTTTTTTGGTTTTGAACATAGATACCTAGACATTTTCGCAATGCATCACAGAAGTATTCAGACCAATTCTCTCATTTACCTGAATATCAAATCCTACATGGAAAATTGGTTCCCCATGATATTTTTGTTCCAAAGCACTGAAAGTCAAAATCACTGTTTAGTGTGACTTTCTTTTACCTTAGGGGAAAATGTATAATTATACACATAAAGGTCTCATATACAGACCGAAACGTTGGCCTGTCTGTCGTGTAATGTATTTATTATAATAAAAGTTATGTTTTAAATGATTCCCGGTGTGCACCAATATTCACTAGATTTTTATTTTTAATGCTTAATGCTTAATGCTTAATTGGTAGCACCCAGGTCTATGGACTACGCTTAGGATATTATATATATATATATATATATATAGTCCACCATTCATTAAAGGAATCTTTATTTTTTCACATAAGTGCTGTGAGAGCGGCTTCTTTATTTTCTATTCTGTTTCCGGACGCTGCACCCAGGCAGAATTTGTGCTTTACACGTGATTGCCAGTGACTTCTATTCTTATATATATATATGCAAAATTGCTTTATTGTGCCGACA
This sequence comes from Xenopus tropicalis, assembly GCF_000004195.4. Taxonomy (NCBI): domain Eukaryota; kingdom Metazoa; phylum Chordata; class Amphibia; order Anura; family Pipidae; genus Xenopus; species Xenopus tropicalis. The sequence goes on from NC_030680.2 coordinate 85,640,276, forward strand.
TTCTTACCTGCTTATATAATATATATATATATATATATATATATATATAAGCAGGTAAGAATGTCGGCACTCTTAGGATTTCCACAATAAAGCAAAATTGCTTTATTGTGGAAATCCTAAGAGTGCCGACATTCTTACCTGCTTGTAGAATTTTTAGCTCTGGCACCAAGGTTTAGTACTATTGTGTGGTGTGCTCCCCATTTTGGAATATATATATATATATAATATAATATTATAGCCACTCCATAACGTCAATCTTGTTGGTATGAAACCAAGATGTTGCTCGTTTACTTGTGTGTTTTCTTGGGTTATTGTCTTCTGACAAACTGTCTGCGGCCCCTGGACCCAAAAAGAACAATCCTGCTTTCATCAGTCTACAAAATGTTGTGCCATTGCTTATTAGGCAAGTCACTGTGTTCTTTGGCAAACTGCAACCTCTTCAGCACATCTTTTTTTCCAGCAATGGGACTGCAGGAGGCTTCTTGCTGATAGTTTGGCTTCACATAAGCATCTTCTAGTAACAGTACTTACAGGTAACTTTAGACCTTCTTTGATCTTTCTGGAGCTGATCATTGGCTGAGTCTTTGCTATTTTGGCTATTCTTCTATTTATTTGAATGGTAGTTTTCAGTGATTGATCAGGTTAGTGATATCAGACTACTATTATACTGAACACAACTGTATGTGTGTAAAATATGCTGTTTGTACAAGTAAGCGTCCCAATTATTTGATATTTCCTTATTTCATTGGCTGGACACTAATAACAAAGGCACATTAACACTGGAATGTTTCAGGAATAAAAAAAAATGCAAGTGGCTAATCAAAGTTTTGATCTCAATCCAATTTATATGTTAGTATTTTTCCGGAACTGAAGTGCCCCAGAATCATCCAACTAGCCTGACCAACCTGGAGAAATTTGCCAAAATGGGCTAAAATCATTTCAGACTGTTAAATGGTTTGCTGAGAAAGGTGATTATTGAAAAAGTTAGTGCCACTTTTTCAACAATTTGTGTTTTTTTTTTGTTTTTTTTTTTGCTTGTTTGTTTAGAGTCATATGTCTAGAAAGAATATTCTAACATTTTCTGAATAACTGAATTAATAAATGATGAATCCTTGACTCACTACCCCCACTGCACAACAAAAATCACTACAAATCTAGAACATCACTCAAATAAATGAAAATAGCAGTGTGATCAGGACTTCAAATTCCAAGACACTAGTCACATTGGGCAATAAAACAATTTTTGGAAAATATAATAATTCAAGTTCTAAAATCACATTATATGCGCCGTGAGCAATAAGCAAGATCTCCCAAAATTGTAAACAAAAAAAAAAAAGAATTAGGATCTGGTAAAAAGAAAACACCCTCAAAAGTAGTATCGCAGGAATATACTTGCCTCCACCCTGGTTATGGCTTATTGGAACCAAACAAAAGGGTCTTACTGACTGTTAAAAGCCAGCCAAACACTTCTGAACTTGAAACTTCTACAGATTGTAGATTCTATGATCTGTGGTACCTAAAAGGTTATGGAGTTTAGTACCCTAAACATGCAAAGTATCAAAAACATGAATAAAACTGTAAGATTTGTTTTTCGGTGAAATGAAAGAATTGATCAAGGGTCTAAGTATTTTTGCACTTCATACATTTACATAATGCCTTATGGGTAATGCAATCTACACATCTATTTTAGTTATACAAAATAAGAAAGTCATACAAATAAAAAAATTTTTGTGTTATTGTAGTGCTTCAAAGGTAGATTAAAAGACTTATAACCTAGGCAGTGATAGTTTGTTTGAAAAGAACAACTCCAACATCCAACATTCTGAGGTTCTAGAAAGGAGACCCTGCAGGTTAGGGCTAAGAAAAAGAAATTCATGTTGTAAGCAACAATTTTATTCAGAGGACTAATAAAATATTTGATTTACTTGGTTTACAGAAAGTTAAAATACAATCAGCCTAGCTATACACAAAAATAATTGCAATGGGTATTAAAATAAATGTTTACATAAACCAACAACCCAATCACCTGAGCAACATGACATAGAAAAGGCAATCCTTTACAGGGCATAAACCCCTCTGCAAACAAATACAGAAACTCCATATACACAAATTTGTGGAACAGCAATAAAACCGATAACAGAACAAGCAACAGTTCTTGCACCATCAGTTAAAAAAGCCTCCTGGATCTGTATGAACAATATTTAAGTGTACATCTGAGTAGGAAGACACAGCTACAGTGGCACAAGATAGAAGGAGGATATCCAATGCAGCTGCAAATAAAGCATACTGCATATTCTACTTTGATAGATGTAAGGCTTGAACACACAGACCTTATCGCACGGCCAGCTTCCCATAATGCTGCAGCATTCTCTTTTGTGCCCAATGAATTGCAGATTGCTGGAGCAGAAGATTCTTTTGTGGGATGTTGGTATTATGAAAGGAAGCAATTGCATCAATCCAAAATGTTTGGCTCAGGTATTATTTTCACCCTGCATTTATTTCCCACTAAGCTGAATTAAAGGAGAAGGAAAGGCTAGTAAAAAGTTAATGTCAAGCTGCAGGCATACCTTCAGCAGGCCCAGATTTGTGGAAAGGCCACAAAGACCCGGGCCTAGGACGGCACAAATTTGGGGCCGCACCAAAATGTCGAACTTTTTCTTACATATGGAGGAATGGGGACCTTACCCCCACTGCTCCGTATGCGAGTGTAAAGCCCTGCGCATGTGCAATCACGAGTTTGCACATGCCCAGCGGAGGGGGCATGTGCCCTTAAGTCTCCCCATATTGCACCTGTTCAGATGATCAGAAGCCAAACAGGAAGAAAAAAACACTGAGCTGTGTAAAGAAAGTTCCCATAATGCCTTACTCCTACACAGACACCAAGACCAAGTGAAAATGCACAGTTTGTAAGACTAACTATGAGTCAGCTTCCTGTTGATTGGCTCAGATCCACATTCCTAAGGGGGGGAGTGAGTTCTTAGCATTCTTGAGGGAGGGGGGAGCAGGAAAGAGCAGAAAGCTGAGTGTCTCTGGTACAGGAATTACAGACACAAGAAATCTTTTTTCAGAGAAGTCAGTGCAGCGTTTCTGTGAGTGCTTATGGCTGTATTTACATAGACCTTTCTGATAAAGCTTACATAGGTATGTATACTACAACCAACTCTGCATGCAGTTCTCATTTATTCTAAAGCAAGGATTTGCACATCCTCAGTGTAAACAAATGTTCAAATAGGTTCAAAACTGCAGCTTAAAGCAAATTCGGGTGAAATGTTAAAATGCAGTGTAAATCTGGCCATATCAGCCAGTGTTCAGAAGGTAAATATTTGTATACACACAATATTTAAGTGATACTGACACTAAAAAATTACTCTTCTTACTTGAACTTCCTAAACCTGACTGTTCTGCCAACCTGAATGTCTCTTCCCAACCTGTCAGTTATAGCTTCTAATGCTAACACAAATATGGCAGCCTCCTCATAGAGGAACATGGGGGATCAGATAGGTAATGTAAAAGCATCTGGCAAATACTTTCAAGGCAAAATTACAGTAGAAATAGCATGCAAAGATGGTGTGTTAATAGATGTTAAAAAAAAAAAAAAGGTTTCATTTTTGGTGTTAGTATCTCTTTAAAGATATTTTGAACCACACTGTACACTGTTCTCTAGGAGTGATGAAGAAATGCTTTGATAAATTAGCAAACCGTTTACCAAAGTTCTAGAATCTCAGGGCACTAAGTTTGCCTAGAAGCATTAACCCATGGGAAACAATCAGCCGAAAACTGCTTGCCGAGAATATGCCCCGCTACTCTAGTTTTCTCCTACCTGTGCCTGCACCCAAATGAATGAAATACGCTCTGGTGCAGGCACATATAGCCAATATCTGCCAAAAAACTTCACATCTTCGGCGGATATCGGCTACATATGCCTGCACCCGAGCGTATTTCATTCTTTTGGGTGCAGGCACAGGTAGGAGCGTATGGCAATATTTTCGGCAAGCGTCTTTCCGCTTGCTGAAAATATACGCCATATGCTCAGTGTGGCATTAGCCTTAAATTCCGTTTTAAAATTTTAAATCAACAGAAGCAGCTTTTTGCTGCCCTTCAAACTCCACATATGTAGTGTAAATACACTGATACTTTCTTAGGCTGCTATCACCTGACAAGCACTGACATGGGCATTGTCGATTGACGATTTCCATTTATGTCTATGAGGGGCTGTTTCAGGTGCTTTGGTGCTGTGCTTTTGTACTACTTAAAAAAAACTGTACAGTGCTTAAAGCTTTTTTGTTCTACCTTAGTTATACTGTATTTCTTACTACTTTTACTCTCAAGGGTAAATTAGACAAAGCCCACTTAAAGCAACAGCTTTCTAAATATAAATATACCTGTGATTTCAGACTATTGCTTTTTTTCCAAGCATTTTATAGCCCACCAAGTGGTGTAACTAGGAAGCAGTCACCTTGGGAGCTCAGACCATGGGGTCTTCTTTCTCAGTTGTCAGCTATCAGGAAGAAGAGAAGGGAGCAGGGATTTACATCCATGCGTGTGGGTGGGGTGGGGGCATCAGGGTGGGGGGCAGGGGCCAGGTAAGTTTGCTACTCCTCCTAAGATTGTTTTGCAGGGGGGTGGGTCGCCGCAGAGCAGTTACACCACTGAGCCCATCAACAATCACTGTTGAGACAAAATGCCCGGAATGGACTGTGACATTTTCTTGGCAACTAAAAACTTGAATTTATTTCAGTAATTCAGTTAACCAGTGCCACTGAAATCATGAACCCTGCACCCTGCACAGACAAATTGTCCAAATTTTGGAGAAGGCTTTTATCATATGTCAGGCAAACAAGCAGGTATGTTTTCACTGCAAGGGATACTACTACTTCTGTAGCTAAGGGCACACAGAGTGTTGGCTCTGCTCTCTGAGCTGGTGTTTTTCTGCAGAGAAATAGATCCACTCCCTTCTCTGATGCAGAGATTGGGCCAAAAGTGTGACTGTCACTGTTGCTATATGAAGAGGCAGAACAGAGCGTATCCATTTCCTGAATCAGCAGAAAAGAGGCAGACTGAAAGCAGGGGAGCCAATGCTCCGCGTGCCCTGGCCCTTATGGTTGCTGGCCATAGGAAGTGGCATAATAGCCTTAGGCTATAACACCACTAATAATAAGCAAAGTTATTTAAAGCATTTAAGTGCCTTTCAATTATGAAACAGTGGTCATTGTTAATAATTAGTAATTAGGCTGAGTTAATTTAAACAAATGATGCAAGTCTGTTAACATCGTTCTTTATTACAGATTCCACAAATTATGTAATTGCCTGCAGTTCTAATTCCAAAATTAGGTTTTAATGTGGTACAATATCTGCACAATATATATACAGTATTTATGAAAAAGTTGTCAATAACGTTTTCATTGGTAGCACAAAGCATATTACAACTTTTGAAGGTGGAAGACTTATCACAGGTTAAGACAGTAAGGTAGTAATGTTTCTGTGCTTGACATTTCATCAAATGAGCAGCATTACATGGCAAATTATTATTATTTTAAAGTCATGGTAACTTAAGTGTCAGTAATTATTGAAACCAATTCATAGAATGGTCAAAGACTATGACAACACACTTAATGTTACATTTCCCCTTTGCTTCTTCAAAATTGCAACTGCTTCATCATGAGTGACGCCCTCCAAGCTCTCACCATTAACTGACAAAATCTGGTCTCCCCGTTTCAGCCTCCCATCAGCTGCAGCTGCTCCCTGGGATAGATGACAAAAATATATATTCTAATGGCAAAAGCAGGTATGACATTTATATAAAAAGACAAGGATGAAAACTCATACATATGACTTGCTTAGAAAATATGTACAGTCGTGGGCAAAAGTTTTGAGAATGACACAAGTATTAGCTTTCACAAAGTTTGCTGCTAAACTGCTTTTAGATCTTTGTTTCAGTTGTTTCTGTGATGTACTGAAATATAATTACAAGCACTTTATACCTTTCAAAGGCTTTTATCGTCAATTACATGACATTTATGCAAAGAGTCAGTATTTGCAGTGTTGGCCCTTCTTTTTCAGGACCTCTGCAATTCGACTGGGCATGCTCTCAATCAACTTCTGGGCCAAATCCTGACTGATAGCAACCCATTCTTTCATAATTACTTCTTGGAGTTTGTCAGAATTAGTGGGTTTTCATTTGTCCACCCACCTCTTGAGGATTGACCAACAGTTCTCAATGGGATTAAGATCTGGGGAGTTTCCAGGCCATGGACCCAAAATTTCAACGTTTTGGTCCCCGAGCCACTTAGTTATCACATTTGCCTTATGGCACGGTGCTCCATCATGCTGCAAAATGCATTGTTCTTCACCAAACTGTTGTTGGATTGTTGGAAGAAGTTGCTGTTGGAGGGTGTTTTGGTACCATTCTTTATTCATGGCTGTGTTTTTGGGCAAAATTGTGAGTGTGCCCACTCCCTTGGATGAGAAGCAACCCCACACATGAATGGTCTCAGGATGCTTTACTGTTGGCATGACACAGGACTCACCTTTTCTTCTCCGGACAAGCCTTCTTCCAGATGCCCCAAACAATCGGAAAGTGGCTTCATCTGAGAATATGACTTTGCCCCAGTCCTCAGCACTCCATTCACCATACTTTCTGCAGAAGATCAATCTGTCCCTGATGTTTTTTTTTTGGAGAGAAGTGGCTTCTTTGCTGCCCTTCTTGACACCAGGCCATCTTACAAAAGTCTTCGCCTCACTGTGTGTGCAGATGCGCTCACACCTGCCTGCTGCCATTCCTGAGCAAGCTCTGCACTGGTGGCACTCCGATCCCGCAGCTTAATCCACTTTAGGAGACGATCCTGGCACTTGCTGGACTTTCTTGGATGCCCTGAAGCCTTCTTAACAAGAATTGAACCTCTTTCCTTGAAGTTCTTGATGATCCTATAAATTGTTGATTTAGGTGCAATCTTAGTAGCCACAATATCCTTGCCTGTGAAGCCATTTTTATGCAACGCAATGATGGCTGCACGCGTCACCATGGTTAACAATGGAAGAACAATGATTTCAAGCATCACCCTCCTTTTAACATGTCAAGTCTGCCATTCTAACCCAATCAGTCTGACATAATGATCTCCAGCCTTGTGCTCGTCAACATTCTCACCTGAGTTAACAAGACGATTACTGAAATGATCTCAGCAGGTCCTTTAGGCTAATGCCACACGCGGCGTAGGGCTGATTTTTTCAGCAAGCGGAAAAACATTTGCCGAAAATTCAGCCCTACGCCTGCTACTTGTGCCTGCACCCGAGCGTATTCCATTCATTCGGGTGCAGGCACAAGTAGCAGGAGTAGGGCTGATTTTTCGGCATCAGCCTTAATGACAGCAATGAAATGCAGTGGAAAGGTTTTTTTGGGATTAAGTTAATTTTCATGGCAAAGAAGGACTATGCAATTCATCTGATCACTCTTCATAACATTCTGGAGTATATGCAAATTGCTATTATAAAAACTTAAGCAGCAACTTTTCCAATTTCCAATATTTATGTAATTCTCAAAACTTTTGGCCACGACTGTACTTCAGGTAAATTCAGGTACAAAAGATGATTATGGGAAGCTCTTAAAAGAATTCTGGGCATTTTGGTCACCATGATTTCCTCAAGATAAAGTAATCAAATTGCCTATTAGCCTTTGCCCATTTGTGAAAACTTTGGTACACCTCATTGCTAAAACGATACAGCATTAAACAGCAGTTAAACAAGTTCACCTTTGAAAATATTGTTTTGACGTAAATCGGCAGATCTCCTTGTGGGCTTCCGTATCCGCCCACAATGCTGAACCCAAGGCCATCTCCACCTTTCTCCAAGTGAATAATTTTTGGTACAGGTGACCTGAAAAATACATTTAATTGAGAACCATTTGCTTAATAACCAAGGAACCTTTGAAAATCATTATCATTTTTTGTTTTTCCACATTCAAATGATATAGTTAGGGCTTTCCCTTCTTATTAGTTGCGGGGCCTTTTATACATTTCAAAAGCTTTCTGTTAATTGAAATCTAGGTGGCTCTTTTTTATTGATTTATACTAAACCAATAGATTTAAAATTTTCCATGCCATTTTGATTCTTTTCAAAGGAAAAATATACATACCTGATTCCACAGATTGAAAGGAAGCCATGTTACACATAATAATTTCCCAACCCTTCTTAAGTTGTAAAGTGATAGATTGCAGGAACTTGAAGTCCCTCTGCTTTCCATAGCAGGTGGTGCACAGTTTCTCCATAAAACAAAGAGACATCAAGTCCCAGTATCTATAACTTTACAGTGGAGCAAGGTGAGCATGGGGTTACATTACACTGTAAGCCTAAGGGGCAGACAACTGCTCCAGAAAGCACATGGAGACTAGAATAGCTTCCTCAAGCACCTCAGGCCAGCACATTTGTATTAAAAAGAAGTATAAGAAAAAGATTATTGTTGTGATTATTTTTGTCTGACACCCCCAGTGTTTAAGCCTTTGCTCATCCTTCAAGAACAATGTTTTTTTTCTTCAGCAAGTGATCTTATCTTTCATTCTTTAACTGTTCTCACATAAATAGTTTGTTTAAGCTAAGATCACATGTAGACAGTAGAAGGAAACCAAAAGTTGTAACGCATCAAGGAATACTGGAATATAGTTACATACTCTCCATCTTCCACTTGATGTTCACTGCTTACTCCCTGCCCCAAAGACATGCTTTCCAACTGGCTTGCAATTGCACTAATATTCGTGTCTGCCACAACCTATAAGAAGAAAAGGAAAAAGAAAACATACAGAATAAGCATGATTAAAGAAAGAAACATCCTAAATCTTTCCTTTTCTATTTAAGCAAATGGTAATAGTTGCACTGATGCAAAGAAATTACTGCACCAGTAAAACCCTGTAAAGCTTGTTGCAAATACATCTTTTCTTGCACTGTTGAAAAGTTGAAAAAGCAAAAAGCAGTGTTCCTGCACAGCAAAAGTATATTGTACCACCTCTTCAGACAGCAACTCTGAGATCAGCCGTTCTGCTAAACACCATTCTGAAGCTTACTTACTTATGTATTTTTCAACAGCTCATTCTTTTTAAGGGGGTAGCTCAACTTTAAAATAACTTTTATTACGACATAGATATTTACAGACAATTTTACTTGGTCTTCACTTTTTGTGGTTTTATAATTATTTAGCTTTTTGGTTAGCAGCTCTCCAATTTGGAATTTTAGCAGCTATCTGGCTCCTAGGTTCCAATTTATCTGGAACGACTGGAAGAGGAATGGTAAAAGGACTAAATAAAAATATAGGTATAAAATAAATGTATAATAAAAAGGAACCTTGACAAAAAATTGTAGCCTCGCAGAGCAATAGTTGATTTCTGTTGGGTTTCGTGTAGCACCTTGGTAGAAATAACATAAATGAGAATTATACAGTAAATGGTAGTGTGCTGGGAACATCCATAACTAAGAAGTATTTTGGGTAAATTTTTGTGGATAACAAGCTGTGTAACACTAGCCAATGTCACTCAGTGGTTACTAAAGCAAAAAGAAAAAAAAAAAACAAACGGCTTGCATAAAGGGCATTAACTCCAGGGATGAAAACACAATGTTGCATCTTTATAGATCTCTGGTAAGACCTCACCTTTAAAGGTAGAAGGAATGGAACAAAAACTATGAAAAAAGAATATTAGGTTGGGATCATTTTCTCTGGAGAAAAGGCACTTGTTAGGGGACATGATTCCTCTTTACAAGTACAAGTACATTACACAAAATTATAGACAGGACTTTTTCACATAGAGAAGATCAAAGAACCAGACGCCACCCCTTTAAAACTGAACTTTTATTTAAAGCCACAAAAGTTGTTCTTCATGGTGAGGGGTGTGAGGTGGAAGAATGCTCTACTTAGGGGCACATTTACTAACCCACGAACGGGCCGAATGCATCCGATTGCGTTTTTTTCGTAATGATCTGTATTTTGCGATTTTTTCGGAAATTATCGCGACTTTTTCATTACCAATACGATTTTTGCGAAAAAACGCGAGTTTTTCGTAGCCATTCCGAAAGTTGCGCAAAATCTGCCGATTTTTTCGTAGCGTTTAAAACTTGTGCGAAAAGTCGCGATTTTTTTGTAGAGTTAAAACTTGCGCGAAACGTCGCGCCTTTTAAGTTTTAACGCTACGAAAAAGGTGCAACTTTTCGCGCAAGTTTTAACGCTACGAAAAAATCGCCAGATTTTGCGCAACTTTCGGAATGGCTACGAAAAACTCGCGTTTTTTCGCGCAAGTCGTAATGGCTACGAAAAACTTGCGTTTTTTCGCGCAAATCGTATTGGTAACGAAAAAGTCGCGATAATTTCTGAAAAGTCGTAAAGGTGCCGAAAAAAATCGCAAAAAATACGAAAAAGTCGCAAAATGTTCATTTTCCAATCGGAATTTTTCCAATTCGGATTCGAATTTGTGTCTTAGTAAATCAGCCCCTTAGTGTTGTGATGGCAGATTCTATTAATGGCTTTAAGTGTGACCTGGATGACATCCTAAATAAGTAAAATATCCTAAGCTACAATGATCTTAATATCTATATTTAGTTTAGTATAGGAACTGCTATATATTATTTATATATGCAAGTATATAGATACGTCTGTTTATGTATGTAATTCATGTGCGCTGGGGGTTATTAAGAAGGGCAGACTTGATAAACTACATAACTGTGGTACAATGCTGTGTATATATTATAACTAACTAGGTATGGCAACAAATATGTTTATTGTTTTTATAATTTTTTTACTATTGGCCTTTTTTCTGCCTCTTCCCAGCACATTCAAAGCAATGAGTGATATATAGTAAACTATACCCTTGCAACAAGATAGAAGCTGAAATTCCAAAATGAATAGCTCTTGAACTAAAAGTTAAACAATTAAAAAATGAAATCAAAATAAAACAAAAGCAGATTGCCTAGGTTTATTATAGTTAAAGTTGAACTACCCTTTTAAGCATTCTAAAGACAGCACAGCCTGTGGGTGGCCTCACTGTTTTCCTGTAATGTGCTGAAACAAGTATTGTTTTTTCTTACTGAAACAGGTTTCGTAATTTGTATTTGAATTAACCACTGAAAGAAATAATTTATGTTCAGAATACTGTAAAAAAGCACAGCAATCCATATAAATACATTCCATGCAACTAAAAAGATGAAACTGAAGCTCAGTGAAACAAACTTCTTTACAAGGACCTTGCACAGTACAAGGTATGTAACATAACATACGTCCAGCCACATTCTATACATTTTTCCAGTATGCACTGCAATATTTCTTGCAAAATGTATATGGCATGTCAAGCTGAACTGAAGGGTATTCCTAGTAAAAGGTAAATGCTCAACAGTTCTTTTCTGGTTGCCAATGACCTTCTGCTTTATGATAAGATCAACAGACAGAACTGGTCTGCTTCTAGAAGCCATAAGAGAACTAAACAACCTTCTAGGCTGTACACCCTTATCTCATTACAACACCTGCAGAAAGCAGATTAAATTGAAGAGAGGCAATGAAGCAGCAGGATAGGATGATTACTCCCTTGAGACCTTAATCTTCTGTTTTCTAATAACATCTGTACAATCCGTAAATGTTCTGTGCAGGACATACTGAAATAAGCATTTCCACACTACTGCACACAATTACCTAACCATTCACAACAGCTTGTATTGAAGTTGTGTAACTTGATAAGGAATTAAATTACTGACATGACATGTCACAATTATAAAGCTGGTAACACTATTTGTTCTCAGTTTTGGTCCAGGAATATAAGGTAGAAAACATTTTTTGTCTGTAATTAGACATGTATAATTCCAGTCAATTGAAATTCTGACTGGGTGGTCAACACAATGTAGTTGAAGGCACTTATAGATAAGAGAAAAGAGATGTTTTAAAAATATTTGTTGCATTGTCTGGGCAGGAAAGGTAGCTCTTTTTTTTTTTGTAAAATCATTTAAACAGGTTTATTGTTTACTGCTATTTGCAAAGGTAAGGGATATGTAAAATGTTCTCAAGGGATCGGTTTTATTAAATATCAAACAAAAAAGTTAACACTGTAAGCCATGGCAGTCCAGTCAAATTTGACTAATATAATCACATTAATAAAGCCAGAAGCCAACTATTATAGGAACGATGATTCATAATTTCCAGTATCCTGCAATTTCAGATTAAGGCAGAAAACTTGTAAATGTACTTACCATATGTGAAACAGAGTGATTTTGTACATTTTGTTAAGTAACATGGAGTGCCCTCCTAGAATGCACTTACATGTGCAGTGAGCTCTGCTGCCAGTTGGAGTTAGGCTGATGCCACACCAGGCGTAGGGCTGATTTTTTCGGCAAGCGGAAAAAATCAGCCCTACGCCTGGTGTGGCATCAGCCTTAGTCTCTACAGAATGACAGTTATCAATGTCTCACAGCTGAAACATCTGAGGCTTAAGACTAATGCCACACGAGGCGTAGGGCGGATATTTTCGGCAAGCGGAAAAGCGCTTGCTGAAAATTCCGCCCTACGCCTCCTACATGTGCCTGCACCCGAATGAATGAGATACGCTCGGGTGCAGGCACATGTAGCCGATATGCGCATAAAAACACGAGACTTTGCATTATATATATATGGGCTACATGTGCCTGCACCCGAGCGTATCTCATTCATTCGGGTGCAGGCACATGTAGGAGGCATAGGGCGGAATTTTCAGCAAGCTCTTTTCCGCTTTCCGAAAATATCCGCCCTACGCCTCGTCTGGCATTAGCCTTACATTTATTACCATACCTGCAAAACAATGGTTCCAAATGCATGCTTCAGGATATTAACCACTTCTGCATGTGACAGCCCATCCACTGGTTGCTGGTTAATGCTGACAAGCCGATCCCCAACCTATACCCCACAAGCCCATGATAAAACATACAGGTCAGGATTAATTTCAAAAGATGGTTATTAAATATAATGCAGTACTGAATATTTTCTTTACTTTGCAATTTTGAGAATAGAAAATATTGCAAGATTAAGTAAGTACAAATTGAGAATTAACAGAATTTTGTTAAATGACAAATAAAAGGGCAGATTGGCACAATTCACTACTATAAACTTTGCCTCTACAACAAGCTGCTTAAATGTACAAGCAAAAAACGTCCTTACAGTAATATCTTCTATGGAAACAGCATAATATATAGATTGTAAGCTCTAAGGGGCAGGGACCTCCATTCTCTTGTGTCTTTGACTCTTAACTTATTGCAACTATATCTTTTATTTATTGTTAAACTTTATCTAATTTATTATTATCTTAATAACCCCGTTTGTATTAATGTATTCTACTTTACAGCGCTGCGTACAGTAGCGCTTTATAAATAAAGATATACATACATAATTCTAACATAGGCACTTGGTTTTTATAGGTCATTGCCATGTTTACCAATAAAACAAAGTATGATGAGAATGGGGCATAATTTGGTTTTCCTTCATTATGGTTAAAGGTCAATGAGAGAAGTAAAACATGTAGAACCATCTCACCATAATGTGCTTTTATTAAGACAAAATATAATTTGCTTATGCGTCATTACTGTTCGTAAAAGTCACATGGTGATAAAAACAGATACTTACTTTTAATTTGTGTGTCCGTGCTGCTACACCACTAGCTTGGATCATAGCAATGAAAACTGGGATATCTCCCAATGGGCTGCCTTTCCCTCCTGCGATACTGATCCCAAGAGCATCATAAGGGCCCTAACAAAGTGTGAAAATGGAAAGGTATTAAGTCATTGTATATTTCCCTCCAACTCTTATTATAGCAAGTGTAGTTTTTCTTTACTTACTCTATTAATTTCTACAGTCCGTGGCTCCAAGTCTGTGCCTGTATTTAAAGGGGATAGATATCTTAAATACTTATTCATTGAAAAAGTAAAAGTGAAGTGCTAAATTTAAAGGTAAAGCAAAAATAAAAAAACAAAACAAAACAAAGCACTACAATAGAAAGACAAATACAATAGGTGACCCCTGAAAGGGGCTGTCTCTAGATATTTGCTCTGAAGACATATTTCTCCTTCCCACAAGTTATCTGGATTACAGCCATATATAATACTATATTATTCTCTTCTGCAACACTGCCATGCTGTATATCACACAAGTAAATAGAGAACAACACATTAAAAAGGAAAACAAATGAAGGTGAGACATCACCCTGGTTCAGTAACTGCATTTCCATGTAGTCTTGACTGCAGTTCAGTTCAGAATACTGGTACTCAGAGTAAGGAATGTATTTGCTTATACTGGCTCCACCATGTATTTGTTTATTTAATTGTCCATTAGCAAAATGGTTGTAAAAATAAAATGAAATGGTAACAAAATATTAGGAAAGACAAACAAGCAATGGTCGTATGGTCCTACTAATCAATCACAGTACTGCGTACACAAATTTATTTCAGACACTCTGAATGCTAAACCTTTAGAATAGTAGTTAGGGCACAGCGAGCACAGAGAGACAGTAAGACTGAATGACCATTTACTGACTCAAAAATTATACCCAAGACTTTCTGATGATTTTAAAGTATATCTGTAGTATTCTTTGTCTGCTTTATCTTTTCAGAACCATTCCTTCTCTCTTTAATGCCACATATGTCACAGGCACAATAACTCCAAGCCACTGTAAAAAGGTAATAGAATTGTAGTACTGCACAGTATTTACCAGAATGCCTTTGTGATGAGTCTGCAGAGGATTTCTTGGAGCTAGCATAGTCTTGCATGCTGGAAATAACTGGAGTTAATGATGGAGGAAGAACACCATGGGAACTCATTTGGTTGATCTAGAGTGCAATTCAGTAATATGTTCTTCAGTTTAAATGGTACAAACAGACATTACATCCATGCATTACTTAAGAGGCAATAAAAATATTTTTTATATTTCTTTAGGTGAAATTTCCCCAAGTGGCTGCAAGTTACATTTATACCACAAATGGATACACATTTTGAATTAACCCGTAAACTAGCATATAATATAATTTATAACACAACAAATAATACTAGTTGTTAAAATAAAATCTGGCTAGGTTAATGAGAATAAATACACATTATTTCCTTCTACTAACACAATTATTGTGTTTATTATAGGCTTGCATATTATCTGACCTACATCTTGCTTTTTCTCACTTACTCTTTGTATGTCTCTAGAAATCTAGAACAGTTACTTGCAAAAAGTTTTAAACAATGAACAACCAGATTATTTAGGCTTGTTAGCAGTGTATCCTCTGGCTTCTCTGCATTACAAGTCTCTATTAATATTATGTTTTTAGCTATTTTAGGAATCTTTGAAAGTGCCTATTATTTTAATATCTGCCTTTTGCCTTTCTTTGGTCTGAAATACTTAGTGTTCTAGTTCAGAAACAGTGAAAGAGCTATAGACTGGGAAACTCAAGAATGAAAAGTACTGCTACAAATAAATACCCATTTTTCAAACAAGGCTAGTTGCTCTACAATTAGTTGTTACACTATTTTGGGCCAATATACAGCCCAAAAAGCCAATACAGTCAACGGGTCTTCTGTGTGGATTCTTATATTGAGTGAAAAAAAAATGACTTTTAGATCTAATAAAGAATTACCTGTTACTTACAATACAGATACAGTTGTACGGTTTCACAGGTTATACAATAAAGCACTTAAATAAATATACAGAAACTACATTGCTGCTTTTGTACTATATTGTACGCTGCCATAAAAGGCTCACAAAATAACAGAACTACCTTTTTTTTACACTGTTAACCTGATACTGTATTCTGGTCAGACATTCTTTAAATTACCTGGGGAATATGGTGAACATTCCATTGATATATAGTATTGCAGTATCTGACTCCAGATTATGAATCACAAAAATATATTTTATATCAATCATGAATACATAAAGAGGAGGGGGAGAATCAGTAACCGACCTGACTGGCTTCAAAGGTTTTTTTGGATGCAAGCCAAGATCCAACTCGAAGTCTTCCAATCTCTAGATGTACAAGTCCTTGAGCACACTTGAGATAAAACAGGAAATTCTTTTAAAATCAGTGCAATGGAATTTTCTCACAGAAAGGTATAGACTTTATTCAAACATTAACTATTAACCCTAACTATATCATTTAAATCACAAGTGGTTTACAGAATTAGAACTCCAAACTCCTTAAAAACGACTTCCCTTAATTCTTAACGAATAGAATAAGCAGTCTCACAGACAGTTGCACAGCAACAATTATGCTACAATACACAATTACATTAATTTCCAGTCAAAAAGAAGGTGCCCATATGTGGGCCTGCTATTCAGTCAAGAGTGGGTAAGAGTTATAAAGCAGGCTGGAAAATTCTTTCAACCAAGGACCATGGTTGTAGTCTGTGTAGTCTGTGTAGACTTTGGTAATGAAACCAAGGAAATAGCTATTTGTTCATTGAGCCGGCCAAAATAACACAACTTGCTGTGTTTGTTAACAAGGATTTGTAGGAAAAATTAGCTTTAATGGTATGACAAGAATTCAATTGTTTAGAATAGAGAAGTGCAAAGTCCAATGTCCATTTACTAATTTGCAAGTTTTACACTTCATTTATATAGCACTGGCCATTCCACAGCACTGTAAATATATTATACAACATTCACAACAGTCCCTGCCCCAGAGGAGCTTACAATTTAAAACTTTCAATTCTTGTTGTAGGGATTTTTGTCCACTTTTCCATGCAGATCACTTTTTCTTGGGCCTTTTTGCATGTTTAAGATCTATCCACAGATTTGCAATTATGTTTAAGGAGATTGTAAGAATCGGGATTGTAAGGGTCATTCAAAACATTTCGCTTGCTTTATTCAAGTAGTTCATGATCACTTTTGAGCTATGTTTAGATCATTCTCTTTTTGAAGGAGCCATCTCCTTTTCAGCTTCAGCTACTTTATTAACTGTTTCACATTGGGATCCAGAATTTGCTAATCTTTAGTGGATTTCATTCTACAGCCCACAGCACTTGCCTCTGGCATGTCTAGATACTGTTTTGCATACCAAAGATGTTGATGTTTGTGATGAATTTGCAGGTAAGGTTAGGCCCAGATGTATAAAGTGAGAGTCTCTTGGCAAGATGCCCGACTGTCACTGCTCTTGCATATGCACAGATTTCTGCTTATTGGGTATGGAGCATTGAGGATCTGGCATCAGATGCCTGCCCACAAAACCAGGTCTGGTAAAGGCTTTCTGATGACTCTTTCATGCAGAACACGGTTGTGCAAGCAAAGTTGCACTGTTGCAAAGTGAAATGCCACTTCTATGTCAGCCAAACATTTCTGCAAGTCCTTTGCAGTCATATGAGGGTTTACCGTTGCTTCTGGCTAGCCTACAAACAGTTCTCTGAATGTTTTCTTGGCCTTACAGGTCTTTCCTTGACACAGTTCCTTTTAGTGTCATTTATTAATAACATTATAGACAGTGGCAATTGTGAGCTGGAAAAGGTTTGCAATCTTTTTCTAGACTTCCGGTGCTTTGAAGGCATCAGTTAGCTTAATTTTCAGGACCACGCTTAGAGGTTTGATTTTACTGGAACCAAAAAGCCTAGCCCATACCATGAAAATATTCCTAGACCACTTTTTTCTTTTCCATCTCACTTTATGGCTGGCCTTACCCAATCCGGCAGGTAGCAGTCCTCCTGACATCTAATAAACCCAGACTTGCCTGTTAGACTGACAAAAACACTTCATCACTTCAGAGAACCCATTTCCACCGGTCTACCTGTTGATGCTTTAGTTCTTGCAGTGAGGTTGCTTCCAGAGACTATTTGGAACGTAGTAGTTAATAAAAAGCTGAGGAGATTTTTTTAGAGGGTTGTGCAGATACTTTTGGCCATTTGTGGGTCACACCCTCAAAATCTGGTAACCATACTCTGGGATTGCTTGGGCAATGGCTACATATGTAAGATCTATTCTAGATTGAGTCTTTTCAATTTGTAAAAATTTATAACACCGACCTATAGAAACCATGCATGATGTTCCTCTGTTTCTCCTAAAGATATGAAATAGACATAAAGCAACTCCAGCTTTACATCTCCATTATTTACTTCATGAATGGTTAAAAGGTGTTTAAAGTGTCCCATTTGGGAACTTATTTATTGATTTTAACCCGCATTAACAAATTGTTACCCATTTTTAAGTCAAGTCAATATAATGGATTACTCAAATTAAATTGTATTTGTGTACTTATCTGTAAATATTGCTGAACTGGTACATGTTTGGTTATTAGGGTAATTTGAAAATAATCAATATGAAATTAACCTACTTTTTAGCAAGAAATTACCGAGTGTGTTTTAGGCCGTGCTTTAATGGAGTCATTCGGTTTATGTTATTTTATCTTACACACAATCAGTTGATTGTCCATTAAGCAATTGCCTTTAAGCGTGAGCCAAATCAAAACATTTAACGGATTCATGTATTTTCAGAGTCCCCGAAAGGGTAAGTAGGGCTAAAAGTATTTGGCTCAGTTGCAGAAGATGGGCAGTAGGAAAGCCAGGGTCAACTTGGATTGGCATTACTATCCTATCCAGATAGGATACATATGCATTGTAGTTCCACTGCAATATGAAAATGATAAATTAACAAAAAGCCATTTGGAAAGAACACAACTCGGATTTTATTTAGATCTATAATATCCAGCCTACATCCCTCCTGTTTTCAGCATTTCACAATTGAAAAATAAAGTTTCCTTAAATCATAATATACCAAAATCACCTTTAGTACAGTTGCTACAATCTCTTGAGAGGCATTCCGCATGTCATCTCCATTAACCGACATAATCTGGTCACCTTGCATTAATCGGCCATCAATATCTGCAGCTCCTCCTTTTACAATGTCAGAAATAAACACTCCACTTCCAGTCCTTGCAGAAAAGATATACAAAAGATTAACTATTCTTTCAGAGTATGTATAAAATATATGCTATCCCCCTTCCTGTATTCATTCATTTTTTTTACTAAAACACATAAGGTATAGATCAACCAGACAGTTATTATAGCTCGCATAATATTATTTACTTTTAGTGTGCTCCGGCTGGTGCTCTATTTTAACCTTAAAGAGAATCTATAAACTGTTAATTGGTTATAAACATAATTTGCCACATCAATAGATACAGATGCAGTAAATGTAATTATATAAATTTCAATACATTTCAGTTTGCCATCTGTGTACTGTATTTATTGAAATATGTTGACTATAAACACGTGCCACTATAGCATGAATTTAAGCTGTGTTATGTTGGTGTCTGGAGCAATATGAAGCCTGTATAAGCAGCCTTACTTTGAACAGGTGACTTAAAGGGACTCTTATCACCCATGAGATAGTAATAGTCCTCCAAAATGTGTTTTTTAGAAGAGCAAACAGATTTTTTGCTATTTCAATTTCCCATGAGGCAAGCTATTTTCTTACTATCCCAAGGCCCTTCAGCCTTGTGATAAAGTTCAGTCACTCTTTACTGCTGTGCAGAAAGTTGGTGTGATGCCAGCCCCCCACATTCCCCAGCAGCCTATCAACCATACAGTAGGCAGGTAATAAGATAACATAACAGCTCTCCCTGATGGATGCAGCTGTATAAATTGATAGCACCTTCATATTTCTTAAGCTAAAAACTGCCTGTACTGTCTTCCATTCACTTTAAGGGCAATGGCAGATGAGAAACTTTGCTGCCCTCCAGAAATCTCACTCCCCGCAAGCAACAGTGTACCTGCCATTCTCCTAAGGCAGGAATCCCCAAACTTTTATACCCGTGAGCCACATTTAAATGGAAAAAGTGTTGGGGAGCAACATAAGCATGAAAAAGGTTCCTGGGGGTAGCAATATGAGCTAGAACTGGCTACTTAATATCCCCTGGCATGTGGACTGGCAGCCTACAGAAGACTCTTAGTTGGTACACCTGGTTTTTACGCAACCAAAACTTGCCTCCAATCCTGCTGGGTTGCCTAGGGCACCCGGCCATCTTGGCCAAGTCACTGTGCTAAGGGATACAGCTCATACGGGGTGTGGGGCAGCTCATACAGGGTGTGGGGTATGACTGCCACTGCTGTCATGAAGAAAAATGTTAAAACAGTCCTATAAATATCATGACCGAATCCCTTAAAATAACTAAGGTAATGTTGCTCTTTCTGTGCATAGTTTATAACATAACTGTCATGGAAAACCAGATAAATATTTGCATATAAACCAGTTTTTAATTTGGGAAAGGTAAAGTACACTGGACAAAAGAAAAGTAAGTTTAAGTAAAAAGCATTTTACCCAAGGTGTACCCTAAATTTAAATACCACTTATATGTTAATTTGTACTTTAAACAAAGACAGGTAAAACAAAAGATAGTACAGAAGAAGACTGTAAAAATTAGTGGCTTGTTTGCTTTGGTATTTAGCTACAGTAATATCTATATTTCAATATCCAATGTTACTAAATGGCATACAACTGTACCTTTTACCCACAATGCTCAGCCCAAGTCCTCTACCAGCTTTCTTTTGTAACTCTACATGGAAGATATCCAGATTTTCCTCATCCTTATACTGGGCTTCATCTCTGTATACAGTTAGCTGTACTTTCTGAGGTGTCTGCCTTAGTGCTGTGATTGCATCCTCATGAGAGGCATTCCTCAAATCCACTCCATTGACCTGGAACAATAAATGGATATTACATCCTGATGCAGTTTGGAAAAGAAACAATTTTCCATTCCATGTAAAGGAAATCCCTTTTGTAATATTGTGCAATAAAATGAACTTTACAATGGCTAACATTTAATTTTATTTGGTTTACTTAGTTTTCAAAGTAGCATGTTAACATTTATTTTATAACCCTTTAATAGTATTGGTTCTAACAGATTACTATACATGAGACTCAAAATCAACAAGTGCATTCTATATTTTGTACATTTTTCCTGAGAGGGAATGTTGAGTGTTTAATTCTTACTTCAGCAGCAGCATATTTCACATGTTTACTAAAGGATGCGAGTGCCAAACTAAAATAGTTTTAATTCTCCCAGGTATGAAAAACTCACTTTTATTTATAATTATAAATGTGTACAACTATTATGAGGCTACCAGCTCAATGGCATACCAATATTGCAGAAATAAAAACTAGTATAGATATCAATTCCCCAAGTTTATTTAAAATGAAAAAGTAGTCTCAGATTTCTTCTCCTAACCCACAATAGAGCTTCACTAGTAAACCAGCATAATAATATAATGAAGAATATTACAATTTAATGTAACTGCTTTACCCCCAGTATAATGATATGTAGTGTAGTGATATCTAGGGTATAGAAACCAGCAAAGCAGTATTCTTGTCTAAAAACAAAGAAGAAAAAGAACTCCACCTGCCCTGCCTGCTGCTTCTACATATATCACAAATTAGTTTAATAGTTTGCTGAGGAAACAAATCTAAATTGGCAAAAATGAAAAAGGACAAAATAGTATTTACATGATGTAAATAGGCTAACAAAAATACGTATGTACTGTATGTACAGAAAAAAAGTGTATATAACATGGCACAGAAACTCACAAAGCCACCTTTCCTAATAACAACACACCCACACCCTAAGACCTTGGGCCCAATGCAGCTAAATTCATCTGCAATTTAGAGTAATTTTCATCCTTGTAGTCAAACCCAATAATGTGCTAGCCATGTTTAAATGTATAAAAATAAACCCAATGTGGGTAAAGAATGAATTTTCTTTAAACCTTCACAGTAATTCTGCTGAACCCAAGAAAAATGTCTAGTCAAATCCCAATTTTTTATGAAAATTTCAGCCAAATCCAGAATCCAAATCCAAATACAGAATTGAACTCTAATTTGCATATGCAAATTAAGATATGGAAGCATTAAAGAGAACCATTTTTGACTTCCATGTTCACATTGAAAAAAAAATCATTTGATTTTAAGGATTCAGCTTGGCTAGGTACCTGGATTCGGCCAAATTTCGAACCGAATCCTGGATTTGGTGCATCCCTACAAGTTACCAGCGGTATATGCGCACAAGCTGCTGCAGCAACATCAGCAACTACAGCATGCAGGCAGAGTGTCTGATTATCTTGGCTTTTTCTTTTAAAAACCCAGTGGGTGAGCTTTAGCTTATAACAGGGGTCCCCAACCTTTTTTATTCATGAGCCACAGTCAAATGTAAAAAGACTTGGAGAGCAACACAAGCATCATAACAGTTTCATGGAGGTGCCAAATAAGGGCTACGATTGGTTATTAGGTAGCCTCTATGCACACTATCAGCTCACAGAAGGCTTTATTTGGTAGTAAATCTTGTTTTTATTCAACCAAAACTTGCCAATAAGTAAGGAATTCAAAAATAACTACCTGGTTTGGGGCACTGAGAGCAACATCCAAGGTGTTGGTTGAGCAACATGTTGCTCACGAGCCACTGGTTGGAGATCACTGGCTTATAGGATAAACCCATATAAATGGATTTTTTTGCAGCTCTTTGGAATTCGTTTCCAGAATTCCTTGTGTTTATTTGCATATATATGAGGCAGTCTACTCAACCACTTTTATTTATTTGTGGATCCACACTCCTGGCTCTACCTAAACTGATTAGGAAACTGCACTACACTGATGAGCCCCAAGAAGGGTGAAAACCAATCTGTAGTTGGGAATCTGATCAGCTATTATCTTGGCTTTTGCTTTAAAACCCCAGTGGGTGAGCTTTAGCCTATAAGATAAACCCATATAAATGTTTTTTTTTTGCAGCTCTTTGGGATTAGTTCCCAGAATTCCTTATGTTCAATAGACCAGTTCTTTTAGCTTAACATTTCGCAATACAGATTTTTGTTGTTTGAAGTAACAAACAAAATGCAGTTTAGCATTAGACATTGTACAGCATTGAACATGCTATTAAACATATTTAAAATATACATATTATAAAGAGAAGAGCAGTATTAGTTTGCCTGAAATAAAAGTTCAGATCATTGGGCAGGCATCTGTTCATTGGGCAGAACAATAAATGTTAGAATGGAGTCAGATCTTTTTATAGAATTCTGTATGGGGTCAGAATGGGGTAGGAAAGTGCAAAAAAATAACAAACCCAGATGGAGGCTGGCATGTTTTTCTCACCCTGCCTTGGTCTAAGGCATGGTTCCTAGTGCTTTTTAGATTAATACAGTGTTGCTTGAGTTGAGTAGAACTGTATTTATGAGGTGCTGGCTGGGGGGAGACATGTAGGCATCCCTTAACTTGTAAGTCATTTAGAAACTTAAGTTAGAGAACACCCCTAAGCAGTAGAGATAGGGATGTCTTGGGCCTGCCAGCACTTGCCTTGGCACAAGGTACAGACTGCAGCAAACTACAGATGCGAGTGCTGGGTAACTTAGCACTAAGGGGCACAACTTGTTAACATATGTTAAATGACCCCCACTGTGTTTTAGTGTTGTTCTCCCCTTCTGACCCCCACTGTGTTTTAGTGTTGTTCGCCCCTGCTGCCCCTTATGTGTGTACATTGACTGGGCTCAAATCTGCCCTGTGTGCACAGTGACAGATGGATTTTAGCCCAGTCAATGTGCATACATAGATGCAACGAGTCTGACCATTAAATGTATAGTCCATTCTATTGAAATACATTTATGTAACAGAATTGAATTCCAAAATATATTAATGCATACCTCTAAAATCTGATCTCCAGCCCAGAGTCTTCCATCTCTGGCCGCTGCCCCCTCTTCATACACTTCATGTATAACTATAGCTTCCTGAAATTGAAGAAGACATTTTAATATGATAAGTCAACAGATAAAAGGTTTACAATTTACTGGACTTACTTTGGACATTGGCTTAAGTCAGTAAAAGCATATGTTAGATAGACTCAGATATGTTAGGGCTGTCATGAATTCTTAGGCTGCATTCTCGATCCAGGGAGTTGAATGAATAAATCTGGCTTATCATGGAGACTAATTTTTCTGCATCCTGGTTCAGTTCAGCTGTACATAAAACTCCAGAGGACTTCAGAGCACCTGTAGGGGAGCTTTTTTCTGTGTGTTTGTGTATTATTTTCATTCTATAATTTGTAGTATTTTAAGCACTGTCTGATTATTGTTCCTATTTCCCTCACAATTGCACAGTGGTACACTATAATACTGATTCTTTAAAAATTAAAACTGAAAAAATATTTTCTAAATAATTGTTAGTCAGGGTCCAGTTTTAAGGGTTATGTTTGAAAAAGGTTCCTGGATTTTCAGAAAAACATTAAAAATTAAAGCTGCTCGGGATTCATTTTGATGACTGAAGCCTTTTTCAAGAGCATTGCCACACACAGCAAGTTTCTTTCTTTCCTGCAGTATGTTAGCTGTCGGATTTTATTGGTGTATATGTGCAACAATAAAATAGGATAGGAAATAGATTATATCATGATGTCCAATAATAGAAATATTGTACAGTAATTCATACTACTCAGGGCTTAGACTAGGAAAAAAAATCTTTATTGTGGAAATGAGCATTTTGACTAGCACTACAGCATTTGTCACAATATGTAGATGCCTGCTTTGTTTACTTAAAGTCCATTACATAAATGTCTGCATAAAAAGCTTGGCTTAAAGGAACAGTAACACCAAAAAATGAAAGAGCTTTAAAGTAATAAAAATATACTGCACTGTTGCCCTGCACTGGTAAAACTGGTGTGTTTGCTACAGAAACACTACTATAATTTATATAATAACCTGCTGTGTAGCCACGGGGGCAGCCATTCAAGCTGGAAAAAAGGAGAAAGGGCCCAGGTTACACAGCAGATAACAGACAAGTTCTGTAGAATACAATAGTGTTTTATCTGTTATCTGCTATGTGCCTGTGCCTTTTCTCCTTTGAATGGCTGCCCCCATACTACACAGCAGCTTATTTATATAAATTATAGTAGACTTTCTGAAGTAAACACACAACTTTTACCAGTGCAGGGCAGCAGCACATTATCTTTTAGTTACCTTTATACACTTTAATTTTTTGGTGTTACTGTTCCTTTAATAGCTTTATATAAATGATATTTCAACTTGATAAACATATAATTCTAGTGCACTCAGTTTCATTGATGTTTATTTTATTTGCTTGTTTGTGGGGTGCTACCAGTCGTAACGTAACAACCCCAGTTTGACACCATTTGGATCTTTTCCTGCCACTCTGTGATCTCATTGATATTGTCTAGACATCCTGACTTTGACAAAGGCTATAGTAGTAGCCAAACGATACAACATTAGCCTCCAATGTTTTTTTTTTATCGGTTTAAAGGAGAAAGAAAAGTAAAAACTAAGTAAGCTTTATCAGAAAGGTCTATGTAAATACAGCCAAAAGCACTTACAAAAACGCTGCACTGAGTTCTCTGTCAAAAGATTAGTTGTGTCTGTTTTCCTCTGCCAAAGATACACAGCTCTCTGCTGCTCCCCCCTCCCTCAAGAATGCTAAGAACTCACTCCCCCCTACCCTTAGGAATGTGGATTTGAGCCAATCAGCAGGAAGCTTCCTCATAGTCTTACTAACTGAGCATGTACACCACTCTTTCTTTTGGTGCAGGAGTGAGGCATTATGGGAACTTTCTTTACACAGCTTAGCATTTTTTCTTCCTGTTTGGCTTCTGATCATCTGAGTGGGAGAAATATGGGGAGACTTAAGGGCTCAAGGTATGTCTGCAGCTTGACATTAACTCTTTATTAGCCTTTCCTTCTCCTTTAAGCCCTGGAAAAAAATGCCCTCTCTTTTTATTGTTTTTTTTACACACATACATGTAACAGATAAATATTTTTTATGCCTTTGTGTAAACTACTGCTAAATACTTACAAGAGGGGTATCATTACCACCTACAATGCTGAGGCCAAGACCAGACCGACCTTTGGAGATTTCAATTGTCATTTCCTGTCCAGGAATTATTGGGCATGTTGCTGGATCAAATGAAGGCAAAGGAGACGGCATATTTCCTAAAATGTAAAATTAGCACTATGCAAGTTATAAAAAGTTTAATTAAAGTCACACAAACAAAAAAAAATTATATGTTTATTTGAAGTTAAAACTGTGGCTTTTAAGGAGAGATGTAAAGTTAGAAATAAAATTATAATCTACTTGATTTGTTTTCCAATTGCATTTTACTTAAGATGACTTTACATCTGCATTTAAAATCTCCTACAATAACACATTATTTTAGCAATGCAATGTAAACCTTTTTTACAGTCAAATATAATCTCTCTGTTCTTTTTTTTCTTAACATTAAAACCAGTTTTCATGTTGCATGCAGGATCTGACCTGGGTTAATCAAACAACTCCTACAACATCTCTGCTAGATTCAGATGATTCTTTAGCAGAGGGACTTACTGAACTTTGGGGGTTTAACAACACTGGAAAAGTACAATCATGCTTGCTCTGTGTTTGGATTTGGAAGAAAGCGCTGACAGGACAACTCTTTCACTGGAGCATAACTGACATTTCATAGTCATGTTCTGTAACTAAAGCTCTTTTGTGCCAAAACACATCTCTGAATAATGTATAAATATTTTACACCCTTGCATTATTGTTGTACCATTGTATTGAAACTTGTCACAATTAATAAGTAAAATATGCACATCTTACAACAGTGTATTGTGTACAAAACTGGAAGTGTATATTCTGAGTAATAAATAATTATTACAAGAAATAACATAAAGAAGAGATCTGTTTGGTGTAGTGAGATACACATTTCTAGCTCCAGATTCTTCCCATAGCTGCTTTTTTATTCAAGCTTAAGGTAGACTACAACAAATGGCAACCTTATCTCACTTCATACACAGATTTACAATGTTAAAGTGTTCTTACTGTAATTGCTGATGTCTGATTCTGCTGGGAGGTAAGAAGGAACAGATGTCAATGATACATCCTGTGAATCGGGAGATATCTTTGTATCACTCTTGGAGTGTTTTTGTTGGTTGTCTATCTATATAGGTAAGAAGGAACAGTACATTTATTTAACTACATAGTAAATTGTAATCTAAAAAGGTGCAATCAACAGCCACACACACAGATGTATATATTCTGTTAGGCAAAGTTACTCCTTTACAAATGCTATCCTATACAAAAATTTCCTTGCTTTGCAATACTATAGATATTATTTGTAAGTCACATATATGCTTTTTACTACATTTACCACATTTATTCAAGAGGTAACACATAACATTCCACCCATTTCAGCCCCATAATTATACTGGCATTAGCATTAATAACAAAAATATTTACTTTTGGTATCAATTATGTAAGTCCATTTGATATGAACGAGGTGTATTCTGGTGTTTTAACTCGTGGAAAAATATTACATACTGTGGTCTAAATGGAGAGGACTTTTCATATGTCCGCACATTGTAACACTTTAGACCAGAGGATACTTGCCATTACAATGTACATACAAAAAACATGACAGCATTATTTGTTATATAAAAACTTACTGCAGGTTTTGCTTCAGACTCCGTTACACTGGCCATGATTTCTTTAAAACTAGTTTCTTCTCCTTTGCCAGAAACTGCAAGTCCACAATGTTCCTGGAAACAAGTAGAAGTCGAAATCTGTATGTAACAGAATTTAGTTCTTCCCCAAGGCTGTTAATCAAAAGACTTGTAACATTGCTTCAGGAGTCAGGAGCGCAGAAAATGTATTTCCCCAGACAAATACTACTTGGAAATTTGTAATTAATATATACTGGAAAGCTGGTTAGAATCTACATTTTCATTATACAAAAACAGTTTATGGGTGGAGGACCCCTTTAAATACTGACAGACTGTGTTTCCCACTCCAAAAAATGTAATTACAAACTGGATTTTTCTTTCTAAGCTTAATTCCCAAAAAATAAATCATCTTGAAAGTAGCCCAGCATTTAAATATATTTAAAGGGAAAACTAGTTTGTGTACAGTCTGGTTAACAAGATTTGCACTGTATTGTTTTAAGTAATAAAAACAACTTTTAAAAATGCTAATGATGACAAACTCACCATGTTGTAAAGGTGGTAATGTTTGATTTTAGGATTATGCACACATGATGTTGTATAAGAAAAGGAAACAATTGCTGGTAGCCAGGTATGTTACTAAAGAGCAAATTCTTTAATATTTTCAGTTTAGCCATGTTTGGCTAAATCTAGAAAAATACTGAACAAAACACAAAACTCAGAAGTATAACACTGCCAGCCAAAGAAAATTACTGAAATGAATTCATTAAAGCAGAACTTCTCTTACCTCATCAGTAAGAGAACTCTCTGGCAATGGATCTGGATTAACAGCCATCTGCTGAACTGCATCTTTATTCCTAATAATTGTAGAAAACAATCACATTTAGTTGCTAAAAACAGTGTTTTTCAACCTTTTTTGGGCAAAGGCACACTTGTTTCATGAAAAAAATCACGAGGCACACCACCATTAGAAAATGTTAAAAAATTTAACTCTGTGCCCAGCAGCAGTGCCCCCCTAGTACATTGGTGCCAAGAGCAGTGCCCCCCTAGTACACTGGTGCCCAGCAGCAGTGCCCCCCTAGTACATTGGTGCCCAGCAGCAGTGCCCCCCTAGTACATTGGTGCCAAGAGCAGTGCCCCCCTAGTACATTGGTGCCCTGCCTACGGCACACCAGGCAACATCTCGCGGCACACTAGTGTGCCGCGGAACAGTGGTTGAAAAACGCTGGCTAAAAATATTAACACGCTCCATTGATAGAGTTTTGTAGCTATGAAAAAAGGCTTTTCATCAATAATAATTACACACAAAACATCTCTATGCATCATAATACATAAAATGTCATACTAAAAGGTTTAGTGACTTTTCACTCTCTAATTTACTAAACAAACTGTGACCTTTATTTTACATAGTTGTTGAGGTTGAAAAAATCATGTGTGAAGCAAAATTTAGCTTTTGTAACTAATTATTTTAGTTAATCCAGAGAAAAGTAAAAAAATCTATCTTTACCTCTATATGTTAATCCTTTGGGTCAAAACTGTACTGAATTCACCTTAAGTCTGTTTTGGGAGAACAGGTGGTAATGGGCTTCCTGGAGAAGAACCTTCCAGAGGGAGCTAAAAGCATCTTCTCAAAGCTTACAACAATTAGAGATAGAAACGCCAGCTTCAGCTAGGCAACTTTTTCTCCTTCACATAGGTAAAAATCATTATAATATCCCGAGTTCTCTAAGTTATAGCATATTAGTTTTATATGCACGTACTGTATATATTTGCTTGTATGCCTAACCCCTTACAGGTCTGTCACCTCAGAGCTATGTCCATGCTTTCTCTAGTGGTTTATGCGCTAAAGCCACCTTTGTCCTAAAATACTGTAATGACAAAACATTTAGAAATTATCATTATCTAACTAACATCATCTCACCATTTTGCTAGCCCAACCATGCCTAGTATGATAATGGGCCATATTCACATAGGAGGAAAGATCAAAAAGGCGGTCAACTGGCTTAAAATACATTCATTTAGAAATAATAGAAGCTGCACACGCTTCTAGAGAGCAACCATATCCACAGGTTAACAATGAATAAAAAAGAAGCTGTGTTCCATGGTCTTACTTCCACATGTAATAAAATATCCTAAAATAACAGCACTAAAATAGCATATTGCTAACCCTATAGTTTCTGCTGTTCCGTCACTTTCATATACTCCATGCTGTACATATACAGGCAACACTTGGGACAGCATGACCAGATACTAGTCAGCACTGGAAGTGTTAGTTATACAGTTATAACCCTTTCAAACAACAACAGCATTATGTCACAGACCTACATCAATATAAATATGATTATGGCATTTTGACAGCTAATTCCCAAATAGTCTATAATGAAAACAGTTTTCATCAATCTTACATTTTACACACATGTCCAAGGTTCCTCGGCGCATTTTATTTCTACATATTACTGCATGCAATAGCATTTAACCTTCCCATCATGAAAAGGCTATTCATCTGATAAATTACACCTTTCCAAAAGACATTTTCTAACCATCTTACAGCCATCAAAATTCCTTTGCCTACAGAAAACGTGTAACTATTTTCTGACCTTTAGAGGTTACTTCCGCAAACCATATTCAATTAATCATGGTCGGATGGAGGGGTGCAGAGCGCACTGTGGTCGCCACCCCAAGGGGCCTCCACACACCCCCAAGTGATGAAAAAGGGACTGGTTCCCAAAAATGTTGTGATAAAAAGGTGAATTGCACACCTTAGTAATAATGCATCCTGCTTGTTTCTGTATTGTGCTTTTAAAGTTCTATCACACTGTGGATGGTGTGTGTTTGGAAACATTATCTGTTTACAGAATCCATTCTTGTTTTTTAGATAAGATGATGTAGTCTTTCATGCCATATGCCAGCCTTGACTGTGCACTTATGAAAATTTTACAACTGTAGAATGAAGTAGCAATGACTTGAATAATAAAATCTCGACAGGTAGTTGTGCAGCAGGTGATAAATACCAACAACAAATGTGTTAAATTGTAAAGGTCCTCTAACCGACTTTAGTAAAGCTTCATGTCTTGGGGCACACTCACTTAAGCTGGTGAGGAATGGCAGCAACTAATATACCAAATTGTACTATAGCCTGTTTTAAAACAATATTTTGTTTGTGTAAGCCGGTTATCAGGCTAGAATAATTAAAGGCATGGACATCAATTAAGGTCCTCATGCAAAAATTCAACTTTCATTTTGCCATTGTACAGTATTTTGCATTTGTAAGTTAACAACTTCATCTGAGAGACTTATTTTACCGCTCATCAGTAATGCTTGAATGATTTGTTTTAGCAAATTCAGTTGTTTTACTCTAACTTCTATTAAAAATAAAGACCTGAATGAATGAACACCTTTACTGACACAAGGTTAGAACATATCTTGCGGAAATACTTGAACACTGTTGTATGCTTATAAGAAGGACAAACAAAGACTGCTGACAGGAAGATAAACAGTCGGTCTGATGCAGTGTTATTTGAACTGCACCATCCACTATCGGTTAATTTACTCCACTGCAGAGGCTATAATTCAGAAATCATAAATACAGTATGACAACTAGGCTGCTACTTTCCTAATACAGATTTATTGCAAGTGAAACCCTGATACACAGCTTATGCAGGAACTTACACTATATGACAGGACTCTTGCTTTTCTCTGAAAGTCATTAAAAAAAAAAAAAAAACAGGTACAGAAAAATAGTACAAAAGTTAAGATAAAATATGTTTTTGTGGCAACTGACAGGAACATTTTTGACTTTGTTAGATTAACAATACCAAAATTAAAGGGCAATGAAAAAGCCAATTTAAGATGGTTTATATAGGACAAACTGCATTGATACTTCGCATGGCTGCCAGGCACAAACCACTTAAAGGACATGTAAAGCCTACAATGTATATCAGTTGCCCATGTCTCCCCCACCCAAATGGCATCATTTGTACTCCACAGATCCCCTCTGTTTGCCAGCACCATCACATTTTCCTAAAGCAAATAGCAGCTTTTACCCGGTGGTCATTTTCCCTCTGATACATAATCAGATACATTTATATCTGCAAACAGCATACACACAGACAGACCCTTATTCAGCATACGTTTCATCAAGAATACAGTCTCACACAGGCAGAACTGTCTTTGATAAAAGTTCTGCTTTATTTGAGCTGAGCTCAGGAGAGAAAGGAGAAAAAAAATTGAAGCAGACAGCTAGAGCTGAGTTTCTATGGGAACCAGCAATGCAATCTCTTTACTGGCTGCTAGACTGGGGGGCGTGTTTAGTAATCTTAGCTTAGAACAACTGAGCATGCCCACAAGCCAACAGCCAAAGCAAATTCCCGAGGGAGGGGGGCGAGTGGGTTACAGGAGGAGAAGGCAATCTAATCGATTAAGGGGATGCTGCAGCCTTACTATTAACCTCTGGACAACCAGAGTGGTAGGTATTGAAAGATTTCAAGGAGGCTGTTCACTGATGAAATTTTTGCATGTGGGGTTTACATGTCCTTTAAGAGCGCCCATACAACTGTACCTTACAGTTTTGATTGCATAGCACCCTTTTTAAAGTTCTGCAGGTAATATATGCCGAGTCAGCTACCTCAGTTACAGGGTATGTGATGCGATTCTGTATATACCAATATGAGGGTAAAGTCCCATCTTTTTGCACTAGCTTTGTTGTTTGTACTTGTTCTAGTTAGTATATATCACATGCTATTATGGACTAAGACTATCTGCTATGGCAAATTTCCCAATGCAAGTGTTCCTGTCAGATCTGCTTTGTATTTGATGCTATGAATGCTATGAACACCTGTACTATATATAGCATACTAGATATTGCCCAAGGCCATCTTGGGCTCTCTTACTTGAAGGTAATGGACAAATTAGCAGGTAATATTTGATTTAAGAAACACTTGTTTCTAAGTAATAACACTTATTTCCCTTTTTTCATATAAACGGCAAATCAGATTTAAAAATCTAGTCTAAACTGATGCTTTAACTCTATCTGAAATCTGTATCTGAGTTATTTGTAAATCTATATTCAGCACTTAATTCATTAATGAAAATAATTTTTTGTATGTAAAGGCAATTCAAATCTTTATCAACTTGCTGTTAGAATTAGCATATTCAGGCTGAAGCTCTGACAGGATAAGGCTGAGAGGGCTAGGCATTCAAAAACCCTAAGAGCCAAGCTCTATAACAGATTTTATTTAAACTGAAGGACCATGGTGTTGGGCTTCCAGTAGCAAGTATCTGAGGCCATCTCTATGGAAGGTCTAAGGTTCAAGACTTTAGTATAACCAAATGTCCAATATTCACAGGAAACAAAGATATAATAAAAGTAAATAAGTATATTTATAAACCACCATTGGTGGATTTAATTTTTTTTAGAAAAACAAACCTTATAAACACCAACTTAAGTGTTGAAGGGGCTCCTTTTATAATTGCAGACGCATTCTGATGGCTTTTTCCATAAATAATCTGATTGTTGATCTATAAAAACAAGAACATTAATTTGTATTATTTTTTTTCCTGTACATATCCTGTTCACCTTCCATTCTGTCATGCAGACCACTGCATATTATTCTTAACATATAATCCAAATCCTTGAATGCATTTTACTTTTTACATTTTTTACATTTCATGGATCAATAAAGTCAAATTCAATTTAAGTACCAAAAAAATATTGTACTTGGATATGGAGTGATGCAGTCTGGATAGTCTGGATAACACACAAGTAATTCATACATTTTCACTGATGGCATGTTCTGTGGCTAAAAGTAATCAATAACCACAAATATTACAAAGACTTACCCATATGTATTCGGTTACTTTCAAAGTATTCTTTCAAGGTATACTGAAAATATTGCAGACTTTAAACAGCTCAAAACCATTAATTATTTTGAATCATTTTTCATTGAGAACTGCAGCTCTCTTTTTTTTAATTGCATAGTCTCAAAACCTTGGAACATAAATTTATCTAGATTTATTTGATCTATAAAGAATGGAGTGAGGAGATGTCTAACATAATAGTCGGAACACTTTCCTGCTCTCTTTCAGCTCTCTAACCTCTTAGCTAGTCAGTGTCTTGAAGGGGGAGCACACAGGATGTAGACAAGCAGGTCAGATTCAAAAGCAAACCAACTGAACAGTTATGTCGCATATGCTCCCCCCCACTCAAGTCATTGATTGGTTACTGACTGCTAACAGCTTAGGGAGCTGTAAAGGAGGAAGTCATGTTTTGGTTATTATGTTAGGCATCCGTTCACTCCAGCCTTGATAGATTACATTTTTGGCTAACTATATTGAAAATATTTTTAATTTTGCGCAGTCTATTTTTACACTGAACTGTTTCTATAAGTGTTTACTTAATGCCATTACAAATATAGCCTATATCAAAACACTTCAGATTTTAGGGGAAAAAAATTACCTCCAACAGCTCATCGCCAACATGAATTCTACCATCTTGTCCCGCAGGTCCATCTGGGTTTATTGCTACAACAAATATGCTCATGCGAGATCGGTCTTTGTTACCAGCCAGGCTGAGTCCGAGTCCATTCTTATCCTTTTCAAGTTCAATAATATGCAAATCTCCAAGGAGGTCTGCATATCTTTGTCTTATTTTATCTAAAAAAAAAATAAAACACAACAATTTGTTAATTGCCCATTAAAGTATGCAGCATGCCCTTCATTTCAAGCTTTGATTGATACGTTTATAAAGAGCAATGCAAAGTAACCTTTTTAAAGCTATATTACTCTGTAAAAGAGTATTTGGACTACTTTCATAGCATTTCATAGCAGTTCCATGCCGTCAACTGGCCTACATATAATCATGAACATTTTACCAATCTATACCACTAGCATTACAGTTGAGCACTGGTTGTCATACTTATTCAGTTCAAGCCCTTCAATGTTTGGTCCGGGCCCCAAGTTTATAACAACTTCTTCATTTGGAAAACATTGCAATAAAAGCTATTCAATCATAGTTCCACAAATATCTAGGAGATCAAAGAATCACCCATCCCATATCTTACAGTTATTGACCTACAAAATGGGCTTTCAGGAGTATCTGAGAGCAATTGGCATTCTCCTGAAACCTGTCCCTGACAAGTCTTCTGTCTGGACCCCCAAAACCAAAGCCCCCCTTGCAGGGAAAGGGGACAGCTCCAAAGTCTGTGAACATCAAATTAATTTGAAATACTGCACTGCCCATCTTCACAGAAATGCCAATAGCTGTAGTAGTTAAAATTGTGCCTGAAAGTTTGTAAACTCTGATTAGACAATATTACTGTGCAAATATTTGCATTTATCTATTTAACTCCCTGTTTGTATTAATGTATTCTACTGTACAGCGCTGCGTACATAAGTAGCGCTTTATAAATAAAGATATACATACATACATACAAGTATGACCTAAAATGTGATCATTCTTTCATTCAGGTCTGAAAACTACATGATGTAAACCAAATTAAACAAATAATTCAAACACATAATCCTTGTTCATTTATTTATTGAGGCAAATACTTCAAAGTGCAATATTTAAGTGTGGCAAAAATATGTGACGCTTGCTTTAAGTAACTGGTGTGGCCCAACTAGGCAGAAATAACTGCAACAAAACATTTTGGGTTAATCAGTCCCGTACATTTACTTGGAGGAATTTTATCCCATTCCTCCTTACAGAACAGATTCACTTCAGGAATGTTGATGGGCTTCCTGCCTACTTCAGTTTCTACCACAACATTTCTATAGAATTAAAGTTAGGACTGTGATTTGGCCAAAACATTAACTTTCTTCTGCTTTAACCATTCTTTGGTAGGGGGCAAAACAAAACAAAAAAGGGCAACAACCTTTGCAACAAATAGGTACAGAGCCAAGAGACAAAATTGCCTCACACAGTTAAGAGCAGAAATTCCTTTGTGTTAACGCCAATTAATTATATTCCATGGGGACATATGCTTATTCCAAATGGTAATAGAATTAATGCATTATGTTTCAAAAATTCTTTAATTACCTTAAGCTAATTAAATAATGCAATTTAGATAAGGCTAGTCTCTGGTAAATGCTTGATCAAATATTGAATGTAAAATAGAAGGTTATGCTTCTCCTTGAGGAAGAATATATCCTAAAACTATGGTTTATGCTTGCTTTTGTTTCTATAAATACTATTAAAATGTTGTCATATAATGAGTCTTCAGAACTTAAGAAGCACTGCTTAAAATTCCCCATTTGAAAGCCAATTTATAAACCATTTTCCCATTATCTATGTGATACGTGTAACCAATTTTATTGTATCCCTGGAAAATGGAATTTCTGTACCCTTCACCAGCTTTTGCCATTTAGATAAAGACCTCTTGATGCATGCTTGATACTATCTTTGTCGGCTGAATGTGCATATAATCATGATCAATAATACTGAAAAGCTACTCCAGGGACCCAGCACATAGGAACTTTAAAGAGGAAATTTCTTCAAAGTTAAGAGATTATTATCTTTTATTATTATTAAGAGATTTTTATAAGATGATATAAGTTTTGAAAAGACAATTTTGAAAACTGATTGTACGTCAGAAGTTTAGTTTCTCAATATTGCTTCTAATTTGACCATTTTAATGTACTGAATAGCCTGAAAAGACAATTCTTAGGTCCAGAAGGAGCATGCATATTTAATATGGCAGCACAAACAATGATAATGAAGAATTTACCATCATTTAAAAGTAAACAGGGACAATACTCAGAGTCACAATGGCCAGTATCTATAAGCAATACTGAAAGGCCGTTAATACTTAAAGAGCTTCAGTGAAAAGAATTGTAAAACTATTTTTAAAGGCAGTGACAGAAAAAAAGCATCAATCGGTGCTGTGGGAGACACCTTAAAAAGACATTAACTTACAGACCTAAAACAAAAAAATACTACAGAAGATATAAAAAATAACTAAAGAAAGAGGAAAAAAATTGTTTTTCTTTCTGATTATTGCCTTTTAGCTACAAATAAATGCTACAACATTTTAGCTTTTGGGAACTCTATTTTAAGCAAGATACTTATTTAGTCCACAACAAAGAACATCAGAAATGGACAATTTTTTTTTTTTGGTAAAAGAAAAACGGGCTCAGCTTAGTATATCTGTGGAGATACAGACTCAGGAAACAGGCCTAAAACAAGACGAATGCACATGCATTGCAGCCACAAGTGTTAGCTGGATTGGAAGTCAAATACTTGGAAACGCCTAAATCTGGCTACAATTATAATTATTTGACTCAAGCTGTGCTTACATTTTATGTATTATTGATCTTTTTCACCATTTTTGTTCTGTACTTGGTACTTCTGAAGAAAATCAATACTATAAAGAAAAAGAGCATAATAAATGCTTACATTTGTATTGATATGGACATTGTAAGGTCTTTGCAGCCCATTTTAGTTAAAAAAAATAATTTGTCCTTCTCAATAACATTATGCTCAGACTATTACAATGCAATAGCTTTTAAACATCTATATGCATTATTAGAAGGTTTTTTAGCAGTTTCCTGTGATATATTAAAAATAAAAGGTCAGCTTACCACTCTCTTCCTTTTAAAAGTTCCCTATACAATATGTGATACTGAAAATAAAGGACAAAGGCAAAATACCTCAGGGCACGTAGAATTAGTGACTCAACTGCATTTATTGTAACACCGCACATATAAAAGACTTGGAAGGATTTATTGATTATATCAAAACAGAAACATGTAAGTTGATACTGCAACTGCTCTGTGACAACATTATTTGCAATGTTCTGTATTTATGGATCTGGGCACTATATGCAAAGCATGTGTATGTTCACCCTGGGCCTGTTTGGTTTTCAATTATTTTGGTTACCTCCCACACACCAAAACCTACAGGCAGGTTAATTTTTGTCTCCTGATAAATTGATCCTGGCATGTGCTGTATAAATGTAATAAACAAATTACAATGTAAGCAACTCTGGATCAGGGACTGGTATAAATGAAGAACAATCTCTGTAAGATACGGTGTGAACATGACTTTGCTATGAAAAATAAAACTATAATAACAACAACATCAATACACTCTGTATACCCAAGGCAGCTCTAATAAGTTAAAAAGAATTCAATCTTTGCTGCATGTACTCACATTCATATTGTAATCCATCATGCTTATGAACCGATTTAGCTAGACTAACAAAATAAATATGCATGTTGGTCACTGAAGTTAATCAATAAGCATACATTTTGCTACAAAGCAGGCCGGAGTGTACAAGTTTCTCAAATTGACTGTATTTTTTGCAGTTGCTTTTTATTCTTCTATTTTAGTGTGTGCGATTCAGTAGACACCCTACATGCACGTGCATCCCAGACTTAGGTCTTAAAACATATTTACTGGTATGAGGGACATGAAAAAAACAGTACATCATATCAGCCTCAAAGGAGATGGGAAGGTAAAAACGAAGTAAGCTTTATCAGAAACGTAAACACAACAGAACTGTATCACAACAGAACTGCTGCTCTGAGTCCTTTGTGATAAGAAACACTATTCCTTCTATTCTGTACACATGATTTTCTGTGTCAGACTTCCTTCTCTCAGCAAAATCCTTCAGGGCATGGCACAAGCCTGTTTAGTTTGCTCCTCCCCCCTCCCCTGTAATATGAGCAGAGAGCTCTTGCAGGGAGCAACGTGCAGACAGGGAAGTGATGTCAGACCAAGCTAAAATTGCAGCTGTTATCTTAAAGGAACAGTAACACCAAACAATGAAAGTGTTTTCAAGTAATTTAAATATAATGTACTGTTTCCATGTACTGGAAAAATGGGTGTGTTTGCTACAGAAACGCTCATATTCTATAAACTCTATAGAATATAATGGGATTTTATCTTTTACCTGCTATGTAACCTGTGGCTTTTCTCCTTTGAACGGCTGCCCCCATAGGTATAAAGCAGCATTGTTTATATATACTATTATTAAGAATTTTAAGCAAACACACAGCTTTTACCAGTGCAGGGCAATAGAACATATTTTATTAATTATTTTTATACTCTCATTTTTTTGGTGTTACTGTTCCTTTAAAAAACACAGAGACCTCTAGGGCTGTTAATTCAGGTATAGTAAAACATTCTACAGAATAAATATAGCATTCTAGCTTGCGCTGTTGTAGCTAATCTATTGGCAATAAAATGCCTGCTTTCCTTTTCCTTTAATAACCATAAATTCTCATTTCGCATGTATACATTCACTGAACAAAGCAAAGCTTATTCCTGACTAACAAATGAATTTTTGAAACTAGAGTTATCGGGGGAAGAATTTTGTAGGTTTGTAGACCCCGATTCCAGTCTGGGAGCCCTTTTTCATCAACCCATTATTCATCACTTATCTTTATAATGCGGCTAGAACTTTGCTTAAAGGACAATGAAAAGTTAATATAAATTAAAATTAAGTCTAAAGGCATTCTTTTTAAGTACTTACTGCATATCTAAATTCCCAGATCCCTGCTTGCTTCTCTGAGATATGGTGCTGGCAGCCTACAGCAGTGTGAAGACTACAGTGACATCACTGAAATATCTCTGTCCTTCCTGTAGGCTGCCAGCGGCAGCCTTCCTATTCTCTGAGCATGTGTGTAACTTGATCCTGTCTCCTGTTCTGAGCTACACATGCCCACCAGCCAATCAGAAGCGGATCTGAGGGGAGGGGGGGAGAGAATGAAACACATGTGCAGTATGAAGCAAGGAGGGAAAGGAAGGGAGAATACCTTTTTAGAGATGGCTGCCTGTTCTAGAAAATGTGAAGTAAGTGTGACTGAGTAAATATTTGATAATGTGAGCCAAAAGTGTGGCGTTTTTACTAAACAATAGGAGGACTATTGGGCAGTATGCTTTTTAAATTTTGACTTGCATTCTCCTTTAAGCTCCAGTCGAACATAAATGTTACAACTGTCCTTAAATTATATTCTTTCTGGAGGTCATGAACAGCTTGAATGTGTTCAACAATCTATTGCAACAAATTTTCTTACTACAAATACAGATGCTTCTGGGATTAAAACAAGGCAGAGTACAATAGGAAAGATGCAGGAGTGCGGCAAGTAAAACAAGAATTCATTACAATGTCAAAGAAGGCACTGAACAGAGTAATAAACAGGGCAGGGTGAAAATATAGGGAAAATAGAAGAGTACAAGATCAGGACAGGTCAAGACAGAGGAAATTAAAGTCATGCTATAGTAGGAGCACAGGTATCCACACAAGTCCTCACAACAAATATATAACCACACATTGAAAGCACCAGATTAATTATGATAACGTTACAATAATGTGATTGGTAAAGAATATTGTACCAGTGGAAGTTGCACAATGCAAAACATCAGAGTATCTGCTCATCTGAAATGTTATTATTCAGCTATTTATACAGGAAGTAGTGAACGCTAAATCTCCACTCTTACACCCTTACTTAGGTGTTAACTGACAGACCATCTTAGAGGTATATGGGTATATAGGTCTTTAAATGTGTAAATCAAGAGCTTAAGGCACAGCATCAGAGTAGCCCAGAGGAACACTGGGGGCACAGTGGGCAGGGGATTGTGGCAGCTGGGCACGGTAGGCAGCAGTGGCAGGCTGGGAGGGATTAGGTGTGGTTGGTGGTGGTGGGGCCCTGAAGGTCAGTTCCTCCGGTCGGCTCTTGGGTCTCCAGTCTGACACTGGCAGATACATTTATATAGAATATCTATTTCTGATTATGATACCCAGAATATTCGGATTAAATAGATAAACAGAAAAAAGTAGTAAACTACCACAATGGCCTTCTTTCACACCAATGCAGTTAAGATTACAGGAAACTAAAGATAATAAACATGTAGTAATGTCAATTACTAATAGTAATACTAATTAGTAATTATTCTATTCACACTATCTTGTGACTAATTTGTGATCCTTCTTTTCCTGAGTTAATACTAGAGCTAAGCTGCAGGAAACATGTACGAAGTGAGGAAAGGTGAATAGGTGAGCATTTTTTCTTTTTTATCTACACATTGTAAATTGTAGGCAGTAAATTCTAAATGCAGGGGACATTTTTTTACACTGCATCCCCTTAATCAGTAACATGCTATGAGAACCTAGACTAGAATAGAAGCACAGATGGGTGTCGTTTAAAGGTTACAGAAACATTTAGAGCTTTGGGTAACTGTAGTGACTAATGGAATAGCAAAATAAAATGTGCTTTAAATCTAATGCAGAGAAAACGGAGGAATGCTTATCTCAAGAACCTCCACCTACTCTAATTTTGTTGCCAGAAGGGAGCGTGTTATATTAGATAGTGATGCCTGATAGTATACTTGAACATAATAAACATAATCCAAACCGTAAATGAGGAAAACAAATGTACCTTAAGACTGCAGATAAATGGCTGAAACAATTATTTTTTTTATACAAAGCTCTTTGTATTTGAAGCACACCAATGTTTGACTTCTCTGAGTGATTTGGTCCCCTCCTCTGTAGTAAGTATATAAGACAGGGTTTTGCAGTTGAATTCAATGCAAACGCTGCAAGCATGTTTTTCCTTCACTCTGAGCCATTCCTTGATTTTTAGCTCTTATAGCTATTTATTGGTGTGCTAGAAATTAGTTTGTACATAAACCATAATCATACACACACATTCTTATTTCTAAACAGCATTATGGCTGGAATCTAACACACTAAAAGGCATATTTAGGATCTTTATATCAGTTTCCTACCATAGGAAGTCTGCTTTATATAAAATGCTACTGCACATATTTAATGCACAATTAAACACCACTGCTACTTAACATGCAAACTCTAATGAAAATTACATGCAGTTATTTATGGTATATACCTTGCATTTAGCAATCTGATAATATACTATTGTTAATTGTTCCTCTGATTAAAGTGAAAAAAAAATACACAACAACTAGCCATCTCCCCAGCCAGCCAAACACAATCTAAAGAATGAATTCTAAAGCTTACCTGGAAATCCCCCTTGCACCATTGTTTGAAATCAATGCACCTCAGGGAGTCAGCATTCCTGAGAAATGTCTGGTTATAAGATTCTAAAAATCAGTACCCTGCTCAGTCAGACACAGTTCCTGCATTTCTTCTGATGACCTTGGGCCTATTTTGTTCAGGGATTTTGTCTCCTTGTGGGGAAATGAACGATGTATTTATGCAAAGAGATGTGATCAATTACACTAATTTTAAGCCCCGCACAAGCTTAGAATCACATCTGTCAGCAGATGAGAGCAGCCTATAAAAGTACATGGAGAAGCAAATTGCTGGTTCCCAGCATCTGACCCACTGATGCTCCACAGCTGCTGTTTCCTGGACTGCCTAACATTGCTTGCATTAGAATGACATCTCTATTCGGAAACGCACAGTACTAAACAATAGCACTTACTCCAGAGCTTCTCAGCAAGTATTGCTGATGTGGGGTTTATTATTCTGTTCATTACCACAAGGATTTACAGTGTGTTTATTGTAATGTGCTGCAGACCCATCTGGTGCAAAGATGCAAAACATCTGTCTATAATCTAATTTGCTCTTTATCAGATACTTCATTTTAACCAGGTATTTCTGCAATGAATGTTATTGAATATTATTGAAGCAACCTATATAACACCTTTATACACCAACTGATTGCATTCATGTTAACATGGAATTTACAACCTAGTATCATGAACTAACCATAATTTAAATAAAAAGCAAATAGAAAGTAGAAGTTTAATTAAAAAAGACAAGCACTGTATTATTTTATTATTTGTAACTAATGGAGACTAAAACAACAGTAGTGTTTTGTCATTTAAAGTAATTTTTATGTAATATCAAGAAGGTCATTCTCTAGCAGTAGTGATTTCATCTAAAAAAAACTAATATTTTATTCAAACAAATATTGAAAGTTAACTTATTTATGTGAAGCATTGCTGTTAACTGGCAGCTCTTCATTTACTGTAATTGTCTAAAGTTAACAGTCTACAAAATTTAGTTGAAAGCTATCATATAAAAAGGTAACATGCATTGCACATGCAATAAGAGGCAGTTTCAGCGTTCCCTTTCTGATGAATCAACAGGTAATAATGGTTATACATATTCTCTTATGCAAAAACAGTTTGATCAAAGAGTTGCGCCAATGAAGCCTTTAAACACTTATATAATGTTGAAAAGTTTTAAAATATCCCTTTAAGGATTCAACAGAATATTTTTAATTCAAAACTCAGATTTTTTGTTTTCATGGAAGACACTGATTTGTTCAAACGTAAGCCTTAAAGTTACAGCACTGGTTACAGGCTTGTTTAAGGATTGAAAATGTGGTCATAAAAATAGGTTATCAATGGGCAGTAGTGGGAAAGCCACAATGTGCCTTCTGGAATAAAAGCAGATCAACAACAGGGTCAAGGGGAAACATGGAATTTATATAGTGGTAACTAAAATATAGGCTATAGATTATATGCACAGTTAAAATGTACATTTTGCAAATTGTCCTTTTTGCTTAAAATATCAATGTGTCTTGCAATAGTCACCAAGTGGTTTTAAAGGTACATGGCAGAGTGTGCAACTTGTTATTACAAGTCAGTTTAGACTGTATTTATTTATATAGCACCAAAGATACATGCAGTGCATGCAAGGCAGAAACATCATTATAAATTAGTCAGTGCAAGTAAACACTTAATTCCTAAAGGGTTTAATACTCAGTTGGGATGAGGTTCCTGCCCTAAAGAGCTTACAATCTATTAGGTGGAACCTTACTCAAAGTTCCATATGTATCATTTTAATTTCTATATATGATGGCATTAATATATATTCTTTTCAATTTTTTTCAATTAGTCTAATCCATAAAAAAATGCCTTAAATGTACAGAAGGAATATTGATCCCTTGCAATATATTGCATTTAAATGCTTAATTAGATAAATCTAACGGCTGACAACAG
The DNA here is from genome assembly GCF_000004195.4 of Xenopus tropicalis. Lineage (NCBI taxonomy): Eukaryota > Metazoa > Chordata > Amphibia > Anura > Pipidae > Xenopus > Xenopus tropicalis. Next base: position 85,683,613 of record NC_030680.2, read on the forward strand.
TGACATCTAGTGGTTAAGTGAAGCTTATTACACGTAGAATTTATTCTTTTCCCCCCCAAATACCATATATAGTATTTGCATATGTTTAATACAAATTGAGAGAATAATCTATACAAATTGCAAATCTATACAAATACACATGGAACTAACTTTCTTTTGACGTCAAATCATGCACATGACTACCACTCAATGCAACGGCACACAATGCAAAGGCTACAATCTTGTACCCCGCCCCCCTCCTCTGTGCTTCTACCACACCATAAAATGACACACTGAATAACACAGTTAAAGAACATGTGGTGCCCATGTGGTGTCTGGTGTTTTGAAATATGCAGGGACTAGCATGGAAAAACACTGGCAAAAGTATTGTCCAAATGAATGGCATCATATGTAATGTACTCCTTCTGCATATGTCCAGCAACCCCTCACCCCAACACATAGATATATCACAGTATGGCTTACTACCATTTTGGATTATCTGACCCCAAATATCCACATAACACACCTCACCACATAAAACACAGATCAAACTATGTAATTAAAAGTTCTGTGGAAAGGACCAGACTCACTGGCTGCCAAAGTCTTAATAAGTTGACAAAACAGAGTATAAGGAAGAGTATAAGGTTAAAAAAATACACTCTACTGACTCTAAGCTTAGACACATTCTTTTCTTTGCAGATTGTCTACACTTGCTTATTCTGCTACTATATCATGTGACTTTTTAAAGTCATGGCAATTATGGTACCATGCCACCATTAGCTAATATGAAGGACTTTTGCAAGTAGCAACACTGGACCTCAAAGAGAGGAACTCACCAAAAGGTTTGCATGTGGGATGTGGGTTTTCAAGGGCAGCATAACACTGATACAGTAAATTGGGCCCTTTTCAATGTATGTTTTGGCTATGTTGCCAATTGGACTCCAAACTTAGTCCAATGCTGTCTGCATTCAATTGGGTTGTTAGGCCTTTTAAAAAAAGAGCATTAACTTTGGTGCAAACTACTTAAAGCAGAAGACTGGGTGACTGGGTGAGGGGGAGTTAAATTAGGATTACTTTCCCAATAATTGTGTGAAATGGCATGTCTGCATTGTATGTAGTTTTAGGATGGTGTGTACTTTATATAATAGTAGATTGGTATAATAAAACGTCATTAAACATGTTTTTTGTAATAGAGACCTCCGTTCCTTTTTCTAAATTTTTTTTTCTTAAGCCTGCCACTAGTGTACACAGGACCTTATATGATACGTGAAAGAAGTCATCCAAAGTAACAAGTGTGCAATTCCACTTCTATTTATTCTAAATTAACACTAGTCAAAAAGAGTGCAGGTGTTAGACAGAACAATTTAAAAAGAAGAAAATTACACTGCTATTACCATCGCTGTCTTCTTCAGCTTTCATTTCCAATGGGTGAGAATCAGAAGATTCTTTGTATGGAGGGGGCAGCTTCATTGGTGGGGGACCTCCAGAGAAAGGAACAGGAGACACAGTCTGAGAAGAAAAGACAAAGTAATCATTTGCAGATGCTTAATCGAGCTGGTATAATATAATGGCATTGTTTCCATATTTCAAGTGCCTACTGAGGGAATAAATTAAAGTCAAAGATTGGGTCATACAAACATAAATGATAAATACTGTATTTGAAAAAATGAGCTGCAGGGTAATATGTGAAAAACTGAAACATTTAAAACAAGTCTTTAAATAAAATTAGAATAAGGAATTAAAGAAAGAAAACATGTAAATGCAAATGACCCTTACCACAAACTGAGGGGAGCTACACCGTTGGCAAATATAACTGAAATACATAGCGGGAGAATGAAAGGACTGGATTTGCTACATTAAGCAGATAAAGACCTGAAAGCCCCAGCACAGAACAAGAGATGCGCATAAGCATTTAGAAAATTTTCTTTGGTTTTATATTCCCTGTGAACATAAATTTGCTATTAAAGTTATATTTGGAACAAAATGAAACACTTTTATTTAATTAAGCTCTAGCTTTCATAAAAACTAACAACAAAATGCACTTAAGGGGAATAATAGTACGAAAGGCATAAAGTGCATGTCTGCACAAGCATAATACATGCACATAAACATATGGTTCTTGGTTCCTGGAGTGAAAAATGTAGTGCCTGGGTATAAAATACGACATTTCTAGGCATATTATTTATAGGTTTTAGTTGTCCTTTAAAGGAACAGTTCCACTCCCAAACATGAATGCACTTTGTCATTAGAAGACCTCTAAAGAAGGAGAATCATAGAAATGTGCATTGCACTGTTCAAAGTAAAGTCTTGCTTTCAAAAAAGCACCTGTTGTCAAAAAATTCAAAATCATTAAACATTTTGTTTTGTTGAAGTGCCACTATTATTTGCTGTCCTTGATATTTTTATAACTATGGTTACATGAATGGAATTTAGATAGAATGATGCTTATATATGTATGCAACTTTCTTATGAGCTAAGCCAGGCCCTAGCTTAAGGATGGGTCTTATAGGGAAACTTTACCCTAAATTTTAAGTCTAGAAACGCTGCCTTAGGGTTGCCAAACGAGCAAATCTTTCTACCGATTTGCCCACCTAAGATGGGCAATATTGGGCTAATTTGATCATGTGGCCCTAGGACCAAACAACTAAATTACAACAACAGGAAAAGGAGATATTTTAGTGAGGATTGCATCGAAGAGCCAATGCGGCCCTCAATCCAGAAGAAAAATAAAGCCTGTACGCCGATAGCCTGGGGAGGGCCCCATCCATGTGCACATATGATGAATCATTCTGAAGAACCTGAATCAGCAGCTTAAATCTGTCTGTGTATAGCCACCTTTAGGGGCAAATATATTGAAATCTGAGATTAGAGCTCACCACAGAAAAATTCACCCAATTATTGGGTAGATAAAAATTGAGTGTATTTTGCTACAAACTTTTAGTACAAAAGTATTAATATATAAGGTGCACATCCCAGTCAAGCTACACTCATTTATGCCAACAGATGTTATCAACACACTAAACTTTCTGTTTTAAAAGAACAGTAACACCAAAAAATTAAAGTGTATCAAAATAATGAATATATTATGTACTGTTGCCCTGCACTGGTAAAAGTTGTTTTCTTCTGAAACACTAATTATATATATATATATATATATATATATATATATATATATATATATATATATATAAACACAGTTGTTGTGTAGCTGTGGGAGTAGCCATTCAAATTGAAAAAAGGAGACAGGGCAAAGGTTACATAGCAGTGAACAGATACCTTGCATAAACTCCCCTTGTATTCTACAGAGCTTATCTGTTATCTTCTTATGTAACCTGTGCCTTTTCTCCTTTTCTACATCTTGAACAGCTGCCCCATGGCTACACAGCAGCTTATTTATATCAACTATAATAATGACAAAGTTTACCAGTGTAGGACAACAGTACATTATATTTAAAACACATTTTTATTTTTTGGTGTTACTGTTCCTTTAAAGTCAGGATGTGACTTCAGCAGATTTGTTTTACCTCCAATAAAGATGAATTATATATTAATTGGGATCAAGTACAAGATACTGTCTTATTATCATTTTTTAAAAAAATTGAATTATTTGATTAATAGAAGATTTCTATTAATCAGCCTTCCTGTAATTTTAAGATTTCTGGATATTGTATTTCCAGGTAACAGATGCAATACCTAAACAAACACGTCCCTACTGCACAGTGCCATTTATCAGTCCAAAAGTATAGCCACTCCCTATACCTTGGTTCATTCTTCAACCAAGATGACAACCAACTCTCAATAAAGAACACTGAAACAAAGTCCTCTATTTATTTTATTTGTTACTTCTCCCTAAATAAGTCTCTCTGGGATATGGCAGCAAAGCTGCTGTGTTGCAAAATTCTTCAGTGAATCATTTAATAAGCCCTCAGACTGCACCTTATACAAAAAATTTGGGACTCAGCAACCATTTCAGAATTTTGTAATTCTATCCTGTGGACTGTGATATAAGCCTAGCAAACAACTGCAAGTTTTGCCGTTATCTGTCTGGCAGAATTTGATATCCAGAAAAATATCCTAATGACCTAGAAAGATAAAAAAAAAAAAAAAGATTCCCCACTAGATATGCTTGTAGCTATGCAAGTTACATTTTTCACCACAAGGTTATTATAATAACATAATTTAATCAAAGATTCCAGAGTGCATATTTGCTTCAAGTTTTGTTTGTTTGGCCCAACAGCACTGTCTATTCTTCATTCTTTTGGAAAAGTCTGCTCTCACTGCTTATGAGAGTGCTGGCATATATATAACTAGACAGATTCACTTCAAAGCAGAAAATTAATATCACTTTAGGAAGAAACTGCTGAGATAGGCTCAGTACTTATTCTTTCCCCGTAGGATAATACTTGCAATTCACAGACCTGAAATAAGATTTAAAAGCAAGGAAGGAACGAAAACAAGTTAAAGGGGTGAATGATATATTCTGCATTCTGACATGACTGACAATTCAGATGAGATAAGAACATTTATTAAAATGCGGCTTTGCTAAACCATCTCCATGTTTATCCATGTTTTAACAAAGAAACAGAGTTGCTAAACTACTACATTAAAGGAAAACTATACCCCTGAACAATGTAGGTCTCTATAAAATATATCACATAAACAAGCTCATATGTAAAACCCTGCTTCATCTAAATAAACCATTTTCATAAAAATATACTTTATTAGTAGTATGTGACATTAGGTTATCCTAAATTGCCATTTTGAAAATTAAGGGCCGCCTCCTAGGATCATCCGATTCATAGTGCACACAAACAAACCAAGGACACACATACATGTTAGGTCACTTCAGCCAATTAATGGACAAAGTTTTGTCTTTTATTCCCACTTCTTCTTCTTACAGTTAGCTGCATAATTTCCTGTCAGGTGATCTCTGAGGGAGCACAAAGACCATCACAAAATGGTGGCTCAAGATAAAAGATGTACAAGGGTAATACAGGTATAGGACCTGTTATCCAGCATGCTTGGGACCAAGGGTATTCCGTATAAGGGGTCTCCATACCTTAAGTCTAATAAAAAAATCAATAAAACATTAATTAAACCCAACAGGATTGTTTTGCATCCAATAAGGATTATTTATATTATTAGTTGGGATTAGTTACAAGGTACTGTTTTATTACTTCAGAGAAAAGATAAAATCAGTTTAAAATTCTGAATTATTTGATTAAAATGGAGTCTATGGAAGATGGGCTTTCCGTAATTCAGAGCTTTCTGGGTAACAGGTTTCTGGATAAGGGATTCCATACCTGTACTTATATACTGTGGGACTCCTGTAGGTAGAATATGGTAAGTAATTTTCAGTGATACTGCCCGCAGTATATAAAAATAAACACCAGCATCACTTAAAGATAACAAATCATTATCTTTAATTTGGGGAAATGTCCATGTATGTCTGCATTATAAGGTTGAGCAAAACCTAAATTTGGAACATAAAATATTCTTTAGACTTTACCCCAGGTTCTCCATATAAATTATGATTTTACAATGAAAAATAATGTTTTTTGCACCTAAGATGTAAATACAGAATAGTTGTTAATAGTTTAAATACTATACTGGATCCCTGGTGAAAAACATTTTGTTTAGAAGAAAGCCTATTTTTTTGTTTTCTTTGCGTTGGGGAGGGTTTACTTTTGACATACAGCGCAGAGGTCTGGAAACCGAAATGTGAAAAGAGAAATACAAAGGGAACCAGAACAGAAAAGAGTGACTAATTTCTAATAAATAAACAAATGTGCTAACTAGTGAATCACATGCAATCAAGATGACTAATTACAGATGATAATTACTGAATATTGTGTACCTTTGCTGAATATCAATGCTACACTTTGGGAAATAACTTAATTGAATAAGGCCTTGTTTACTTAAAAGTAAACACCATCTGGAGACGCTTCCTAAATGCTTAGCTGCAAAGATGAATAGATATGAGTGATTTTATTGTATAATTAAGGTCTGCTAACTGTCTTAATCATTAGGGCTATTACTAAAATAGCTGAAATCTGAAGATAAACATGCATTGGCAATACGAAAATGTGCCTTAAATACAGTAAATTACTCATGAATTCAAGTATTAACATTGCTTTTTAGCATCCGTCCTTAGCGGCTGATAATAGAATTACAGGTGTTCTTGTTTAAGTGCTGTTTTCAATCAGTAGGCTAGATAACTTTAAAAAGGCCTGCATGCCTAAAAACAGTTTCACAATCACACAACCAGTTGGCAACAAATTAAAATTAATTTTATGCAAATCTACTACATATTCATTGCAACTCTATAACAATACAATGTTTGCAGAAACACCCACAATCTAAAATCATGTTCTTAATAGAGGATTTGCCAGCCTTTCTTATCTCTCAGCTATTATCACCTAACTAGGATACCTTACAAAACTAAAGCTGGCCATACACTCACAAAACAGAGTATTGTACGATTTTAGGACTGTGTGTGGGCTCCAAATTATCGTCCCATCGGCCATTTAGTCAATCGGACAGGTTAAAACTAAAACATCTACACATGTATTGTGTATCTGACATGCATTTCCAGTAAGTCACTTTAGTACGACTGGTGTCTGCCAACTATTTTATGTTCATCCTCCAATTTGTTATTTTTAGGACTTTATCCTACGATTTCAATCTGAGCGTTAGTTCTATATTGTTGCATTTAAATGTACGATTAGAAGACTAAAATCTGACCGTGTATGACCAACTTTAATCTGGATGAAAGATCCACTCATTTAGCAAGGTCGACAAACAAGCATATCTTTCCCTAATATGCTCTCCACGAGGTGCCTGATATCACCTTTCCTTCATGTGGCCAAACAATCTGATCACATTGGTGAGATGCAGGCCATTAGGGTGAGGACCACATAGAGGAGTCAACATGTTCCTAACCCCAATGGGATTTTAAACCTGCCTAATCGACATCCAACCAATTTTCGTCTAGATACAGGTCAGGCAGGCCCAACTGAAGGCCAAAATAAAGTTGCAGCTTTTATCGGCCCATGTATGGCAACCTCGATGCTTTGAGGAGATTCATAAGCAAGGAACACACTGCAATTAGGCCAGACAGTGCACACAGATAAGGAGAACAACATTGTTAATTAGAACAAACTAGGTCTCAGATATGATTAATGTCAAAAGGTCAAAAGTACCCAAAGACAGGAATAAAGTCTGCACTTTCCAGAAGTAAAGTTCAATCATGAAGATGCAAGATGTACCAGATTCAAGTTATTGGTAATAAAAAGTTATAATTTGATAAGCCTAAGATGCCTGATCCTGTATTTTAGATGGGGAATTACTTTGTCTTGGATGAAAATTTGCTTTGGAGAAAAAAAATAGAATTGTATAAAGCTGTGCTAAAATGCAGTGTTTAACACTTTGATCGTGTTTTACTACTAAAGTGTTAGTGCCAAACTGAACAATGTAAGAAGCACCAATGAAATGTTGAGCTTACCTTAACAGTTGAGTCTGTACTTGCTTTGTCATATTTTGATGTCTTTGTATTTCCAGCTGTCATTAACTGAAAAAGGCAGAGGAAATCAATTTGTGGTTTTAGAAACATAATACCCTGAAGTCCTAATTTATGGAAAAGTTGCCAAAATAGTTAGAAGACCCACCAGTACCTGTATCTGTGTCAGCTGAGACAAATACTCCAGAAGACAACAGGAAGCACATGAATTATATTCTGTCTACCCATTAAGCCTTCTGGGGATAGCAGCAGTGATATCCTAGGGCTCCACTAGTCCCCTCACCCCCTTTAACTGCTGACACAGCTTCCCATTTGCTGTTGTCAGCAATTTAAGTTTGCTCTGCCAGAAATCAGGGGGATCAAATAACCTGATATTTATAAGTAAGAGGGATATACATAAGAGAATTTAGTTCTTAAAATAATCTCTGTGTATACATATATTTGGCATGCTTACCCTTGGTGTAGGAGATAAACTCTGAATAATAAAAACCACTGGATTTCCTGAATTTTTGATAGCATTGACTGCTTCCTCATGTGTGGCATTCTTCAAGTCTACACCAGATACCTAAGAAAAAAGGCAAATTAAAGGGTAAATTTCACCCTAAGAAATAGTTCCAAATAGTTTTTTATTTGTGTTTGTCAAGCAAAATAAACTTGTAACACTGTATAAGTAATATAAACCTTGTTCCCTTCAGTTTTGGAATTACAAAATTACAGCAAGAAGGTGGGTGCCATTTTCTGGGCACTGTTTTTAAGGCAAGTTTTGTTTATACCAAAATCTTGTTTATATGCCAGAATGGGGGGATCTGATTCCCATGCACAGGCTTCACAACCTGGGGGTGGAAGTGAGTGCTGAATGGAAAGTAAAAGTAATTTTTTGCCCAGCCTCTATGCCTAAGACATAACTGACAGCTGGTATTTTTAAACGCCTTTAAAATGGATATGGATGTGTTAATTAAAAAAAAAAAGAAAGGGACATTTGTTATACAATTTTTTAGGCGTGGGTGACAGGTCCCCTTTAAGTTTAAAAAAATGCAGTGTGCCTATAAAAAAATATTTTATATACAAAATAAGCCCATTAACCCTTTTACTGCCAGCCATTTTGGTCAAAGCGGAACTTGTATTGCCAGACAGTTTTTGAACATTTTGCACTGTTTCACTTTAGGGGCCTTTCCTCGGGGGGACTTTTAGTTTACCAAGGAAAACAATATATCGTTTTTTTCAGAACAACCTAAGCTTTCAAAATATGGTAGAATTTTTGTGTAATTCCAATTCTGTAACAAGATATAGGCTTCTAAATGTCTAAAAATGCAAAAAAAATCAAATTTTCCATAATATAATCACACATACTAGAAACAAAAATTATTTTATGCACGAATATACAACTGATTTGTAAAGTCCCATGTCTCCTGAACGTGCCAATACCAAATATATATAGTTTTATGGAGATTTCTCACTTGTATAGGTCAAAAACTCCCAGCAGTACACTACCAAATTCCCAAAGCACTGCTCCAAAAAAACTGCATACTTTGGATTTCAAGGCCAAAATTCCACTAACAGAAGGTTTATCCCAGAAAATTGTACATTTTTGGAAAGAACAGATTCTGGGGAATACAGAATAGGCACAACTGTCTGTCTACTCCAAACTATCAAGTCGCAATGCTTTCCTAAAGTTATTGGTTTTTATCAAAATTTGTGATTTTTTTTAAAAATCGCTTCAAAGCTTCCAGTCTATAGTATCTTATCTCCTACAGGTCATAAAGTAACCAAATAAAACACCCTAAATATGAATGCCTGGGGTCCACTGAACAGTTTGATGCCCAATATGTATAGGTTTACCTAAGTATGTGGCATGTAGGGGCCCCAATGTGAACATACCCCATATGAACTGTCATTTCTGTCATTTCAGCTTCTGCAAAATCAACACATTTACATCATTATATGTGGGATAAAGCTAGTAAAAAGTATGCTCACCCCAGAAAGTCATATATTTTTGGAAAGTACACATTCCCCCGAATCTAAAATGGGTACCCATGTCTTTCTACTCCAAAGTACCAAGCCGCACAGCTTTTCTAAAGTTAGCAATTTTGATGACATTTCCAAAAATCCCCTCAAAGCTTCCACTTTGAAGCATCTTATCTCCCACATAGCATTAGGTACCAAGATAAAACACCCTGAATTTGAACGCCAGGGGTCCACTGAACAGTTTGATGCCCAATATGTATAGGTTTACCTAAGTATGTGGCATGTAGGGGCCCCAATGTGAACATACCCCATATGAACTGTCATTTCTGTCATTTCAGCTTCTGCAAAATCAACACATTTACATCATTATATGTGGGATGAAGCTAGTAAAAAGTACGCTCACCCCAGAAAGTCATATCTTTTTGGAAAGTACACATTCCCCCGAATCTAAAATGGGTACCCATGTCTTTCTACTCCAAAGTACCAAGCCGCACAGCTTTTCTAAAGTTAGCAATTTTGATGACATTTCCAAAAATCCCCTCAAAGCTTCCACTTTGAAGCATCTTATCTCCCACATAGCATTAGGTACCAAGATAAAACACCCTGAATTTGAACGCCAGGGGTCCACTGAACAGTTTGATGCCCAATATGTATAGGTTTACCTAAGTATGTGGCATGTAGGGGCCCCAATGTGAACATACCCCATATGAACTGTCATTTCTGTCATTTCAGCTTCTGCAAAATCAACACATTTACATCATTATATGTGGGATAAAGCTAGTAAAAAGTATGCTCACCCCAGAAAGTCATATATTTTTGGAAAGTACACATTCCCCCGAATCTAAAATGGGTACCCATGTCTTTCTACTCCAAAGTACCAAGCCGCACAGCTTTTCTAAAGTTAGCAATTTTTATGACATTTCCAAAAATCCCCTCAAAGCTTCCACTTTGCAGCATCTTATCTCCCACATAGCATTAGGTACCAAGATAAAACACCCTGAATTTGAACGCCAGGGGTCCACTGAACAGTTTGATGCCCAATATGTATAGGTTTACCTAAGTATGTGGCATGTAGGGGCCCCAATGTGAACATACCCCCATATATACTGTCATTTCTGTCATTTCAGCTCATGCAAAATCAACACATTTACATCATTATATGTGGGATAAAGCTACAAAAAAGTACGCTCACCCCAGAAAGTCATATATTTTTGGAAAGTACACATTCCCCCGAATCTAAAATGGGTACCCATGTCTTTCTACTCCAAAGTACCAAGCCGCACAGCTTTTCTAAAGTTAGCAATTTTGATGACATTTCCAAAAATCCCCTCAAAGCTTCCACTTTGCAGCATCTTATCTCCCACATAGTGTTAGGTACCAAGATAAAACACCCTAAATTTGAACGCCAGGGGTCCACTGAACAGTTTGATGCCCAATATGTATAGGTTTACCTAAGTATGTGGCATGTAGGGGCCCCAATGGGAACATACCCCCATATGATCTATCATTTCAGCTCCTGCAAAATCAACACATTTACATCCTTTATGTGGGATAATGCTACAAAAAAGTACATTCACCCCAGAAAGCCATATATTTTTGGAAAATACACATCCCCCCGAATCTATAATGGGTAAATATTTCTTATTGCTACAAAGTACCAAGCTGTAAAGCTTTCCTAAGTTTGCAGATTTATATGACATTTCGAAAATCGCATAAAAATGTTGCAATTTGCCGCATTTATCTCTCACAATTTCTTGATAAAGATCAGATAAAGACAAATCACCCCAAAAAGGAACACCAGAGGTCTACTGAACAGTTTGATGCCCAATATGCATAGATATACCAAAGTCTGCGGTATGTACTGAACCCTAAATGAAAATAGCGCATAAGGATTTCTCGCCTGCCAGCTCAGCTTTTGCATACAGAGCCCCCTGTCAGTGTATTATGTGCCAAAACTTCCCCTAACCATAAAGTGACCCCCACAAAACCATATATTTTTGGAAAGTACACATTCTGACAAATCCAACAAGGGCAAAGAGTCCTTTCTACACCAAAGTACCAATCTGCAGAGCTTTCCTAAAGTTATTGGTTTTTATGACATTTCAGAAAATCGCCTAAAAATGTTGCAATTTGTCGCATTTATCTCACACAATTTCTTGCGTACAAAGGCAAGTCACCCCAAATAGGAACACCAGAGGCCTACTGAACAGTTTGATGCCCAATATGCATAGATATACCAAAGTCTGCGGTATGTACTGAACCCTAAATGAAAATAGCGCATAAGGATTTCTCGCCTGCCAGCTCAGCTTTTGCACACAGAGCCCCCTGTCAGTGTATTATGTGCCAAAACTTCCCCTAACTATACAGATCCCCCACAAAACCATATATTTTTGGAAAGTACACATTCTGACAAATCCAACAAGGGTAAAGAGTCCTTTCTACACCAAAGTACCAATCTGCAGAGCTTTCCTAAAGTTATTGGTTTTTATGACATTTCAGAAAATCGCCTAAAAATGTTGCAATTTGCCGCATTTATCTCACACAATTTCTTGCGTACAAAGGCAAGTCACCCCAAATAGGAACACCAGAGGCCTACTGAACAGTTTGATGCCCAATATGCATAGATATACCAAAGTCTGCAGTATGTACTGAACCCTAAATGAAAATAGCGCATAAGGATTTCTCGCCTGCCAGCTCAGCTTTTGCACACAGAGCCCCCTGTCAGTGTATTATGTGCCAAAACTTCCCCTAACTATACAGTGACCCCCACAAAACCATATATTTTTGGAAAGTACACATTCTGACAAATCCAACAAGGGTAAAGAGTCCTTTCTACACCAAAGTACCAAGCCGCAAAGCTTTCCTAAAGTTATCGGTTTTTATGACATTTCAGAAAATCGCCTAAAAATGTTGCAATTTGCCGCATTTATCTCACACAATTTCTTGCGTACAAAGGCAAGTCACCCCAAATAGGAACACCAGAGGCCTACTGAACAGTTTGATGCCCAATATGCATAGATATACCAAAGTCTGCGGTATGTACTGAACCCTAAATGAAAATAGCGCATAAGGATTTCTCGCCTGCCAACTCAGCTTTTGCACACAGAGCCCCCTGTCAGTGTATTATGTGCAGTAACCCCCCCTAACTATACAGTGACCCCCAGAAAACCATATATTTTTGGAAAGTACACATTCTGATGAATTCAAAATAGGTAAAGTTATTTTTGTACACCAAAGTTACACCTGGCAAAGCTACGCTAAAAACAGATCAGGAACACTTATACAGGGATAAAATGTGATAAAACCACAAAAATTGTGCAAATCAGTGAAACAACAAAATAAGTTACATGACAGTGTAATTAATGGCCAGAATATCTGATCCAATAGTTACGCTGTCAAAATAAACAGTTTTTAGGTAAAAGAAAATAAAAACAAAGTGGTAAAATGAAAAAAAAAAAAAAAAAAAGCAAAACAAAAAAAAACCAAAGTGTTTGTGTATACATGTGTGTACATGTGTAAAAGTTGTGTGATAGTGTGTAAGTGTGTATATGAGTGTAAATAAGCGTATAAAAGTGTGAAAAATGAAAAAAAAAAAAAATGCTAAAATGTGTGCTGTAAGTGTGTGTAAATGTATGTAAGTGTGTATAAATGTATGTAAATGTGTGTATAAGTGTGTAAAAGTGTGTAAATGCAATAAAAAAAAAACTCCTTACCTGTTCCTGAAGACCGATCGCCTCCTTCCTCATTTGGGCCGGCGCTGGGGGAGAGAGAGGAAGCAGGAAGCAGCAGACGCGATGCGATCGCGTCTGCTGCTTCCTGGAGGGTCCTGCGAGCGATCGGCTCGCAGGACCCTGATGACAGCCCCCCTGGCACATTGCCCAGGGGGGCTGTCATTGTTAGAAGCCCTCTGCAGTGGCGGCGCATGCCGCCGCTGCAGAGGGCAGCGCTTAAACGCCAACGACGTATGAGACACGTCGTTGGCGTTTAAGCCCTTTTACTGCCAGCACGTATGCCATACGTGCTTGGCAGTAAAAGAGTTAAGGATTATATTTCTTAAAAACAACAAAAAAGAAAGAAGATATCTTCCCTGCGAATGACACCAGTTGAAAAACATACTATTCTGCTTTTTCTTCTTCTTAGCGCTCCCCATTTTCTAAAGGCTAATCCACCTAGGGGTACAATGCCAAAACTCTCCACACTTCTTCAGCCTATAGCGAAGCAGGTTGCTTGTGCTTTTCTAAGCGATCCCCCCATCTTTTTGTGGCATTGCTCCGAAAACCCCAATTTTCCCATTGACTTTAACAGGGAAGATTTTCAAACTGCTACCACTCTTCCAGCTTTGAAGCTACACTCCCCAAACTTAAATAACATAATCATGGGGTCACCCCGAATGAAACAACAGCATTTGTTGGGAGGAGCCAATCAAATTTCACCAATTGACTTTAATGGGGAAATTGAAACTGCTGCTGCTACTCTTACAGCTTTGAGGCTACACTCACTATGTTGAATCACATAGTCAAGGGGTCACCCTGAATTAAAATATGATATTTGTAGATCCACCCACTTTTGGGCATCCAACAAACAGCCATTCAGATTTTTGACCTTTTGACTTTCAGTGGAGGAAATTCAACCCGCTGCCATTCTCACAGTAATAACCTTGTAGAGTTAGGCAACAGGTAAAGGCAGTTCAAGGTTAGAAAATTTGGGAAGAGCCACCAACAGTCAATAAGATTTTACCTATTGACTTTCAATGGGGAAATCCAAGCTGCTGGCATTCTCACAGTATGAACACCAGGATCCCCAAACTCTTACAGTTGGTCACTAGGGGACTGCAATTTTAAGTTTGAAAAAGTGGGCGGAGCAACCAAAAGCTAATCAGATTTCACTTATTGACTTTCAGTGGGGACATATAAATTGCTGTCATTCAGACACTATTAAAACAAGGGTCCCTAAACTTTGCACAGTGTCTTTTGCTATATAACTGTGGTCCAAGGTTAGAAAAACTGGGTGGAGCCAACAACAGCCAGATTTCATTGGTGACTTCATGTATATCAAACCAACATCATGAAGTCAGGTACACTGCAATCTGACGCATTTCGGACAGTTACGGTCCTTGTTATGGTGCTTATGATTAAGGAAAGTAACAGTCCAAAATAAGTCAGGCTGCAATGTGATGTATTTCAATTATATACTGCTGTGGCCTTACTTTTGATATGCGAGTTATTCTGAGGTTAGACTGTCAAGGTTGGGGTTGCATTTCATGTCTAGGACCCTAAGGGTTATGCTTTACCAAGCCTTACAAAAAATCTGAAACCCCTGTATTGCGTGGACTGCCAAAAAAGGAAACTTATCTTAGGTCTGGATTTTCATGACATAAAGGAAAATTTGGAAGAAAATGTGAAAGTAAACAGAAAGAGTTACTAAAGGGCACATTTACAAAAGAGCGAACGTTTGGAGCATTCAGGGCGTCCGCACAACTTTTTCATACGCCGCACGACTTTTTCATACGCTTGCGCGAAAAAAATCAGAAAGGTTTTACCGCTGTTTACAATGGTTTGGTACGAAAATTTCGTGACTTTCGGATCGCCAATACGATATTATCGTGACTAATATGATTTTTTCGTAAGCATTTTTGGGATATTTGCGATCTTTAAAAATTTTCGTTTCCAATCCGAATTTTTCCCATTCGGGATTCGAATTCGTGGATTAGTAAATCTGCCCCTAAGTGTTGCTTTACACTTACTTCAAGTATTTTGTCTCCTGTTTTCAAAGCATTTGTTTTTCCTGCAGGGCTATTCTCCAACACTTGCTTAATAAAGATGCCCTTTAGCTCTTCTCCATTCTTCAGTCGTTTTATAATTGATTGTCCACCAACAATACTAATTCCAAGGGAAACCTGAGGTTCTTTCCAAATTTCAACTCTTGCCAAAGAAATAAAAATGTGAATAACCATTTTCTTCTGCAACAACCTTCATATACTATATCAAAAGCAAACATAATACAATTTAACTTACATGCGTGGGGGACCCCAGTGACTGAAATTTGGAGTTTCTTCTCCTTCTCCTTCTTCTCTCTCAGGCAATTCACTAGGCAAAGAAAACAATGGCAAATACTAATACTGACAATTTAAAAGGGAACTATCAAGAAAATGAAATACAGTACCAGAAAAATGGTGTAAAATCCAGGAAAATGGAAAATCAGGGAAATGCAGTATGTATTATGTATTGTTGGGACCTCAAAAAACAAATGGGTGCAAAATCAGGGAATAAATCAGGGTATGTAAAACTGAGGTTTCTTATGAAAATAAGGAACATTCTAAATCAATCAATTAAAAATTCTGCACTATTTCAGAAATAATGAAGTTACTCTTCAGTATCAGCTTCTCAGCAATCTGTTTCTCTTCATGCAGGAGTCAGAGATTGAGTGACATCTCTAATACATCATAGTCTCCTTGCCTAGACAATATAAAATTGTCTATCAATCCATTGCACAGAGCACTGACAAGGCAGAATTATTTAAAAATATAGACTATGAATATTCATATTAAAAGCATCAAAAATAAGGAGGATTCACAGGCATTCCCCCGTAACCACACACTTGTGTTTTGTGGCAGCCTGCCTCTTACTCAAAAGCTACATGTAGATGCAGAATTGCAGATAACTGTCAATCAAATTCTGACTCAGACTCCTGCATAAAGGGAGAATGAAAAAAAAAACCAGATTGCTAAAATGGGGATAGAAAAGATTATCTTAATTATTTCAGAAACACTAAATAATTTTAATTGATTACATAATATTTAAAAGGTTTCTTATTTACATGAGATGAAACTCATAATAAATTAAAATTTTTGCCATTGTTCCCCTATATGCTAGTGTCAAGTAATCTCACGACTGCTTAGGTCAAAACATATTTGCACGGGTTTTCCAATCAACAGGGGCATTTTGTGTGCATTTCTAGGTGGCTTAGCCCATATACTTACTCACTTTTCTTAGTACTGGACTAACAAGATGCCTTCTAAATAGATAAAGGGAAGAGATTTGAATTTAAAAATTCTAAGAGTGAATAAATGTGAGCATGGAGAGTGAAGAGCGAATGAGGCTTTATGCAGTGCATGGGGAGGCAAGGGAGAACATAAGCAGTGTTTAAACAATTTCCTGCAGTTGCTTTACTGGAATATTTGTTAATAAAAACCACAAAGTCCTCTGTCTACAGTGGTGTTACGGACGTCATGGGTTAGTGAAATTTACTACAGTCATTTGCTACAGTGGTATTACAGATCTTTCACATCTATAATTTTTTTTAAAAAGTTAGCTTGGGGATTTAGATTTAGAGAGTAAAAGTCAGGTCTAGTAACCAGCTGCTTGCTTTCAAACAAAACCAGTAAATTAGACATTCTAAATGAATTATATGGTTTACAACATCAGGTATATGTTGCTTCTTTTTATTACCCCCTTACCAACTTCATTAGTCAAGATCCATTTTACATGATTAACAATCTCTTTACATCTCTCACATAAACATGTTTTGCATTAAGAGCAGAAAATGTTTCAGGCTTTTATAGTGGTACAGGTATGGGACCCTTTACCAGGAAACCCATTATCCAGAAAGCTCTAAATTACAGGAAGGCCATCTCCCAGAGGCTCCATTATAACCATATAATTTAAAATGTTACAAATGATTTCTATTTTCTCTGTAATAAGACAGTATCGTGTACTTGATCCCAGCTAAGTTATAATGAATCCTCATTGGTGGCAAAACTATCCTATTGGGTTTATTTAAGGTTTTAAAATATTTTTAAAGCAGACATGGAGACCCCTATTACGGAATGACCCCTTATCTGGAAGACTCCCGAGCATTCTGGATTATATGTCCCATACCAGTATTACAAAAAATGCTTCAACTGTAGATTTGTAGAGCATTTGATGCCCATGAAATTCAGTTATATCAAAGATGTTTGTGCGCACAAAAATGACTAATGTCATTAAGCCAAACCTTTTGCTACCAACACTGATTAAAACCTATAGCAAAAAAATTAAACTCTATCCAAAGGAGATGAGATCATAAAAATTTGATAGAGGGGAATTAATGGTACTTCCCGTCTCACTACACTATCACAATTTATCATTCCACTATGAAGTGAGATGTACCAAAGCTCATTATATCATAATAAAACTATACGCGTTTTAAAATGATGCTAACAAAAACACAATAACATTTTATGCTCAGCCCTAACAAAAGGGAAATAGATCACTCACTAACGGTTGCTTTCTCTTTTTCCTGGATATTTTATGCCACTTGATCAATATGTTATACTTTCTCTAATAAAATAATGGAAATTTCTTATTTATAACAATATTTTCAACCAATGTCTATGAGTGCCTGTGTGTGTCCATATTATATAATAAGTGATATATAGGGCACAGTCAGTTGACCAGCTAGAAAAATCCTTAAAAAAGGATTCTCTACATACTCCTCTAGCTTCTACCAATGCCCTCCACTCACTATTTCAGACACTAGCCTAAGACTTCCCCAGTAAAAATGCATGGCCCATGACTGAAAAGTAGTGACAGTACCCATCCCTTGTCTACCCTGGCAAACTAACAAATAGCGTGTATATTTCAGGTGGCACTGCCAAACAGGAGAGGGTTGGTATACAAAACAATTTTTAATTCAGATTGAAAGATAATAACGTACTTAGAGGCACCCAGCTGATTACGCTGGGTTTTCTGGTGTATGATCCTAGTATAATCTTCCATCATTTCACGGTCTTTCTGTTGAGCAATTGCATCCGGATCGAATACTATCCCAGGTTCTTTAAGGCTGTAAACCGTACCTAAAATTCAGGTATAATATGTTAACAGCAGAGAACATTTCCAATCTTTGAGTATCCTTGTGGTTGACAATTCTAGGTCTGCTGTTTAAACTGGCACCTTGTGGGTACAGTCACATGGTCTAAACTGCTCAATTATTAATGTTTTTCAGCATTTGCATTGTCTGTTTTATGCAATGCCATTTCTCACTGTGTTTAACCAAACAGCTATTTTCACTGTACAGGTATGGGACCTGTTATCCAGAATACTCAGGACCTGGGGTGTTCCGGATAAGGGATCTTAATTAATTAATTATATCGTAGTTAGGATCAAGTACAAGGTACTGTTTTATAATTACAGAGAAAAAGGAAATATTTTTAAAAATTAGAATTATTTTTTTTATAATGGAGTCTATGGGAGATGGCCTTTCCGTAATTTAGAACTTTCTGGATAACGGGTTTCCGGATAAGGGATCCCATAACCTGTACTTGATGAATTTACACCTAAAATACCTTTGCTAAAAATTAGAAAATTAAACAGGACTTCTACAGTTAAAAAATATGCTCCCCTCTCTAAGCAATAGCCATTAAGCAGCTCATTATCAGGGGCTTCTCTGTGAACTGCTAATTAGTTTTATCAGCTTCTCTGAAGTTCTTTGGTACCGGATGTGACAGGAAGTGAAACTGGCTTTATATTCTTGTTTTGTGCTAGAAATAAAAGAAACCATAGATATTTCTTAATTAAAGGAACAGTAACACCAAAAAATGAAAGTGTATAAAAGTAACTAAAATATAATGTGCTGCTGCCCTGCACAGGTAAAAGTTGTGTGTTTACTTCAGAAAGTCTACTATAATTTATATAAATAAGCTGCTATGTAGCCACGGAGGCAGCCATTCAAAGGAGAAAAGGCACAGGCACTTAGCAGATAACAGATAAAACACTATTGTATTCTTCAGAACATAGTTATCTGCTATGTAACCTGTGCCTTTTCTCCTTTTTTCCAGCTTGAATGGCTGCCCCCGTGGCTACACAGCAGCTTATTATATAAATTATAGTAGTGTTACTGTAGCAAACATACCAGTTTTACCAGTGCAGGGCAACAGTGCATCATATTTTTATTACTTTAAAGCTCTTTCATTTTTTGGTGTTACTGTTCCTTTAAAGCAACAGGCAAAAGTATATTCAGCAGATTTTTTCTGACCTTGACAGAGTTCCAACAAAATGCCTTGGCATTTTGTGCCTGCATGTTTTTTGCAATATTCTTACAAACATCAAGCAGTGACAAACAGAGAAAAGCTGTCTATCTTGTTTAATAAGCATCAGGCAACAAAACTCTATATCTCATAAAGAAGTTTCTTGTGTACCATATGAATGCAGATGTGAAAAAATAGGGGAAAGGGGCCTTAGGCATGCACCATTAAGTCTCCACAGCCAGTTGCTCAAGTGGTTATATAAACCTTAAACACAGGGCATATTATATACAGAAGGAATCATACAGACAAAAGCGTTGTGCTTTGGAGGAATTCTAATCCACAAGGTAGAATAGATAAGTTTCTTTTAGTAAAAAATGGCAGAAAACAGAATAGGTAAACAATTTTATAAACTGGCTTGCACAGGAAACACCATATTTATTTCACCTAAAATGTTAGTTTGACAAAATATTATAAAGTGTGTAATGATGCAGCTTTTTTTTTTTACACAGACTATGATATGCCAAAATCTACTTATACAATAAATACTCACCTTGACTCACTCCTGTTTGCAAGTCATCCTGATGACAGAGCATAGTTTCCTGTGTTTCCAGTTTAAACTTCATAGCCCCAGAATCCATATGCTTCAAAAACATATGACATGAAACATTTTAAGTACTTAAAATATAACTCTATGCTATCCAGCCATATAGTACACTGTACTAAAATTCCAAGCCTATATTTTTTTAATACTGCACTTTTTACATGCTCCCGTTTTTTTAATTTAATGCAAATTCAAGAATGGGAGCAGTATAAATAAAGAGTAGGGCATAAAATAAAAAAACTTGACTAATACAGGCCTGTAAAGTAAGTTCAAAAATATTTATTTTGATAACACCATAAGGGTTATTTACAAAGACCATGGGAAGAAGTGTAGATCCCTAACTTTCTCATCATTTAGACACGTAAGTAAGGCGATAGTTAAGGGGACCAGGAATACCCTGCTGCTGAACATGGTTGTATGGCATGGCTGTATTCATCACAGCAGCTACAGTTCTCTGTGCTCCAAAATGGAATGCAGAGACCTAGGCACTTTAGAACCAAAGGAAGATGGCAGGCAAAGAGCAAAAAAAATGGCTAATGGAGGCCATCTTGTGTACTTTGCATAGAGCCTTCTTTGTTGTAATTGACCCCTCATATATTTAATCACGTTTTGTAGTATTCCTATGCTAAAGACAGCGTGAAACAATGTTATAACTATAAATATTTCACAAGCCTAGATTGGAGTTGCTTTTTTAGTGCCTATCAAATGTTTTATGAGGCAATGCCTTAATCTAACAATTTTATTTCTGGCAGGGACTTCTATCCTCGTGTCTTTTTACACTTAGTACAAAACCTTGAATGCAACTGTATATATTATATAAATTTACTTGTGTTCTACTAATGTATTGTCTTACAGCATTGCAGGTAAAAGTATCGCTATATAAATATACATTTTGATTCCATGCTTTATATATTCAGTACATACTATGTCTTCCATCCATGGTTGGCTGTAGCCAGAATCCTTTCCCGGTGGCATTGCTATCCCTTCACACTGCAAAAAGTAATGGTCACTGTCCTCAGAAAAATTTTCTTGTTCAGTGTATTCCTCATCCACAAGCATCTCTCTTTCTCCACCATATCCCTCCAATTCCTGCATTTCCCACGACTCTTGCAAAGAGCCAGTTTTATTGTGTTCTATGTTAAATTGTTTTCCCATATTCAACGATGGTTCATCAACAAGTTCCTCTTGTTCGTCCTGAATGAATACCCCCTCTTTGTATTTCTGTAAAAACAAAAGAACAGACACTGGAGGCACGAATGACAAATTGTAAAATATAATTTATGGTAAACCAATTAAAACCACTGGGATCTGGCATCACTTTTTGAATTCTTTTCCATCCAGTTATTGTGGAATAAAATCTGAAATTAATTCATAATTTGTTAATTAATTCGTCCATTATTTAGACTGAAGTTCAGATTAAGAAAATTATCATAACAGGGCAAAAATTCAACATGTGGTGTATTGGACAGTTTATTTCCCGAATATGCACAAAATTTGTTGCACACATTTTTTATATACTTGAGAGAATGGAGATTGGAGATTTGAGAATCTTTGGAAACAATTTGTTAATGAGGTAAAAAATTATACCTCAACACTAGTTATGTATGATGTTTTAAGGCAAAAATATAAATATTGTGTTTACATGAAAAACATCGAGAATCACTGAATCCGTAGCTGTAGAATCTGTGTTGTCTTCAAGTTCTTCCAAATTTGTATATATATCTTTTTCTTCTTTAATGCTACCCTAAAGGGAATCATAGTGCAAGCACAAATATGCATCAGTTACAAATAAAGGCATCAAAATCTCTTCCCAAAGCTTCAATTAATGCACTTATTTAATAAAATTATCAGATCAGTGAGAAAAAAAAAAAAAATTATATTACATTACAATTCTGATCTGACTTTGACATGAGGTTATATGTGTGGAGGCAAAGTGGTCATCATACAAATATATTAACATATAGGAGGGGTATGCCTGCAATTTAAGACTGTACAAATTCAATGTTTCTGTCTGACATGTTAATGTAAGACCATGAGATATATTTGGTGTTAGTTATGTAATTTTGAGCACCGTTACTTAAATCATTTAAACTAAAAAATTGAAATGATTATTTTTCCATTATTATTTCATTTATATGTTTATAGAACCATTAGATCCTTATAAGTCTGTAAAACAGTAGCTTGTTCTTTCTAGTCTTTAAACAAGAAGCAGGCATTTGTATTAAGCCAGTGGCAAACATAAAGAAATCTTTGTGCCTCCTGTGGAGTGTGCACTGACAGGCACGGCACTGGCCCAGCCCAACTATGCCTGCCACTGGCCTTAGGGGCATATTTATGATGCTGTGTAAAAAATGGCGAGAAAAATTGGAAACGGAAATTTCGCCGTCGCGACTTTTTAGTATTTGTAGTGACTGTTTTGTCGCAGCCACGACTTTATCGTATTTTGCGCGACTATTTCGGCACCATCGCGATTTTTTCATATTAAGTGATTGTAAACGGCGGAAAAACCAATCCGATTTTTTCACAGCGGCGACGAAAAAGTCGCAACGGTGACGAAAAAGTTGCAAAAATACAGATCATTACGAAAAAAACGCATTTGGACGCCTTCGGACCGTTCATGGATTAGTAAATCTCCCCCTGAGTATACAGATATGGGATCCCTTATCCGGAAACCCATTATCCAGAAAGCTCCGAATTACGGAAAGTCTGTCTCTCATAGACCCCATTTTAAAAAGAGAATTTTAAAACTGATTTCCTTTTTCTCTGTGATAATAAAACAGTACCTTGTAATTGATCCCAACTAAGATATAAGTATTCTGGATAATGGGCCCTATACCTGTACTTGTTATGCAACATATCATCAAGGTGTAATATTGTATGATAAAAGAAAATATACTAGGCAACATACCAAATATATATTAAAACATTTTAATGACATTTAAGCTATTTGTAAATTTGAGCAGTTCCTGTCTGACACTACTAGCTCTGACTCTTGAAACTAAGTAGCATAACCAGCTGATTAAAAGGACTGGATGAGAACCAACTTTTGCTATATTATTTTAAGAGTCAAAACCAGAGTATATAAATAGATAAACACTGCTTTAAAGAGAAGGTTATAATACCGGGGGGTGGCACCCCCCATAGGGATTATAATGGCTTACCTGATACCCTGGGATGGTGCTCGTTTGCTGAAAACAGCACTGACCCATGGTACTTCTGTAGGAGAACCAGGAAGCAATCACCTTCTTATGCTTCTTAATTCTTCGACACCCTGCTTCAGTAAAGTGGAGTAACAATGAAAAAGCCAGCTTTTCACTTTGTCTTTTCACTTTACTGTATGCCCAGCAGGAGTGAAGAATGAAGTGTAAAATGATCACTCCGTGGTGCACCTAGAGTAGTATCCAGGGTCAGTGCAGTTTTCAGCAAACAGGACCACTGGCCTAGGGTATCAGGTAAGGGAAACTAATAACAGCAGAGTTGACAAGGCATTTGCCTCTTCTGCCAACCCCTAGGTCTGGCCCTGCAACTATATATTTTTTTTATTATGCAAAAAACTATTTTGGGATAGAAGAAACCATTACATTTACACTTAATTATATTAAATGGTCTCCTTACTTTGTTTTTCCATACTGTTAATTCATTTTTTCTTTATATCTACATTAACATTTTTTCAGCTTTGTCTATAAACAGATTTTATTTCATAGTGTTGTGGATCAGCATAAACTATAGTAATTTCTGCAAAAAGATCTACTCCAACAATTATTTTATCTTGTTATACTACACGCCTTTATGTTAAGATTATTGCTTACCACCAACGGCTTGCAAATGCCTAGGCGTGTCCTTCCAGGTGGCACAGATGTCAATATTTGCACAGCATCTTCCAATGAAGCATTGTCCATGTAATTGTCATTTACAAAGACCAAACGATCGCCAGGCAAAATCTGGCCACTTGTTTCTGCCACCCCATTTGATACCAGAGACTGAATTACAAGGACGGTCCTTGCTGGATCTAAAGGATCCTGAAGATGGAGCCAGAAACCACAAACAGTGCATCAGAGTTTCATAGTTTCATCTGCTGCATATACACAGTAATTTGATTTATTGTGGTAGCAGCAGCAGCAGCAGCAGCAAGATAAAGGAAGTTAAAACGAGTGTGGGTATTTTTTTTTTTTTTTAAAAATCGTAATTGTACTATCGCAACATGTACTAAAGCCATTGTATTTTACACAGAAATACTAGATAAAGATAAATGACTATTATCCAACTCACTCAGTTATGTGCAGTCATTAGGGTTTGTTCAAATATTAGTCCTTCTCAATCCACTACTGTTTTTTTAGCAGAACATGACACTAAAGCTTAACATATCTTCCCTGTTTCTTAGATTTTATTAAGGAAATTAAAGATTAAAAAATGTAACTTTAATGAAAAAATACATGGTGGGGGAATAAATAGTTATCAATTAGTTGGCCTGTTCAATAAGTGCTCCCCCAAATACGACAGCTGCTTTACTAGCACACTTGCAACTCAGGTTCAGCAGTGTGGTGCACAGTCCTGTACTGTAACTCTACATATTTAGATCTGCTCTCTTACACAGCTCTGTTTATTTGCACTGAAAAGTACAGCTTCTGCTGAGAGAATCAGAGCAAAAGCTCAGTGTGTCCATGGCCTTAGGGGCTGTCCATATGTATGGTGAATTGAACAATACAAAGTACAACAGATCTGAACCAGGGGGCTGTAGGTAAATAAAAAAAAAATACATTTTGTACGTACCACTGACAGTTCCACTGTTGTATGGGTCCCCCTGCAAATTCATAACCACCTCCAAATGCACTAGTCGTTATCATCAAAATAGCACTAACATGTTACACTGCAATTTACAATTTATCAATCATACCTGTCCCTGACCAACTGAAGACTACAATGTAAAGCATCTACTACATATAAAACACTTACAATGTTCAGTTTTATCAGAAGCCAATTGAAACCCGGCTGTATGTTTTTGGAATGTGGGGCAAGCGTGAAAGTGCCCAAATTAGAATCAAACTCAGGACCCAACCTACTAAGCTGCAACTACCCATATTCTGGTGATACATGTATGCGTGCACAGTACGGATTACAAAGATCGCATAAGAATATGTACAAAGGTAGAATAGAAATAAGTACAACAAACCAAAAAATAGCAACAAAGACTACTAAAAAGCTTCTTTGAATAAGGTTACTATATGAAGTAAAAAATTAATACACTTCTAGAAAATTCAACAAGGCCTGCACTAACTGCATTTCATTTAAAGGCAATCGTTTTGCATCCATAGTTACTCAATTTAATAAAAATTTTGCAAAACCCTTTAAGCGAATCTGGCACAGTTGTTTGTGGCATTATTGATGTGGCTGTATCTAAAAAACACAAAAGGAACCTTGCAGTAACTTGCTGGCAGCTGAAATGTATAAGAAATACAAAAGGAACCCTGCAATTACTTGTATACTTGTGCTGTACATCAGTAGAAGGACCTTATCGAACAGTGTGACTGTGCTGATATCTGCATTTAGTGCAGTACTTTGGGATTGTAAAAGTTGTGTTTTTAATGAAGGCCACCATTAATAATAATATATATTTTTTGATTATTACTTTTTGATAATTATTTCCTGTCAAACAGCAATTGGACTGCAGCCTATTCAATTCCCTTAACTGATATTCTCCAGTGACTGCTATACCAGAAGTGGGATAGTTAATATAACACTGAAAAATACTGTGCTGCTGTGCCGTTTCGAAACTTACAAAGATGTGCCTTGGAGTAGACTGAATTGATCCATTAGGTTGATGGAGAACTTAAGAGACTTTGCTGACTCAGGAGAACTTCAAAATATTCTCAGAGCTAAGATATATGTGTATTGGCCAAGAGAGGGCAGTAAAGATCAATAATTCCAAACAAATGCAGTTACAGCAGCAGTCATTTTTGTGATGTGCGCAGCACAATCTGCTGAAGGACACTGATTCTTAAAGAACATACACTGCTGAACTTTTCCGAAACAGCACACTGTAAAGAAAGTATTAACAGTTGCTATATAGAATACTTTACATGTTATATACATTGTAAATTTTTGCTATCTGCTTATAAGGATTGTTTTAATCATCCTTTAATTATACAGGGCTCACATATTTACAGAGATTGGGCATAATTAATAGCAGTCCCTATCCCAGTGAAGCTTACATATTAAGGTCATATCACATAACATAAGAATCAAACACATTTTCTGTACATAGATGATAGGAAACTAACGTAATTCAACATTGTCAGTAAGATGAACTAATGCAATGAATTTGCTTAACACAATTGGTCCAGAAAAAATGTGGTAATATGGGTTGACTGCACTACATAAAGGTATAAACATTTGCTATGGAACTTGGCCCCATATCTTGAAGACTAGAAATTCAGGGGCAGATTTATCAAAATGTGAGATTAGAACACACCAAAGAAAACCCACTCCCTATTTATTCTATGAAATTTTTAGAAGTGTATTTATCAATGGGTGATATTCAGAGTTCACCATTTGATAAACATGCTTTTAAAAATCCCATAAGAATGAATAGAAAGTGGGTGAATTCTTGGGTGCTGAGCTCTAATTCTACACTTTAATAAATCCACCCCTTCGATTCTTTGCATATAAATAAGAATGAAAATGAAATTAAATAAAAATGTTGTGTGTGATAACCTAAATTAATTTAATTCAAATAATTCAACACTGGAATCATAGAATCCACGCAGGGATGGAATTTGACATTACACCTCCAGTTTGTGTGTCTTGTTACCATATGGTATGTTTTAAATCATTCACTTGTCTCCTCCCTAATCTGAACCTGACAGGTACTTAGGGTGTTCATGGGCCAATGCCACCAGCCTGGTGATTTATTCAAAACATACCATAGGCCTGACTCCAGCCCTTTTAAATCATAGCTTATTTCTAGATCAAGCAACCCCTTTTTTGTCATAAAACTAGATACATGAAAGAAAACAGAGTTTTTGAACTGATCAACTAACACAGTACATGCTTACATGTACCTCATATAAAGTTATGTGAATGGGGCCTGGTATTATATACTAGTTCAGGAATAGCTACTGATTTTCTAGCCAAAGATCTCGGTGCAAGTATTTGAGAGATCCACTTACAGAGATACGATGTCTGTAATACTCTTAACTACCAAGGGATATGTGCATACATTTATGCATAGCTTTCCTATGCATAATGAAATCTGCCATGCTCATTACCATGATTGACAGGCAACATAACTTCAGGAATGAACAGATTGGTCAGCTTCTTTTTTTTTTTTTTTTTTAAGCTTAATGCTGTCACAAAGCCTAATTGCCTACAGCAACCAATTAGCCGTTAGCATTTACCAACTACATCATGAGCAAACTTATAGGTTGCAATGGGTTACTGCAACTGGGAAAATTATGTGACTTTTATTACATATGGGGCTTTATGCTGTGTTCTGCCTTGACCCTACTGTGAGGCAATGCCTTCTTTTGGGGCATTCCACAGCTCAGCAATAGAAATTCAGACCTTTCGCCTCTGTGTCAGTCATAAGTGCTGGCTTATAATTCTGTGGACGAAGCAGATCTGGATACAAAGGGGGTTATGTAATAAAAGGCACTAAGTTGTGCAGATTTTGTTTGTCATTCTACTCTGCCTATAAACATAAACCAGTATAACTATATCATTTAGGGCTTCCACTAGCCACTTTCCACTGTCATTCGTGCCATTGCCTGGTTGACAGATTCACTGACCTTAGTAGCTTTTATGACTAATGCTAGACTACATAATATAATTATATATTTAGCAAAAAGTCTGCATCTAAATGATTAAACTATAATGTAGATTCAATGGATGTTTAAATCAATCAATACTCCCAAGCAAGGACTAAGGCTCCAAAAGTTGGAGTATGACATTGCGCCCAATGCACCAGTTTGTAACTACCAAGACTGGCACAAAAAGTGATTTCTCATCAAAGCAAGTAGGTTCTACTAAACCCCGCAGAGACACTGAAGTCAAAAAGTAAAATACGGTGAAATATGATGCATATATTGAACTTCATTATCAGGCTTGGATAATATACCAAGCCTTGAATTGTTATCATCCCACTGGATCATTTTTTGAATGAACAAATATCTAGGTTCAACTTGTTGAAACAGCTTCTCTACTGAAATTTGCATTACTGAACAGCTGGCCAAGCTCTTTAAGAATTCATTTTTTTTTTAACATTTGTAGAGATTAATAACATGAATGGAATTCAAAGCATTTAGAGCAGATATAAACTGTAAGTCAAATAAACAGATTGCTAAAATAATCTTTCATGGTATGCGGATAGGTCCAAAGAGCGGGCAGGTGGAGGAGTTGAATTTTCAAGGTTTGTATAGTTTGGAATTTTTTTTCCTAAGATTATTAAAAAAATATATAAAAAAATAAACTTCTGCCAGAAGCAGAAGTTGTGCATTTATGTAAGAAAAGATATGAGAATATATGACCAGACCTTCAGGTAGGGAGATTATCTTTTAAATTTCTCTACACCCTCAAAATAGTACTTCAAAAACTGGATCAAACATACTGTCTAAGAGTCAGAACAAGCTCTATAAAGATTTGGAAAGTATGCAAAATTTGAAAATGAAGTCTCAAAGAAAACATTCTTAATTTAAATCAGAAAAATATGGTTTCTATATTGTAATAAAACTGTTTGCAATATTTAAATGGGAATCTCCTTCTGTAAAGTACCATGCACCTGAAAAGATTAGTTACTAGAAAGCCTAACAACACTTCTGGAATGTAATATTATCCTTTAGTTATACAGCAGCAACATATTACTCAGCACTTTGCAGAAATGATACATCATTCAGTCATCACTCAGCAACAGTATCTGCTTACGATCTAAGTTCCCTACCCCATACACATACACTGTGACCAATTAATCTTCCTGTATGTGAGGAAATTGGGGTACCCAGAGTAAACACACAAGTACAAAGAACATAAAAATTCTCTGCAGATAGTTATCTTTTATTTATATAGTGCTAGACAAATATTATCATTCACATCAGTACCTGCCTCAGCTGAGCTTACAATTGAAGGTTCCTCTCTGAAGCACAAACACCACAGCCAATTTCATCAGAAGTCTAACTAACCTACCACTATAGCTTTAAAGTGCAGAAGAAAACCAGTGTACCTCAAAGCTAATTCCCTGCTGCAAGGCATAGAGACTACTAATTGAACCAAAATGTTGCTCATTTTCTTTTCTCACATATTACCAACATAGATATAGTAAGGGACTTAATATTTACAAATTAGCTACACATATTTGACCAGATGTATCCGAACACCTGTTTTTCCAACATCTCATTACCAAACCAAGGTTATTAATAAGAATTTAGTCCTAACTTTCCTGCATTTGCTTTCATTTCATCACAAGAGTATTAGGGCAGTTGAGCACTGATGCTGGGAAATGTTTGCAATGTTTTGCGAATTTTCTGGGGAAGCGAAACAGGACTGATTACTAATTGTGTGCAGTAACTTTAAAGAGATAATGACACCAAAAATTACACTTTTTTTTACATTTCTCATAATATTGTCTTTGCGTGCTATTTGTAATTTTGTCTTAAAAGCATTTGCCTGGCCCCTCTACATTATCTATCTGATCAACATGTTCCTCTATGAGGGGGCTGCCATACTTGTGCTGCAGTAGTCCATTAGCATTAGAAGCTATAACTGACAGGTTGAGATTGGACAGTCAGGTTGGCAAAACAGTCAGGTTTGGTTAGTTTTAAGTAACAATTACTTGCAAAAGCAGCCCTATCAGCAAACAACGATCAACATGACCGCTAGGTCATATTTTGAAGAGTAGTTTTTTTATATCAGTATCACTTTAAGGTTTGCATTCAATGGAACCAGGGAACATAGCCCAAATCATGGAAAACAGCCCTAGACCATTATTATGTATTCAGGCTGGTAGTGTTTACCTGGCAACCATTAACTTTTTTTTTTTTTAATTATGTGTTTGGATGCTTTTAACCATGTAGTGGTCAAACTAAGCTTAAATAAAACCACAAATATTCTCAGCTCTATATCAATCTGCAGCTATTACAGGCATGCTTTATTTAAAGGAATTCTTATGTAAGGAAGTAAACATGCCTTAAAAACTTACACATAGTTTTCACTTTTTTATGCTTTACAATAGTTAACATTGGCAAAAAGCATATTATATATTTTCAGATGGATACTGGTTTTCTACCAGGTGGGAGTCATAAGGCCCTTGTACAAAAAAAGAGAAGAATTATACGAAACCCACACATGAAGGCAATCACAAACAACCATCATACGAAGTCTTGCAGCAAGTGTGCAACATATTAAACAAATGATAATGTTAGAACATATCCATTGTAAGGCTGAAAACTTTTGCTATTACACACTATCATTGCTTTGTCGTGATGCATAATTACACGTATATTTGCAAACTTCACAAACTAATTTGACTGTGATCAGCAAATCAGACAATTCCCCAAGATGAATTATCACAGGCAGGGTCCATTTGTCGCCTCAGGCTTTACAGCCTGCATGAATGGCAATCAAGTTTATAGCCAATAACTTTGAAATGGAATGTCATGCTTTAAAAAGTCTTTGGCAGCAAATATATCACATTTCTTTTCAAGTCATGACCAAAAAAAGCCAAAAAAAAAAAAAAGGCATTTTGTTCTTGTTTTTGTCTTTAAATTCAGACCATACCATAATAAAAATTTTAATGGAAGAGAAAAATGATTTCCCTTTTCTCTTATCTTTAAAATAACATTAAAATACAAAAAGCTTACATAAATATTCATAACTGTAATATTCATGTGGGTAGTTGAACTATAAGCCCAGCCTCTCACTAATCTAGGTGGACAATGTTTCTCTTTACTGTAGATGAAGAGGAACGGCTCTCTGTATAGGTTGTAAGACTAAATCCTGATTTATCATTATTTCTACACTACACATAATCTTACGTTCGTTGGGTAATTTTGTCTTGGGGAAATTAAAAGAGATGTACACCTTGATCATATTGAATTCTCTTACAAAAATTATATCCTCAGTCAGCTATTGCTGACTTGGGCTCTTTTCTCTCTAGTGCTGATGTTTTAGAAATCTTGTGCATGCCCTGTGTGTGGTTTTTCCCCACATATTGTAAACAAACTGTATTGAAAGTTGCCAGGTATATCACTCCCTTAGATCCAAATACAGTTACTTTATAATTACTAGAGAAAGAACTGAAAAATTTGAATGGTTAATGTTTTTAAGGGGAGGGGCTTGAGTGCAATTATAATTGTGGAGGGAAAATAATTTGCTTCTGATGAAGTGGCGTGAAGCTACGAAATGCGTAAAGCATGGGTTCCATAAAAGTAACTTTTTATTTATACAGCATATACTCTGGTGCTCTGTTGACTATTTTCCTCCAGTCTGGCTGTACAAGCTATATGAAAGTGTGATTTAATGTGTTGCATAGAAACAGACTGTTGGATATCGTGCTCCTTGTACTCCATGACTTTTCTTTTAATATTTACTTTCATTTATATATGAGTGGTGCCAGCTATGATTGGTAAGTATAACATCACAAAAAAATCTAAGGGCCTCTGCGGAGTTAAACTTAAAATCTATCAGATAAAAGTGCTGTTTTCTCTGCAAGGAAATCCCTGCAAACTGCCAATTTGGCTTTATATATATTACTGGTGGGCAAATATAAGATTTGTTTGAGACTGCTGCCACGTACTACAACAACTGGCTGTTTCTATCTGCTAAACAACTGTGCCACAGGGAAGACTTTAAATGAAATAATTTGTTACCCAGCAGTAAGAAAAACGTTCTGGGATTTGATGGCCCAGAAAGTATGCACCCTGTCTGACACTTACCCTTTCACTATGCTATTTCGATGCATCACCTGTGCATAAATGCAACCCCCATAGTAGATGTGACGCCATGTGTGTGGTTTCAATCAGCCTTAATATGTAAACCAGCCATAAAAACACACATAGCAGAAAAGGACCTCTGGAGAAATCGGTTTCAAAACAAAAGCAAGAAGTATACAGTAACTTCAGGCTTTCCTTTATGACACTTTCAGTTATAAAGTAATACTTTTGATAAGCACAAACAACTATTTGAAAATATAAAGTCTGCTAAAACAACATACACAGATTTATAAACAGAATAACTAAAAAAACGGATTGTTTAAGTACTTCCCTTAGAGCAGTCATGATGGTAAAGTAATAACTGCAACAGCTGCTATAGAAACCGCCACAATGAACCTGTATCAAAAAGTAATAAATAACAAACCCTTATCGCACATCTGGCATTTGACCACCACAGTACCCAAGAGATCCCTGCTTGTCACCATGTACAACTGCTATGTACAGAGCTTTCTCCATTCTTTTGCACTGTTATTGGTGAAAGGCAAGAATGGGTGTTTGGATTGCCCCAGTTCACTCTTAGACAAACATTGCAGTCAAATTAACTAGTATGCCAGAGACCTAAAAGGACTAAAATAGCTACAAAACTGAACACCAATCAGTGTTTAATTCACCCTTCCCCCCCAGCCTAGTTACTTGCCTGTGCTGGCCCATGACACAGCTTCTCCCAGGGTTCTCAGGAGAGAAGTCAGTCTTGAAGGGATAAACAGGTTAATAGACTGTTTGTATTTGCCCTTCAACCTTCAATACTTTTACCCCATCCCAAGACCAACAACACTCCTCAAATAGCACTGGGAAAAGCAGCATTGCCTGCTATTAGCAGCTGGTTGCCTGTTACAGTCATATGGCCATTCTGTTAAGATCTGGAACAGGCCAGTACAAAGCTTGAATATGTCACGTATAATTTATTAGAAATTGACAAAAGAATATTGGTTTTACTACAAACATTTCAGCACCACATTATAAAAAAGTGAAAACTTTTTTTTATTTTTATGGATCATTTACCTGGTAGTCCAGTATACTGAATCCTAGCCCCCCACTGTCCTTCTCCAGCTCTACAACTTTTACTTCTGATGACCACATTGCTAACTCTCCATCATCCTCTTCAGTTACCAGGTTCTCTAATGGTTGTGCCTAAAACATATGGAAGTATGAAAGTTTAACAGAAAAGTGCAGCTAGTACATAATGCTCCCTTGTTCAGTAATATAATTCAGTACTGTATAATGATGTAGGTTTTGCTCATTACTACATTTCAAGAAATAATATATACCATTGCACAGTTTTGGTAAAAAAACAAGAGGGACTGTATACGGCAGGGCTTTCACATGGCTATTAAAAGTATATTTGGGCAACAAAGTATTATATTGATTTGGCAGGTATAGAGAACACAATACTTTTTGGTAAGTTTTTGAGTTAAGTCTACAGTCTGGCTAATTAAGAAGTTTTACATTTACAAAACAATTGCCTTAACAAGGACAGGATTTACCAGTAAATAACTAACACATTGCTGACTCTAAAGACATCAGGGAAAAAATAAAAGAGCATTCCAAGAAATAAAGCAATACAAGTGCATACGCTAAGAAAAAGGTACAAAAAAATATCCAATTATTTGATTGCACCAGTAGGCACTACAGTTAATTATCATGATGTAAATACTAAATCAGACTACCCAGATGCTGCCTAGAAAAGGTTGTACCTCAAAAATAACTTTGAAAAAGCTAAAGAATTCAGATACCTATTCAGATATCTATTTCCCAAGAACATCTTTTAATGCTTAAATTTGAAACCCAGTTTCAGAACCAAAATTCAGTTATTTTTGTAAAAAGTACAAGCAGCTATTCTAAAGCTGGCCATACAAAGGCCAATAAAAGCTGCCAACTTGGTCCCTCAGGAGGCCATATATAAAGTAGGTAGGTTTAAAAACCCTTTCAGAGAAGGCACACATTGGCACATTGAGGTGGTCCTTGTCAAAGGGCCTCCAGTATATTTGGGTCATTGACTTGGCATGTGGGTGGCCAAATTAGGCCCAGATTTCTTGAATTTCCTAAATGAGTAGATCTGCTGTGCATGGCAGTGTTGAAGTTCAGTAACAATTATAAGAGAACAGTATTCAAAGTAGGAAGGAAAGGTAAAAACTAAGTAAGCTTTATCAGAAATGTCTATGTAACATCTGAGCCCTCACTGAAAAGAAAAAACACATTTATTTCCTTTTATTCTGTATACATGAACTTCTGTGTCTGACTTCCTGCTTTAAAAAAAATCCTTCAGGGCATGGCACAAGTCTGCTTAGTTTGATCCTCTCTCCCCTCCCCTCTCTGCTGTGTAATCTGAGCTTAGAGCTGTTCCAGGAGTGGTATACAGGCAGGGAAGACTAAGCCTAAGCCTCCTAAGGTATGGTAAATCATTCTGCAGAATAAATTTAGCATTCTACCTTGCACTGTTGTGACTAATCTATTGGCAATAAGATGCCAAAATACCTTTCCTTCTCCTTTAAGCAACAGTGCCCCTTTAAAACAAACAAACCTTAAATGCTTAATTATTAGTTGATGAATAGGTTTCCATCTCTAGAATTGTGCAACTGCATTTTAGAAGCTGACTTATGAATTTTGCTTAATGAACATCAATTTTAGAATCGCTTGTTAAGTAAAGCTGGAAATAGAGAAATCAATATTTTCTCCTGTTAAAAAAAATCCTTTACATATTCACTGTTGCTTCTCTCTGATGACTGGACAGTTTGGTCCTCTTCTTCTGTAACAGGAATTTCATTCTAAACAGAAATAAAAAAAAATTGTCGAGAAGCAAAACTCAACCCTATGTCCTGACGGTAATCTATTAAACACGCGGCCTTAACAGATTATTAAAACAGCATTTTTGTACAGCAATTCATTTATACCATATATTTTAAATGGGGCACCCTAACTAAATAAAAAGACTTTCCTGCACAAAAATGCACACTGTATCCAATGTTTCAGTGCCATATTTACAGCTAGTCCTGTACTGTGTTTTGTTCAACAGTGTGCGACCTTCCCAATTTTAAGTGTGTTCAGCAAGTTACATAGTTACATAGTTATTACAATGTTATATATCATTACCAAGCTCTTGGGTCTGATTCCATTTTTATTCTGTAACCCTTGTTTGGCAAATTACTTTAAGACCCTGTATAAATGAATGTAAAGCATTGTGTAACTTGCTGGTGCTATATACATAAATAATGATGATTTCTTGAAACACATGCACTTGGCTTTCTGTAAATCTTTCATACTTGTGGTAGAATCTCGGTCATTCAGTTCAACTATACCACTGTCAAGACTCCCAAAAACTCCCCAAAATACTATCTTTATACCCAATCACAAATTCCATGCCGCCAGCATCATGTACAGCTGTTTAAGGGTGAAGACACATAGAGCTACTTAGTAGAAGCTACTTGTCATGGATACTAAACACCAGAAAATATTGTGCCATAGACAATACTGAGAATTGCCTCTGCTATAACACACACAATTATCAGTAAATGATCAGCATTGTCTAATTTTGTAGCCATGACAAATAGCTGCTACTAGTAGCTCTGTGTGCCCTAAGGCAGAGAACTTTACCCTAGTGTATTTTAAGATCCCTGGCAATAAAAAGTATTTAAAGGAATTTTATATCTTTATATGGGTTACCCACTTGCCTCAAAAACGGTTTTGAATGCAATTTCTTTTTGTAAACTTATTATGTACATATATGTAACCAACCATGTATAATTGCAAAGATATGATGTATACCTTGTGCAGGGTTGTTGAGATATACACTGTTCGGGGTTGTTCTTCATATAGTGGCAAACATATGATATATACATTGTGCAGGGTTGTTCTTAATAGGTTTCTAAAAATGTGCATTGCAAGTTAGCTAGAACAGGGGGCCCCCTTATACACTAAATGCAGTCAGGATTGCATTGTTATTAATGAATATTGCTTTGTTTACTTTGACATGATATAGATCAATTGATGCAGGTATGTAATGCACTGCACTTTATGCTATAATTATGTTCACTGATATGATGTCACTTCTTTTATCAATTTGGCATGGGCTATTTATTTGTGGTTGTAATTAGGGTGGAGTTGCCTTGAGAAAGGTCCCAACAGGTATGTTCTTACTAAATACACAATTGGTTATTGACTAAAAAATCCAGGTGTTGCTGTTTTTTTTGTGGATTATACTATATATATTAGGCTTGATTTTACTATTATATTTAGTATAGGTTTGTGATTACACATTACACATGTCATGGAATGTGTTAATGCATGAAGTGCACTAAAGCTTTTTGTACTTAACTGTACACCTCACTTCCTGTTCACTATCCTGATGACGATCCCACGTGGATTGAAACACGTAGATAGGATGTCTAAATAAATTGCTGATTCGTTGGACACTTATGCTGGGAGTGCTTTCTATATACTGGATATAGATTATATATACTCAAAGGATTTGCAGAAAAAATAAAAAAAATTATTTAATGTGCAATATCAACATTTCAGTCACATCTTAGGACCTTTTTCAAGAAAAACTAAAAAGAGAGCTTTCAACAAAGCAAACATCAACATGAATGGAGTTAATAAAGACATAAGTTATTATGTTATTACCTTATTATCTTTAGTATCCAAAGTGTTCGGTACATCCACAAATGTCTCATTTTCATCATCAACCATACGTCGACAACAAACCAATGTGAAAGGAGGTGGCACTTCTTTTAGAAATGAAACCGCTTCCCGGCGGGATTTTCCATAAAGCTGCACTCCATTTACCTACAGACCATCCAATCAACAAAATGATAATGTTAATGATGATAATAATGTTTCACAAACAAAAGTCATTAAAAGCATTATATTTTTATTTATTTTAAACTAGATTATAAAGAAAACAAACACTAACACCTACCAGAAAGCACATAGGTACAAACGTATCAAGCCTACGTAGTAAAGATTGATTCAAAATACTGATGCAAAAGAACAATATAATAATAACTCTGCAAATAAATCAGGCTTATCTTAAAGTTTGAGTTAAATACCTTAGACATATTTTATTTTTATTTCTTCAGCTTTATATTCCAAGAACATTACCTCTAATAGTTCATCTTCAGGCTGAAAAATTCCAAGTTTGGCAACTGGTCCTTCTGGGGCAATGGATGATATGTAATGATGCCCATCAAATGAGTCAAGTTCCACTCCTAATCTCATGGTATGAATCGGCAGAAGCTGTATATAAATATAAAAAATGAAATAAAGCATGATGTATGATATGATTCTGTTGACATAAGGTGCATAAAGTGTGTGTGTGTATTGGCATATATTGTAATTATATATATTGTAATTATCTACAAAGTGCACTACAATATTTGTCTTAATATTTAAAACACACATTTTTTGAGAAGGATTACTTGCAAAAAGATGGCACAATAATGGGCATGCCAATGACTTCAGCACATGCTAACTGCTATATGGACTGGTGCAAACAGCATGACATCATGCCTAATTATGGGTACTCTTTTATATAGGGCCTGTTAACCAGAATGCTCGGGAACTGGGATTTCCAGATAAGGGGTGTTTCTGTAATTTGGATCTCCATAGTCTAAATAATTTAAACCTCAATAAACCCAATCATCTTGTTTTTGCCTCAAAAAAGGGTTAATTATATCTTAGTTAGAATCAAGTACAAGGTACTGTTTTTGATTACAGATTAAAAGGAAATCATTTTTGAAAATTACAATTCCCTTCTTAAGAAGGAGTCTATGGAAGATGACCTTCCTGTAATTTGAAAAGTTCTGAAGATGGATTTCTGGATAAAGGATCCCATACCTGAATTTACATTACACCAATAATGTGTTAAATGTGTGGCAGTACATGAACTAAAAAATATGGTGGAAAAACAAACTAAAAAAAAACTAGGATGCTTTTAATTCTGTAGATAAAAGTAATTATAACATGGCGTTTTACATACTGATGGGTTTAAATGTTAATTATACCAGGGCATGTATGATTATTGGTTTTAGAGAGTGCATGGACTTCAATATTGAAAGAAATGCATCCCACTTTGTTTTTTTTGTGTTTTGGTTATCTAATGTTACTTTGCTTTCATTTTCCTGACCTTAGGATCAATATGTATGTATGTATAACTTTATTTATATAAAGCGCCACAAGGGTATGCAGTGCTGTACAAAAAATAAACAAAAATACAAAAATATAATATACAATATTACACACAGGGAGAACAAGTGTTATAATAAATACAATAAATAAGTATATACAATATTTACAAAATACACAAGGAGTAAGTGCCATGTGGTATGAGACACAGTAGGAAGGAGGTCCCTGCCCCGTAGAGCTTACAATCTAAGTGCTTGGGTAATATACAGGCACAGATTGGAAGGTAAGACAGCACTAGGTATGGGCATTTGCCCTTAAGCGCAGGACTAGGCAAAATAATGTTTTAGTGCTCCAGAAGGTAGCATCTGAGTTTTATCTTAAAGAGAGTGGGTTCCCTATGGAGGGATTCAGGGATAGAGTTCCAGAGATAAGAAGCAGCGATATAGAAAGGTTTAAGACAAGAAAGGGCAGTGGGTGTGGGTGGTGCAAAAAAAACAGAGGCTCCGAGGAGCGGAGGAGACGACCAGGAACGTGCAGAGAGGCCAGTGAAGAAATGTAGTGAGGAGCAGAGGAGTGAAGGGCTTTGAATGTTAGCAGCAATTAACTAGGGATGCACCGAATCCCGGATTTGGTTCGGGATTCGGGCCGAATCCAGCCTTGTTTTGATGGAATCGGTTTCGGCCGAACCCACGGTCCCGGGGGAACCGAATCCGAATCAGCATTAATTAGCATATGCTAATTAGCATTCGGGAAGGGTTAAAATTTAGGGGGGGGGGGATTTTTTGCCACGTGCATAGCGCACAGCAAATTTTAACCCTTCCCAATCCTAATTAGCATATGCTAATTAGGATTTGGATTCGGCAGAATCACTACACTACAATTTACAGCAATCATTTGCAACAAACCTTTGAGTATTTCTGAAGTTCAGCATCATCATCAATCTTGGGATCCAGATTAACAACCTGAAAGATTGGTTTAAAAGGTGAGAATAACATAACACTGTACAATGGCAAACGCACAAGCACATAACGCAATCAATTTATACACACACAGATATTATATTATATATATATATATATATATATATATATATATATATATATATATATATATATATATATATATATATATATAAAATAGAGAAGAGTCTGCATTCTGAGTTGCTTAATTCCTTGGGTGCACAGTTAAGTGGTTTATGTACAATCAAAGAATGAACTAGCACACCAGTTCTGTGCTCCAATGTGTTTTTAACTTTATTTTACTTCATGCGGCATCCAACTTTTCGGTCCCTCCTGTAACCTTTGGAACCTTTGATAAAGGTCCCAAGACCTTTATCAAGGCTAATATGTTGGGCTAATTCAATCGATTGGCCGTAGGGCATACACGCCATGGGAACGGGAACCTCATGAATGAACCTATGCGGTCCTTCATCAGACAGGAAATTCATGCCCTCCCCACACCATGCCATCTTACAAACAGATATCGATCAAGGAGGCCCATTGGCCAGCATTATCATTTTTTTTTACCTATTTCAAAGGAAAATATAAACATACCTTTAAATCTTGAAGAATGAAGATTGCTGCATGTAAAACACTTTACATTTGGCAGTCCAGCTTAACCATGAGAAAATGTGAAAACGGCACACAATTAAGCCATGCTGCGATCCCCATTATTCTCGATTAAAAGGTATTTTGAAAGTTTTGTCACCAGTGAAAGAAGTAATCTCACACAGGCAAAAAATTGTCTGTAATTGCCCTAAAAGTCAATAGCTATCTTTTAAAAAGTCTGATTTTGATACCATAAACACTGAAAACACTTTGCATACAACTTGCATCAACTCTTACCATGACCAGATAATCCGGACCGAGGCGTTGCTCCCACTTAGATTTTAATATACTTGTTTGTGGAGATAAGGAACCTGTAAAAAAAATTAATTATACAGGACTTGTAAGCCAAAAGTTACACTGAATTGAGATCAACCCTCCTGTATGCTGAAAACCCAAAAAAAAAACCCTATAAATACCAAAATATGTACAGTTTGGTGATTAGTTTGGAGAATACTAAAATAAAGATAACATGTACTATTACCATGTTATATACTACATAAAACAGCTTATATGTAAAACTATGCTTCATCTAAATAAATCATTATTTTTTTTTAGTAGTATGTGCAATTAGGTAATCCTAAATAGAAAATTTTAACTGATTAGGGCCACCCCCTGGGATCATACAATTCATGGTGCATACAAACAAACCATGGGCACACGTATATGTTAGGCGACATTGGCCAATTAATGGACAAATTTCTGTCTTTTACTCCCACACTTCTTCCTGCTACAATTACAGCTGCATTATTTCTGGTCAAGTAATCTTTAAGTACACAGAGGACAGTATTATATATATTATATACACATATATTATTTTTATATATAGACGCACATATACATACACACACAGGTATGGGACTGGTTATGCAGAATACCTGGGATCTGGGGTTTTTTGGATAAGGGGGTCTTTCTGTAATTTGGATCTTCTCACCTTAAGTCAGCTAAAAAAATCATTTAAACATTAAATAAACCCAATATTAAAGTATTAGTGGGGATTAAGCACAAGGTACTGTTTTATAATACAGAGAAAAGGTGAATAATAAAAAAAAACACTTAATGATCTGAATAAAATGGAGTCTATGGGAGATGGCCTTTCTGCAATTCTGAATATTCTGTATAAATGGGTTTCCGGATCAAAAAAATATTAAAAATTTTGTGGTGAGCATAATTTCATCCCCTTTTTGCTATATAATATGCCGCTTGGTATGATATAAACTGTTGGTTAAGAATTCCATCTGGGGGTACACTTTTCCTTTAAATGACCAGTGAAAAGCTCAACAACTACAATGTGTGTAGCAGATACAAAAGTTGCACTAATTTCAAGCTGCAGGACTTCAGTGATTTATTCTTTGGATTTTACAATGAATAATTCAGTGAAGGGCTTGTTAATGTAAATTAGAAGTGAGATTCCAAGAGGGGTATTTTTTTTTTAAGCAGGGACATTCTTATAGTAGGTTATGTGGTGATTCATTCCCCTGTAGATATGACCTTTTACAATGTTAACAATTTTATATATTTTTTTGCAGCCATAGCAAGAAAATAGTGGGGCTCTTGAGTTATGTAGAAAGTAGAGAGTCTACTTTTACAGTTGCACTGGCCAACTCTCAAGTCTTTTATGACAAACAGGGTTCTGTAATGCCACTTAAAGGCCTACATTTCATTTTTAAATGCTTAAAAAGCGCAATCTGCAAACAGAAAAAATCAATTACAACACAATTTGAGTGTAGTTCACTATCACTATCTTCACTATCTTAATTTTTAAGGAATAAAATGGAGTGATGATTGGCATTTTCCTTAGGGCTCTGGCACATGAGGAGATTTGTCGCCGGCGATTTTTAAAAGAGCGATTTGGTGACAAGACAAGTGACAAGATGCCAATGCTAAATCAATGGAAATCGCCAGCGTCAAAACATACGAGGCTACTTCAAATCGCCTGCTGTATCAAATCGCACACAGACCCTTTTCTGAGCGACTTCAGTAAACATGTGGGAGGGGTAACTGTTGAGTGTACCATGGGTAGCAGATAGCCTGGAGCTCAACTCGCATGAAATCTCTTTGTGGGTATTGTCGCCAAAGGGCCAGGGGGAAAAAACGCAGGCGACAAATCTCCTCATGTGCCAGAGCCCTTAACCTCACAGGACCAATATATTTTGTCAGGAAAATGATGTCTAGTTAGAGGGGGAAAAAAAAAAGAATGAAATATAGTGCTCATTTATAGTGACTAGATACAGTGCTAACAAAAACTGGGTGCTAAATGCCGCCCACAAAAAAAGATTATAGTAGGTGCCTCTCCTGATTTGCACATGCCCAGAGGCATTTGGGGCTTCAAGAAACCCAGGTGCAATTAAGCCTTAGAAAGTCCAGGTTAAAAAAGTCCGTATTTCCAGGGCTTCTTTTGAAAGTAACGCTTCACTTGTGTCAGCTGAATAGTGTCCAAATGGCATTACCGATTTAGTGGAATGACTGTTTGGGCTTCTGTGTACTTGAAATGCCAGGATCTTTTTTAAATCCCAGTCCAGCCCTGCTTTGGTACATAAATACTGATAAATTAGGCACAATCTGTAAGAGAGGTTTACATAATGGGTATAAAAAC
This sequence comes from Xenopus tropicalis, assembly GCF_000004195.4. Lineage (NCBI taxonomy): Eukaryota > Metazoa > Chordata > Amphibia > Anura > Pipidae > Xenopus > Xenopus tropicalis. The sequence goes on from NC_030680.2 coordinate 85,725,978, forward strand.
AGATTACAGGGCTTTTTTTTTTTTCTTCTTCAGTTTTTAACATACAGTCATGGCCAAAATTGTTGGCACCCCAGAAATTTTTCCAAAAAATCAAGTATTTCTCACAGAAAAGTATTGCAGTAACACATTTTGCTATACACATGTTTATTCCCTTTGTGTGTATTGGAAAAGAACGAAAAAGGGAGGAATAAAAGCAAATTGGACATAATGTCACACAAAACTCCAAAAATGGGCTGGGCAAAATTATTGGCACCCTTTAAAAATTGTAGATAAATAAGACTGTTCCAAACATGTGATGCTCTTTTAAACTCACCTAGGGCAAGTAACAGATGTGGGCAATATAAAAATCACACCTGAAAGCAGATAACAAGGAGATAAGTTCACTTAGCCTTTGCATTGTGTGTCTGTGTGCCACACTAAGCATGGAAAACAGAAAGAGGAGAAGAGAACTGTCTGAGGACTTGAGAACCAAAATTGTGGAAAAATATCAACAATCTCCAGGTTACAAGTCCATCTCCAGAGATCTAGATTTGCCTTTGTCCACAGTGCGCAACATTATCAAGAAGCTTGCAACCCATGGCACTGTAGCTAATCTTCCTGGGCGTGGGCGGAAGAGAAAAATTGATGAAAGGTTGCAACGCAGGATAGTTCAGATGGTGGATAAGCAACCCCAAACGTTCCAAAGAAATTCAAGCTGTCCTGCAGGCTCAGGGAGCATAAGTGTCAGCACGAACTATCAACATTTAAATGAAATGAAACGCTATGGCAGGAGACCCAGGAGGACCCCACTGCTGACAGAGAGACATACAAAAGCAAGACTACAGTTTGCCAAAATGCACTTGAGTAAGCCACAATCCTTCTGGGAAAACGTCTTGTGGACAGATGAGACCAAGATAGAGCTTTTTGGTAAAGCACATCATTCTACTGTTTACCGAAAACGGAATGAAAAGAAAAGAACACAGGCATCATGAAATCTGAGGATTACCAAAGGATTTTGGGTCGCACTGTAGAGCCCAGTGTCAGAAAGCTGGGTTTGCATCCGAGATCTTGGGTCTTCCAGCAGGACAATGATCCCAAACATATGTCAAAAAGCACCCAGAAATGGATGGCAACAAAGCGCTGGAGAGTTCTGAAGTGGCCAGCAATGAGTCCAGATCTAACTCTCATTGAACATCTGTGGAGAGATCTTAAAATTGCTGTTGGGAAAAGGCACCCTTCCAATAAGAGAGACCTGGAGCAGTTTGCAAAGGAAGAGTGGTCCAACATTCCCAGTGAGAGGTGTAAGAAGCTTATTGATGGTTTTAGGAAGCGACTGATTTCAGTTATTTTTTCCAAAGGGTGTGCAACCAAATATTAAGTTAAGGGTGCCAATAATTTTGTCCAACCCATTTTTGGAGTTTTGTGTGACATAATGTCCAATTTGCCTTTTTTCCTCCCATTTTTTTGTTCTGTTCCAATACACACAAAGGGAATAAACATGTGTATAGCAAAACGTGTTACTGGAATACTTTTCTGTGAGAAATACTTGATTTTCTGGAAAAATTTCTGGGGCACCAACAATTTTGGCCATGACTGTATAAGTACAAGAGAACATATTAGTAATATATGTTCTGGTGTGATTTAAATGAACGGCACTTTACAGTTGCACAATCCCCTTTGGGAAATAAACACCTGACAAGTCATCACTGTTATCGAAAGAGCATATCAGTACAATGCAATCGTAGACATTATTTATACATTTGGCAGATATAAAGGCTTGTCTGGTTTAATTAGGCCATTGAGTAACTTGAGCTTTGATATAAGCTCCAGTTCTAAACCAGTCTTCCGAGGGAGCTCAGCTATCTTGACATTTATATCTTTTCAGCTTTCTTACATGACTGTAATACTGCCTTAGTAGCATAAGTAAGACAATTTGACAGGGCTAGATGGCATAGAATGACTGGCTGTCCCGGATTTGACCTCACTCAGAAGCCTAGTACAGGTATAATGTTCCTACTTAAGTAATATTCAGCTTATAAAAGCTTCACTTCCCTTGCCCTTTTTAGAAACCTGTGGAAAAGATTTGTTTTTTTGTCACATGAATAAGGCACTGTCAGGATGCTCATTAGTGTTGACACAACCCATCTGTGCAAAGCTCTCAGAACTGAATCACGAACACAAATCTCTTAATACACATTGACACTGTCTGACAAGCAATTAGCCATTAAACTATGCGGATTCACATTTGTAAATCATTTTGTGGAACATGTTTCTATGCATGTCTGATGCAAGGCTGTACAGAGAGTATATCAAATTGTTTGTTCCTGCACAATTATGTAATTAAAGGAAAGGGACAGCAGGCATTTAATGCTTAGGTTCCTTTTATCTTTCTTTAAAAAAAAAAAAACAATTTTTTTCACAGAAGTGCAAATTTATTGAACAGAAGTGGAAAATATTGTCCAATTTTACTGTAAATTTCAGGAATTGCCCGATAAAGGTTTCTGGGAATTATTTTGGTTAAGGCACATCAATTTTCCATTTTACCCTGGAAAAGCTTCTGTTCTTTTTCTCTCTCACTTCTTTTAAGAAGAGAGGGAGAATTAGTAGGAATTAGTGTAGAAAAGTTGTGGGGAGTGCAGGTTTCCCTATGGGGCTGGGGGAGAATAGTCTATATCAAAGGGTAGGGAGCGTTTTGGGGGAAATAGAGCAGGGAGCAGGATTCAGGGTTGTGAGGCTGGCAGATGACATAAACCCTGAAAATGAATTAAATTAAGAAACAAAATACATGTTTCAAATAGCAACATAAGAAAATAGGAAAAGTATTCAGTGGGTCACAAGTGTTTCTTTCCATCAATAAACAATCTGTAGCTTTTTAAAGGAGAAAGAAGGTAAAAGCTAAGTAACCCTTTTAGAAAGGTCTATGTAAATACAGACATAAGCACTCACAGAAATGCTGCACTGACTTCTCTGTGAAAAGATTTTTTGTGTCTGTAATTCATGTACCAGAGACACCCAGCTCTCTGCTGTCTCCTCTATCCTGCTCCCCCCACTTAGGAATGTGGATCTGAGACAATCAGCAGGAAGCTGACTCATAGGGGCAGATTCATTAAAACATGAGTTTGAATAACAAATTGGAAAAATTCGGATTGGATACAATAATTTCTGAAGATCGTGACTTTTTTGTCACCGTCGCGACTTTTTCGTATCTTACGCAAATTTTTCTGCGCCATCGCGACTTTTCCGTATTGAACGATCGTAAACGGCGGCAAAACCTTTCCGACTTTGATCCTTCTGTGCATGATTTTGGAAGCCTCCCATAGGACTCAATGGCACTCTGCAGCTCCAACCTGGCCCAAGGAAAGTCACGATACCGAAGCTTGAATGAATCCGAAACTTTCGTACTCGGCAAACGGGCACGAAAAATTCGAGAAAGATACGAAAAAGTCGCGACAGCAACGAAATTGTCGCAAAAATAACGATCAGTACGAAAAAAACACATTAGGAGCATTCGTGGATTGATAAATCTCCCACATAGTCTTACTAACTGAGCATGTTCACTTGGTCTGGGTGTCTGTGCAGGAGCGAGGCATTATGGGAACTTTTTTTTACACAGCTCAGCATTTTTTCTTCCTGTTTGGCTTCTGATCATCTGAACAGGTGAAATATGGGGAGACTTAAGGGCACTATTGAGACAACTGAAGGTATGCCTGCAGCTTGAGAATAACTCTTTATTAGCCTTTCCTTCTCCTATAAGGGGCAATCTACACCTCCATACATGTTGGTTCTATCCCTTAAATTTAATTTTAAAAAAAATATAATAAATTTTATTTTAAAGCAATGTACTCAATTTTTTATTCAATGAAATTTGAATAGTCTGTTGAAATAGAGATCCTGAGTTCTGTATAAACAAATCTCTTCCATCCTTAGAGCTTTAGACTCCCTTATAAACACCCATATAACGGTCAACATTGCTGAAGAAGCTTTTTGGAATAGGAGTTGGTGTGTTGTGGAACGCACATAAAAAATTCACAAATTTTGAAAAGTAAAATAGAAGGGAGGTTCCATTTAAATATTCGGAAAGGATTTTTTACTGTGAGAGCTGCAAAGTTGTGGAATTCCCTCCCCGAATCAGTCGTGCTGGCTGATACATTATATAGCTTTAAGAAGGGGCTGGATGGATTCTTAGCAAGTGAGGGAAGATAGCTCTTAGTACGAGTTGATCCAGGGACTGTTCCGTTTGCCATCTTAGAGTCAGGAAGGAATTTTTTCCCCTCTGCGGCAAATTAGAGAGGCTTCAGATGGGGTTTTGCCTTCCTCTGGATCAACTAGTAGTTAGGCAGGTTATATATAGTCATTATGGTTGAACGTGATGGACGTATGTCTTTTTTCAACCCAACTTACTATGTTACTATGACTCTCTACATCATAATTAAAGTTAACTCATAGGTGAACTACCTCTTTAAACTTTTATTATGTTAGAGAATGGCCTATTCTTAGTAACTTTTCAGCTGGTGTTAATTTTTTTTTATAGTTTTTGCTTTATTTGTCTTCTTCTGCCTCTTTCCAGTTCTCAAATGGAGGTCATTGATCCTGGCTGCCAAAAAAACTGCAGTCTCTCATTCAAGCTTGGGTAAATTCCAAACTAGAGAGCTGCTGAACAAAAATCTGAATTAAAAACACATAAAATAAAAAATGAAGACCAATTGCAAATTGTCTGCGAATATCACCGAATGTCTACAAAAAGTGAACTATCCCTTCAAAAAAAATTGTAGTGCTCTGAAATATAATTATCATTCAGTATAAGAGAATAGGGTCAAGATTCTAAATACTTTTGCAAAGGACTTTCTGTGTCATCTATCCGTTACTTGTGTATTTATGGTATTATTTGCCTCTAAGGAGCAGATTTGGAAAGCTTACACTGTCTGGGTTCAGGCAAAAGATTACAGAATCCGTGAGTAAGTCGCATTTTCTGCCATCGATTGCTTTGGCATACTGCTTTGGCCAAACGGGTTTAAACAAAAAAAAACAAAAAAACAAGCATTTTGATTTTCTATTCATGTGGGTTTTGAACAAAAAAAACTCACCATCTAAAACCTCGTGAGATTTTTTTAAGAATATCTGAATGTCTTATTTCTGAATGCTCATGTCAGAAACCAAAACAGGCAAACAGATGCTTGAGTCTCTATATTACTAGGACTAATCGTTTAATTAGCGCTTACTAATTACATTACCTGTTATCATCTCATTTTTGTAGTTATCAACTTGTTCCTGGTTTTCTTCATTAGCAGAAGACTTGTTTATTTCAGGCACTGGTGGGTCAGACGGAAGTCCTGGCACTGCTGGTAAAAAAAAATAAAGTTAGCTAGCTTCTTTTCTATGTATGGTTTGGTCTACATATTATTACTAATATCACTCACATAACTATATTTCCTGTAGCACCAGTGGATTCATGTATAGGCACTGGATTTTCACACTGCTTGCCATGAACAACAGTGTATTGACAACTATGTGCTTTAAGCAACAATTTGAGAATCAACATAGTTGGAATTACCTTTAACTCATGTCAAGATTTAAGATTGTTTAAGCCTGAATTCTTGGGTAATCATAAAGGAAACCCTAAGTTATGGAACTCAAGCAGGGTTTTAAATAAGAAGTGTGGCAACTTTTAGGTGCAGGGTTTCTTGTATAATTGCTCAAGTAATTTGACGCCTAGTAGTAACATATTTGTTTAATATTTGCTAATTTGTACAAAGAACCCAAAAGCGCAGAGCCAGTCAGTACATTATATTCAACGTTGTTTTTCCTAAATCTATTTTAATATCTTGTTATTTTTTATAATACATTAAAAATATTAAAGTAAAATAAAAAAAAAATCTAGAGATATGTTAACATTACATGAACATATTATTTAGCACAGCGTATTGTTTACTTAGAGTATGCTGGTTTAAATTTCAGAAAGATTCCTTATCTGTAACTCCCCTGGCCCCAAGCATTCTGGATGATAGATCCTATATCATATATATGTATCTATAAAATGGCACCTCTAACAAGGGATCTTTCTGTGGCAACAAGTTCAAGAAGTTCTTTGCTCCTGGACAATGTGAGGTGGACAGTTTGCCCAGTATTGCGTAATGCTGCAACCACATCTTGATTCGAGTAATCTTGAATGTTTACACCATCAACCTGGAAAAATAATAATTATGGTCAGAAAGTTGGTTTTTTTTATTGTTTTTTTTTTTATAACTTCTTTATTAAAGTTTGCAAATAAATTACAGATTACAATTGCATTTATGCATTTCCTGTGTCTATTATTTGCTGTAATATAAATTGTTTATGTATATTCTTGGCCCAACCAAGGGAGGGTTCAGAATGTTTCTTATACCTTCCAGATTTTGAGTACTTGGAAATATTTTATACTTTTTACAATAACATAGATCAAAATATATTGATTAAAATATTAACTGACTAACTGATCAGCAGGTCTGTTATTCCCTTAATCAAACTGGTAAAACAGATTTCAATTTTGGTATTAGGGCTGTATTGCTTTTTCGATGATAGATGTTGATGTATTAGTATGGTTTGTATTCCAGACCAGTCCAGATCTTGTCATATATTTTGAATCTATTCTCATTTCTTGCTGCCATTTTTTTCCATTGTAGCTTTTACATCTGTTACGTGTATTTGTTGTATTCCATAGGGGCGTCCTGATTTCAATCTTCTCACTATTTCTGTTATAGTTGCATTAATTACATGAAATAAGAATTTTATATTGTTTCGGTATTTGCTCTGGAAAGTATACTATCCTTGTTTATCTTTTGGAGACTTGTTTCCACAGCTCAGCAGGACGTGGGCATGCCCACCACATATGATCTAGATTGCCTCATTGTTTGCATCCTCTCCAGCAAAGAGTAAGTGCTGGTTATTCTATTAAATTTATCTGGCATTAAATGCCATCTAAGCAAGACTTTTTTGTATGTTTCAATATCATTAGTATATCTTGTAGCCCCTGTAACTGAACAGGTTATTTCTTGCAATTGCTCCTGTGTGTTATTTGTAGGTCCTGTTTCCATTTCATCATATATGGGTATTTGCACTCTTGCAGCATTTCAAGTAAAAAGTGGTAGGTGTCTGAAAGAATACCTTTTACCCTTCCCTACACCATTTTTGGTATTTGTTTTGGACAGTTTTCAGCAAAGGTATATATTTAGCTTTAAACAACAAATCTGGATTCTTTGTGCGTTTGATCCCCAGGTATTAAATTGTATGTCCTTGCCATTCAAATGGGAAGTTTTCCTTAAGGTGTTGTAATTCAGATATGGGTATATTTACTGGTAAGGCTTGTGTTTTACTTGAATTTATTTTATATCACAAAGTTTGATAAAACCAATTCCAATTCAATCAGCAGGTTGATGTGCGAGAGTTGCTAAGTAAAAGTATTATGTTGTCTGAAAAGGGTCCTATGGTCTGAGGGACAACTTGTGTTGGCATTCCTGTAATATCATCATTAGTACATATTTTACAGGCTAAAGGTTCAGTCATAAGAGCCAAGATACGCAAAGATAGGGGCAACCCTGTCTGGTTCCGTTTGTGAAGGCACTCGACAGGATCCCTGATGCGTTTACCTTGGCTGATGGTGCTGAGTAAAGACTGAGAGTTTCCTTTAAGGGTGTAGGCTGTGGAAGATTTATAGAGGCCAAATATTGGGAGACAGCCTCTTGCAGGTTTTGGTTCATCTTTAATTGTAGTTAAATTATATAAATGGGTGTAGTAGTTAGCAAAATGATTCACAATTTTCTAAGAATCTTTTATTTTTACGTTCTGATCTAAAATGTAGGGGATTCTAGTCTGAGCCTGTTTGTTTCTTAGATGTGATGCTAGAAGTTTATCAGCCTTGTTGCTTTTAATATAAAAGATTTGTTTTAACAGCTTTAGCCAGTAGTGATGGGCATGGATTTGCGGCGAATTTCCACGTTTCGCCATTAGCGGATTGCTTTGCGAAATGGATGACTAAATTTGCAGCGGAAAAATTCGCCCACATCCAAAAATTGTCACCCGCGTCAAAAGAATAGTCGGGGACGTCAAAAAGAAATTTGTTGCAGGCATCAAAAGAATAGTTACGGGCATCAAAAGAATAGTTGCGCGTCAAAATAAATAGTCATGGGCGTCAAATTTTTTTTTGACATGCAACATTTTCACCGTTTTGTGAATCTTTTGAAAGATTCACAAATTTTCCGGCGAAGGGAAACGGGACAGATTCACTCATCACTATTAGCCAGTATTCTGTTACTTACAAGAAATTTATTTAATTCCCTTTTTTTTATTTTGAATTTTCTTTATTTTTTGTTCCAGATTAATTTGCTGTTTTTACTTTTTCTTGCATTTTCTTTTAGCCATAGCTATAGATTGCCTCATGTGCTAGCCATGCTATTTGTGGTCCTAGTTCATCAATTTCATTATTTTTGAAGTACTCTATTATATTTTGCTTTAACTGATTTTGATTATCGATGTGTGATAGAAGGCAATCATTTTCCAGGGTAACATGTACCTATACCTAGCAGAGTGTGGTCCTACCAGGTTTAGATTCCTATCCATGCTTTTGTTACTAATGCTGTGGTTTGCCGATCAGTGAATATATCATCTATTCTTGAATACCTATTTTTCCCCTGGGCGCACTAGGTATATTCCTTATGGACCGGGTGTTTCGCTAATTTATGAAAGAGATCCCTTGTCTTTTGGGCTGCCCTTGCCTGCTGTTTGGTCATAGGTATCGTGGCTGTTCTGTTTATGTCTTGAGTAGGATCCATAATGTAATTAAAATCTCCCAGCACAATACATCTCCCTTGTTAATGTTTTAGATATGAATTGGAGTTCATTCCCATTATCACATACAGATTTTGTTTTGGGGTAAGCGTTGGGTTTCCTGGTAAAATAACACATCCATCTTGGATTTAGGATATACAGTAGCAGGGGGGAGATTAGAAATAGAAATAAAATTTTTCGTATGACCTGAGTTACTTCTTATATCCAAAGACAATCCTTTGCAAGATCAATCTTATTATTTGCAATTTTCAGTCAAGGTATATGCCACTCTCTAGGGAGCTTACACAGAGATGGTGTTTGCAATAATGATGCTTTAGCCTCTTCTTCCGGAGAGATGAAGGCAACTGTTGTGCCATTCTTGAGGACCATTAACTTTACCAGGAACCCCCATCGATATGGTTCCCTGCCCTGTCGGAGTTGCATGGCATTTCGGCATACGTTCTTCTTTTGATTAGAGTAGCTTGTGAAATATCTATGTATATTTCTAGTTCTGCATATTTGGGCAATTATTATTTTTTATTGAGTGCCACTTGTAATAGGTTTTCTTTTACAAGGAAGAAATGAATCTTAACTAGTACGTTCCTGGGAGCTGTGTCTGGTGCCGATCTTGGTTTTGGGACCCTATGAATCCTATCTATAGTTAGGTCTACTGAAGGTGCATTTGGTAGTACCGTCTCCAACAGTTCAGTGAGATAGCTTTCCAAATCATGCAGTTACACTGTCCCCGGGATGACCTGTAGTTTTAAATTATTCCTACGGGAACGGTTTTTGAGGTCAGCCACTGTTTATAAGACGCTCAACCTCCTTTTCTAACTTGCCTGTTGGTCAGCTAGCTCGTTGGTCTCAGCATATTCCCCCCATTTTGGTTTCAATACGCTCAGTGCATTCTCCTAACTCTTGGATTTCCTTCAATATTTCATTAGAAAGTTGCTTAAAATCTGTTGGTAATGTTTGTTTCAGATCTAGCATCATGCGCTTTATGTCTTTAGCTGGTGCTAAGTCCACTCCCTCTTCTCTTGCTTCATGCTGCTGATCTAAGATGGCATCCTGTGACACTTGTGTAGTGAATTAGGAAGTAAAGAAAGCCTTTACCTGCTGTGATGTTTACTTATTTGTATTTTTAGGAACCATATTCTTTCAGATCTAGCATCTGAACCTGTTGTCTCAGGTTTGCTGCTCCATTTGGATCTTTGCTGCTAAATATTAGTTTATGGCTCATTGTCTCAGAGTTCAGCAGAGTAGCATCTATCTAGACCTATAAGTTGCTCCACCTCCCCCGCTATTTCAGAAAGTTTTCATTCTTACAGTCCACAACTACAAATAAAGCAGAGTTAGCTTTTGCTGGTACTTTGGTCTTGGCACCATAAATTACATTTTTTTCAGTACATAAAAGGGTTAGAAAAAAATATATACACAAACAATTCTTTGTTAAAAGGAAGTTCCAATTGTGGTGATTAAATGTTAAACATGTAGCCAAATAACTGCGAAAGTTCTATACCATCCAACTGCAATGGAAAAGTAATTTCAAGTTAAACCTATTTAGATGTTAGATTTAACATCTTACACAATAACATCAGAGTCCCCATCTTTCACAGTCATAGTTTTTTACTTTTTGCACCAAAATGCTTTACATTTGTCCCTTTCCTACCACACAATCTATGGAGAGTCAGTTTAGTTATGAGAAATACCGTATATACTCGAGTATAAGCCGATCCGAATATAAGCCGAGGTACCTAATTTTATCTAAGAAAACTGGAAAAACGTATTGACTCGAGTATAAACCTAGCGTGGGTAATGTAGCCGCTACTGCTAAGTTTCAATAATCAAAATAAATACCAATAAAATTACATTAATTGAGGCATCAGTGGGGTATATGTTTTTCAATATTTATTTAAAAGAAAAACAGTTAAACTAGCTCTGTAAGCGGAGAAGAGGATCAACAAAAACAATATGAGTACTACCCCACGCTCATTGCACATTGGCAAACTGGCAGCAGACCCGGTCCCTGAGGAGATGTAAGGGGAAATAAGTATTGCTAGTGGGAGCCTAGGCCAGGGCACTGGAGGGTCTGGTTGTGGGTGGCCTAATTTGCACACAAAGGACAGAGGGTGCTAGTCTAGAGGGACCCATGGCACCTGACTCGAGTATAAGCCGAGGGTGACTTTTTCAGCACATTTTTGGTGCTGAAAAACTAGGCTTATACTAGAGTATATACAGTACCTCTTATACAGCTTCATATCATAAACCAAGGTGTTGTCCAGCGAGATATGGACTTTTTTGATTGACTAAGAAGGTGTCAGGGTTATTTTTATTTTTTATGCCGCACACTGTGATTTGGAACAACCGTGGATTCCAATGCCCCATGTGTCTTTCTATTCTGTCTGTGGTTCGATGACCATCCTTTGTCCTTACACTAATTGGGACTATAATTTGCTATTTGCTCTGAATTTATTTTGGTTATACAGGTGGTTTGATTTACACTTTACTACTCTCTTCTGGGAAATGTCCCTTTTTGGCAATATTGTTGCTCGCATTATGTCCCAGATAAGCTTAGACACACAAAAAAAAGGTTCATCCTCTGAATTCCAGTTTCCTATAGAATTTAACAAAGCCTGTTAAAGGTATCACTTCCTTTTCTGAGGGATAGCTAGGCAAGCAAATAGAGGAAAACATGCACAAAAAGGCATTGCTTAAAAAGATAACCCATCACTAGTTAAAACCATGGAAACCAAATCTAGGTGATTTATCATGCCCATGGTCATATTCGCGAGTCCTGAAAAATCTTGAAGGGTTGACAGGACTGACACTCTAAAACTATGCATTTACTTCAGACTTTCAAATCTCAAATTTACTTACAGCTATGATTCGGTCTTGAACTTGAATGCATCCACTTTGATCAGCAGCACTACCTGGTATTATGCTTTTGACATAAATTCCTGAAGAACCTGTCAAATAAAGATGTGGTGTTTATGTAAGCTGAAGGTATCACTAAGCCCAGGAACAACGTAGGCTAAGTAAATGAGAATGTAATAGCAATATAGGCATCATAAACTGAATGTAGACAAAAGAATAAGCCTTGGAACAGAGAACATTAATGTTGATTTTCCTGTACACTCTTGTGCATCAAGGAAAAATGGAGAGCTTTGATGCTAGGGTGAAAAGCGGAGGAATCTGTATTCTTCTAATTATGGCTTCATATATTGCATACCTACTGCTGTTACCAGATTTTAAAGAGCTACTGCAAATTATAAAGGAAAAAACTGAACACATCTAATCATATGGACTGAATTTTAATTTTATTAAAGGCGTTAAAACCCCACCTATTAAAAATATAGGCCCACACATGTGACTTCTTTACCTGGGTGTCATGCCTTCAGATTCCTCTAGATTCATTTACTAGGCTCACATTTTAATTAAGACAGTAATCTAAAAATTCTGCTGGTAACATGCTGAAGTAAATGCTTGTTGTTTTAGGCACATTCATTGGTTTTGAGCCATTAATAAAATGCAGTATTTAGAACCTGAGTCAATTTAGTGCCACGGTAGGTGTTTGGGTAGTAGGCAAGCGGCTGCTCCAAATTCGTTTAATACAGTAAAACACTGTAATGGGTAGTATCACAGTACTGGAAATTTTTGAATATCTGCAGAGGTATTCACTTTGGCTGAACATGCTGCTGTATTAAAACTAGTAATCAAGATCCGTCAAATTGTAAGGGAGGAAGCCCAATGGGCTTTATAGTATAAATCCTGTCACAAAAAGGCAGCCATACAAGGGCCGATTACATACACTAGCTGAACCATTAGCCTGCAAGCCAAATGATCAGAGAACATACAAGGGGCCCATACACAGTAAGGCCACCTTTCTACTTTTGCAATCCATCAGGCAAACAAGCAAATCAAATCAGAACAGCAGAAACCTAGAGGAGCTGCTCCTCATCTGCAAACAGAGTGAACTGGCAAATTAAATTTTCACCCTGACAACACATAAACAAAATAATATCCGTAGTCGGGATCTGTAGACCACCACACATACCTATCAATCATACAAAACGCGGCTTCAAACAATATACTGTGGCATGATCTATCAGGTTTTGGCAATAACACCAGATTATTCCTTTACTAGTTCCTTAAAAAAAAAACTATAATGCAATGGATAGTCAATAGCAGAGGTTTCTTCACAGATCTGAAGACATTTTGGATATTAGTTTTCTCAAATAAACCCTGTTTGGGGAAGAGACATTTTTAAACCAGAAACTCACCACCATTGAATGCGCCAGTATATCCAACTACTGTTATGCCAAGACTCTGTCCTTCTTTTTTTGTAAGTTTAATGTCATATACATTATCAGTATTTTCCTAGAAAAAAAAAAAAAAAAAAAAACTTTCATAACATGTTTAAAAACTTTATCATTTAAATAGCATTAGTTATTTTAATGGGCTACTTTGCACTTATATTTTGCTGCAGAATTGATGTTGGCACTGAATCTGGGCATACAATGTATATACAATTATAAACTGTTTTTTCTCCAAGTAGATTCTATTAGAAACTATTGTTCTTTCTAATTCCATGCTTTCACTATTTCAGTTTGGTTTAGGATTTAGCTGAACCCCAGCACTTTTTGCAGGATCTGGACTGAATGACTACTCAATGTCAAACCAAACCAAATCTGAATCCTTAAAAGCCATATAAATTGAAAACCCTGGATAACAGAACAAGGCAATTTTCTTCCCAAATATAAAGGCATTTTTTGTAAAGTAGGGTTCTGATTAAGTACTGATCTGTAGATTATTTGGTATTAAGATGAATCCATAAAGGAGTTTGATGACAGTAAAAATGTCTCAAGACTTCAAGCTTAGTGATTTTATACCATATATAAAATACATTATATTTTAAAGGAGGCATATAGTGTTTATTACTGACCGAAAAAGGACTGATAAAGTGGCCCCAATATGTAGGTGTGCATATTTTTATATGTTACATAGAAAGCACTCTGTATATTTAAACAATATGTCCCTTTCCAAGTAGGTAGTACATTCTTTATTTCTAATACATACACTCTGTATATTTAAACAATATGTCACTTTCCAAGTAGGTAGTACATTCTTTATTTCTAATACATACAGACATTCAGAAAGTCAACATCAATTATTTAAATCCTGCCCTTTTTTGAGGCACTATCATCTTTTCATTCCTACCATCACAGTTCCAGGTAATACATTAAAAAACTAGGGTCCAGCACATGGCAAACGGACCAATAAATAACACAACAAGGCTTAGCAAGATGGACTTCTTACCAGAGATGAGATTCGTCTACCCAATATTTAATTTTTTATCCACACAAATGTTATCTTCTGCTACAAACTCATTACCTAGTTTTTTTTTACCAATCCAGTACATAAGAATAAAACACATAGGGGCAGATTTACCAAAGCACGAATTCGAATCCCGAATAGCAAAAATTCGGATTGGAAACGAAAAATTTAGCGTCTTTTTCGTCGCCGTCACAACTGTTTCGTATTTCTCGCGACTTTTTCGTCGCCGTCGTGACTTTATCGTATTTTGTGCGACTATTTCGCCGCCGTCATGACTTTATCGTATTGGCGAGAGGAATAAATGGCACTCAGCAGCTCCAACCTGGCCCAAGGAAAGTCACGATACTGAAGCTTGAATGAATCAGAAACTTTTGTACTCTGCGCAACAATGCAATTTTTTCGCGACGGCAACAAAAAAATCCCGAAAAATATACAAAAAAGTTGCAACAGCGACAAAATAGTCACGGAAAATATGAAAAAGTTGCGACGGCGATGAAAAAGTCGCAAAAATACAGATCGTTACAAAAAAACGCAAAGTGTTCGTGCCTTAGTAAATCTCCCCCATAGTATAGAATTTAAATAAAAAAAAAGTGTACATTTCAACTTTGGTACTTACATTATCACCCTTAACATCTTTAGGAGGCAAGGCACCCACTGGCAGAGTTGCTGGTGCTGGAGGCTTTGAGGGGCGTTCTATAGGATCTCTAGCCACTACCATTTTAACTGAATTTCCACAGTTTCTCAGAACCTGAGCAACCTGATCACTTGCCATTCCTTGGACATTAGTGTCTCCTATTTGCAAAATATGGTCTCCTGTCTTTAATCTCCCATCCTGTAGGTGAGTGAATTAAAACATCATAAGATGCACAAACAGCAGTTTTTATTCAGTCCATGCATAACAACAAGGTCAATTGTACAAAAGAGCTTTTAATCTATGTGGCAGTCAGTTCCCATTAGGTCTGGATCTTTGAATAAAGCCTTTTTGAAGTTTTACAACCGCTGTCCTGGAGTCCGTTGAGTGCATGCCGGTGATGTTTCTACACCTGATTTGAGGTCGTGTTTTCCCTTGCTGCGGGTCTGGGGCATTGATCCCGAGCCACTGAGAGGAAGCGGTGAGTGTATATCTAACCTTCACAACTGAATGTAGTATACTAATTACACTTACAGTGGTGTGAAAAACTATTTGCCCCCTTCCTGATTTCTTATTCTTTTGCATGTTTGTCACACAAAAGGTTTCTGATCATCAAACACATTTAACTATTAGTCAAAGATAACACAAGTAAACACAAAATGCAGTTTTTAAATGAGGGTTTTTATTATTTAGGGAGAAAAAAATCCAAACCTACATGGCCCTGTGTGAAAAAGTAATTTCCCCCTGAACCTAATAACTGGTTGGGCCACCCTTAGCAGCAATAACTGCAATCAAGCGTTTGCGATAACTTGCAACGAGTCTTTTACAGCGCTCTGGAGGAATTTTGGCCAACTCATCTTTGCAGAATTGTTGTAATTCAGCTTTATTTGAGGGTTTTCTAGCATGAACCGCCTTTTTAAGGTCATGCCACAACATCTCAATAGGATTCAGGTCAGGACTTTGACTAGGCCACTCCAAAGTCTTCACATTACCACCACCATATTTTACTGTTGGTATGATGTTCTTTTTCTGAAATGCTGTGTTACTTTTACGCCAGATGTAACGGGACACGCACCTTCCAAAAAGTTCAACTTTTGTCTCGTCGGTCCACAAGGTATTTTCCCAAAAGTCTTGGCAATCATTGAGATGTTTTTTTAGCAAAATTGAGACGAGCCATAATGTTCTTTTTGCTTAAAAGTGGTTTGCGCCTTGGAAATCTGCCATGCAGGCCGTTTTTGCCCAGTCTCTTTCTTATGGTGGAGTCGTGAACACTGACCTTAATTGAGGCAAGTGAGGCCTGCAGTTCTTTAGATGTTGTCCTGGGGTCTTTTGTGGCCTCTCGGATGAGTTGTCTCTGCGCTCTTGGGGTAATTTTGGCCGGCCGCCCACTCCTGGGAAGGTTCACCACTGTTCCATGTTTTTGCCATTTGTGGATAATGGCTCTCACTGTGGTTCGCTGGAGTCCCAAAGCTTTAGAAATGGCTTTATAACCTTTACCAGACTGATAGATCTCAATTACTTTTGTTCTCATTTGTTCCTCAATTTCTTTGGATCTTGGCATGAAGTCTAGCTTTTGAGGTGCTTTTGGTCTACTTCTCTGTGTCAGGTAGCTCCTATTTAAGTGATTTCTTGATTGAAACAGGTGTGGCAGTAATCAGGCCTGGGGGTGACTACAGAAATTGATATTGAAATTGAAAATTGAAATTGATAAACCACAGTTAAGTTATTTTTTAACAAGGGGGGCAATCACTTTTTCACACAGGGCCATGTAGATTTGGAGTTTTTTTTCTCCCTTAATAACGTAAACCTTCATTTAAAAACTGCATTTTGTGTTCAATTATGTTATCTTTGACTAATAGTTAACGGTTTTTGATGAGCAGACATATTTAAGTGTGACAAACATGCAAAAGAATAAGAAATCAGGAAGGGGGCAAATAGTTTTTCACACCACTGTATATGAAGACTGAATATCTACAGAGCGAGAGGTTCGGGGCATAAGCACCCGGACCTGTAGTCTAATTTGGTGAGCGTTTGGCTTATTATAAGAAACCATTAATTTTAAGTTTAAGCTTAAGGTTATAGTTCACATCTACACAAGCATATAAGTGAATAGGAACGACCGGGAGCCTCCAGACAGAGTGAAGTCAGTTCCCATTGGATAGAAAAAAAACATTTCCAAGTCAAGCACCTTTGGCAAAAGGATGGTATTTCTCTGTAACAGCCAATAACTACAGGTATGGGACCTGTAATCCAGAATGCTCGGGACCTGGGGTTTTCCGGATAAGAAATCTTTCCGTAATTTGGATTTCCATAACTTAAGTCTACTTAAAATCATTTAAATATTGAATAAACCCAATAGGACTGTTCTGCCTCCAATAAGGATTAATTATATCTTAATTGGGATCAAGTACAAGGTACTGTTTTATTATTACAGAGAAAAAGGAAATCATTTTTAAAAATTAGAAATTTGCTTATAATGGAGTCTATGGGAGATGGCCTTTCCGTAATTTGGAACTTTATGGATAAGGGGTTTCTGGATAAGGGATCCCATACCTGTACCCACTGCCACAACTGTCTGATGTAGAAACCACCAAATCCTTAAAAGGTTTTACATTACATATGTCCCTTAGTGGGCATAAGTTAAAGAATTAGCCAAATTCAGTGACATGACTTCCAATTAGAGTGACTTAAAGGAGAACTAAACCCGATGAAATGCCATGTTTTACTGACTGTACCAGCCTAAAGTTTCAGCATCTCGATAGTAGTAATGATATACGTCTTTACAGTAGTCGAAGTAGCTTCCTATCTGCCTACCTGCTCTGTGCTGCTGTTAAAAAACCGAGCTGAGGGTTTGTCTCAAATTATCAAGCATAAAATGAGGTTGGCCTGTCATAAAAGCTGATACGACAGGGCTGATTATTTAATTCTGATGCTAGTTGCACTGGTTTCTGAGCTTCAATGTAGCAATTATCTGTATTAATTACTAATCAGCCTTATATTTTGACATGTATATTCTATATATACAGTATATTGTGAGTGGATCCCTAAACTCAGTAACTGACAGCAGCACAGAGCATGTGCAGTTAATCAGCAGAAAAGACAATAGGGCGCTACTGGGGGCAACTATAATGGCACAGATCTTCACTGCTAAAGGGTGGTTGCCTTGGGTTAGTACAAAAGCTTAAAACATACTGTAATGTACAACATTTCCAGTCTACTTCTTTAGTTATGCTTTAGTTTTCCTTTATGATCTGGTACCATGTAAATAAAATCAATCTAAAGTTAGCCAGTGACTATTTCTCCTGAGAGAACTCCTTTAATCTGGATGACAGACTGTGAAGCCTAGAATAATAAGAAAATCAACCATTCCCTCTAACCTTGAGCATGTCTTTAGAACCCCGATTTTATGTTTCCTAGGGGGCCATGTCAAAATTTGTAAATTTTTTTTTACCTCCTAAAACTGTCATTATATGAGAGCTGCATCGGTTCCCAGACGCATACTGAAGAGTCTAAACCTTAAGCTTGCATAAGGTCTGGGTAGAGCACAGTTTTCAAGCAGTTATGGACATATTTGAACCCAAAGGTATTCAAATAAAAGCACTTACTTCTATTTTACATTATTTTACATGGTTTAGTGCACTGTAAAAATGTATGTTATATATCCCCTTTAACTGCTTTATTTTAATTCGGCATCACAGCAATTTCCTCAATCTTTTTATTTTCCCCTTTAACTTGTTATAAACCATGTTAGAAATTAAGCACCTTTTTTAAAAAAAAAAAAAAGTCTCAAAAAATTATTTTGATCCTTTTGAATTTGATAATGAATAAACATAAGCAACATAAAGCAACACAACATAAATATTTTACATTAATAGAGCAAATAACGATTGTGCTATGAATGTAACTGTTGTAAATATGATTTAATTTATTTGTTTTTATTGCTGTTAAACTATTGGTAATACAGGTACTAGACTATTAATCCTAGGCTTTGTTCAACAAACTTTGTTTCATAATGAATAGTTTTGTGATGTTATTCCATAATGGTCTGGTCATTAAAATCCCATTAAGCCTGAGTGGAAAAAAAAGTAAGTCTTTTCTTACTATGGCAACCAATAAATATTACTTATATAGCATTTTAATAAACATTATGTCATTTCTATAAAATAAGTAAAGTTTCAGAATTTTGTTTAGGTTTAGGTTAGTAAAATGAGGACCCTTCCAGCAATCAGTGTTTATATAGCCTCAATTAGTTGTTGTACATTATATTTTATAGAATAAGAAATAAATTACCCGATCAGCCAATCCCCCAGATACAATTGTTCTGACAATTACTCCACTTGCTTTTCCGCCCACGATCCCAAAGCCTAATCCTGAACCATCATTAATGAGTTCAATGTCTTCCACATGGCCCCATTGGATCTGCAGGTCATAAAAAGAAAAAAATTTCACTCTCAAGAATTTTAACTACAATATTCATCAGCTACCTCATGCTTAAAAAGCAGCAAGCAAGGCAACCCTACGAAACAGAAAAACATTAACTGTAGTATTGTGATGTAGGCAAAGTAGAAACAAAGGCTTTATGTGAATGTTCTGCCTTATAGGGCTCAGAGGCAATGCCTGTGGTTGTTCCATATGGATTTCATTAGAGCGAGTACCATTAACAGTATTCTATTTTATTAATTGCTCATTCTTGAAATCTACATATGCTCCACATCTACAGTGCAATGGCCACAGAGGTTTCCCATCACCGTCATGCTGATCTGATTAGCCCAGTTCTGATATGGCTCTTGCATAACTAGGTTACAGAGTTTAGTGTTCATGCTGGGTCTATTCTTCAGTTTCTTCAATAACAACCCAATGAAGAAATTTCAATGGTTTTGTTATTAAACCAGCATGCATGCTGCATCAGTTTTGTCACTAAAATAATTGCAAATGGGAAAATCAGAGTAATAGGGAGTAAAGATAATAGACTAGAACAAAAAACACCCAAAGGAGAAGAAACAGATGGAAAGAATAGGCAGAGATTAGGGACTGGAAATAAGGACCAAAAAAATGAAAGAGCTTATGAAAAAAAGGACAAAGTAAAAAAAATATACTTGGTTTGAGTGAAATGGGAAAGATTAGCAAAAGTCTCAGAATGAAAAAGATGGATGAAAAGGCTGGATGAAATAATAATAGAGATTTAGGAAATGTAAGGCACATGGAATTCTTCCTGTAAAATTTCCACAGGGAGCACATCGTGTCAGAGTAAAGGACAAATTGTGAAACAATATGCAATATACAGATAAAGGACTGCTAACTCAGTCTACTCAGTCTGAAACTTGTCAGCTGTTCACTATAAAATACACTAGGGTATAAAAAAAAAAAATCATACCTGGTTATCAAGATTATTACTTAATGCTTGGAAGTTGTTTAGAACTGGTGCTTTTGCAACAACTAATCGTATGGATCCAGATGACTGTTGAAGCATTGCTATAGACTCTTGGTGGGATACGCTCATATCCAGTGGTATATAGTTAATAGCCAAAATCTGGTCATTCTCTTTAAGCCGTCCATCCCTGTATAATCACAGAATGTGTAAATCATTCAATAAGCGTCACATAAACACACAGATTGTATCATTTTTTCTGGTACCTAGTATTTGGACTTAATTCCTTTTTCAGTAATAGGATTTAGCATGCGGTCTAGATCAGTTCTTCTTCTGTCTCTATGAGTGTTTTGAAGGGATGGGAGTGGCCTATTTTGAACCTGATACACTGAGAACTTCCTATATGCTTACATCATCACGTCAGCGGTCTATTAAATCTATAGTGGGTGTAGAAATGGCTGCTGTCAGAATCACATGTAATCATAAGCTTGCACTGACAGCTACATGGGTTGGTTTCATTCCTCCATAATAGCTCTTAAGTAGCATACAGCACATTAGATATCCCAAATTATTTCTAATGTTACTTCAGTCCCAGCAGTATTATTTTCAGTTGAAATATGTGGACGCTGAGTAAAGTTAGCTGCTGTTGCAATTAAACATATCCAGGTCTGTTGGCAAAAACTGGGCAATGTGTCTGAAAAAGTGGGGTGTCAGAAGACACCTAACACTTCTCAGGACTTTGCCTGGGTGCATGGTATTGCATGATTGCCTAGTTTTTAAAGTATTTAAAATCTTTATATACATTAACTTGATTAGCTAAATGCAAGTGGAGACTCTAGTAAATATCCAGTGGCTTAACTTTTTTTTAGGTTAGGTTCTTGCAAAGTAGGCAATTAGATTAACAGTGCACAGATAATTTCCTATGCATAACATACTTCTGCTATCTGTGCACTGGTAATCTAATTATCAACCTAACTAGAAACAATCATTGAGAAGCTTCAGTGTCCCTGTTTACACTGTTTAGCTTAAGAAATATATGTTTTAAGGTTAAACAGGCAAAAAGGATCTCCAGCATAAGTCCTATCCACTGGGGGTATACTGCCCATTTAAAATAGATCCTACGTCCTTGGAAACAAAGGATTCTCAGATACAAGTCCTAAAAGCACTAAATTAAGCATTATAATATTGATTTTAAAGGACCAATAACACCAAAAATAAATAGTTGTTACTTTCTACTCCTACCTAGAAATATCTTTAATTAAACCCTGATTTCTTTTGCAGCATATTTATTTGTTATCAGCTCAAGACAGTATCTGTTTTGTATGTACTAAAATTCATGTAACCTTATAGTCAAAGTACCACTCAACAAGGTGATAGCTGAAAACATTAGTGTGTAGAATAATACACTTAATAATTATATGCAAAATAAATAGCAAGTCAAAAATGTATTACTGACAGTCTAAAGTAGATGGTCTGTATTATGAATGTATAGTTAATGCATAATATTTATATAAGTATGGGAGGTTGCCAGTTTCATGTGAGCCCTCATGGGTTGCCTCTACCCCAATGTATCATTAAAAGGCAACAGCATATGCTAAAGGCATCTACCATTATTCCAAATATACTTGTAAGAATGTATGACCGAGCATGGCAGGGGTACCTACATGACAAATACCCGATTAACTCTTGCAGGCTTGTCAATCTACATATAAATGCTTTTAGGTCCCTTTCCTTTGCTGTAATGCTGACCCTTTAAGGACCTGTTGAACACAATGAATCTAGCAGAGATATTTATTAGTTTACTTTGAAGAAAACAAAAAAAATTACACCTATTATTCATATTTTTGCTGAACAGTGACATTAGTGTTACACCATCTGGGAGATCAGTTTGAAAAGATCTGGCCTTACTTGACCCAGGGGAATATTACCATCATTACAATAGCAGCTATTGCACTAAAATACATGGTCACAGTAAATTTACCAAGACAATTTGCCTCCCATACATTTTCTATAATGCTGACATGTGAAACTTTTCTTTTACTAAATTATGACTATCGCTACAGAGAAACAGAAAAAGTAAAAAATGATTGCAAAGGCAAAATACATGTAAATCTTACTTGTCTGCGATGCTTCCTGGTTGAACTTCTCTGATAAATACTCCAGCCTCTCCCACAGTGGGATTCTTGAGTGCTACCACACTAAATCCAAGGCCTCCTACAGAAGGTTTCTCTATATCTATATACTCAATTTGCCTGCCCTAATGAAAAATAAAACAAATAGAAACTTGATTTGTTGAGTTTATGTCTTTGCCAACATGTTCAATCTCTAATCTGAGCCTGGTGAACTCAGAAAAAATTATTTTGTGTTAGATAGAACAAACTCAGCACTTTGATAATAAATTAATTCTGTGGAGGATCTCACTTCATTACTTTCACTATAACAAAGAACACCACATGCAGTCAGCTACGTGCATTAAAACCTCAGGGAATTTAAGAACTATTTTCACACTTCATTCTCCAGCTAAATAAGTTGTAGGATTGGTTCCTGGATGGATGAAGACTGAATTAACTGCTGTTTGGCAATGCATTTTTCCTAAATTGAATATTCCAAAATGACACAAAGAACAATTTTCTTTCATGCACTGAAAAAGAAAAAAAAAAAAAAAAGATCCCAGCATCCAGCTCTGTAGTAATACTTTACTTGGTATCAAAACAAATAAAGTAATCAAATATTTAGTAAACCTTAGTTCACAAAAAAAATTTGGAAGTTTATTATAAAGGGGTAAAATAGTGCTATTCCAATTACTTTGTAAATGATGGTTATTGTGCTCACTGCCCCATTCATCAGAATTTTAATCTTATATTTCTAATTATTCTTATATTAAATCTAAATAGTTTTCTATTTTCCATTAGAACCAACCGCAACACTTCACATTTTGATATTATGTAAAAGGGCCAATTAAATTTCAAATATACCAAATAAACAGTAATTATATTTATTCATACATTCATCTTTTAATTTGTTCATTAGTCAAACAAATTAATTAGGCAAACAAAAATGGTCCTTATTTTTAAATAAAAAAAAGTCTCAAATTGCCACACAGCTTATGTAAGAAAAGGTGCATGTTAAATATTGTAGAGAGCTGTGATTCCTATGCAAAGTATTCTTTTGGTTGCCAATGGGATGACAGATTAAGTATGTTACAGATGGGCCTATTGTAAGCAACATTTCAATTTCTTCAACATTTATGTTTTTAATTAATAAGATGCAAAGCTGCAGAACAAAGAAAAAAAGTAGATAATTCAAAAATAAAATCAAATAATACCAACTGCAAATTGACTTAAAATATCTATCTAGATAGCTACCACATAATAAAAGTAAATTTTCCAGACAGCCTAATCTATAGAAGTAAAACCTGGAACACCAACCAAACTATTCCTTAAGGTCCCCATAAACGGGCAGATTGTAGCTGCCGATATCGGTCCCTTGGACCGATTCGGCAGCTTATCTGCCCGTGTAGGGGCAGAAACGAGGGGCCTGGCCGACCGATATCTGGCCTGAAATTGGCCAGATCTCGATCGGCCAAGTTAGAAAATTCAGTCGGATCGGGGACCACATCGGCTCGTTGATGCGGTCCTTGAACCGACTGCCCCTTACCGCCAGTATAATTCGATCGTTTGGCCCCTTTAGTCCTTTAGGTTGCTTATTAATATAAATAAATATATATAACAAGAAACCTAACACTGAAGGAATTGATGTGTTTATGCAACAAATTAAAGGGACTGTAGAACCCCCTGAGTTCATGGAGTAAATAGCTATTGGACTATTGTTCTGCCCATCACAATTTATCAAGAAGGCCGGATATGAAGGATGGGCCTATATGGACACCTTTGTAATTTTAGTATAGCAGTTCCCTGGCTATACAGGGAAGCCACTTTAACTAATCCCTAAAAAGGACAGCACACTCCCTTGGTCAACATGAGGTCAATGAATAGAGCTTGTGATCAGATGCATGGGACTTTTTTTTTTTTACACAGTCATGTTCTTTATTCTTGAGCATATTAAATAAAAGAACTTGTATAGTAAAAGAGTATGGTTACAGTTACATTTTCTTAAGAAAGAAAAGTCACACACACACACAAGTGAATATTACATTCTTCTGTTGATTTTCAAGCAGGCTGAATATCTCAAATCACTTGTTTGGAGGAACAGGGGAACAGAAAAATGTAGCAATCCCGGACCTCATTCAAAAAGAAGCATAGCACAGTCTATCTTCACAGGATGATTAAAAGACTATTTTAATTTGAAAATGTTAAAACACATGTGAACAACGCTCCAGGCACACAGTTGGTTTAGCAGGGTTGAATGGCTGTAGCGTGCACATGTGCCAACTGGCACTGGAGGGAATACCTAGCTTCCAAATTGGTCCTGCCTTGTTTCATTGAATATCTTGAACGTTTAAATAGACTGGAGAAAAGAAAGTTGCTTGAGACAATTTACATGTTCTACATAAACTCAGCAGCTTTTACTTGCCAAGTTTCTTCATGTGATTTTTTTCTTTGAACTATGGTTAAAAACAAAAGATAGTCTTGTGTAGATTCAAGTTTTTTCTAGCACTTTTTTTCAAATTGAAAAAAAAAATGCAAGCTCAAAATTTTGATAAACCTGCTCCTTGATGTGCGCCTACTTATACTCAACTTTTTCTTCTGTATATCATAAAACCCTTCATTGTAACATATAATTTTGCAATAACGAGGCATGGAGTTGTATGCTGTACTTCAGCATATCTGGCAAGGCAGATTGACATAACTGTTAATTCAATTCATTAGAGATAACCAGACTGAAGTTACACTCTGCTAAGCTCACCAATAAGTTTCGGTACAAACACTCACTGGTGCAGCCTTCTCCCTAAAGACAATTCAGCAAATAAGAAAAGGTAAATCTGCAGAGATAAAAAGACTGTGCAAATATTTTCTAATGTTACACACTACATTAACTTAAAGTTGATTACAATAGTAAAATAGTAAAAATAATAGTAAAATAATTTTGTCAACAATAATATTTCCAAAAAAATGCATCTTCTTTTGAATGTGGGGAACCTCATGGCCTTACCTCTGCCATCTGTTGAAGTTTTCTGTTAAACTCATCTTCTGAGTAAGGGCTAACAAGAGGTAATTGAGATGAAACAAAGTTGTCAAAGGACAAAGAGTTGTTCTTGTTCCCAAAGTGTGCGGAAGAGTCAGCTTCAAATACCAATAAACCTTTCTTTGTGAAATCAAATTCTGCAGAGCGGTCAGCTGGCATTCGGTTGAGCTGAGGAAATAAAATTGATCCAAGTTGCCTAAGTTAATTAAAAAACGTTTTGTTCAACTTACCAAAATAGATGGTAACAACAGAGCACTTCTAGCAGTAATATCCAGCATTATACATTTAAACACGGTTACACAAATTGCAATGTGTGTTAGATATATGAAAAAAATATATATTCTTTCCTGGGAAACTGGGCATAAAAGGGAATACATTAAAGCCAGTGCCTAGATCTTAAGGTGGAACTTTTATGCTGTTTGTAATATACAAAATAAATGGGCTGATAAACTAGATTACCTGAAATTGTATTACATTTATTGGTCTTTTACCAAGAACTGTCCAATGAAGTAAGCCTCCAAGGATGATATTCATGCCTTGTCAGCCAGTAGCCACAATGAAAAAGAACATCCCCACTCAGTGCTGGGGAACTGCACAGAACTGGTTCTTATGTACATTAGATGGATCCACCATATTGGTCTCATAGAGGGCTTATCATTGTGAGAAAAAAGTTCCAGCTCCAGTTGGTTATAAAATAATAATTTGATATCAAACTTTTTACTTGTGTATATGCTCTGAACTGTTACTGGTATGAAAATTTTAACTGAAAAAACACAAGAGTTGGAAAGCCTCAGCACAAACGTCAGCTCATAAAATTACCAGCTTTTTGGAACCCCTATTAACTGCTCACTCACTGTCACCTGATTCAAGGTTCACAAGGGCAGGATCAGCCTTGTCAGATTCACGTTTAAAAGTGCCAGCAAGCACAGTCTATAATGGGGTCCTGTAATTACCATTTGAACTATGACGGGCAGTCAGATTAGAACTGTCCTGTGCCAGCGGATGCTGTGCTCTGCAATACTGGATTTTTTAATGAGATGCATGGTGCAGAGCTAAAACCTGAATAAGTGTTCTCTACGGACACTATGGGGGGAATTCACAAAAGTGGAGTTAGCCCTTTTTTGGAGTAAAAGTGGTGGAAAAACTGGTGGAAAACACTTTCTCCAGATTCACAGACAGAAATCCGCCTAAATTCCGACTCAACCGCCACTTTTCCGTTTTTGGTGAAAGAAAGACAGTTTACAGACACGTTTGTGAATTTGTCGTTTAAACGACATTTATACAACGTTTTAACGACATTTTTTCCTGACATTTTTCCCAGTCATTTTCAAAATGGAGTGAAGCTCAGTATAACTCTGTTAGATCAATTCTAATCTCTTCTGTTTTGTTTCCCCCAGTCTCCATTTCACACCTAAGGTAGGGGGTAATTAACATATTAATGGGGATTAGCAGACTATTGTTAGGGGGCAAGTCTCTGTATAACCCTAGAAAAAAATAGGTGCTAAAAGCCTCATTAACATTTTATAAACAAGTAAAACACTGATTAAAAAAAAGTTCAATTTATATCTTATATATAAAAAGTTTTTACCTCACATTTGCATGATTATGCTAGTTTTTGCTTAATCAATGAGGCAATAATAACATTGAGTGAATATATTGTAAACATTTTTATTTAAAGGAAAAGTAAAGCCTCCCAGGCAAATTTTTAGTTTTAGCAGCAGTGCCCCCTCTGTAATAACTTCACTGACATTTGCCCCAACTTATCTGTGCCCCCATAGCATATCCAGAACTACAGAGCTGCCTGACAGCATTAGTCCCCACCTGTTCCCAACTGCCATATTGGCGATTAGCAAACAGCACATACACACTGGCACCCAAACTGGAATATTGGGGTACAGGGTTGGACTGGCCCCAACAGGGCACTGGATAAAAACCCGGTGGATCCTAGTCCTGTTGGACCTCTTTTTACTGGGCATGTTGGTATGTGGGCCGGATTGCTGCTGACTAGTAATGAGTAAATATAGAAAACATTAGAAAGCCCAGCTTGTCCTGAACAAAATGTTGTATAGTTTCCCTGGGCAAACTAAAATTACCCCTCAGGAAATGCCCCCAAAGTGAAATGATAAATGGCAAATGAAATGCCAAATCCTGTTGGTAAATTCCTTACCCCAAGGCTCCTGTAGCTGTGGGACTGGGTTTGATGGCACCGACAGATTTACTAAGAGCTAAAGGCAAATTCATAAAAAATTGTCGGGAAAATGACAAAATATGAAAACAAATTCACAAAAGTGGAGATAGAGGTTTGTGAATTAGGTGGAAAATCCGACAAATCTATCTCCACTTTTATTTTGTCAGAATATCACCACTTTTGTGAATTCCCCCCTAAGTGGTGCAAGGGCTCTTGTACTTCTGCCCTGGATTATGGTAAATTACCTCTCTAGAAAGATATAAGTAGAAACTAGTTGTCAATTGTAATTTCCCTATGCACAGTTGTTAGTCAGCACTGGATACCCTGCTAACACAGATACAATCTACATTTTCTTCCACTTTAAGTGCATTTCCAGCCAGCAGTTTGTAACTGTATTTTACAGTATAATTATAAGTATACTAAAACTTTTAAATATTACACATCGAGAACAGGTATAGAATCTATTTTTCTAATCTAGTTTTCCTCAAGTTGGAATGACATATTGTAAGTCTACTTAAACTTTGTAAACATGAAGTTAAACCCCAAAGGTTGTTTGCCACCAATATGTATTCATGCAGCTTACTACAAAGTAATGATTTGTTATTAGTAAAAAAAAGAAAAAAAAAAATGTAAAAAAATATGAATTATTTGCTTAATATGGACTTTATGGAAGATGGCCTTCCCATAATACAAAGCATTCTGGATATCTAGTTTCCTGGTAACAGATCCCTGATTCTTAGATTTTTTTTTCCTGATATTTCATTAAGCAGCATGTTTAATACAGGACCAGCAAGGCTACCGTAAACTAATTCACTGTCAGGAAACAGTGGCAGGATTGCTTTTATTAAGGGTTACAGTTACATAAATCTGCAAATACTAGCATGGTATCTGTTATCACTGTAAAGTTATGCTGATGGTTGTGCAGATATGAGTATAACAGATACCATGCCAATATTTTCAGATTTATTTAAATGTAACCCTTAATGAAAGCAATCATGCCACTGTTTCCTTGAGATACAACAGTGAATTAGTTTATGGTAGCCTCGCTGGTCCTGTGTTGTGTAAACATGCTGCCTACTGAAATATCAGAAAAAATCCAAGAATGAGTCACTTTTTCTACACAGAGCAGGCACAAAAACTGGCACTATCCCACATAACTGCAAAAAGCTGTTATGAGACAAAAAAAAAAAAAGTATGGGCCCTAAGAACATCTGGATTGTGACTTTCTAGTAAATGACAGTAGCAGATTGTCTAAATGGTAGTCAACCGCTGAACAGTTACTTTATGTTAGGGTAACCACCGGTTATATCAAGGTTTCCGTTCCCAACTGGTTACCACATATCAGTTAGGCATGTTCAAAGTAATAGAGGTTTCACTACATTGTTATCTTGTTGTACTGACTGTTGAGTACAACAAAAAAAGCCATTTGCTGCAGTCAGAATAAAGCTTAAATTGAAAGAATATCTGGTACCTTAATATTTGATACTTCACTACACTGTGTAGGACAAACAGTTCATTTCTTGAGAAAATATTTTGAGAAAAAAAACTCTCTGTTTAGACAAAACAGCAAAGCACTGCATAATAGTCTTAAATTATTTAGACTCTAAATCCACTCTGTGTGTCTGCACCCAGGCTGACAGTGTGCCTGAGTCCAGCCATATCAGAGAGTGGACTGGAAGCAAACTGTTTTTAGTACAATTATTGTACTCACCTGCTCCTTTAATTGTTTTATTGACTGCTGAACTGTTAAAATTTGGTTAAAGAGAGGACTCTTAAGAGTGTCCCTCAAGATACACATTTTTTCATGGTGAGAAAGATCCCCCTTGTCTTTCAGTTTTTTCTGCAGTCGTTCCGCAATCAATAGGACCTGGGCCTTATCTACTGTAACAGTACCTGAAATAAGCAAAAAAAAATGGGTCAACCAAGTATTATTTGGTATTACTATATGAATACAATAAAATATTTTACCTGTGTTCATATTTTCTGGCATATTAATTTCTTAGTAGTGGACAAAATCCACATGAAACCTGTAAGAATAAACGCCACATGAAAATCAATATATTGTAAATCAAAGTAATAGTTCTAGCAACAGAAAACAGATGCAAATAAATTAGTTATCAAGTTAATTGGTATAATTGCTTCCACTGAAGCACATACAATTAAAATAGGAAAAGTCTCTCTATTTTGGGGCATATTTTTCAACTTACATTATTCTCACTTCAAGTAAAATACAAAATATCCTTGTGTTCCCTGTAAATTATCATGGCTTTTCCTACTGATATTATTTACTAAACATTTTTTGGCCAAGATAGACTAATTTTAACTTTACATTGAAAAATACTCCAGAAATTGCCCAATTTAGTAAAAACACATAAAAACTTTCAAGTTAAAAGAAAAAAGTTTGTAAGAATGTGGGGTTGTGTTCCAGAGTGAATCTGCAAAAGGATACTACCCCCAGATCAAAGGACATCTGTGCAAACAAAATTGAAATGGTATCCCAAACTCTAAAATTTCATAAAGATAAAAATGTATTCAAAACTCTCTTAAAAAGAAAATATACACACAGACCCAATTTATATGTATGTTTTGTTTTTGACATGGAGTTTTGAATAAACGTGTGTTTTTATGAAATTTTTGAGTTTGAGATACCATTAAAATTTTGTTCAATTAAACCCATTATTGCAGAAACGCAGAGGAGTGGTTATGTCTCAGTTACCAGGAAAGTAGTTAGACCAAAGAGGTTTTGCCCAACTTTGTCTGCATTTTTCTTCAGGATTCATTGCTTGGCAAATATTTGAACTAGTAAATTATTCACTGGCTGGAAAAAGGGCAATGCCATTTAGTAGCATCAATCCTGCCTAATAAACCTGTGCCTTGGAATAATGAATGATGGACTTATAGTAACCTCCATAAACACAGTGCATAAACCTGAACATCAGTCATCATGCGGTTGCCCCAAACATCACACAAACAGAGCCCAGCACCAAGATAAAATGAGGATCAGCCATCAGCCAGTATTGGTTAACAGCGTCTTTCCAATGAGCTCTCAAGAGCATTTTAATGAAGCCATGTAGACACAGTTGAGAAAATTAATTTTTATAATCAGACAAATCTCTGGAAGGAATCTGTTCATGGTTCAATAAATGTTTACATAGGCTACCATACATTAATGGAACACAGATGTTAAATGTAAAATAAATAAAGCTTACATATAAAGCTTATATATAAAACTGTGTGTGGGGATACAGCAGAGAAAATAAGTATTGAACAAGTCAACGTTTTTCTCAGCAAATGAAAGGTTTCTGTGTGAGACTGAAACGTTAAGTAATAAGCCTTTCTATTTTTGCATTTACATTTGGTTCACAGTTCTTTAAATCCTAGGAGTGCTGTGCTTATTCCAGTAAATATACTGTATATCAGCATGTAGAACACAAAGCACTCATGGGACTTTTGTGCAAAAATGTAATGGTTTAAGTCGACGTTTTGGTCCTACACAGAGGAACTTTATCAACTTTTCGGTTCTCCTCTGTGTAGGACCGAAACAAACTTACACCAAAAATATATATATATATATTTCTATTTTTTTTTTCTAATGGGGAAATTGACATGAAATCCAGGGGCTTTTTCTATGAACTTTGATCTTCAGTTCTTTCCATAGATTTTTATTTGTATTCAAGTCTGGTGATTGACTAGGCCACTCTTGCAGCTTTATTTTCTTTCTTTGATACTAATTGAGAGTTTGCTTGGCTGTGTGTTTGGGATCTTTGTCTTGCTCAAATGTCCACCTTAGTTTCATCTTCAGCATCCTGGTAGATGGCAGCCAGCAGATTCTCATCAAGAATGTCCTGGTACATTTCTCAATTCATCCTTCCTTCAATTATATAAAGCCTGCAAGTACCATATGCTGAAAAACAGCCCCACATTATGATGTTCCCACCTCCAAACTTCACTGTTGGTATGGTGTTTTTTGGGGTGATGTGCAGTGCTATTTCCCCCCTAAACATGTTTGCAACAATAAGGTTTCAAATTTGCTTTCACCCATCAGTAGATGCTTCTTGTGTGATACCTTGGTAATGAGAAACCCTTTTATAGGCCATCAGTTAGGACTAAACCAGCTGATATGAATTTGCTCTGACAGAAAACATTCCTGCCCCCTAAATACTGACAGATTTCAGTAGGATTTTTGGCTTTCCATGCCATTTTGCACCTCCTTTTCTTCACGTATTCAATACTTATTCTCTGTGTCATTCCACTTTATTACGCATAGCTTAATTTATGGACTTTTTGTTTTGATTTCTTTGTATGTATGAATTACCTGGGTTGATTATGTCAAATACCCCCATTAGAAATATATTTACTGAGAAAAATGTTGACGTGTTCAATATAGGGATTTCTGCTGCATAACAATTAAACAAGTGCATATTTTCGCGATAAACTTTCATTGTGACTGAGACGTAGTGTTTTTAGGAGAATTTAATGTCATGTTGTTCAGCATAATCTATATATTTTACTAACATTTTGTGAAGTTGCAGAAATTTTAAAGTGAATTACCTGACTTTAATGAGCTACATAGGAAATACTTAAAAGATTCCATTTTAAACATTTTATAATTTCCTTGCTGAATTTTTAAATTTGTATTAAGAAGAGATACTAAAACATGTCATACCCACGATTTTTTTGTAAATATATTTAAAGCAAATGACTTTCTGTAGAACCGCTACCTAACCTATCTGGCTCAACTCACTTAAAACACATTGCCCCAAGCTTCTTTAATGAGGTGCCATGCACACTAGTAATGAGCTGGCCAGAAATATTTCAACAACCAACCATAATCCGCTGCACAAAGCATACAAAAACTTGAAAAAAGAATGAATTGAATAATTTGGCATCTAAAAGCTAGTCAATAGGAGTTATCCTAGAAATTTTTTATTTTTTTTTTTTAATTCTAGGTTTTTCACTTTTTTGGAGAGTATTCCAGTTTTTTCAAATTAAAAGAACTTGAAAATTCACAAATTTGAACTTTGATTAACAGGCCTCCAATTTTTTATAAACACTCTGAATGTCAGCCATGCCATAAAAAACAGCAAAACAGCATAGGTACCTAACACCATAGGTGCTTAAATACATTTCTCACACTTTACATAAAACAACATTACACCTGCCCAGTCTGTAATAAATTGCATGCAAATCCACCTAATTATACAAGGGATCAATGGAGCCGCAATAAAGGTGGCAGTAAGGCTAATGCCAGATGAGGCGTAGGGTGTATATTTTCGGCAATGCCTCCTACTTGTGCCTGCACCTGAACGAATGGAATACGCTCGGGTGCAGGCACATGTAGCCGAAATACGCATAAAAACGCCTGCCCCAGAGCATATTCCATTCATTCGGGTGCAGGTACAAGTAGGAGGCGTAGGGCAGTATTTTCTTCAATCGTTTTTCTGCTTGCCGAAAATATACGCCCTATGCCTCTTCTGGCATTAGCCTAATTCCAGGGTTCCCACTGAGCACTGCATCTAGCAGGCCAGAATACTTGAAAAATCAACTGCAGACATACTTTTAACACTGAGCACCAGTAATTATGCAATCCTCACTTCAACAAATTTGTGCACAATGGTATCTTGTATGTATAAACGGCCAAGTGCAACTTGGATGCAGTTGCATAAGGGCTCTGGTACACGGGGAGATTAGTCGCCCGCGGCAAAACTCCCTGCTCTAATCCATACACAGTCACACTTACTGTGGAACAATGGGAAGAAATGCTGTATTATGAGTAAAACAAATTGGTAAATTCCACCTGAAATTGCACTTTGTATGCAGCACTTACTTACTTACTAGTGTCACTGAATGACAGTTAGTCATGATGTTTGCTGCTATTTTACATAGAGATTTATGTATTTTTTATTTTATTTTACACTGTAATCACACATACAATGGATTTTTTTAAAACAGTCCTGCTTTACAGCTTCTAGCAGGAACTAAGCATATGTACGAGATTAGGTGGGATTCTCTTTAGAGGATTATTTTGTCTTTTAATCAGGCTACTCCCCATGCAGAACTAGGGAAATGTTATATCGAGCAATACTGCATTAAGAATACAACCTTGATGTTGCAGAACTACAGCTCCCAGACGATTTAACCTTAGGTAATATGAAGCATACTTGGAAATATTAGACAAGCAACAATTACCTACTGTTTTTATCATAAAACAACATTTTTTCTTGTTTTAATGTGCTCTAAGAGAAAAAAAAGTTTCTAATGTAAGAAACAGTAGAAGTAAAATAATGGAAGCATATGCACAATGTTGCTTGTATTTTTCTTAGCAGCAAAAGAAAATCATTTTCAAGGGCATATCAGATTTCAAAAGAAGTGGTTACTTGGTACAGGAAATGTATCACCCAAAATATTTTTATAGTAAGACAACTTTAAGTCCTTTGAGTAAAGAAATGTTCATGTACTTTGTCAGCTTTTACTTTTCTATTTAAGGTGCAGGGAACAACCCCCTTTCCATGGCATATACATAAACAACACCTGCTGTCTCCTGTAAACAAAGCAGATTAGACACGCACACATAGCTCATAGTTAACAGCAGCATTAAAGCTAAATTAGCCTTTAGACTAATGTAAAAACAAAAAGCTGCTTGTGTTTTTTTTAAAGATCTCTCAGTGTATGCCACTTCCTGCTTCTCTCCCAATAACACAGAGCAGGGAATTATGTTGCAATCAAAGCCATTGCTGTGTGACATTCAGCAGGGTGTGGTTGGTTACCTGAAACAGGGACTGCACCTGGTTGGAATAAACTAAATAAATGCCTGAGTATAAAGCCTGTTCAGTGTCAGGGTCCCCTACCTCCCACAGCTGAGCTTTGCAACAGAAGCTTGCACAGTTCAGCTTGGCACATACCTCAATCCCAGCTCACTCCAATCACTCCAAGCCTGTGGCAGCTGCACTTTGGAGAAAGTTTTTTTTTTCCGCAAGCTTTATTTACAAGTAACACAAAGTACAATCACAGCCGTGACGTCGTGCTTCCCTGCCGAAAGGTAAAGGCAAGGCAGCGCAGGTGGAATGCAAGAAAGCTGAGAATAACAGGAACTGTCACACCAAGGAACCGGTTCCTCAGATACGTGGGCTGGAATAATGCTGCTGGTAAATGCCGCTGAACTGCTTAAATGAGGCTAAGCGCTTGGACTAAACTGCTACAGATCATTGGTTTTACTGGAACAAAGCAAGGCAGCTGTATCGTATCTATGTGTATGTGTATACTGTATGTGTATGCTTAGTGCTGGTGGCGTGCGTCCAGTGTACTTCTCCTGTGTGTAACTTTGGCATGTCTGCTGATTATGGGCTAAATTCCATGGGAGATTTTAATCAAATTTTGTGGTCAGATTTAATTTGATCCTTCATGCAACACCAAAAAATAGCACAAGATTATGTAGGATCCCGCAAAATTAGTTTTCCATTGGCTGTCATGTAAAGTTGGATCTGATAGTCTTTAGTCTGATTGTGTGCTTTGTTCCTGCATCTACAATCCCACAGTCAATGTATCTTAATAAGGATAAAAAGTTGGTCAGACACCATCAGATATTATCTTGTCAGATTAAGTTTCCCTTCCAATAGACCTGTGTTCCATTATATTTTAGCCCATGCAACTACATCATGTATAAAGCTGGCCATACACGTGGCGATCTGACGATGTTTCGTGCGACCATCGGTTGCACGAAACATCGTCAGATCCGCCACACACCGTCAGGGCTGAAACAGCAGGTAAGGAGGTAGAAACAATAGGATTTCTACCTCCTTCTGCCGATTCAGCCCTAACGGCAGATTTTGGTCAGGCGCCTTCTATGGCGCCCGATCAAAATTTTCTAACCTGGCCGATCAGCGAGTCGTCTGATATCAGCAGCTTCCTGCGATATCGGTCGACTCGCCGACATGCCATACACGCACCGAATATCGTACGAAACGAGGTTTCGTACGATAGTATCGGTGCGTGTATGGCCAGCTTTACTTATTTTTCTATTTAGTCCTTCTCCTATTCATATTTGAGTTTCTCATTCAAACCACTTCCTGGTTGCTAGGGTAAATAAGACCCTAGCAACCAGATAGCTGCTCAAATACTAAACAGAAGAGCTGCTGAACAAAAAGCCAAATAACTGAAAAATCATAAAAAATGAACATTGTTTTAAACCACACCACTCTAAATTTAACTCTATTTTTCTGAATTTGACTTTAATGCCAGCAAGTTTGAGAAAGGTGGAATTAAAGGAAAATTGTTAAGGTATCCTGTCTGCATTTTACTAAATATCAATTTGAGGAGAACTTTCACTTTTTCTCATAGAAACACAGTTCTTTTTTAAGGCTAGTGCCACATGGAGTGGATTCTTGTCCTGCGAATAAACGCAGGCCGAGAATCTGCCCCTTACACTTAAAGAATCTGAATGTTGTGCTAGCACCAGAAAGCAATGCTTTGGCATGGGTGCAGGCACACGTAGAGTATTTCAGACGGAAACTGCTCTAGTATGCATATTCAGGCTGTGATATGCTGCGTCTGCCTGCACCCAGACCAGACCAATGATTCCAGGTGCAGGCACAAATTCCAGCAGAGTGGCAGATTCTAGGTCTGAGCTTATCCTCTGGACGAGAATTTACCCATGTGGCGATAGACTTAAGCTGGCCATACAAGCACCTACATTAATCAAGCCTATGATTAAGTGCGCACAGCGCACGAAACGCGTTAGGCATCTAACGTTTTAATGAATCAATAAAGGATCGTTTTTACAGCAAAACCTTGGGTCTGGAGTGCTTGGCGTTCTTCATGTGAAATTTCGGGACTTCCCCTTCGGCTACGGGTTCGGGGCTCTGAGCACCCGGACCAATTTGGGATCCTGGTGAGCCTTTACTTAACCATTTCTGAGTTTGTACAGCCTCGGTTTATTGCAGCATAAACGATCGGTCTGGGGTATGAACACCTGGACCGCTACTATTTTACTGGGTACGGAGGTTTTTCCCATTGGGGTGTACATTTAAAATTATTTAGTTTAAACTTGGTTTAAATACTTTTTTTTTTAAGTGTTCAATTATTTACATTAACGTAGGAAACCTCATTTCGTACGACATCAGGTGTGTATATGGGGGATCGACGAGGCGACCAATATTGCAAAGGTTGTAGATATCGGTTGTCTCGTCGATCAGCAGGGTAAAAGACTTTGATTTGCTCCAAGCAAAATCTACGTTTAGGGCTGAATCAGCAGGTAGAGGTAGAATCCCTATTGTTTCTGCCTCCATGTCTGACAATGAAGCCCTAACCATCGACGGGGAACGACCAATGTTTACAGGAAAATGGTTGTAGGAAAGATTGTAATTGCTACGTGTATGACTACCTTTAGACACAATGTTGATAAGTTTCCCTACAGGCCCTGCCACTACCAGGTAAAATCCTTCTTTAGGGCTCTGGCATCCCGCCGGCGACTTACATGTTCGCCGGCGGGATGGCAGGGGTAGGCAAATCGGGGAGATTAGTTGCCCGCGAACAGGGAGTTTTGTCGCGGGCGACTAATTTCCCCCGTGTGCCAGAGCCCTTAGTGATGTCATGAGTTATTATAACTCAATTATGTAATTTGTCACATGACTCACTGAAGCTTATGTATTACAAAAGCTAATTATTATAAAAATCTTGTGTACCCCTTATTTGAAAAAATTTGACACTTTATCACCTTGCTGGCCAGTGACCTTCATTACCTTTATATGGTCAGAGAACTCCTCATTGACTTATAATATCCTTATATTTTACAATAGGGGGTACTTTATTTACTATATATACTAAATCAGTGCTGTCCAACTGGCGGCCCGCGACCCCCCTCTGTGTGGCCCCCCACCTGTCTGGCTGCTTTGATGGCTTACTCTTGTGTAAGCTTTAAATGGTATCAGTACTGAGATTAACTGCCCCCCCTGCATGGTTCTCACCTCAGATTCAGGCTGTAATCAGGCTGTATTGTTTAAATATGTAATCCCCTGTGTTGTTCACACCTTTTAATCTCTGCATTGTTCACCCCCTGCATTGTTCACACCTCAGGCTCAGGCTGTAATCACCCCCATTGTTCCCCTGTTCACACCTCAGGAGCAGTAGAAACCCACAAATAATCCCTGCACTCTACAAAAAGAACATACTGAGGTGGTACTGCAATTAAAACGTTTTTTAATATATAGTTATTGTGCAGACTGTAGGAGCAGTGCCAGCATTGTGTCACTGTAGGCTGCCTGTGTGTGCCATACACACACAGGCAGGGTAGGGCAAGCAGAGTATGGCACACACAGGCCGAGTATGGCACACACAGGCCGAGTATGGCACACACAGGCCGAGTATGGCACACACAGGCCGAGTATGGCACACACAGGCCGAGTATGGCACACACAGGCCGAGTATGGCACACACAGGCCGAGTATGGCACACACAGGCCTAGTATGGCACACACAGGCCAAGTATGGCACACACAGGCCAAGTATGGCACAAACCAGCCAAGAATGGCACACACAGTGAAAGTATGGCACACAGGCAGGGTAGGGCAGGCAGAGTATGGCACACACAGGCAGGTTAGAGAAGGCAGAGTATGGCACACACAGGCAGGGTAGGGAAGGCAGAGTATGGCACACACAGGCAGGGTAGGGAAGACAGAGTATGGCACACACAGGCAGGGTAGGGCAGGCAGAGTATGGCACACACAGGCAGGGTAGGGCAGGCAGAGTATGGCAGGTTTTTGCTGTACTACAACCATTAATATGGGTATGGTCATGTGATAACATGGGTGTGGTTTCAAGTGGGTGCGGTTTCAAAAAGGGGAGTGGTCAAAACTGGCTTCCATTATCGGCCCTCCACCACGTAGGTCGGAAAAATTCTGGCCCTCTGTACAACAGAAGTTGGACAGCACTGTACTAAATGATGCATAAACCTTATTGACTGGTGTATCTTTACACTGGGGCAAATTTATCAAAATATGTTTTTCATACGTTTAAAAAGCATAATACAAAAAAATTGTATCAAATACAATTTTTTTGTATTGTGCTTTTTAAAGCACAGAAAATTAATATTTCAATATACCAAAAAATCGTATCTGATCATATAATGGCTGAAAAGTACCATTTTTTCGTATTTGAACAATTGTAAAATGCAGGAAACCCTTGCTGACTTTGATCCTTCTGTGCATGATTTTGGAAGCCTCCCATAGGACTCAATGGCACTCTGCAGCTCCAACTTGGGCCAAGGAAAGTCACGATACCGAAGCTTGAATGAATCAGAAACTTTAGTACTCGGCATGACAATACGATTTTGTTGCACTTTTTTGTCGCAAAGCACGAAAAAGTCGCAGAAAATACGCAAAAGTCGTAACCTTTAAAAAACATACAAATTTTTGAATTTGGACCAGTCGTACTTTGATGATTGTGCCCCTAAGTTTCAACTTTATGAAAGCCAACTTCAATAAAGCCTGTTTAATTGGGGTTTTACTATATACTCCCCCCCGCAAAAAAAACTTTTTGTGCGCCCCCCCCCCTGAAATTGTAATTGATAGTTCATATTAAGCCCTGCCCCCCCCCCATGTGTGCACACTTGCCTGCTGAAAGACAAATAGGCACTCTACAGTGGACCCCGTGACTGGTCCAGGCCCCCTTCTTCCCCTGGCCCCCTGCATTTCTAGATTTCATGATTGGACATAAACACTCTGTTTAAAATGTGGTAGGTGGTGCTGCTAGAGGCATTTTCAAGCAGATGTTTTTTAATATACAAAACTAAGCTCTAAACAAAGTTTATGCTGTGTTTAATTTTGATTGAATAGCTAATGCATTATCATTTAACTGCCGTCAGGAACAAGAGTGCTTACCATATAACTAATTTTATGTTATCATTTAACTCTGTTAAGAATTTCCTGGAAGCATTTTAATGGTTGCTGAAATAAAGTTTTGATATAGAGTTAGCATTTTCCTTTTACCTGATCACATAGCTTTTTAATTTATTGAATTTCCATATTGCTTTAAGCATATATTTGGTATATATATATTGAATCTGCATCTTTACAGGAGATCAGTTAACCCAAATGTAACCAATGAAATTGTGTTCTAGTCCTCTGAGAGCAAATAAGTTCAAATCTACAGCAAAAGGAAATTGCTAAATTAAATAAGCACTTCAGGGCCTCTTCTGTCTTTATTACAAATTATGAATTTTTTCCCATAAGCGAAGGCTGGGTGAATTTTAGGTTTCCGAGACTAATGATAGTTGGCCTTCTTAAGCGACTGTTATTCATTTTTTATGCACAGATAAGTGTATTAGTCATCTTAAATAAAATTAAAGTTAACATAATAAACCATGCTTCAAACAAATATGTATCGGTAAAGGGTGTTTTTGTCCAGTTAAAGTATATAACATCTAAAGGTCTTCATTATTAACATTTTCAGGGCCACAGTACTGCCAATTAGTGCCAGTTTGTCAGTAACAAATTTATAGAGCCCCTTTTTTCTATATACTATGTAGGTAATATAGTAAAATGTGGATTACTAGACCTGAAGAATTTCTTGCACAACAACCAATCTGCCCTCCACATTTAGGCCACAGTCACACGGGGTGTACCATCCACTTCTCTCTGTCTTTATTTTGTAGGCAGCGGGAATGGATTTTATTTATAGACAAAGGTTACAGACAAAGGTATGGATTGTTGAATAATGGGCCCAGAACTTATAGGTGTCCCTTAAAGACTGAATGATGAAAATTAAAAAGGTCTTCATAGGAATCTGATAAAGACAATCTGATGACTGACAGCCTGGGGCCGATTCATTAAAATCCCGAATGGGAAAAATTAGGATTGGATACGATAATTTTTGAAGATCGCAAATATCACGAAAATGCTTACAAAAAAATCGTATTAGTCACGATAATATCGTATTGGCGATCCGAAAGTCACAAAATTTTCGTACCGAACAATTGTAAACAGCGGCAGAACCTTTCCGAATTTTCCGTGCAAGCGTACGAAAAAGTCACGCAAGCGCGAAAAAATTGCCGAAAATACGCTCAGAGCGTTCGTGTCTTAATAAATCTCCCCCTCTGAGTATCAAGAAAGTAGCCACTACTCCTAGGGGCAGATTTACTAATCCACGAATCCGAATCCCGAATGGGAAAAAATCGGATTGGAAACTAACATTTTGCAACTTTTTCGCAAATTGTCGCGACTTTTTCGCCGCCGTTACAACTTTCGCGAATTGTCGCGACTTTTTCGTAGCCGTTACGACTTTCGCGGATTGTCACGACTTTTTCGTATTGAACGACGCGACGGCGACGAAAAATGCGCGACAATTCGCGAAAAAGTTGTGAAGGCGACGAAAAAGTCACGACAGCAACGAAAAAAACACAAAATACCGATCATTTAGAAAAAAAACACATTCAGACGCTTTTCGGACGTTTGTGGATTAGTAAATGTGCCCCCTAGAGTCAAGAATTGCTAAAAGTTCCAAGACCTTTTCTTTATATTGTAGATCAGTGATCCCCAACAAGTGGCTTGTCAGCAACATGTTGCTCACCACTCATTCTGAAATTGCTTCCAGTGTCCTCAAAGTAGGTGCCCATTTTTAAATTTCTGGTTTAGAGGCAAGTTGGGAAACACAGAGTTTTCCTTCAGAAGAGCCTCCTGTAGGCTAGCAGCCCACATGGGCTTACAAATAGCCAATCACAGCCTTTATTTTGCATCCTCAAGGAAATTTTGATGCTTGTGTGGCTCACCAACACTTTTTACATCAGTGTATGGCTCACGCAGGGCATGATTTTGCTGTGGTGCACCCCAAGGCCACTCGCTGCCCCCGCCCCAACAGGCTTGTACCCCTGTGTGCTCTCCCCCTACACTCGCATATCCTGTCCCCCCTCGTTCTCACATCCCCCCATGCACGCTTTTACCACCTGCCTTATTGATTGGCTTCACTGGGGACTGAAAAGGCTGGAATTTAAACAGATTTAAAAATCTCCCATCCAGTCCCCAGTGCAGATGTGGCCAAAGAGCGGCATGCCACCCCCAGGTTTTTGCCGCCCTAGGATTTCTTCTTAAGACATAGCCTGAAGGATCACGCCAATTTGCATTGACTCAGGATCTGATGAAGCAGTAGGCCCAGATTCAAGATGAATTGGAAATGGAGCCTTTGGTACTAGCCAAGAATGGTGGATTATCCTGATCTTTCAGAATCTTCTTCTTTAGCCATGGCTTGCTGTTACTGTGAAGCCGAATGGGACAGTGAGATAAAGAAAGACCCATAAGTGCCTTACACCATTTGAGAGCTTGCTTAAGAGTAATGAACTGGAAGGGCAGTAGTGGAGCGAGGCCAAAGGGCTGTAAGCGAGGTATCCTAAGGGTCAAGCAAAGGTGAAGGCAGGCAATCATAGTTGGGGCAAGCAGCAGAGGTTCAGAAGTTGGTAGTTGGGCAGAAGGTGAATTACAGGAGTCAAAATCAGTAAAGTACACCAGACACATGAGGAAACTTGATAACCAAGCAATTTGTTGGAAAAGGAGACTGTTCCTTCAAGAGCTGAGAAAAAAGTGCACATGGGCAGAACAGAGTAATGTAGGGCATCATTATGCAACCTCAGGACATCATTGCAAAAGCGCTTGCCAACATTGCAGACGTGGAAGTGCGCAGGTTTGTGTACTCTCCAGAACACACTAAGGGGCATATTTATTATACTGTGTAAAAAAACGGTGAGAAAATTCGCCACACATCGCCAGGCTGCGCCGTGTAAAAATGGCGTAAAAACTGAGTAAAAATGGCGTAATTGTTTTTACGCGTTTTTTCTTCCA
Organism: Xenopus tropicalis; assembly: GCF_000004195.4. NCBI lineage: Eukaryota > Metazoa > Chordata > Amphibia > Anura > Pipidae > Xenopus > Xenopus tropicalis. Next base: position 85,768,243 of record NC_030680.2, read on the forward strand.
CCGGAACATATGGAAAATAACTGCGTAATATCCGGCGTTCAGATGGCGATCGTTTCCACTTATTTTACACAGCTTTTTACTCTGTTTTTTCGGCGAATTAGTTTTAGACAACATCATAAATATGCCCCTAAGGCTGGAGCATACCCTTTCATTGGGGCTGGAGCATACCCTTATTTCTGTGCCAGTGAGTGCCCTGATAGGATATGAATTGCATTTTTACATAAAGTTACCTGATCATGTGAAAACTGTGTAAGGCCTCGAGAAACCACAACTAGAAGGGTTGCATTGATTTTATTTGTAAATGACCAGCAACTTCCCTTATTTCTCAAGCAAATAAAAAGCCTAACGGTTCTGTTCAATTGATTCTAATGGTAAGCAATTATATATTTTTAATGACGCTCCATACATAGCTGCTGCCTTAAAAACAACTAACTCTATACGAAACTGGCTGCTCAAGAACCGCAGATAATTCTTGGTTGATCGAACCGGAAATTCTATATTGCCACTCTCAAGATGGCGTCACGGAAGTGATACTAAAGCGGAACGCAGTCGCATGTTTGGGAAGTGAACTTAGTATAAACCTGCCTCTTGCAAAATGGCGCTCCCCAGGCATTTATGGGCTATTGTAACCGGAGTTTTGTGGTACATTTTTTCTTTTCGCTACGTGACGGGAGATGACGGGATCGTAAAATGCGATGAGCTTCGTTTGGGACAATATCCTTTGCAATACGGGCAGTGTGCTAGTGCTTGTCAAGTCGAAGGAGGTTTATTTGTATGTGTGTATAACAGCATACCCTTCGAACCACTGACAGTTTCGGCACTAGATGACATTTTGATCACAGAAATGCGGTTTACATTGCCTATTATGGTTATACGTTTTGTACAAATATTTATTGTAAAACCTTATTGATAAGCTGTTTTATTAACAGTGGCTACGTATAATCTAAGTCGTTTTATCTGGGAAATCAGTAGGTGTCCCTCAATAGGAGAGATGACAAATGGTAAAGGTATTTGCGTTATGTAGTTTCCCATATTTTCAGTACCTTATAACGCCTTGTAAGAAATCAGTTCAAAAGCATGTTTTATATCTGATTTGTTACTACACGTGTAAAATAATGGGCTATTAAGTGTGCACATTTATTAGATAACCAGCTTTGAATGAATCAACCTGTCTAGCATACACTTGATTAAGGATGGGGGCGGTCCCTGAAAGGTTTCACTTTCTGTAAATAAAATAGACAAGGGCTGCAATTGCCTTGTGTGCCAGTGAATTTCTTGTAACCTAAACTTTGCCAGAAGCTGTTTCTTTTTAGTCAGTGCTAGGTTGCCCTATTTGGAGGAGCTAAAGTTTTTATACTTCATATATGATTGTAAACATGGTAGCTATTAACCTTGTTTTTTTACTGTTCTTTAATTCATTAAACGTTCATATGTGTGGATCCTGAAATAAATCCTGCCACACAGGAGCCCGTAAATTGTTCAAACTACACAGCTGATGGTACGTACACCAAGTAATTTAAATTGAACAATAAATGTTGATTTCTTAACAAAGTACTCTTAAATCAGGTCTGTTAAAAAAAAACAAAAAAAAACGGGTTATACAGGTATGGGATCTGTTATCCACAGTGCCTTCAGATAAGGGATCTCATGCCTGTAACTTGCCAAAATGTTAGGCACCCCCAAGTGACTTAAATCGCCTACCTTTTACCCCAGGCTGGTGCCCCTGTTCGGAGAGAACAGCACCAGCCCGGGGTAGCTGCGAGCGCTTCCTGCTTCCGTGCGCGCGCATGCGCAGTAGAGTGAAAAAGTCGAACTTTAACAGAGAAGTTGGCTTTTCACTCTATTGCGCATGCGCCTATCGTATAGTCGCAGCTAAACGAAGCAGGAAGGAGGAAGCGCATCACTACAGGTACCCCGGGCTGGTGCTGTTTTCTCCTAACAGGGGCACCAGCCCGGGGTACAAAGTAACCGATTAAAGTCACTTGAGAGTGCCTAACATTTTGGCACCCCCAAGTGACTTTTCCTTTCCTTGTCCTTTAAGTATACTACTTATTTTCAAAATTGTTCTTGGCACACAGCTAATATTAGCTGCATCATTTGTGCAGACATATATTTTTATCTCCCTCCACAATCAGTGCTCCTTATTTTTAACAACTTTACTTTATGAACATGTTAGAATTAAATATTAAAATATTATAGTATAAAAGCCTATCTGCATCTTTAACAGAATATTCTTGGGTTTTTGTAGCTCCTTGCTTTCCAGCACCTAATATTACTTGTAAAGTGTATGGTGGAAATGTGACTACATTCACAGGGAAAGAAATAGGATTTTACCGACCATTCCCATGCCGTAATGTGTAAGTACACTTCTTAAATGGGGAAAAATATTTTTACCTTTCATAATCTGTGTATTGTAGAATATTATCTGTTTTAATCTTTTAAAATACAGCAGTGGTACCTTAAAGGAACAGTAACACCAATAAGTGAAAGGGGTTTAAAAATTGAATTAAAATATAATGTATTGTTTCCCTGCACTGGTAAAAGATGTATGTTTGCTTCAGAAAGACTGCTATAGTTAATGTAAATAAGCTTCTATGTATCCAAAGGGGCAGCCATTTAAAGGAACAGTAACACAAAATTTTCACTTTAAAGATATCGATTCTAAATACTTTTATTAAGCTATGTAACATTAAAAAATTGCAATATTGTGAATAGTTTTTTTAATAAATTACATTGCCACTGACTTACTGGGCCAAGCTCAAAAGGCGATACGGCGATGGGTAGACTTCCGGTTTAATCCGGAAGTTGATTTAGTGCATTCTTTGGAGTCCTTTTTAAAGTGATTTTTTTAGGCTTCTGGTGATCAAGCTCAGAGAGGGAAAGGAGAGGGATAGGAGATGGACCTTTTCTGCGTCTGTGTGTCTGTTTCAACGAGCGCTGCCAGAGCCTGCACAGGGAAAGGGAGGGGGTGGAGGGGGAGCAGAACGGAAGCAGGCTGCAAGACTTGGGAGAGATGTGCTGCCTGAGCTCAATAAATCTATGGTAAAGTAATTTTTTTTAAAAAACCACATGTACTATCGCAGTCTTTCTATGCTATATTTGGTAATAAAAGTATGTAGAAAGGATATATTGAATGTAAAAATGTTGTGTTACATTTCCTTTAAGCTGAAGAAGGAAAATGGGCACAGGTTACATAGTAGATAACAGATAAGATCTGTAAAATACAGAGGTGTTTTAAAGACTTATGTTATCTGCTATGTAACCTGTGCCATTTAACCCTATTTCAATTTAAATAGCTACCCCAGTTACCACACAGCAGCTTTGTTTCTATAAACAAAGCTACAGTTTCTATAAACTATAGCTTTGTTTATATAAATTATAGTAGTTTTTCTGAGGCACACAACATTTACCTGTGCAGGGCAACCGTATGTTATATTTTACAGGGGAACTCCAGCCTCCGAACCAAAATTTGTTAAAGAACAACACAAAAACCCCTAATATACCTATCACTGTAATCTGTTGTTTCAAAAAGTATGAATAAATACCATTTTATATGCTCAAATCCAGCTGCAAAACAGTTCTTCTCTTTCTGCATCATTTGAAATCCTGCCAGGGGACGAGGGACTAAAATATTGATGTTACAAATTGAAACCTCTTCTCCACAGCATGCAGGAATTACATAACCCACAGTGCATTGCACTGTGATGTTACTTTCCTTATTGACGTCATGTGAAGGGTATTGTGGGATTTGGAGGATGCAGGCTGACGACAGTTGACTACTGTTGCATTTTATTTGAAAAGTAGTCAGCCAGATCAGCAGGAGAACAGGGGGCCAGGCTTAGATAATTGTTCCAAACCATATTATTACATTAACAATCATGAAAAGAAAGCTTATTTTTTAATAGATGTATATTGCAAAGTTGCTGGAAGTTATGTTTACCTTTGAAAAAGCTTAAGTTGTGTTTGGGTGGAGTTCCCCTTTATTTACTTTCTGGTCCTATAATAGCAAATAATAGAAGAATACATTGCAATTAATACACTTGTCACATAGCTTATTGTTGCTGCTTCTGTTCCTGGCACAGCAGCCCTGTTAAACTGAAGATACTGACCCTGCATAAGGGCTGTGACAGACTGGCAGATTAGTCGCGGGAGACTAATCTCCCTGAAATGTCATTACACCAGCTAGAATGTAAATCGCCGGTGGGATGGCATATGCGGCACAAATCGCCAAAGTTGCCTTAAGAGGAAACTTTGGAGATTTCGGCGCCACACATGCTATCCCACTGGCGATTTACATTTTCTCCAGTGGGATGGCATTTCAGGGAGAATAGTTGCCCGCGACAAGGGAGATTTGTTGCGCGGCGAATAATCTCCCTGTCTGTCACAGCCCTAAAGCCACATATCTTCAGGTGTGGTTAGTCTTATGCCCCATAAGCTGGGCTGTCCAAAAACAGGGAGCCAGAGGCAGCACTCCATAACATATTTATGGATATAGTGTGCCCAAGAGCTCTACAGATTTGAATGTATATTATCATCAGTTGAAAATAATCAGCCTTTGAGCATATGGTACCCGTGCATGAGTTAATTGTTCTTCTTAAAGGACAAATTAGGCAGCAGTGCACAAGAATAGTCATCTGTTTTCAAGCCACATTTTTAAACTATATTATTTTTGTTTGACATCAGCTGACATTAGCAGACAATTCCTCATACCACCTTTTTTTTTGCTTGTCATGTTTAACAGTCCTGCTTTGAAGCTTTTTTGACATTTTTAGCAAAATTTGCTCAAAGGGATTAACAGTCGCATGTCAGCAAGATGCAATTCCATATTGTTAATTATGGATTATATTAGTTTTTAAACAAACAAGTTAAAAGGCCACAATAAAGAAAGTGTTAAGATTTTGGACTGAGTTTAAAACATTTATAGAAATTCACTGTTTACTGTATAGTATTGTGTAAAGTAGTTTAAAGGGGTGGTTCACCTTTAAGTTAAGTTTTAGTATGTTAAAGAATGGTCAGTTCTTTAACAACTGTTCAGTTGGTCTTCAGTTTTTATTTCTTATTGTTTTTGAATTGTCACAATCAAAAACTACTGTGTACCATATACCTTTTGAAAAACTTCAGTATCTTTCTATAATCAGTTTTATTTTGGTTGCAGTAATGGATATTCCTACAAAGTTGCTGTTGCTCTGTCTTTGTTTCTTGGATGGTTGGGAGCAGACAGATTTTATCTAGGGTATCCAGCTCTAGGTAAGTTTCCTCTCATCAACCACAATATATTGCTACATCTTTCCCTCTATCCAGTGCCGGTTTGAGTAGAATTTGCACCCAAGGCAAGCTGACAATCACACTCAGAGACAGAGTAAATAGCACAGGGTGGGGCTGTGCAACTAACAAAGTTGAACTAGGCATAGACAGACAGAAGAGGTACATGCCTGGTGGGCCCCCTCAGCATTGCGCCTTAGGAACATGTGTCTTCTGCCTACCCCTAGTTCCAACTCTGCCTTTTTAGGTTTATAATAGTGGCATCATCTGTTTATATGCACAAATGTAAATAGAGTTGTAATTAGTTAGATAAATATTACATTTGAAGTTGTGTATTTCCTGTCTTTATCAAATTTGTTACACACAAAGCCATTTTTATACCATTTAGTTCATAGCAAAGCACAAAACTTTTATACAGATTTGACATTTTGGGTATGACATTCCCTTTAAGCTAAACTACTATTGAGTAAGTTGCTATGTTTCTGTTGCTTGTTCGATATAGGGCAGGGCTGTCCAACTGGAGGCCCATGGGACAAATATGGCTCTCCAAAGCATTTTTATGGCCTCCAGTCTGCTTGAGGACCCCATATGCTTCACATATGACATTGCTTTATTTCTCATATAGCATGGTTGAGGGCCAAGTATATCGGCGTAAGGTGGACAGCACTGATAGGGGATTGCCCCATTTCTTCCATTGCTTTTGTGACAAATCAGTGCCTGTGTTCTTTAAGCTGTCACAAAGATTAGATCTCTTAGGTTCATTAGTATTAGATAGAAGTTGTGTATTGAGTTTCTTTTAATTAATGTTGTTGAGAACTATGTAGCCTTGCTTGACTTACTTAAAGCCTATTGCCAAGAGCACATGGAGCATTGGCTCTGCTGCTCTTAGCCGGTGTTTTTTCTGCAGGCTGAAAGAAGCGGATCCACTCCCTTCTACCTCTATGTATAGCTGTATTATTATATCAGAGCTTCCACCTGCATGAAGCTACACGGAGCAAAGGGGGATCTGAGATCAGCATGAAAATGACTGCTTTCGCCTTTTGGGACGATCTCCACTTCTGTTCTGCTTTTCATAACTACAGACAAATGGAAGCTGTAATTGTGAATACAGCTATACAGAGAGACAGATGAAGATAATCTATGTATGATGGTGTTCACAATGTGTGGGGTTTGGTTAATCTGTTCAGTCTATTTTGGACCAACAAACAGATCTTTTCATATCTGCCCATTTTCATACAAGCACATGTATGGGATCTGTTATCCTAGCGCCACCCAAATAAGGGTATTTCCTGTAATTTGAGTATCAATGCTTTAAGGCTATTAACATTCATTTAAATGTTACAAAAGAATTGATTTGCCATCAATATTGATTTATTCTACTTTAAATCACACAGAATGCTCTCTTTTAGCACAGAAAAAAAGCAAATGTCATAAGTGAAGAATTATTTGTTTACTTATGCAGGGAGTAGGAGAGATCTTAGTCTGATTTAATTTACAAAGGGGCACAGTTCTGTCTCCAAGTGGTAAACAGCTAAACTGGAGTAGTTTTTCCATACTTCTGCAGCTTCCATACACTTTCCACAATTATTGAAAAATTCTTCCCATGTGTGCCCATTATACTCTTGCCTCTATATTAGTTAAATCCTGCTTTTGTGCAAGTTCAATTATTCCTTTTTATTGTCTCCCTTTTCTAATGCCTTTAATTTTTTGATATAGAGGTGAAGTATTATAGTCTACTGGCATTAAAAGAAGGGATGAGTAGTTTCCACTGGGATGCACCTCAAAAGAAAAGTCACACAAGACTGATTACCTTTAACTAAATTAATTGAAAGCAATTGTCCTTACTTAACTGGAGAGCACCTTTCAGAAATACTGCACATTAGACAGTTCCAAGTTTTACCTTAATTCATGTTGCATCTAAAATTGAATATGCTGATAATGTCTGAAATAACCTTTCCTCAGGAATGCTGAAATTTTGCACAGTGGGTTTCTGTGGAATCGGCAGCTTACTTGACTTTATCCTCATTTCCATGCAGGTGGGTTGCAAGTGTAAGTATTGTAAAGAATTGTGTATTTTGAATTCTCAAAACAACTGCATTATAACTGTCAAGTAGCAGCTAATCAGCAATTTTCTTTGATCAGTCAACTGCATTAAGACTAAGGAAGGCAACATTTTAATTGGTCATTTAGTTACTACTCTAGTTTAAATATCATTTAATATCACTTTTGCTTATCTGTAAATGAAAACACTCATAATAAAGAGGTAAATAAAGGGAGTTTTAAAAATGCTCATAATTACAGGGGAGGTAGTTAGCATGAAGGTAAATGATTGATCCATTACTGGTTTATAAATAAAAAAAGAAAGATAATAAAAATAATTTAGAAAAAAAATGAAGTTCCATTTATTTAGCTCATGGTGTAAAATTTATGTAGGTATCTAATGCTCCTTTATCAGTAGCTAGCATTACAAAATACAGATCAGGGTAAAGTACATCTTGAGTTTTCAAGATGGGCCAAAGTGGATGATATGGACTGAACTTAAATGCCACTAACGGTATGATACATGCTTATTTGCTGTAATAAATGTATTGGAAGCACAGTAAGAAGGCAAATAAGGAGAAAGTTTGTAAAATAGTGATAATTTGATAAATAGTCATAAGACATAAATAGATGTTCTGGTTTTTGAAAGGTAAGTAGTAGGCAGTCACAGAATGAAATAGTTATTCAACAGATGGTCCCCAAAAAGTTTTAAAATCTAGGTAAATTACTTATTCCCAAAACTACACTATTTTATATTCTGTCACAAATACATGTTTTTTATTTTAATGATTGAGAACCTTACATGTAATTTCAAAACCAGAACATTTTTAACTTACCAGTTGTTTGTTTTTTACATGTAAAAATATTTTATTTAATTGCAGTCTGTTTTCAAATGTGTTAATGCAACATTTCCTCAGCAAAGTCTCGGTTGATCAGTTTTATTCGGTGGAACTTTAAATAATACATAGACGTTTTGCGTTTTTTGATCCACATTGTGTTTAACTAAAGGTATTTTTAAATATATATGTAATGCTGGAAATGTGTATGCATTATAGATAAGATTAGACTGTATGAAGATTATGGGATCAATAAGGTGAAGGGTCATGTGACAGAAATTACGTCGCTAAGCACCATTTATAAGAATATAATTTACAGAATATTCATGCCTCTTGTGTGTGTTAGTATCATAGCCTTTGGAATCCGACTGTAATCTGTAGGCTTGTAACAGCTAGTTGTCAACTCAAGAGGTTGTTGAAACATTTCCTAAATATTTCCTTTTGCCGGTTTTAGCATAATGCTTACAATGTAGCATTTTAGGATCAGAAAGTGAATCACATTTGTAGAGGCAGATGTATCAATCTTTGTCTTGAAAGGAAAAAACCACCATCACAGGAAAGTAATTTTTTTTATTTTTGACCGCTAGCATATTTATTAAGTGTTCAGTGAGGCCAAAAATCTTGACCTCTTAACATACCAGGAAAACAATAAATAAAAGTTTCTAAGGAATCTTCAGAGTATTGCCATTGACTTCATTTTTATTTTTTATCGTAACTATCCAATTTAAAAAAAAATATTATCAAATGGTACAAAAAGTGCAATTTTAAATGGTGTTAAATAAATCTCCCCTATAGTGTCAGTCAAAAGATAAAACATCAGGGTACTAACCTCTATAATAGAAAGCACTAAGGTGCAGTAGTCTGTAAGAGATTTGCTTTTAAACAGGACATTGGTAAATGCTGCCTGCTAATTGGTTGCTAATGCACATGCACAAACAGTGCATTTTATACATAATATTAGTATTTGCACAGAGCAGGCCTAATGATAATGGTGCCTCACACCTGATAGATCTCAGACTCTTACAATCACAGACCAAATGCTAATATAACATTTTATTTCAGTTACAATTTGCACTATAGGATATTTTCAAATAACTACTTTGTGTTAATATAATGAGTAATTGCCTGCTGAATTTTGGAAAGAGGTTTTTGTTTAGAAGATACTTCCCTATCTTGTCTTTACACTCAAACTATTTTAGGATTTCATAATAAGGAAGAATTTTTGGTGTGAAAATCAGTCTAACTCTGGCACCAAATACAGTTCATTGACAGAAAAAAAGAAAATGTCTAGACTGTGTCAGGTTGAGTTTACAGTAACATACTCAAGCCGCACACTTCTTTCTGTGTTTTGTTATTTCACTGGTATCTGTAATATTTTAAGGTCACCTTTATCCAATTAATATTTTAACATTCCAAATATGATATTTAGAGATGTCTGGAATTCAGTGACCGATCAAGTGCATTTAGAGCTTATGTTAACAGCAGACTGACAAGCAGACTTTTTTAAGTATGGCAATTATTGATACTTAAAATTATTTTTGTTTATATTATGATCCCTTATGTGTGATAGTTTGAAGGAATTTTATCATTTGAAGAGATTTTTTGAGAAAATATTTTTAAAAGCTTTCCCAGCTGATATAACTCATTTTGAGATACTCTAAGATAATACTGCAAGTGACAATGCATGTTTACAGTATTCTACCCACGCTTCACCTACAAGTCACTCTGCTACATATTCACACACCACTGAATATAATAACGCTTGAAAAGATGGCTACAACAATGAGTGAGAAACCAGTTTCTTTTTAATTATTTTTTTGTTCCATTTTTTGTCATTCTGAATTTTCTTGATCAAGTGATAGCACACCAACACACAAGGTTATGTTATAAACGTTGTTATAAGGAAGCTGAACATTTTTCCATAACCGTAAATTGTTTGCTTTCATTATTATCAAGGACATGTAAGGTCTTTCACTGTGGGGTGCCAAGTTTTTTCCCTAGGTCGGTGGCCCTGTAGGAGAAAACGGTACTGGCCTGTGGGAAAAAAACTGTATCAGTGCTGCGCTGGCATTTTACTTAACTCCCTTGCGACAATCCCCGTTTGCACATGTGCTGTAGAGTAAACTCTCGCAGTCTACTCTACTGCACATGCGCAGAATAACACCATAGAGATGAAAATATGCCAGTGCAGACTAACAGAAGCTTCTGGCTCAGTGATCTATGTGCTTAGTGATCTATTTGACTGGGGGGTTCCTAACATTTTGGCACCTCCAGCTAAATAGACTTTACATGTCCTTTAACTGCACTGTTTTCTACACTTTTAAGACCAGCAATTAAAAAGAACAGGTAAAACCTAATCAAGCCATAGGCCCTCTGCACAGACTACTGACCCCAGCCACTCCACCAAGCTCCCAAAAGGGCCCTATGCTGCCCTTTACCTGTTCCAGAAAGGCAGAGTTACACAGTGGTGTTGGCGACTGCAGTGTTTGCCCACATTGTACCCTGTCAGAGATACTACTGCTCTTATCAACAACCAGTGGCAGGTGTACTGAAAGCCAGGACCAGTATATAGTCTGCAGCTTGTTAAATGTAGCCTTCGCTTATTAAAATTTAAAAAATATTCCTATTGTAAAACAGTTTTGCACCAGATCATATACTGTATGCTAATGCCATTTCATTTCTAAACAATAGAGTGCAGTATCATTTCCATTGCCATAAAGGTTTATTGCAGCATGATAAACAGTTATGTGATGTAGTTTTATGGAACTTGTGCAATGCTAACATAGTTAGTTTTCTCTGCACGCTATTTATTATTTAAAGCTAAACAATAAAGTTCTGAAGTTTTGTTTTACGAATTGTCTCTTGTACCTTTTTTCTTCCCTTCAGATTGTTGGACCTTCTGACGGATCAAGTTATATTATAGATTACTACGGTGCTAGGCTTGTCCATCTGAGCATTAACAATGAGACCTACAGAAAGATACCATCAAACCCATAATTATTAGTAAGTTTTCATACATTCATTACTTTAATTATGTGTTTAATTGTGTGTGTAGATACTGATCGGAAATACACAGATAGGATCTGTCATCCAGAAACCTGTTATCCAGAAAGCTCCAAGTTAAAGGAATGCCATCTGCCATAAATTCCATTAGAATCAATTCAATTTTTTTTAAAATTACTTCTCTGTAGTAATAAAACAGAACTTTTGTGGATAACCGGTCACATACCTGTACTTTCATTGTAGACTTTCATTGAGCTCACTTGCACTACCAACTTATTCCTTTTATCCTGTCAGTATCCCTTCCAAGGAACCTCCTGTAAATGGGCCCTCATTTTTGAGCAAAGTGAATATTTGTTTGCTATAGGCAAATACAAATGTTCTTCAAACTAGTCCAGTGTATTTTCTGTCAGCAATTTTACAAGCTAGAATATCAATAGTCACTCTGCTGCTCAAAGTTTTTCATGAATATGGAAACTGAATATGTTAAGTTGAATAAGTAGTTTAGCTCTTGCAGCTAAAGCTATGTATGGTATGAGATCCGTTATCCAGAAAGCTCAGAATTATGGAAAGCCTGTCTCCCATAGACTCCATTTTAATCAAATAATTCAGATTTTTAAAATGGATCACCTTTTTCTCTGTAAAAATAAAACTGTACCTTGTACTTGATCCCAACTTAAACATAGTTAATCCTTATTGGATGCAAAACAATCCTATTGGGTTTAATTACTTTTTTATTGATTTTTAGTAGACTAAAGGTATGAAGGTGCAAATTATGGAAAGATCCCTTATCCGGAATACCCTTGGTCCCAAGCATTCTGGATAAAGGGTCCTATACCTGTAGTAATATTTTGGGAGAGTATATGAACGCACTGTGTAAATTCATAAGACACTAGAACTGAAGTGAATAAAATTACCCTTTAAAACCACTTCTTGCTGAAAGACTTGATTTATATATGGTCTTTTCCTGATGTTGGCGATTTTGATCTATATAGATCAAACGGTGAGTTGGAGTCTACTTTAAGTTGGTGTTACTTCCTTTATTGATAGTCTGAGGTCAGTACCCACTTTAAGAATGGCCTCTATGTCTTTCCACTGCCAAATAACCTTGCTTGTGCCAAATAAATAGAGCTGTGTTTTTAAAAAGTAAATATAGTTTCTTTTGCTTACTAGGCTTAGAACAGTACATTGCTTTTAATCTATCATAGTGTTATCAGTATATGCCAAGGCCAGCAAGACTGAAACATAAGAATTAGGTTGAGAACTTTTTGTATTGCAGCAGCTAAATTATTTTCCACCATTAGATTTCAAGAGAACATTGTATTGATCTGGAATGTGCAAGCAGTGTTTTTGCAGCTTTGAAATATATATATACCGATAGTTACCTGCGCCTTTGTTTTTGTTGGTCCTGGATTTTTTTTTATTAGTCTTGTTTAACCTTTTATGTACAAGAAAGATTAGCTTAGTATTATTCGAACACTTTCTTTTAGAATTATTTTATTAATTCTTTTAAAATTCATATGAAAAATAAATGAAATGCACCCATTGGAATAAATCTTCTTTGTGAATATAGTCATCCTCTGTCACCTCTCCTCAGCTGTCTTTTATAATTGTCCTTTCTGTTTTGTCTAAGCAATAGGATTCATTGTGTTGTCTATTAAAAACTATTTTACATTAAAAAAAATCTAGAGGCAAGAGATGAATGAAAAATGATATTTGTTAATCGCTGATTAGACCCCATATTGAATATGGAATTCTCTGGACAGTGTATACAAAAATGACATCATTTATTATTAAGGGATTAGAAGTTAACTTAATTTACACTTAAGGAATTATTAATAATCCTTTTAACCATTTTTATTACAGGAATCTCTCATGGTACCTATTAGAACAACCTATTAGAACAATGCAAGTGGATGGGCCATCCCTTGCAAATGATACGGAGACTCAAACATCTGTAAAGAAGGGGGACACAACTGATTAATTTATGCTCACTTTAAAAAAGGGCCAAGTTAAACTATGCAACAATTATGTCATATCACGTAACACTGTAAATTCCAAGTCTGGTTTTGAATGCACAAAAACCTGAAAATATGTAAAACTAAGGATTTGGTCTGATACATAAACAAATGTTTTTGTAAATAAATGTACACATTTATAATGCTTGTAAAAGGCACTGAAGTGGATGCAGATAGTTTAATATTTGTCATAATCAACAGGTCTTCTGTAAAGTATTTCTTGTTTCACTCAGATTTTACACTTCTTATTTTATATTGCCTCCCCTTCCTAGGGGCTGACATGTTGCACTTTGGGCAATTTTCCTCTCTTTCTTCAGTTTCTCGGCACGGCTACTGTTTAAATGAAATTCATACTGCACAAGTCTGTGCACTGGATAGGTTTGCTGGAAGAGACCTCTGAGCATTATCCAGTATCCAAGTATTAGTATGAAGGATTAGTAACACCAAAAAATTTAAAGTGTTTTTAAGTGATTAAAATACAGGTGTATATTGCTGTGCACTAGTACAAAATGTATGCTTGCTTCAGAAAGGCTGTACTTTATATAATTAGGTTAAGTTGACCGTGCTAAATGGCACAGGTTACATAGTAGATAACATAAGCTCTGTAGGATCTGTAGGATCTCATTGTATTCTACAGAGCTTATTTTTTGTATGCTATGTAACATTGCCGTTTCTGCTTTGAATGGCTGCCGCCATGACTACACAGCAGTGTATTGATGGAAACTATAGTATTATGCACTTTCACCAGTTAAGGGCAACAGTATTCTCGAAGGGGTGGGTTGGGACCTCAACTAACAAGGTATATTTGCCCTAAACCCCTTGTGAGTTCCTTAACTTAGCCGAAGGGTTCAAGCCCTTATGTATTTACAAAAGGTTGTGCTGTTGCAGTCTATGTTGAACACCTCCACCTGAGGCAAGAAAATGTCCTGCTTAATCACATATAGGCAATGCAGTCTTTTGTCTGATTTCACACAGCACATTTTCTCCTCCATTGTAAATAAAAGCTCCAGTCCCACCTGCTGCTGCCCCATGTGTTTAATAACAGTAATGAATGTGATCAGCCTGTCACTGTGCAAGCAGAGGACATTTCAGTCAGAAAATAGGCCATCCCTCTTCTGCCTCTTGCCCCACACGTTTTTTTGGCAATCTCAGTCCTTTTGGGATCTGCAAATCGGTTTCAGTCTTATTTGTAAATAATATATGTTAAATATACTAAGAAGAAATGTTCTAATACACCAGTAAACCATGTCATTTTACTTTACAATTTATGAAAAGAAATTAAATGAAACCCTTACTACAGTAAATAAAGGTAGGTTTTTTTCCTGTAAGCAATGACAAAGCTAGTAAATTATTCTGTGATCTTAAATGTAGTCATGCATTATTCCAACAACTATATTGCTTTGTAATCTTGTAAATAGAACCACTCTTACATAACGTTTTACTTTATACTATATAGTAATGGTCCAGAAAATATAATTTATCTGTCTTTTGTTTTCAATACATGTAAATTGAATAGTTTTCAGAAAGATGAACAATGTGGTTTAGTACTCAAGCTGCTTTTCAGACTTCATAAAATTCACAAATCCAGGCAAGCATATAGGACACGCAGATGTCTGAGGTATTTTGTCGTAATTCTTTAGATGATTCATCCATTCAGTATTGATCATATTTAAACTATCCTTAGAAAGAAAACATCTTCCAATAGTTTTGTTTTTTTTTCTTTAGAATTCAGATTTTTTTTACTTCATACAAATTTTTTTTTTACCAAAATCTGATTTATTCTCCAGTGAGTATATAGTCATTACTTAAAGGAGATGGAAAGGCAATTAGTTAGTTGTTTTCTTTTTCCTGAGACCACAGACTCCACTGGCCCAGAGTACTACTGTAGGCGAGGGCACGTCTGCTTTTCACATCGTACAGTGCACTTTAGAAACAAGGGATCTCTAGGACATAGAAGTTAATGGGGAAGTGACGTTCCTACAGTAGTACCTCAGGCCAGTGCCATTTTTAACAGGAGCCCAAGGTCTCAGGTTAGTTATAATCAATGGGGATGTCTACAGTCTCTGTTATGCCTTTTCTTCTCCTTTAACACTGGTGTATAAGAAAGGTACAAATTGTGCTAAACATAATACCCACTAGTAGTACCAAATAATACCCACCAGAAGTTCCAAATTATCAGATTGCAAAAAAAAAAATACAAAATAAAATGGGCAGCTACAAATTGTTACATTGTTGTACTAATCATATTTAAAGTTAATTCAAACATGAACTATGGCTGCAAGTTACTTGTCAATGGCTTTTAAATTTCAGTACCATGTCTGTAGTTATTGGGCCCTAAAACAAGATCCTTCCCAGGTACCTTTGGAAAGATTTCCCTGAGTTATTAACATTTTACTGTTAAATAATGATGTTATTATGCCCAAACGGACATGGCCTGGACATCCCTACTGTAAAGGCAATTAACCTCACAGCCAAGATAGTGTTTAATGGATTGACACATTTATTTGAAGTAACATTTCTTTGTTAACATTAATTCCAGTGTATATACTTGTTAGCTTTAATGGGATGTAATTTGTAGATATAAACTTGCATTGTATATTTGTATTTATTTCATAAAGTAATTTACTTCTGTAAAAGTTGAGAAATGTTTTTGGAAGAAAATTGTCATTAAATTATTCAACAATTTATTTTCAGACAATGGTGAATATTTTTTTTCCTGTTTTGTACAGATACATCTTAATTTAATGATGCTTTAATGTTCCATAGAGATCTACATTGATATATACCTAGTTTTCATTCAGTGGACCTCTAAATATTGACTTGTTGTGCTCAATTGTTAGGGGGAATCATATACTTTACCTAGTACATGTATAGAATCCCTTATAATTGTTATTCAAAAAGTTCTCTGTTGCAGAAAATCCATTTCCTATGGAATCCATTTTAAGAAAATAATTCTAATTTTCTTTTACTCTGTAAAAATAAAAGTAAAAAAATGTTTTTCCCCTTATGCCTACTGGGTTTTCTGGGTCATTGCTTGCAGATTTTGGCTTGTACTATACCTGCTGTGGGAAATTTTAACGGGTTATGTTGGAGGGTATAATTGCTTTGTTTTGTAGTCATTGATCTTAAAGGAGAACTAAACCCCAAAAAATGGGTAAAAATGCCATATTTTATACACTGTACTGCATCATTCTAAATTTCAGCATCTCAATAGCAGCAGTCATCCTGGACTTCAGACTTGTCAGAGGAGCTTCCCATCATGGAAACTGACTGCAACATTCACACGCTCATTGAGCTCTGAGCACCTATTGAAAAGCTAAGCTTAAGGGTCGTCGCAAATTTTTATAATTATTAAGCTGATGCTAAAAGGCTGGCTATTAAGTTATACTGCTAATCACACTGGTTTCAGAGCTGCCATGTAATGAGGATATGAATTACTAATCAGCCTTATATTGTCACATTTATATTCTATATAAAGAAGCCCAAAACACAAGGTACAACATGTCTGCCTTACTTCTTTTATTTTGCTTGCATTCTCCTTTTCAATTATGTCCCTCTTAACATAAACGCCAATTTACATGTCACTTTTTAGGCTTAGACTTGGCTCGAGACAAAGGGGGGGGAGATAAACAAATCCTTTATTGAGAATGACTGAGGATTACATCAGCGCACCAGAGGTCACCCCTATAGATTAGAGGAACAGAGCTTCCATTTGAAGCAGCGTAGGTGGTTTTTCACGGTGAGGGCAGTGAGGCTGTGGAATGCCCTTCCTAGTGATGTGGTAATGGCAAACTCTGTTAATGCCTTTAAGAGGGGCCTGGATGAGTTTTTGAACAAGCAGAATATCCAAGGCTATTGTGAAACTAATATCTACAGTTAGTATTACTGGTTGTGTATATATATATAGTTTATGTATGTGAGTGTATAGATTGGTTAGTATAGGTTGTGTGCTGGGTTTACTCGGATGGGTTGAACTTGATGGACAATGGTCTTTTTTCAACCCTATGTAACTATGTAACATGTACAAGTACGGTATTTCCAAATAATTCCACACAGCCGTACATTTTAAATAACTTGTATGCAATTATGTAATTTTCTTTATGGTCTTTATTCTCTGTATGCTAGTCAGTGACACTGGATATGTTGTTGAATTGCTGTAAGTCACAGAAGACATGGTACAAGACAAGATATTTTATAGCAGCTTATACAGGTCTAGAAAAAAAACGCAAAAAAAGAGGCAAAATATTTGCTTTACTGGTGTACAAAACAACGAACCTCATCATTTCTCACTTATTTCAAGTACATCCTGTTCTTTTGGCAAAACATTGATGCTAAAATCTTCAGTACAGTTCACAGCTTTTAAATATCCTTACTGACTTATGAGCCATGTGTGTTTGATCAAAATTCAATTACTACACTGTACCAGGCTTGGAAACTTATCTCCACTTTTAAAAGATGACGAAACACACTAACCTAATTGGTTTGGTATGGGAGTAATATCAGGCAAGCTTGTTATGATAAATAGCTTCCTGTGTTAAAGGTTTTCCAGATCTTATGAGCATCTTGGCTCACCTCTATATAGAGTACAAATATTGCTCCCTGGGAACAGTTACATCACTGTCCTTCACATCCCTATATTTAAAGTAATAATCTTACAGTTGTTTCACATCACCTTAAAAAAGTTTATATTGTTGGACTTCATATTTTTTAACATTAAATAACCGAACAAGATTTGTATGCATTAT
The DNA here is from genome assembly GCF_000004195.4 of Xenopus tropicalis. NCBI lineage: Eukaryota > Metazoa > Chordata > Amphibia > Anura > Pipidae > Xenopus > Xenopus tropicalis. The sequence goes on from NC_030680.2 coordinate 85,786,144, forward strand.
TGTCAATAATAAATACTGATGAGTGAATCAGGCCTGTTTCGCTTTGCTAAAAATTCGCAAAACTGCTGAAAAGTTAGCGAAATGGTAAATATTTGCACTATGAATTTTATGGTGCAGTTTTGTGAAATAATTAATCAATAACGAAATTCAGAATTTTACCATAAATCCATGCTTGGTGAAAAAATGTGCTCATCACTATTGATAAAGTATGTTAAGTAAGCAGCTTTGCACTATTACTCCACTCCCATTCTTTTAGCTCCGACAGTTCAGTTTTAGGGCTCTGGCACACAGGGAGATGGCAGGGGAAGGCAACTCGGGGAGATTAGTCGCCCGCGAACAGGGAGTTTTGCCTATCTCCCCGTGTTCCAGAGCCCTTAGGGGGTTCTACACCCTTTTAGTTATTTGTTTTACAAGTTTTCAATTGTTTTAGTTCTGCTCTGCTTGTTTAACCTCTTTTGTTGTTTGGATCTAACAATATAACAGGAGTCAGTTCTACTAAAGGTGGCCATACACAGGCCAATTGTAGCTGCCGATATCGGTCCCTTGGACCGATTCAGCAGCTTATCAGCCCATGTAGGGGCAGGAACAACAGCATGCCCGACTGATATCTGGCGGGGACCACATCGGCTCGTTGAACCAACTGCACCCTTTGCCGCCGTTATAATTTGATTGTTTGGCCCCAGGGCCAAACAATCAAATTAGCCTACATTTGCCCGATATTGCCCGCCCGTAGGTGGGGATATCGGGATAAGATCCGCTCTCTTGGCCACCTCGCCAAGTGAGTGGATCTTAACATATATGGCTTCTTAAGTCTTTTAATCAGCTGACTTGCAAAATTGTTTCTGGAGTCAGTGCCAGGCGTAAACTAAAGGTAGCCATAGTATTTAGAAAACTCTTATGAAAAAAAAAAAGTTGGAAGCCCAGCCAAACCTTTAGGCTAATGTCAGAAGGTGCATATTCTCTGCAAGCCAAAAGACGCTTGCCAAGAATATGCCCCGCTACTGTAAAATCCTCATACCTGTGCCTGCACACAAAAACATGGAATACGCCTAGGTGCAGGCATGTTTTTGGTGGATATTTGCTACATGTGCTTGCAACTGAGAGTATTCCATGCTTTTGGGTGCAGGCACAGGTAGGAAGATTTTCAAGCGTAGCCAAAAAACGGCAAGAACACGCTTCTGACATTAGCCTTAGAATGATGTCTGTAGTTTACGACTAGTGATTTTAATAGGAGAGGTAATTTTGTCTAAAGAATTACTTCTGTAGTTTTTGTAACCCTGTAGATGTTTTTTTTTCCCCCCCCATGATACCCCTTTTTCAACATAAAAAAGACTTCAGCTGCCAGCCTCACTGAAACTGCACATTAGACAAACCATTTTCCACTAAGGGGTCTTGCAGAATGCCTGTCCCACTGAGGCAAAGGGCCTGGGGTCCATAGGAGAGTTGGATAGTGTGTTGCAGCAGGGGCTGAGTGGGAAACATGTTGTAAAGCATAGCTGCAGCAGGAAAGGGACTTTGCGACAACCAACTGGATCTTCTAAGGAATGCTACATACTGCTGGTAGTCTGCAGGAGCATTCTCAGGTACTTTTAGTCCGGAGAACTGCTAAAAGGTGGACTCTGTATAGTTAACCTGTGGACTGTGTATTGTTCACATGTTTACATGTAAATTGCTTTATGGGAGTAGACTGTTCAGCTTGTAGTTTTTATTACTATGTGGGGGAGTTTGTCACCTAGTAAAAGAATAGAGAAAGGCAACACCTACTTGTTCATAGTCTGGTAGAGACTGCTAATAAAGTGATGCCAGAGTTATTAAATACTTTGAAGTTTTCTCCTTTAGATTTATATAGGCCCTTGCTTACAGAATGTCTGGTCAGATGTAGGAACAGAGACTGTAGTGCAAGTGTTAGGACCTGCCAATGTTTGAACTCTGGGCTGTATGTCAAAGTGGTCCTGCATTACCTTGTTGAGCCACTGGAGACCTTGGGGACCCAGTCCTACACATATTTTTAAATATCCTTCAGTTGCTCTTTGTTCATGCTCACCTCCTCCTCCCTCTGTAAGACCAGGTGTTTGTAATCCGGCAATTAATGGGCTTTATAAGCTTGTTACAAGCAACTCCTGGTTCCTTGATCATTAAAGCCTTGTAGCCTGATCCAGCGCTTGTACCTGCAGTTCTTTTCCTGCACGTGTTCCTGCCTGGTTCTCTGTTCTATACCCTGTTCCTCTGCTCCTGCTTCTGCCCTCATCTGGATCTCCTGGTATTGATCTCAGCCTGTTTAGTTGACTACTTTCTGTCTTCAGCCTGCCCCTGGTCACAGACTGTTTATCTGACTTTCCTTGATCGTTGCCACTCCAGAACTTCTGCCTGCCATACGGACTTGTGTTGTTTGCTGCCTGCCACTGACCACTGGCCTGTTGTAAGGACTTATGTATTTTTTAATTTGCTATATTTCACTCCTCATAATAAATCATCTTTCACCGTAACATGTTTCCGGCCTATCAAAAAGTGAAATACCCACTCTATCCATGTTACACAGCACATAGGCTCCTACCTGCCAGCCACCCACCTACCTGTGGCTCAACCTGACAGCAAGGCAATAAAAGCTCTTTACTATTGTACCTCACATCTGTTGGCTCAACAGAAAAATGCACAATCATTGCACACAATCCACACAGCCTTACATTGATCACCCTTAAAGGAAGCCTCTGGACTGTGCAAGATGACTTTTTAGAATACTTGCCACTCCAGAAACATTAATATTGTCTTTTTGATCCCATAAATACATCTCAAGAAGAAATCACTTCCATTAAATAAGATTTTAAAGTTTACAAACCGTAATTTTTCAGTCAACAATGCCACTTTATTTTAGTAGCTATTTTTTTTAGAAAGATTTGGGTTCACTGTAGAGAACAATACTTTCTACCCAGGCTGAAATTAAGGATGTTTGCCCCCATAACTCTTTCTTTTTGTTGAGCCTGACAAATGGGTTCTTGAAGCACCTTAATTTTGTTTAAAAAAAAAAACCTTGTTTCATGGAAAGAGGAAATGACAGAACAATTCCATGCAACTGTTAAAGGACAACTACAAGCACTTGTCTTGCAGATATGAAGAAAAAACACAGATGAAAAAAAGTAAAGCTGCAGAGTCTACTTAATTTTTTTAGGTTGTCCATTATTTTATAGATGTTAAGAAAAAGATTTTACAACTTTGGGTTTCACACAGTTTAGTCATGAGGTAAACATGAAAACAATTTCTTCAGGTAGACCAGGTAATCAATGGCTCTCGGGAGGAGAAAGAAGCTGCAAACTAAAAGGTGTCTCAGGTCTTAGTCTTAGTTGCAATCAGTGGTCAGTTTATTACCATTTATTTATATAGTGCTTGCAAGTTAAGGAACATTTTTTTTTTTTACATTGTCCAAACCCATCACTATTAGCAAGTGTGAGAGCCCTGAGATTAATTCTGTAATAACATCCATAATAAGGAATTAATGATGGAGGTTCTCTGTAAAGCACTGTGTAAAGTTGATGGCACTATATTAAAAAAAAAAGCATAATAATAAATGTGTTTCTGTAATAGCATTGGCAGGTGTACAGGCACCACACAGTGTCCACCAAAACCAAGATGCTGTAATGAAGCTAAAACCTCCAACTTTGTGCTTTTTCCAGTGCACTAAATAAAAAATTGTTTATACTCAACATTTGTGCAATGGCATAAGACAGTACTGTAAGAGCAGTTAAAAAAAAAACTAGAAAGTAGATACATTTTGTGCTTCTGAAAATCCTTTGCCGTAAAAAAAAACAAGCAGTTTGCCCATATACTGCAATCCATTTAAGCTGGCCACCTGTATTAAAGTCCTTCCAGGTCTGCCCAGTCTTACCCTCACTCTTATTTGATTCTTGTAGAACAACATTTTTACTCTGCTTTTGTATACCACCTTAAATTTAGTTTTAGAATGATAAAGGCATTTGTATTTAAAGTGATTTTGCGAAATATAATTGTCTGTGGTTTTACATTACTCCATTTATTTCCCGTACATCTCACAATTTTCAGCTGGCCCTACTCTCATGTGCCATCTTACAAATAATAAGAAATCTAGTTGCAAAGATGCTTTAATTACATCAGTTTACTGAAATAATTAAAAGGTGAATTTTTCTTTTATAAAAAGCATTAGTGATCAGTAGAAGTAATGTTATCTCCAAGGAGGTTCATTTTGTAACCATTTTGCAATTTAGGTGATTTGTAAGTGGAACACTGGCTAACAGGACTGAGTGGCTCATTGCCCATCTTTTTCCTTTCATAGTCAAGGGAAAGTGCTGTTTAAATCTGTTAATGAATAGGTAGGTACAGGTCAACCAATTTTCTTTCTCAACAGCTGGTTTGCTCAAGTAAAAATTATCAGCTTTAGTTATCTCCAGTAGTAACTATTTTGGGCCCCTGAGAGGGATGTTAATGCACCAGCACACTGATCTTTACTTCTCTAACACTTTAGCAGTGCAGTAGTTTTGTCATATCGGATGACAGTATCCGTTTAACATGGTAAAATATGGATTTTTTCAGAGAGCAAAATAGATTGTCCATGCTGATTGTTCCACTTATTACTCCTATATTCAAACCCTAATGAGAATCTGGTACTAGGAGGTGCAAATAGAAAGCAAAAGTAGTCTATTCCTTTTATTACTTGACTGTTGAAAGTGATTGATCCAAATTCATATGGATGAGTTCCTTCTCGGTATATTTTCAATATGAATCCTTAAAGACTGTGGGGATAGTTTAAGGTGAATTCTGCCATTTTGAGATGCCTGGAAACTTTAATTTACAGCATCCTTCATGATATTTGCTGGATAAGCAAGCTCAAAAGTGTTCTGTGATATGTCTGCAACATGCTTAAGACAGCTCCTGCATAGCTTCTTCCCTGGGGCCATATCTTCTTTGCCATAAAATAAAGGAGTCTCTTCTCGCAGTTTCTTTTCTGGCCATGATCCTCTTCATGATGCCTGTCGCTTTTAGCTAACGGGGATGTGTAGAAAATGTGGCCAATTAGAACCATAATTACTTCTCTCTTAAAATAACAAAGTGTATCATACTTGCTGGGATTTATTCTCATTAGTTTCAAAACTGTAACATTTTGGTTGATAATAAAAATAACTTTCCTGCATGATCGGGTCAGTGCTCGCTTTGCTTACTAATATTATGGAAATGAGCGATCTCTGTTAATCAATATTCATTGCCTAAATGCTTATTTTGGAAAGTCCTATCATATTTGTAGAACTTTGCTAAAGGTAAACATACCCTTTAATGAAACTGTAATTTATGCAGAAGTATTGAATAAAATAAAGCCTTTTTTAAGTAAAAACATTGAAACTAAAACTTAACTTTAGAAAATGCATATGATCTAGATAAGCATTAGAGGAAAATAACAAAAATCTACAAAAAGAAACAGCTAGTAAAGGCTAGGGCCACAAAAATGACCAGATAGCCCAGTGTGAGATCTGATATACTCATTATTTATGTCTTTTGCTACAGTGGGTAGGGTGCCAAAACTCGCCACACTAAATCCTTGTGTAGCCCCATAAGAACTACATAAGAAATAGATGTCTAACTGGGGCTGCATTAATTTCAATAATTGTATTTAAACCATAGTTAAAAATGTTATATCATCATGAAGTCCATGATTAAATCTGGCATTATTTTTTATATAGATCAAGTCATGTAAAAGTATAATTTGCCTGAACCATCAGACACTGCCAGTGTAGAAATGCTGATTCATATACTAATAATGTGTGCAAAATACTGGGGACTGGACAGCAAACCTGGAACAAAAGTCTCAATTGTGGGTGGATACATCTGTCAAGGTTTCTGGAGCTTCCACCAAAAACAAACCATAATTATGTGTGAAACCATTTTTACTATTCACATCCTACGTGCCCCAGAAAAGCTTATGGCAGGACACTGCAATGTGCATTTTGGATTCTAAAATGGCTGCTAAAAAAAGACAGTAACCTTGATAATAAGGCTGCAAAGTTTGGGAACACAGATATATTTATTTTAGTATCTGAATTAATTTACATGTACATTCAGAATGATATAAAAATATCTATAACACAATTACAGTTATCATGAGGGATAAATATAGGCTACAAACACTTTCTTGCCCTAAAATGAAAAGTAAACATACTGTATAATATACAGTGAATACTAGTTGAGCTTGGAATATCTCTAGAGTATTTAAGTTTCAGGTAAGCAACTTTGCTTTTGTCCAGACACAGATCATACATTAAAAAGAAATGAATCTGCCGTGCAGAAAGTTCTGAAAAGTGCTATGCATTGCAGATACCTTTACCTTATAAAGAAAATAGAATGTGACTCCAGGCACTTATGCTTAAGCTCTTTTTTGGCAAATCAGCTTTTTTGTATTGAATCTTGCTTGATTGAATAGCACTGGAACTGCCACAGTAAATGCTATTATCTAAGTACAGTAATTAAGGAAATAGTCCTTGTCACTCTAAGTGTATAGGCTACGTCTATTGTAATAAAGTTAAATGATAAAGGAATTTTTAAATAAAGGGCATCTAGTGAAGTGTGGTAGCTTCTGACATCCCATGAAAAAATGTCTGAAATTATTATTCTGGCAATTGGGATTGTGTGCTTTTAGTTACTGAGCATTTTAAACAAACGTTATGAAGCACCCAGCACAGCATATTGCTTACATGTAATAATAAAATAGATTGCTTGTGTATGGATAACATTTAACAAATGCAAATACAACTTTTTGTGACCATATGTGTACCTACTGAGTTTGTATTCATATTTAGTGTTAATTGTATATCTGTGCTGATATAGTACACTTATACATTTATTTGGGATATGTGTTGTTTAAAGTTTTAATGAACAAGGGTGCTACCTGCCATACACCGAACAAAAGTTAAAATAATAGACTTGTGAAGGTTATAGCATTAAACTTATAGTTAAACGTCAGTGCCTTAGAAAGGGTTAAAATAGCACATGTCGAGCATAGGTGATATCTATGGGTCAAGACTGCTGCAAATGCGAGTATTCATATTAAGTTGTAGGGCTGCATCAAAGTGAGTGCAAAGGATTGCACTTTGCTTCTTACATCACAGCTCCATTAATCAAAGTGGAGGTAGTGATTATAGCTAAGTCTTTCTAGAATGCATTATATACTAACATTTTAAATATTTGTTAGTTTCATCTGTATGTTAACTTTGTACATCTCACATAGTGTTTACTACAAATTTAGACTGTTTTGCATTTTAGTGTTGAGCTTTAAGGTTGGTGTTATAAGGGATGTGATCAACATATATGAACATACAAAGGATAAAAACAGTTGTTCCCTAGAATGGTGCAGGATATTTAACCATAAGGGTGTACAGTCTGTCTAAATTCCCTGTGAAGGAAAGGGTTGATGATTAATTTAAAAATGGATTGGAGACATTGGGGCTGATTTACTTACCCACGAACGGGTCGAATGGAGTCCGATTGCGTTTTTTTCGTAATGATCGGTATTTTGCGATTTTTTCGGATTCTTTACGAATTTTTCGTTACCAATACGATTTTTGCGTAAAAACGCGAGTTTTCGTATCCATTACGAAAGTTGCGTAAAAAGTTGCGCATTTTTCATAGCGTTAAAACTTACGCGAAAAGTTGCGCATTTTTCGTATTGGTAACGAAAAATTCGTAAAGAATCCGAAAAAATCGCAAAACATACGAAAAAGTCGCAAAATGTTCGTTTTCAAGTCGGAACTTTTCCAATTCGGGACAGATTCGTGGGTTAGTAAATCAGCCCCATTGTGTTGCTCATTGGTCAAACCTCTGGCTTTTGACCCCAAACTTTGTAAGCTGTATCCAGACCCAATAAATTGTGACTGTCTGTGGCATCTTACAGCAGCCCCTCTGGCATTTTTCAGACAGCCAGTCCGGCCTGGTTTGTCAATTCTGTATCAAACTAATTTACAGTATACATTTCACCATACAGTAAAGGTGTTAAGAAAACAGTCCGAATATTATTTCTTTAGAAGAGAACGACTCCTACTAAGGTATACTGTTTTATACTTACAGCAATGCTTAAATGTTAACACTGCGAAGTCTAATTTTGTTTTATTTATACTTGGTAATATTACATTTAGCCAGAGGGTAAAAATCATGAATGCTTATGGTATTATCGGGCTTTCTTTGCTTATATTTAAATAGTTTATCCTCTAAGTATTTGTTACAGTACTTTTATAAAAGATCACATGAAGTCACATTCCTTCAAAAGAAACTTGGAAACCCTGGAGACCTCATGTATCTTGCTAAATTAGAAATATATTAACACAATGGTAAAGGCCTTCATGCTGCTATATTATTCACAATGCTAGCATATGCAATAGCAGTCTATTCTGTATGAAATACTTCAAATATTTTCATTGTATGAAGTAAATAAAGGTAGCATTGTACAATTTAACAGCCAATAAAATAAAGAATGTGTGTGCACAAATAAGACATCTAAATTTTGACACTATTGGTTTTGCATATACATTTACCATGTATCTCAAATATGAGCAAGACTTAAAAAAATGTTCTTGAGTTCCACAATACAGAATTCTCACAGGGACTCTTGGGGAAAAAAAACATTATAAACATAAGTTCTTTCACTTGCTAAAAAAAAGGTGTATCAATACTGTCAAAGTATTACCCCTCCCATATAGATTGTAAGCTCTACGGGGCAGGGACCTCCTTCATCTTGTGTTTCTGACTCTTATTGCAACTGCACTTTGTATTTATTGTATTTATTGTTGTACTTTGTATTTATCCATTATCTTTAACCCCCCTGTCTGTATTAATGAATTCTACTGTACAGCACTGCGTACATAAGTAGCGCTTTATAAATAAAGATATACATACATACATACATACAAAGGTGCCAAAAGTAAATATATATTTACTATATTTTTCTAACAGGCATACTGTACAAGATTCCTCAGATTCAGAGCAAATGATTATAGTCTCCCTCTGACTCCCAGAGATCATCTTCCTCCTTCCCCATTAGGTTGGCACTAAACTCCTCTCACATGTTGTCCCATGTTGAAGTGATGGATTCTGGGACTCTGCTCTCCATGTTGGTACACAAATTCTCTCGAAAGAAGAAGCATTTCAAGTCCAAGAATCTTTCACTTCAACATAAAACAAAAGTGAAAGAGGGGCTGAATGATTTTGCTAACCTAAGCAGTTTGGGGAAACGGTCAATATGGGTTACAGATAGACTACCATGATTTCGTTTCAATGCAAGAAATTACGTATATCTGTGTAAAAAATATTTTTGGCAGTTTACATAGTCTTTATGTGCATTTTTTTAAACAGGCTTTAATTCTTTAATTATATAATCTCATGAAAGAGGCCTCCCTTTTTATTGAATCAGAAAGACACATATTCTATAGTTATAATTTGATACCCAAATATATCATGTTTAAACTAACTCTAGCTCTAAAAGTTTGGAATGTCATCTATTTAAAAGCAAACATATTATTGGTTTCCATGAGTTTCTGCTCCTGGGCAATCTTAGTGCCTTTTATTACAAATGGGGGTTAAAGTAATAATACACACCAAAAAACTGACCACTTTTACAATGGATACAATACTGTTCACTGCAGTCTGCAATCCATTAAAGGCTGTTGCTGCATAAGCGATACACTATTTAGGTTTTTTTTCCTTTTCTCTTTGTTTCTGTTACTATAGTGTAGGCAGTATGTATTTCTTTAATATATGAGTTTCAGGGGTTGAAATCACATTTACTCCCTGGCACCTAGGTTGACCCTCCTACAGGCCAAACAATTAGATCTCAAACTATAGTGATGAAGTTGCGAATTACAGTAGTACAGGCTAAAGGATATTGTGTATAGCGGGGGTGATAGGGTTATTTATTGTAGGTAAATAGTTATATAGGTAACAGGGACTTAGGTACATGTGAGCAGCAAGAGGAGGTCTCTGTATACAAATCTGCACCCTTCCTTAACACCATGTGAGTCTAGCATGTACATATTTACTAATATAATGTAAACCAATAATATGCTGCTGCAAACTATGATATTCTGATGGAAAGACAGAGGAAATGTAATATTAAAGGAAATGCAAACAGAAATGGTTAAAAGGATTCAATTTCACATCATATTATCTAATCAAACAGTTCTCAAGGCCATTGAGGTTGCTGTTTATGTAAGTGGCCTAGGGGAATTACACAGTTCATTTGGATAATAAACAATTTAGAGAATACGTTTATTCAATAGCAGATACATAGAAATAGTCTATATCTGTGGTGGGGGATTGTTTGTAGATAGATGATTGTGTTTACAGTTCAGTGGATTTCTTTAATATTGCAGAGCGCGAGTGGGACTTCAGAGAAATGTCTACTAAGCAAAATGCAATCACATCAGCAGTTCCTTCCAAAGAGAAATAAATGCTCTTGTAATGGAACACAACTCTCCATAATATCAAATCAACATACAAGCAAAGCCTACAAAATGTTCAAGGACTACTGCATTCAAAAAACGGGAAATTACTTGGAGGTAACATAGGTCAAAGAGAGATCATGATTATGAGAAACCTACAGCAAAAAAACAGATGCAAAATGACTTATTTTGCACTTGGTTACTTTGACTGCAGTTCCTGAATAAATCTATGTGCAACTATTAAGCCTATAACACTATTAAATGGCTTGTTTTACCCTCACCCAGGGAAAAGAAAGTAAAAAAACAAAGATAAAATAAAGGCAAAAGCGCTGTGTTAGCAATAAAGGCAACACAATAACGAAGGACAAATCAACAGTCTGTTAAGGCACACAGGTGCCCATTAAGCAAAATAACATCTTCTAAATTACTATTGTGCAGTATACCATATATTAAAACCTCCAAATATAGATATACAGTATTAGGGTTCTCTATTCAAGTCATAAATAGAGGCAAAGAAATTTGTAGCTCACTCAAAATGCCTGTTCAGTTAAGAAAAAGTTCAGAGATAGACTTGTGGTGGACTTATCTTTCTGCTATATGGATAGGACCCCCTTTTCCTTATGTTCAAGAAATGGCTAATATCTCTTGAATATGGTGGCCATGAATATGCGTCCAAACTATGGTCGCTATAAGCCTTTAGACTAAGATTAGGTACACATATTGACACCATTTACTAATCCACAAACGCTCCGAATGCGTCCGAACATGTTTTTTTCATAATGAGCGTATTTTCCTCAACTTTTTCCTACCTTGTGCGTTTTTTCCGACACTTGCACGACTTTTTCGCCGCTTGGCCGACTTTTTTTGTGAATTTCGGATCGCCAATACGATATTATCGTCACTAATACAATTTTTTTGGAAGCATTTTCGTGATATTTGCAATCTTCAGAAATTTTCGTTTCCAATCCGAATTTTTCCCATTCGGATTCGAACTCGTGTTTTGATAAATCTGCCCCCTAGTATCTGCTTAGTGGTATAAGATTCCAGTGCTATTTTCATCATGACCAAAATTATTTTTTTAATACAGGAACTCTGTAATTTACCAATAAAAAAGTATGTTTCCACATTTACTCTTGCCAGGATTTTTTTTTGTTTAACTGAATACATTATGCACTCTTTGTTGTCTTTTCAGAACTGTTTTATGTTTAAATAATACAACACACAATTTAGGGAGAATTAAAAGACAGCTATTCAATCCTTACACTTATTTTGTACACTTATTTTGTACACTTATTTTGTAGAGCCAAATAATGCTTTTTGGGTAAGTATTTACCCACTTTGCACACTTTTTGCGAGTGTTTTTGGCCCATACTTTCACACAGATTTAATTCTGTATGTTCAGGTTAGTCAAATAACTCTGCTTAAGCCATCAAACAACACCTTTTTGTTATTGAGCCAGCCCAGTGTAACTGTGGCATTATTTGGGATCACAGTCCTGATGAAAAATGAACTTCATTTTTTAGCAGACTATAACAGGTTTATTTGCTGTTCTTTCCTGTATTTTTCTTCCATTCTACCAAGATGTCCATCCTTGCTAATAAAAAACACCAACACAATAGGATGCCACCACCACCACCATACTTTAAAGTAGGCATGGTGTTATATTTATGCCACATATATCGCTGTCAGTTTTGTCTAAAACATCTCAAAATTTCAGTGTAGGATTTGTTATCTGGTGTTGTTTAGGGTTTCTCAGTAGTTTAGTATGGCATTGGATTAGCAGAAGCTGCAGTGGTCCAGTGGCTAAGAAGCCATTATTCAGCACCAACATGGGTATGCATCACCAGCAGGTATTCTATGTGGAATTGTGCAGTAGTTAATAGGTATTGCTGTGAACAAATTATCAGAATACATATGCTCCCCATAACAAATAAAAGAGGTTCACCTTTTTATCTCCCAGCAATGGAATATGGCCAGAACTGTTTTTCTCATCATATGGAATGAGACCCTTGGGCAATGTACATCATTTTTTGGTAGGGATCATTTGCACTACTTATTTTAAATAATACAAAATGTTATATAAATAGATTTATATTTCTCTGCATAAGAAATGTGTACCTTCCCAAAGGAAATCATGACAACACTGGACAAGAGACACATTTTAAATAAGAACTAACACTTTATGTGATTATAATCTTATTTATCATAAATTATAAAACATTTTTGCTGTTAAAGTCTTTTTTTCCCATTTAAATATGGTGAATGCTTATAAAAACCAACAGGGCTCACTTTCCTATGGTTGGGCTTGGTGCCACCCAGTCCTTCTTGCCTTTCATTATGAATTGAGCACTGCTGCACTAATTGACACAGGGGAAAAATGGAGCTATCACCCCCCCCCCCCTGAACACTCCCTCAGTGCCCTGCATTAATCACTAAAACACTACATTGTGGGGAAAAAGCTTGGAGATTGTGTTTGAAATTGCACTTTGCTCACTGCACTTGCAGATGTACCTAACTACATATGCCCTTACATCTTTCTTAAACATTAATGACATATTAATCAATTATATTTTATATAAAGTATACAGTATTTATATTTTCCGCTGGTGCTATTGTTTGTATGCAAAAAAGAGGAATAGTATGGTTTAACAGTGAGTTTCACTTCCTTACTTCCCAGTTACTTAAGACTTTACATAGTTACATAGGGTTGAAAAAAGACCAGAGTCCATCAAGTTCAACCTATCCAAGTAAACCCAGCACACACAACTTTATCAAAGGTTTGTACTGTATCATTTTTAATTGCACTTAATACCCCATGCTCCTAATGTGACGCACACCCTAGAAAGAATTCAATGTGACTGCAATAGCATATCTGGCTGCTGAAAGAATTGAATTTGCAGTTTTTTAATCTAGAGATAATTTAATCAAAATACCACTTTGATATTGATAAAATTAAATAAATCCTTAAATCAGTTACAGATAGCAATATAGCAGTATACACATCAGTTATGGTCATCTAATATAATGTTACCTTTTTGTGTAGACTAAATAGTTAACATGTCACAGCTATATGTATCTATCACTGTTCCTGAATATTCCTTAATATTGGAATAATAGTGGTATATGCATTTTCCCATAAGCCAGTTAGGCTCCCACCACCCATTATGTTTTTGCCTGGATCCTCATATTTAATTATGTTATTAGCTACAAGGTGATGACATCATCCTGTTACATGAGTTTCAAGGGTGTGATATGAAATGTGCAAATGGTTCATTGTGGAGCCCCCAGAGGAAATTTCTGCTGCTGAATATAGCTTCTCTTCTTTAAAACTGCTCACCACTTTTACTTTGCTGAATGCATTAATAACACTTACTAGCATGTAGAACTTTTTTGCATTCCGTAAATGTAAGTGCATTCTAGAGAAAATATACCCTTGGTAATAATACACACATACATTAAATATATACATGAACATTATGAGCCATTCTGTGCTGTACATAATAAAATAACAGAACAAACTCATAAATAACTGTCAGTAATAAAAGCCTAATATAATATCACACATATACAGTACATCAACTCCAAGTAATTCTTATATTTGTTTTCTAAAGAAAACAACAGAGTAGAATCACATACTATGCTGTAATGTGTCTGGTATTTTGAACTTGCTTAAACATATTTGGCAGGATTATTATACTACTATTCCTTTAGTTCTTAGCAGAATTGCCCAACGAATGGCCACTTTAACTTGAAGATCAGTGCAATCTATTGCACATGATCCACTTATGTGGAGTGTGATTGTAAAAGTAGATTGCAATGGAATTTGCCAATGTGTGGTTTAATCTCTGAGTGTGCATGTCAAATAAGAGTATGTGACTTTAAAAAACTGGACAGTTGAAGGCAACATTTTTTTGTTGATGATGCAGTTTATCTGACTCAAGTCTGAATCTACAAATTAGGGTTAGATTTAAAACCTTATTTAGCTAAACCTTTTGTGGAGCTTTTCTTCATATTTCCCTCCCTAGGCCTTCTGATTTGTGAAAGACATGAAGCACATCTTCCCTTAGCCCAGCACAGCACCCCCCCACCCTGAAGTGCAAGATCAGGTCAAGCTGGTGACATTGTCAATACACTCAAAAAAAATACCTTTGATTAATTTTCAAGAACTAAAAATATAATAACTCTACTTGGGCTGCTGACATAGTGTGTTTTTTAAATGTTTACCTTCCAGGGACCAAAAAAATTCAATAGTACCCACTTTCAGTGACCTTATTTCTGATGCTGTTGAATTTACATCATACAATTCTTATTTGATCATTCAGTCCCATGTGTTGAAAGCAAACAGCAGTTGGGGAAAGGGTTAATGCATTAAGTTTAGACTTACAAGCTCTAAAGGAGTAAAAATGAGTAAAAATAGTTTGTGCTATATAAATAAAAAAATTATAAGGATGAAAGCCCAAGAGCTTCTTGGTGTATTTAACAGAATGGCGCTGTCATTTTAAGTGATTAAACACAGCCAAGTTTACATGTAGAAAGCATGCTGATATGCCCACTTTGAAATGAAATTGCGGGCAAAGTGGCCATAAAATGGCCACAGTAGGTCACAGTAGGGGGCACATTTACTAACCCACGAATTCGAATCCGAATTGGAAAAATTCAGATTGGAAAACGAACATTTTGCGACTTTTTCGTATATTTTGCGATTTTTTCGGCGCCTTTACGACTTTTCGGAAATTGTGGCGACTTTTTCGTTACCAATACGATTTTCGCGAAAAAACGCGAGTTTTTCATAGCCATTACGATTCGCTCGTATCTTGTCGCGACTTTTTCGTATTGAGCGCTCGTAAGCGGCGGGCGAAACTTTCAGACTTAGCATGATTTTGGAAGCCTCCCATAGGACTCAATGGCACCCTGCAGCTCCAACCTGGCCCAAGAAAGGTCACCATACTGAAGCTTGAATGAATCCGAACGCTCCGAAAAAATCGCAACATTTTGCGCAACTTTCGGAATGGCTACGAAAAAGGCGCGACTTTTCGCGCAAGTTTTAACGCTACGAAAAAAATCACCAGATTTTGCGCAACATTCGGAATGGCAACAAAAAAGTCGTGATAATTTTCCGAAAAATCGCCAAATACCGATCATTACGAAAAAACCGCAATCGGACGCATTCGGCCCGTTCGTGGGTAAGTAAATGTGCCCCTAGGTGTAGGGGCATTGCATAGTTCATAGTCAGACAATCAAACCAATAAAAAACATAAGGGGTTGTATATAACTAAGCCCCTCTAACCCAATCCTTCTGCATGGTATGCCTGTATGTAGCAACTATGTAACTATGTATGAGACCTGTCTGATATCACAGAAAAAGTCTTGCTTTTTTGATATCATGAATTTCAAATACATTCCAGTCTGTCCTATTCCCTTGATATTTATATCTAATTCAACTGGGCAATAAAACACAGCTTGATCCTCAAAAGCTTTTGAAAGCAGATATTCTAAAGGAGAGATTAATCTTAGTGCTGATTTTTTTAAGCTATTTCTTATAGCACCCCTCCCCTCAGACCACTAAATTATAATAAAAAATGAAGCAGGTCCAGAATATTTTTAAAACTGCACATTCTTTGTGTCGGCAGTAACAAGGAATGGGACCTGAAGTGATATGAGATGGTGCGCATCAACCCTGCTGTGCTGTTTTTAGTCTGGTTATAGCTACTGTTTGTTGAGCTCCTGGTGATGCAGTTCAGGGGTAATGTAAAGGGACTGGGGTTCTTCTCAGTCCTTTGTCTTCTCCAAAAGTGTGTGGGACACATTTTACATTGCCCTTCATAGTAAACTTCTGCTAACAAAGCAGTTACAACAAAGGGTATGTTTTGGTGATTAGAATAATAGGCAGAGCATGTTTAGCACAAGTCCTATTTATAGAATTCATTTTGAACAAGAGAGTATACTTTCAGATGAACTAACCCTTTAACCTTTCAATATTCACGCAACCTCTTTGTTAAGGAACACACAATAATAAAATTAATGTTCCCATACCCTATGGTTTTGGGAATTCAGTCTTGTTGAATTGGAGTTTGGTTGTTATGATGAGTAGATTTATTGGACTTCCAGTTGAGTGTTGGGTCTGTATCATTGCCTATTGGCCTTAATAATTCCCTTTCCCCAGATTTATAAAGACTGTATGTGGAAAAATTCCAGTAAACATATCCAGTAACAACTCCATCTGTTATATAAACAGAGCAGCCTTAAGGGAATCCTGCTGACTTTTCCCTGACACTTCACTTCTCATTCATGCCTTGGCACAACTGCAGACACTGAAGAATCTTGGCCCCCAATCCAATGTCCCAGTCTAATGTGTTGGGTTTCTCACACCTCCATAAAGCATTCACTGAAGGGTCAGCCAATGGCACAACAGTCCGCAAATTGTGAGCAGTGTTTTAAACAAATAACTGCTCAGTCACAAAACAGACAGCTGGTTGTCTGTCATGAGTTGAGTTTATAGTTTTAGATAAATGGACAATTTTTATTCTTATTTTCTTTCTTATTTTTAATTTTAGTTGTTTACAGAGTTTGTACCCACAGACACAATAGAAGAAAGTCCTTTTATTACACAAAACATTTTCAGGATACACTCACCCTTTTATTTAAGGACCATATGCTATAGACCCTCTTATTCTGTTTAAAAAACGATTTGTTTTGTATTTAAGAGAGGGTGGCCCAAGATAAAAGCCTAATTGTTTGTGAAGATCTCTCCTATTTGTATGTCTTCAGGTCCGATTAGTTGGCGACAACATCGGGTCATTGATGCAATCCTCGCTCCTACAGGCCTATTCCCATCGTTGTAATTAGATGATTTGGCCCAATGGTTAAACAATCAAATTACACCAACATCGCTAGCCATATTCTTCATTTCCCAGGTTGCCACAGTCATGTGACTTGTGCTTTGATAAATTTTAGTCACACTTTACTGCTGAGCTGCAAGTTGGAGTTGGAGTGATATCACCCCCCCCCTCCCCAGCAGCCGATCAACAGAACAATGGGAAGGTACCAAGATAGCAGCTCCCAGTAGATATCAGAATAGCACTCAAATAGTAAGAAATCCAAGTCCAGCTTGGGACTCCTCCAGTTACATGGAGTAAGAGAAACCTAAAAGCAGTTTTAATGTGTAGCACTGGCTCCTTCCGAAATCTCAGACTCAGGCACAATGGCTGCCTACACACCAACATTACATTTGTTGGCTGACGAATAAAAATTCTTAATGGTAAAGTGAATCATTTTTTTATGTAAACAGTGTAATTTAGAAATAAAAAGTATACCATAAAAATCATGACATAATCCCTTTAAGAAGCCTGTGGAGGCAATCTGCTGTATTGTAGTTTATCTAGAAGAGAATGATATAAATGCTGAGAAGGCCTATTTCCTTTAAGTTTGGCTATTTTGCAGTAAAACCACCTTCCAAAAATGTTACTGCATGCTAATCCCTAATAATAGAAGATTTTGTTCATAATAGTTATATGTTATTGTATGTGGGTTAATATATATAAATAAAGTAAAAAAATAGAAGCCAATAGAATCCAAATTTAGAGAAAAATACAGTATGACAGTATGACAGTATGCCAATGTAGTACAAATTACTACAGAGTGTAGAGTGTAAATACCATGTTTGTTCCTGTCAGTAGTAAAAAGGTACATGTCCAGTACTATTCCCAGGTCAGCACTCTAAACACTTCTTATACCACAGTGTAGTTAGTACCTCCAGGTGGTTGCTCTACTTTTTTCAGGCATTTACCAAAACTACATGGACTTAATGTCTAGAAGAACCTTATGTTGATGGATCTCCATCATCTACGGCATTAACACGGGCAGGCACAACAAATGATTAATTAGGAGCAGTGTTTGTCTAGAGACCTTTGTGTGTGATGTAAGTATTATTGCATCACATTTAGTGTAAAGCATTAGGCTCTGCAACAAAGGATTTCACCTGATTCTCTCCATGGCTGAGCAATAAATCCAGTAGTTGTTTACTGTAGTGTCAGGGGTAAATGTTCTTGTTTCCTCAGTAAAAATGTAATGTATTATAGGATCACTTCAAGTTATTAAATATGAAACAGGCACATTACAGCAATTAATACTATGATAGCATTGTTTCCCAGACTAGCACTTTGTCCTTATACCTAATTGTATATACTTAGTACTAGATACTACGCATATTTTATTCGGTAACCCCGGGGCTGCTCATCATAAAATAATTTTAGAATGTATTTTTCCTGTGACTCATTAGTCACTAAACGCTGACAAGCGCCTGAAAGTGTGCCATCGTTTTCTTTGTTTATATGCACAAGCAGCAAGTAAAATGATTTATTTATGTCTTAATTAAAATTTGTAGATGGACCAGTGAGTTTTGGAAGTACCTTTTCTAATTTGCAGGCTCTGGGAGAAAAAAAATCAATAAGCTTATACCATTTATGTTTTTATGGTTACCTCAGGCATTTATAATGCAGGCCTGCCAGTCACCTGCTCCCTCACACAGTTGATAACCTCCTACTCAATATAAATCTTGCAGGGATTCTATATTTTAGTCTCTTCCATTTTCCTTTAGTTAACAGGTATGTAGTCCCTGAAATACTTTAGTCTAATCTGTTAGTAAATTGATCTGCAACATATTTTTTGCTCTAAAAAACCCGAAATCGAGTTATGGTTCAAAAACTTAAATGAATGGTATTTATTACTTGCAAAAAAACCAAAAACTCAAATGTAAAAATCTGCCATCTAAAGCAGGGGTGTCAGACTCATTCACATAAGTGGGCCAAAACCTAAAACAAGTCGCCAGCCGTATTTGGCCCGAGAGCCTTGTGTTTGACACATGTGATCTAAAGGCTTGCGAGTTTCTATAAAAGTCAATGAAAGTTGTCCTAAGAAAAGTCATGTAATATTTTCAATTCGAGTTATTGGAGTTTTCAAGTTTAATTTGAGTTTGTAAACTTGAAAATTTGAGGTATTCGAGTTTCTTAATTCACACAAGTTTACCACATTAATAAATAAGCATTGGATATGTGAGTTTAATCGATTTAGAAAAACAAACTCAAATTCACAAACTCGAAAATTGATAAATAAGCCCTAGCATGTTTCACACCAGTACAGTATACATCTGAGGAAAACCGTACTAACATGAAATATGAAAAGTTACCAGTCCAGTGATACAGAATGCCCTGTGTATACATACTTTACAACATTTACAAAGGTTGTGGAAGGTGTGATGAGATATTATTAAACTTGAATATCACCCTATTTATTTAGTTATCTGTCTTTAGGAACTGACTCTACAACATTTGTATATTCTCTTAGATATGGGGGTCAGCTCCTTTTTAGCAAATCTTTAGCAAAACTTGTGGTAGTTATTGCCAAGGATTGGGTGCAAGAATCAATTTTTTACCCCAGATTAAGACACATACATTACAATACAGGTATAGGACCCATTATCCAGAATGCTCGGGACCAAGGGTATTCCGGATAAGGGGTCTTTCCGTAATTTGGATCTCAGTACCTTAAGTCTACTAAAAAATCAATAAAACATTAATTAAACCCAATAGGATTGTTTTGCATCCAATAAGGATTAATTATATCTTAGTTGGAATCAATTACAAGGTTCTGTTTTATTTCTACATAGAAAAAGGAAATCAGTTTTAAAATTCTGAATTATTTGATTAAAATGGAGTCTATGGGAGACGGGCATTCCGTAATTCGGAGCTTTCTGGATAACGGGTTTCCGGATAAGGGGTCCAATACCTGTATCAGAAATCAACATTTAAGGTGAAGCAGAGCCATAGACAAATACAGTAATTCTCACCTCTCCTGGTTCTAGTACACTTATGTAAATAGGGAGAGACGGTGTATTAGTTCTCTTCCGGGTTCAAAAATATTTGAGTACATGTAGGTTTATGATTTGTTTGTAAAAAAAATTCATTTAATTTAACAAGGGATATCTCAGGTCCAGTCTTGTGGTTAAGCACTGTTTAGAAGATTACATATTACCATATCCCAGCAGCGAAATATAACTTGCAGGTTTTTGCCCCATCTTTTTCATCAACACAAAATGTACTCTATATTCAGCCCAGCTAAGTGGCTCTCATACTAATTTAAGATTTAGGGAGCGAAACTGCAAATGCCATATTCTTCTGTGACAGCGCTACAATTAATCACTATAAATGAATTACCATAACTACACAAAACTATACAAAAGTAAATGACTTATTCTACGTATATTTATACAATGCATATATATTCTGAATTTATATATGTCAGAGTTAATGAAGTCATTCCATTACTTGCAAGATTTGTGAATGTGTCTTTTTCTGTTCTAGGCAGTTGAAATAGCTGAAGCCAGGTTATAGGATACTTCTTTTATGGTGTTGGTTTAGTATGCCTACGCCATAGGCATTCTCCAAATGAGAACAAACAGGAGAAATGTAGGGAAGGACAGAGAACAGTATGTAAAGAAAAGGTAGGCCTGCGGTGTAAGGTTAGTGCCCCCGGCACCGCTGTCTGATACTGTGTATGCCTGGTTTTGTTTTGTGTTGTCTTTTTTTGTCTTTTCTCTTTCATAAAAACTGATTGTTTATTATCACCATTACTGCTCTGCTGGGATTTAAATGCCACAAAAATAATTTAGCAGTTATCACTCTTGCACCTACTATAAGGCAGTAAAGCAGCTGAAGTTGGCTAATTTATTGACACTAAACTATCATAATGGAGGCCTTCACTAGCTAAGGCACTCAGCTAAGATGCAATATGCAGCAGTTTTTAACACATACCAGAAAATCATGTTGACAAAGATGACAGTAATTTCTTTTAAAATGGCACATTTGTGCATGAAATCCAAACTGAATTATTGTATTTTTACTGGCCCATTTTCTAGCATGACAAGTTTTACAGTTAATTTGATTCATAACCCCTCAAAATACTTCACTGAATACTGTACAAAAACATCCCCCAAATAAACTGGTCTGTTCTGCTGTCACCTTTATTTATTGTGGCACTAAGAATACTTCTTGAACTATGTTAACGTTGCAATAATGTACAGATGTTATTTTACCTGAAAACTTACATTACTTTACTTTCATACATTAGGGTACATTATATTCTCCAGTGGCATTTCTGTAATAGCCGTTAATATATAGATCATTTGTAAATGAGCTGTAATCACCAGAACCTTAAACCATCAGTAAATACAATGAGAAAGGTACTAGCACCACAACTAGTGCAAAATTGCCAGGTATAGATTTGCAGTAAAATTCTGCATTTCAATATCGGTGAATATTTTAGCAAAACAGGCACAACACTTTTCCTTAAAGAAAAAACACAGCAACAAAACTCCCCAATGTATCTTGGGTTACTGAAATATTCTGTGACAGCATATGCAGTACAGTTAGGCATCAGAGGTAGGAAAGTAAAAGGAAGAAAGTCAATCAGGTAAAGAGTTTTTTTTTCCAAAAATAATTAGAGGTTAAGCCATTGTATTGGATTGGGTCCCATGGGACACTTGTGATCATTATATAGACCCTGAACCAAAATCTGATCACTTTTGGCCACTGCCACCAGATGTCCAGAAATGAGCTGACCTGCCCACATCCCCTGAAACATAAGTGAGAGGAAGTACCATTTGGATATTTTTTCTGGAACTAAATACCATCAGTTCATTACCTTTTGTGATGTTTCTTGTATCAAGACACTTGTTGAACATTTGACCGTACCAGGCAGGTATTGTCACCTTAGCAAACTTCTATGGTACTGAGGGCCGGAATTTTTCCGACCTACGTGGTGGAGGGCCGATAATGGAAGCCAGTTTTGACCACTCCCCTTTTTGAAACTGCACCCACTTGAAACCACACCCATGTTATCACATGACCATACCCATATTAATGGTTGTAGTACAGCAAAACCCTGCCATACTCTGCCTTCCCTACCCTGCCTGTGTGTGCCATACTCTGCCTTCCCTACCCTGCCTGCGTGTGCCATACTTTGACTGTGTGTGCCATTCTTGGATGGTTTGTGCCATACTTGGCCTGTGTGTGCCCTACTCTGCCTGCCCTACCCTGCCTGTGTGTACCATACTCTGCCTGCCCTACCCTGCCTGTGTGCCATACTCTGCCTGCCCTACCCTGCCTGTGTGCGCCATACTCTGCCTGAACAATGCTGCCTGTGTGTGCCATACTCTGCCTGCCCTATGCTGCCTGTGTGTGCCATACTCTGCCTGCCCTATGCTGCCTGTGTGTGCCATACTCTGCCTGCCCTACCCTGCCTGTGTGTGCCATACTCTGCCTGCCCTATGCTGCCTGTGTGTGCCATACTCTGCCTGCCATATGCTGCCTGTGTGTGCCATACTCTGCCTGCCCTATGCTGCCTGTGTGCCATACTCTGCCTGCCCTATGCTGCCTGTGTGTGCCATACTCTGCCTGCCCTACCCTGCCTGTGTGTGCCATACTCTGCCTGTCCTATGCTGCCTGTGTGTGCCATACTCTGCCTGCCCTACCCTGCCTGTGTGTGCCATTCTCTGCCTGCCCTACCCTGCCTGTGTGTGCCATACTCTGTCTGCCCTATGCTGCCTGTGTGTGCCATACTCTGCCTGCCCTATGCTGCCTGTGTGTGCCATACTCTGCCTGCCCTACCCTGTCTGTGTGTGCCATACTCTGCCTGCCCTATGCTGCCTGTGTGTGCCATACTCTGCTTGCCCTATGCATGTATGGCACACACATGCAGCATACAGTGACACAATGCTGGCTCTGCTCCTACAGTCTGCACAATAACTATATATTAAAACAACTTTTTAATTGTAGTACCACCTCAGTATATGTTCTTTTTGTGTGCAGGGATTATTTGTGGGTTTCTACTGCTCCTACAGTCTGTCCAAGGTGTGAACAGGGGAACAATGTGGGTGATTACAGCCTGTTACCTTTAAACAGGCAGTAAATCTGGCCATACACGCACCAATATTTAGTATGAAACCGTGTTTTGTACGATATTCGGTGCATGTATGGCAGATTGACGAGGCGACTGATATCACAAAAGCTTCATCTGAAGCTTTTGTGATATCAGTCACCTCAGTCGTCTTATAGATCGAATGGGACCAAAGATTTTGATGGGGGCACTGTTGAAGCTCAACTTAGCTCAACTGCACCCAACCCTTAATGTTGACAAAAGGTAATGAGCAGGCAAAAAAATGGTGGTTAGTGCAGAAGTACCATTAGCTCCAAATTTTCTTAAACAGCTAAAAAATACTGTATCTATGCATTCTGGATATTAGACAGTGCCAGAACTGGGGGTAGAAAGAAGAGGCATCTGCCCAGGGCACAACAGTGCTGGGGGCTGGACAGGTACTTCTTTTTCCTTTTGCTTGTTGCCACGTGCTCCCTCTAGACGTCAGCATGTATGCATGGTGCCTGGGGCACACATCTGATAATAGATCCTAAATCTATATATATATATATACTGTATATAGATATATATTTATTTTTTTAATTTAAACCTTTTAACAAATACAAAAACAACTGTTGCACTAAACTGAAAAAGTGTTTTTACATGGTTAAGATTTTGTTGCTTCCAGATCCGTGGTTCAGGCAGTTTTTATTTTCTTGTATGGTATAACCATTGCCCTCTCAAATTAACATTCCATACAAATATTCTTGTAAAATCACAAGCTTCCATGGGAAAATATGCCCAGAATTTGAAGTTATGTTGGGCTGAGTAGCTTTAGCTCCCAAGGGCTCTTGCACTAAGAATTATGAGTCTTTATAATGATAAACATACATGTATTTTTTAAAAGATTACCAGGAGGTGTGTGCACTGTCCCTATTATAATTCTCCACCTAAGATGTTAAATGTATATTGTATATGTTCACAGTCACGCTAATGTTTGTGGCTTAAGAATTATGTCATTTCCTTGCTAGCGTTGGTGAGAAAATAATTTCACCCCAATTAAAATTGATTTGTAATTTTGCTGTCATTTCAAACAGATATTAGCTAGTCAGTGTGTTTGTGCCAATCACCCACGTCAGTGATACTGCCAATTACTGGTGTGAGTTTATTTCACATTTGTTGTGCTGTGTAACAGGGACCTACGTAATATGCCATAGCAGTGCATAATTTATGTTATTTCTTGTTTTCATACTGCTTAGAAAGAAACCTGAAGTGGATAAATCTGTTTGATGTTCTGTGTCAGACCATTTGCTCATTGAAGAGAACATTTTCTTAGGCCTATTTAGGAAAATGTTAAATAAATTACCTGATGGCTATTATGGTTAACCAGTTTCCTTTAATATATTCTACATATCATTGTATATAGGCAGCTGAAAATTAAGTTGTGTGCAGCTGTGATATTGGGGTGTTAAAGGTAAAGGGGCTTATCAATTGACAGTTCTGTGGGTCTGGCTCAGCCCAGTGGCTGTGGGTGCCCAGTTGGAAGAATGGTTAGATATGATCTGTGAAGAATGCCCATATGCAGCCATAGGTATTCGGGGAAGATCAAGTTGCTGATGCTGATAGCTTTGGAACCAAAACAAAGTCGTTGATCTGTAACATTTTTACGATCTAAGGGGTGTCATGACCACATGCTGGACCTGAAAGGGGGACTTGAATATTTTGCAAAGTCTGGTTCTGTTCTATAAGTATCTCTGTGCAACTGTGTGTTTACCAATGTTGTATACAAATGATGCATGGTTGAATCTTAGAAACATTGTCTGAGATTATTTTTCACTCATATAGATTTTTTCTGTTTAGTATAAGGGAAATTCTTTGCATATCTGATAAATTTGTTGAAGTATAACCATGTGGCTTAAAGGTTTTCTTATTTACATCTTTCTCAACATAAGAGCCAGGAGCTATACCAGAACAAATGCCATACTGCTGTGAACACTGGATGCCGCACAAGGTGCCAGAGCCATAAGACTTGTGCTCTGATAAACTTCAGTCACACTTTACTGTTGCGCTGCAAGTTGGAGTGATATCACCCCCTCCCTTTCCCCCCAGCAGCTGATCAGCAGAACAATGGGAAGTTAGCAAAATAGAAGTTCCTAGTAGATATTAGCATAGCACTCAATAGTAAGAAATTCAAGTCCGGCCTGGGACTCCTCCAGTTACATGAGAGTAGGAGAAACAATAGGTTACCTTAAAGCAGTTCTAATGTGTAGCGCTGGCTCCTTCTGAAAGCTCAGAATCAGGCACAATGCACTGAGAAATAAAAAGTACACCACAAAAAGTGACAGAATCCATATAAGTACAAGAAGTCAAATAGAATGGAGATTGAACCAGGAGAAGGAAAAGAAACATAATAAAACAAAGAAAGGATATACATTTGTAAGAATGCTCTAGAATAAAAGGACTAACAGCTGTTAAATTTGCCACGTCACACTATATTATAAACAGATCAGTTCAACAGAACAGTTCAACTTATCCTTATTAATAGTGAGTCTAAAGTAAATACTGAACCTTAGGAGGAAATCTAACACTGCCAATAGTGAATGATGGAAATCAGCAAGAAATAATAGAAGGTTGTCTGCATACAGTATATCGCCAGTTTATCTTCTATGGTGCCATTCTTGAAAGCTGTGATATTGGGGGACTACCTTATATATAAAACCAAAGGCTCAGTGGGCACTTTGAGTAGCAGTGACAACAAAGGACAGCCCTCTCTGGTGTTCTGTTTCAATGGGAATTAAGGAGAAAGAGCCCCATTCATTTAGACCTGGGCTGAGGGTTTTTGATACAAGAGCAGGGCTTAACTAATGAAGCCTGGACCAAAGCTAAAATGAGTCAAATGCTTTGGCTGACTTTAAGGAAACTAAGATCCCTGATTATCATGTCAGGTTTGCAGGTGAGGAAATACTTGTCTCAGGTTGGTAGCTTTGGGTTTGGTGGGCATGAACGTGGTCTGGATGAATCAAAGGGGGGGGGGGGCATCTAAGCCAATCATGTAGCAGAGTTTTTAGTAAAAGTATTATGTTGGCCACAAAGAAACACGGTTAGCTTTACATTTGCATCTGCATGTAGAGTAACTGTCTTCTCAAAAGTACAATTCAGAGTTCTTGTGCACTTTTGCCTGAGTTATTCCTTGGATGAAATAATGAGACTTCTCAACACTGATAAGCTTTCCTGGGAAGAACACAGCTTAATTCAGACCAGCCTCCCAAAATTGTTGCTTCATATCTAAAAAAGTGGTGTGCTTCTTCTTAGCCACTGTGAAATAATCAATGAATAATTATACTGGTATGCTATTTTATGTTAGCTGGCAGTTAGAGTAATTAAACAAACCTCATTACTAGCAGTGGAGGGTTGGACCCAGGAGGATGAGGCCTAGCTGGAATACTGTGAGCCTTTTCTGGGATAGACATAGAAGAGAAAATTACTGCACGAGGGTCTGATGCAGCAGTTCTCCAATACATTGTTTTGGGGCCTTCCCCTCAACAATTTTGTTGAGACCTATTATCTGTCTCAGGTAGTCAAAACACAAATCTTCACTCTGGAATACCAAATAAAGTGATCAAATGATTCCATTTTATTGTGTGATGCACAATATTTTGGATTGAATGGAGGTTTGATGGTACCTTTGACCTTATATGAGGCCTTTTACACTTTTATATACAGAGAGTTTTCATTTGAGTCTTACTGGTGAGTCAATTATTAATGGCCTTTAGGCAATCACTGTTGAAGATTTCCGTCAGCTTGGTCAGGCAACAATCAGTAGCCATGGGGAAAGGGGCAGGGTATCCCACTCCCTGCCCATTTTAGATTCTGTTGCAGGCTGAAAGCAACACAATTATTTGTTCTTGGAGAAGGTATTATTTTGGCTTCCTGCTTATTCACCATAAAAAAGAAGTAACTATTCAGCTTATTGAGGGTTGGCTCAGCACATATTAACAGCCAGAATTTATGGTAAAGTAAGGAGCTTCAATCGTGTAGGTTCACTTAATTCATCCTTCTGGATCCACACCCTGGGGTTTCTTTTTAGGTAAATATACAGCATGTGTTGATATAAATCAATACCAATGGAAAGAGTGCTATATTTTTTTTTTAGGTAACAGGAACACAACCTGCAAGACACTAAATGAGCCCCTGGTCACTGCAATTAATTAGCAAAGTTCCTAAAAAAATTCCAAGTGAGTGGTTCCTATTTTAATATAATATATATAAGATATGATATATCTTAGTGTATACCAATTCCTAGCCTGGAGTGGGGGAACCGTAGCACCACGGAAGATCAGTGGAAGATGTGCACAGTTGAGATTTTAAACAAAAGTATCTTTGAAAAAGGATGGTCACTGCACACTTTGGGGGGGTTTATCAATGTTCAAGTTTAATTCTTTTAGATGTTTAGAGCAAACGTTTGCACAATTCAAGTTATGGGTCATGATGAGTTATGATAAATAAGTCTATTTGTGTATGTACCCACTAGCCCTAGGAATTTCTGGAACCTATTTCAAAGTAGACTGATTAGTCTAAATCTTTAGGCTTGCAACCTGGTACTTGTGTATATTTGAAGTAACAGGAACAATGGAAAATCACATACACTTATGAACCAGTTTATGGCAAGTAGGCTTTGCTGCACAGATTATTATGGGATTTTTAGCCCTAAACAGCACAAATGAATAAAACAGAAAACAGCAGGTACCATCTATTACTATGTTCTATTCTTTCCCTCCCATGCAACCCAAAAATATACTGTATGCACGCAGAGATGGGCAGAATATGTTGGGACAAAATGGCCTTGATCAGCAGCTGATTCTGTTCTGTTAGTCTGGCTTTACACACAAACACAGATTTGCGTGAATACGTTATAGTAGGTTAAAACTTAAAATAATTGATCCCTTATTTTCCCAGCATCTAATTCTAGGAGTAAAAGGAAACCGTTAGCATGTCATAAAAATAAAATATAACTTTATAAATGTAATAAGTGCTCTAGGCATGTATACCTAGAGAGTGTTTTAACATTAAATATACATGCTGGTGTTAAGTATACATTAGTAATGCACTTAAGTACCAGGATCTGTGCGTTAATCATAGATAGACCTATTTTGTTTCTTTTCCCATTTGGTGCCTTCAAGTCTTGTGTGTGTGTGTGATAGTAAAGGCAATTGCTAGAAAGAAATATTTGGACATATAGCTATAGCTAGTGAATAATAGGTAGATTTATAGATATTAGATATATGATAGATGAAAGATAGATAGATAGATAGATAGATTGATAGATCATTTTGCAGTGTGTTGCAGGTCTATGAAATGAGTGATAAGATTGTTATAAAGTATATCTGAGTAATGTCCCTGTAATGAACTCCAAGTGCACTTGAATAGAAGATGCATATTTTGATGGATTTTATGTTTACCAATAAAAAATATTTTAAGTAAATAATTCACGACACTTAAAACCCCATATTGAATGTCTTTTATGCTGTGCTGTTGGAGATTCTAGCATTAGATATTCCAGGGAGCTTCAGTTAGAAAACAGCATTGTGCACACAGTGTTCACATGATAAATGAATGCTTCGGATTTGTAGAGGATTTCCGATGCTCTAAAGGTCAACACATAAAGCATGTATCTTGACATGTCAATTTGTGAAAGCTTAAAATAAAAAAGTTACTTGCTGAGACTGGCAGATTTCATACTGCGAAGAATCTGAAGGTAATTTCATACTCTGAAGTTACACATTGCAGCTGTAATTTTGGGACTGTATTTTAAAAGTTCCAGCGCAGGCATTTTTAGCTTTTGTTATAAATAAAATGATTTTCAAATTGTCCTGCTGGAAACACGGCAAGAACTGCTAATCAGCATTATTCATTACAAATACTGTTAAAATCAGAGGCAAATTGTAAAACTGGGCCGAGGGCACAATGCACCGTTGTGATTACTCTGTTCCTCCTGGGGAGAACCGTAACAATCAAACCACCAATCACCAATCAGCAGCCAACTCTTATTCACTTTATAACCATGTTGCTATGCTAGCACAGTGCTATGGATGCAGAAGTCAGCACTGGCCCCTTTAAATTATAGCTGGCTATTTTTAATCCGCATATTAATTTCAAATAACAAGTTTATAGTTCAAGTAAAGATGACATGAGTATTCCCACTTGCCTACAGAAATGAGAAAAACTCACATTGTCATCCCTTTAGAATTTCTTTATTTGTTTATTTCTTGTTGCCAAGGAGGATCTTCTTGAGAAGTTGTTGTGACCATGACTGTAACAGGGTTGGGTGTTTGTGCCTTTATTACTCAACAATATTCCTAATGGTGGGAGGGAAGGTCTGTCCGTATTTAATATTAAAATTATTTTTATTTATTTATATTTATTTTATTTATAGTCGACTTACATTATGGAGATCCAAATTATCGAAAGATCTCTTATACAGGTCCCAAACATTTTGTATAACAGGTCCAATACCTGTATTTGGAGTACATGCTTCACCGTTTCTTTATTGTATACCCAATAATTAAAAGTGCAGTAAAGTAAATAAATATTAGTACTGCTGGCATTCTACCTCTGTTTGCTTTTCTCTCTATAATACTTACACTGGGCAAACTTTCACCTAGGCTGTTACCCATAGCAACCAATTAGCTTCAGGAAAAATAAAGACAGCAAAAATGTTATTGGTTGCCGTGGGTTACTTGCCAGGTATAAGTTTATATTCATTGTAACCAAAAATGAATTGGCTAAAGAAAATGAGAAAATGTTTTTCTTTTTCTGGTTGTCTGTTTAGAGAAGTTATATTTTTAAAATATCCTTAGTATCATATATAGCCATTACTTTTCCAATTTAACCTAAGTTAACCATCTGAATATATTCAGTTTAAAAAATGATTATATTTATTATGAGAAAGTAAGACAATCATAAAGAGAAGAAATCAACTCCAAAATGTTTGGCTGGCCATGTAGATTATGTGTCTAATATGGCACGTGGTGGGGTTAAACAGCAACAGCAGTCATTTTATTTCAGTTTTCACCTCTTTCCATATGCTCTGCATGTAGGAAATGAAAAATATTAGAAAAATTCTGTATCCAGACATCAAATAGTTATATATTGATAGGAAAATAAGTACATGTAAAATCATCTGTAAGATATAGAGCATATTACATAAAAAATATATAAATGCAAAGATGGAAGCAAGTAAATTGAGTTTTCAGAGAGCTCAACAATAGACTAATTGTTTGTGCATTTTTAAAAAATATCAATTAAACTCCAGTCATCTTTATGTTCGGGGGGGGGGGGGGGGCAATAGCATAGGGTGCCCAATGGAGTTCTAAAGATTTATAACGTCAAAAGAATATTTTTACAATAGAGATGACATTTCCGAGGTTATGGGATCTTTAGACACTAAGGGGCTGATTTACTAATCCATGAATCCGAATCCGAATGGGAAAAATTCGGATTGGAAAACAAACATTTTGCAACTTTTTCGTAGCCGTTACGGCTTGCGCGAATTGTCGCGACTTTTTCATAGCCATTACAAATTTCGTGAATTGTCGCAACTTTTTCATAGCCATTATGACTTTCCTGAATTGTCGCGACTTTTTCAAAATACCGATCATTGCGAAAAAAACGCATTTGGACGCTTTTCGGACGTTCGTGGATTAGTAAATGTGCCCCTAAGCATATTCTTAGGATCCCATAACCTTGGTAAATGGTCCAGCAGAGACTATCCCTTTAATAACAATAGTCTGACTTTCTGCTTTAGTTAGTTTTTTTCATCCTACTGCATATAGCAGGCTCAAGATTTAAATAAAATAATCTCTGTATGGTACTATAAAAAAAAAAGTTGTGGCACCAACATTTTGCATTTTTTTTTTTTGCCATTTTGCAAATTCTTACGTAGTTTCGCAGATTATTTGCAAAATGGGACCGATTTGCTCATCACTAAATATCATCTGTGAGGAACATAGAAATGAAAACAATGTGTAATGTTTTATTAATTAGGATACATTTTTTTTTTATTATTTTAACCAAATATATTGTCAGTTTTTCTAGTTCTAGATCCCATGAATGGAAATAGCATTGTACCAGGAAATAGGCATGCAGAAATATTTATTAATATTCTTTTAAGTATCTACACAAATAAAACAAAACTTTTACCTTCCATAAAAAAGAATCATTATTTCAGCTGTGCTCTTTTATATAAGACAGAAAGTTATGCTCCAAACTAAAATGAACAGTCAGTTAACACACATATAACACTATAGTCAGGTGCCAAGGGGGCAGATCTTCTCGCTATATGCCCAGCTAAGGTGAGGGTGCCCATATACGGGCAGATAAGCTGCCAAATCGGTCTGAAGGGCCCAAACCTGCAGCTAAAATACCTGTGCGTGGCCACCTTAAGTAATGTGCCGCAGGATTTGTATTAGGTACACATTTGTTTATTTGGGTCAATAATGACTTGGGGGTGGGCATCATATGTGTTTGCCAATGACACAAAACCATGGAAGCCAATTAATTCCATCCAGAATGTGTCATTCTTGCATCCTTGTGTTGGAATCTGGACAAACTGTCCATCTGAGACAGAGGCAGATGGGATTCAAATGTAATAAATTTAAGTAGTTACACTTCTGGAATTTTTACATATACAAGTATCAATATATGAATAAAAATATATTTACAGACATACATTTAAAAATATGCAAACCACTTATATCCTAAAAGGAGAAGGAAAGGTGAAAGACGGCCCTGGCTAGTGAAAAGGCCGTTTTGGTTTTTTTTGTTAGGACTATTCACTTTACTGTGCAAGTTCACAGTAAGTGATTGCTTTATGGTGCTCACTAAGATGAACCCTGGAGAGGGGCAGTTTTCTGCTCACAGATGCACTGGCCTGGGGTATCAGGTAAGTAAATACAATAACAGGGGGGGGGGGGTACCTAACTTTTGGTACCCCTGAGTGATTTCAACCTTTCCTTCTCCCTCAATGGGGGTAAGTTAGACACCCCCTTCATGGAGAAGAACCTGGGGGTTCATGTGGATAATAAACTGAGCAGTAGCAGCAAGGGCCAGAATGGTATTGTTCTGTATTAAAAACCCTTATAGGTTTAAAGAAGAAGAGAGATACTTAAAGCAGACTGTTTCAGTGTAAGTGACTGTTAATATTTATATTATTAAATGCATTAGTAAATGCCATTTGAGACTTTGGGCAGAGAGCTATAATAATGCTATTAGTGCAAACTAGATGTAAAATATTAGTGCTATTGTGTAACTATCATATATTTCCACACATAACTGTCTATTAAACAGACTTAATAGATGGACATGGTTGAACTTGGTTGAACTTGATGGACATAAGCCTTCTCAGCATCATCTGCTGTGTATCCAT
The DNA here is from genome assembly GCF_000004195.4 of Xenopus tropicalis. Lineage (NCBI taxonomy): Eukaryota > Metazoa > Chordata > Amphibia > Anura > Pipidae > Xenopus > Xenopus tropicalis. Next base: position 85,818,922 of record NC_030680.2, read on the forward strand.
GTCCTTTGGTCCTTTATGCTTTTTATTAACCAGAATTTTTCTCCCACCAAGCCCCCTGCCCCAACACAAAACTGGTCTTTACTACAATACATAAGATATTATATTAGAATACAACAGAAAATATTTTTGCTATAAAGGCTTGACTCCAAACCTTGAATCTATATTTCTTTAAGAAATTTTCTTATAAACATACAAAAATTGGCAAAGGCATTCCATAGAATAATATATAATTTGGAAAGGTTTTAGCAGTGAACTGATTATCTCATCACATTAAAATGTGGGTCAGAGCAGCTAGTAAGTTCAACAGTTCACAATATCACAGTTTCCAGAGCCAATGCCATTTGCACACAATACACTCACACAGTCAGACGGAACCAACACATTCAGCTGCTGTATGGTAACATCTGTGGCATAGCAAATTTTAAGTTTTAATACACAAGGAGCCCAGATGTTTCCAAAAGATGCCACATTTTTCAGATTCATGGTATTTTATACAGTAAAATACAATGAAAGTTTTTGTACTGGTAAAGAAAAGTTATATTAGGTTTAATGAATAATTTTAAAATCATGTAAAAATGCTTTCCATGGTTTCCTGATAAAAGAATAGATAGCATTTAGACAGTTATATTTTCTGCTTACACACAGATAAGAAGTGAAAATGTATCAATTCTTTGCAATTTACCTAAGGCATTAGTGTACTAGGACATCTAACACAATTTTTCTACCCATCCTTGTAAAGGTTGTGGGTATATTGCAAAGCTTGCTTCAGGTTTGTAACCCATTATAATGTTTGCTTTCAAACAGCAGGCCAGAATAAGTTAAATGCTGATTGGTAAAGGTGGCCATAAACAGTAAATTTGTTCATTTTTGCCAAACAAACAAATCTTTCCCCTGATATTCTCACCTTGGGTGGGCAATATCGTGCCAATGCAATTGTTTGGCCCTAGGGCCAAACGATTACATTGCAATGAAGGTGATAGGAGACGTCAGAGCAAGTACCATATCAATGACCCCGTGTTGACCCCAAACAGACGAAAAATCAAGAAAATGTTTCCTTTTGTCATGATTTTACAAAAGGAACCAAAAATGTTGATTTTGTGATTTGTCAAATTTCTACAATAAATGGGGTAAGCTCCCCTGAGCATCTGCAAGTGCTGTGTGGTCTTTGCTTTATGTATGTGAATAGGATGCTGACATATGTCCAGGGACCTACCACTACCATTTTGTTTAAAAGGTGGAAAATTCAACTTTTTTTGCTTCTAAACAAACATCTAAGCAAGTGAGCCCCCCCTCAAGCAAAAAGCATACATCTGTTCAATGAGAATGACTGTAGGGGTCATATAACAACAAGAAGACATGGTGAAAAGTTCATAAAATATACGCAATACAAAATTTTTTGGCACTTTGGACCCTGCCTTCTTCCCTTTGTGCATTGCTGTAGGTCCCCTAAACTTCGTACAGCAGTTCCTGTGTTCGGCAACACTGTATTCATGAAGGGCAGAAGGGGTAGGCATGCTGATGCTTCTCTTCCAGCCCCCTACTCAGAGCCCTGCCCATATGAAAAGGACTTGCCCTTCGATGATGTTATCCAACAAGAGGAGCAGAGTGCAGCGATTTCCCCAGGCAGAATTGCTCTGTGCATGAACACAAAGGAGCGCTGTCTTAGTGCTTTTGCCATTTTGACCAGCGTCATAATAAATGTACCTCAGTGAGTTTTACCTTTTAGATAAATGTATATACTAATTTATATTTTAAATGAAGGAGACAACTTAGAACATGTAAAAAAGAAGATGAAAAAGCAGTTTCCCTTTATATGTTTTTCACACCACATTTTGGAATGGGTAGAAGATGTTAGCAATATGCAGTACTACATTCTTTAGACCATAGTCACAATCCAAGCTGATAAGATATGAAAGTAAATAGTGTAGAATTCTGTAGCATATCATACATTTATAGAACTACATTTTTCTATATCTTGAATTGTCTCTGTGGGATTTCAAAAACCAGAGAACACCTTTGTCCTATTTTGTAAACACAGTCTGATTTAGAAATCTAATAACATGAATGCAAGGAAAATCATTTCCATAAATATACTTGCAGTTTTTGTGATTGTTTATTGGGAAAATATGACTGCAAAAATACCAGGAGTTGTTATTATTATTGTGACTATATTAGATTCTTCGTACAATAGTAGGGAACACTTTCAGCCCAGGCAAGCTGCATATGTAATAAAAGGAATATGAATGCAGTAACCAACTAGAAAGGGGAGTTTGAGAACAAACTTCATGTTGGTTTGAAAATCTAGAAGTCACTGAATGAAATCTGATCTGTTGTTGGCTCCACCCACTTTTTCTAACCTTGGACCACAGTAGTATATATATAGTAAAAACCACTGTGCAAAGTTTGGGGACCCTGGTTTTAATAGTGTCTGAATGGCAGCAATTTAAATTTCCCCACTGAAAGTCAGTGAAATCTGATTGGTGGTTGGTGGCTACACCCACTTTTTCTAACCTGGAACTGCAGTTACCCAGTGACTAACTCTGCAAAGTTTAGAGACTCTAGGATTAATAGTTAAAGAACAGCAGCAGTTTAAATTTAAACCAATAAAAGTCAATAGGTAAATTGTGATTGGTGGTTGGTGGCCCTGCCCACTTTTTCTAACCTTGAGTCGAAGTCACCCAGTGACAAACAGTGGGCACCCTGGCATAAATAGTGTGCGAATGGCAGCATTTTAAATTAAAACCAATGAAATTCAATGGATGAAATCTGATTGGCTGTTAGTGACCCAATCCATTTTTCCTTTTTTTTGAACAGCAGTCCCCCAGCGACCAAAGTTTGGGGACTCAGGCGTAAAAATTGTGGGACTGACAGTATTTTACATTTTACCAATGAAAGTAACTAGGTGAAATGTGATTGTCTTTTGGTGGATTTGCCCATGTTTTCTAACTTGAACTGCAAATACCCCTTGTTAGAACATCCTGCTTAGGTGATCCCACCTATATTAATAAATACAAACACACAGACAAATCTGAATACAATATAATTGTGTGTGTATATAATACTATTCAATTGGCTGAGTGCACTCCACAAACCTCATCTCAAATATGTTTTATTACATAATGTGTCAATATTTTGAACTGGGACCATTTTTTTTAAAAGGTTCCAGAATCCACACCAAAATGTTGTCACACTGGGACAGATTTGAGTTGAAAAGAAAAACTTATCTCATGTTTTATCAAATGAACTTCATTAAAGTCTACGGGAAATCTGTAATTCAATGCTTTTCCCCTGAATTGAATCTGCCCAAAAGTGTGATAACTATAAAAAAAATCTAATAAAATCCTCTTGAAATGAGGTCTGTAGAGCACTCAGTCTGTCCAATAAGGCAGAATCCTAGACACGTGGAGCAGCACCTGGCATTTAGCACATTAACATGAATGGGAGTTATTTAATGGAAAACTATACCCCCAAACAGTGCAGGTCTCTATAAAAATATACTGCATAAACAAGTTCATATGTAAAACCCTGCTTCATCTAAATAAACCAATTTCATAAAAATATACTTTTTTAGTAGTTTGTGCTACTGGGTAATCCTAAATAGAAAATTGACATTTTCAATACTAAGTGCCACCCCCTGACTTATTCACAGCGCACACAAACAAGCCAAGGCACACATACATGTTAGGTCCCATCAACCAATTAATGGACAGAGTTTTGTCTTTTACTCCCACACTTCTTCCTGTTACAGTTAAAGCAGCATTATTTCCTGTCGGGTACCTGCCTACCCCTAGTTCCAGCCCTGTTTACTGATATAGATTCCGGTTTGGTAAGATTCTTTAATAGACCACTTAAAGGAGAAGGAAAGTCATTTTGGCATTTTACTGCCAATAGATTTGCCACATTAGTGGCACCTAGAACACTATATTTATTGTGCAGAAAACGTTATCATGCCTGAGTAAACAGCCCTAGAAGCTTTCTCTGATTGCAGCTGCCATTTTAGCTTGCTTCATAGCTTCCTACTTGCAGTCTAGTCGTTGTAGCTCAGATCACACATTACTAAGTGTGGGGGAATGAATTCTTATGGGCATAAGAGAGAAGAGCTGCGCAGACTCTGGCCCCAGGAATGAAGGATTTTTCTGAGAGAGGAAGTCTGATACCCTAAGAACATGTTTACAAAACATGAGACAAGAAATCCTGTGTTTCTTTTGATTACTGTAAGCGCTTAAGGTGGCCACACACGTGGCGATTTCCGATCTTTCATGCAACCATCGGTCGCACGAAAGATCGTACAATTGGCCACTAACCGTTCAGGGCTGAAACGGCAGATAAGGCGGTAGAAACAATAGGATTTCTACCTCCTTCTGCCGATTCAGCCCTGACGGCAGATTTTGCTCAGGCGCCTTCTATGGCGCCCTATCAAAATCTTTTAACCTGGCCAATTGGCGAGTCGACCGATATCAGCAGCCTCCTGCGATATCAGTCGACTCGCCGACTTCCCATACACGCACCGAATATTGTATGAAACGGGGTTTCGTACGATATTATCTGTGCGTGTATGGCCAGCTTTATAGCTGTATTTACATAAACCTTTTTGATAAAGCTTTTACCTTTCCTTCTCCTTTAATAAGTTGGTTGGTTAAGTATTCATTCTGGGTGTATAGTTTTCCCATAAGTTATTGGTCGTATGTATACATGCGTATATCTATTTATCAATCTATTTATCTACAAAGAGATAAACAGTTCCACTGTATTCATATCATATCCGATAACTCGCTGGATGTCATGAACTTTAAGGAGCTGATGTGTGGTAACAGACTTTTTTATCCTATTCATTATCACAACATGAAAGAAAAACCTTTTTTAATTTGGGGAAACAATATTTAAATTGTGCAATGGAGACATCTTTTATAAACACGTATAACAAATTCTAAAGCAACTAATGTGTGGGCTATAATTAATATAAATGTCAACGACAGGCTAGTCAGAGAAATGGGAACACCATAAATCTGTCTGCTGCCTCCTCACATATGCTGATGGATGTGTACTTTCAGTTTAAATATCTTGCAATCAATAATTCAAATACCTGCCCTGTTCTATTAAATTTGTCATGTTTATAAATAAGAGAGTATGCTTGGGCCGGGGGAAAATGGGAGACGTTACTGGTTAAATACAGAGACTGTTTCTAGAAGTACTTGCTAAATAAATATGCCAGCCTGATACTTTCCTTAGGATGTCAACTATGGAGAAAATCTGTTCTAGCTTCAATAGTCTCAGTAGTCTAATAGAATGCACTCAGTCAACTAAGCAGTACACACATGAGGGAAAGACAAGGTTCCTTATCAAGACCAGACAGTTTTGCAGATGAAATCTAACACAGTATTGAATGAAACTGTAAATTATTTACACAGAACCCTTCAAGTCCTTTGTGCCTCTAGACTATATCAGCTCTCCTGGTGAAATGTTAGACCTTTTTCTTCTGTGCCCCTTGAGAGAATTGAAGTACCACACATGGATGAAACTCATTGCTGCAAGTCCTGAAAAACAGACCATTTGGTATTTTGTTACTTATCTGACAAACCTATAATCCCCTTGCTGCTTGGGAGGGTCTGTGCATTCTTCTCCCTGGCAACAAAAGCGTTAATACAGCAAAGATAAAATATGAAAGTTGAATTCCTAGCTTGACATTGTGAGTATATACATCTGGAAAATAATATTAAGGAAATATTGCACCCAGCCTTGCAAAGGATTTTCAGATAAGTGGATCCAGACTAATGCATGTACTCTCACAGGCCACAAGGTGACCTTCTTCTGCTAATGAACACATGAAATAAAGAATTGATCTAAAAATACCAGCAGCTGAACTCTAGATGGCTTATAGGAGTTTAAATGGAGTTAAGGCAACAAAGGATTCTTGTTTTATTTAACCAAATTACTGGCAAATTATTGCAGAATAACATAAAGCAAGACAACATGATAAAATGCTTCAACCTTTGGACAAGGAGTCATTCTGTGTAAACAGTATTAGAAATCAGCCTATCGACATTCCTCATACAAAATATGTCCCTAGCTTGGGGAAAATACAGATTGCTGTGTTATGGTAAAAAGCTACTCCAACATAGGGCAGAGGTATTTGCAGAAAATATAAGCCCTGTAGCTCTTGTTTTGTGTGCCTGCTTATTGTATGTGGCACCAACAATCACTGGGCCAAGCTGTTAGATAGGGGAGGAGAGTAGTCTTAACCTGTAGAATCAGTTAACATGTGCTTACACAGTGAAAATAGCTTCTTGCAGCCCCAGGTGCACGCTGTACCCACTGCCCTTGATAAAGGGCTGGATTGAAGCCCGAAACGTTGCCTTTGGCACTTGAGTAAAGATTCACATTTTTCAAAACAACCGGAGTGCTGCTGTTTTCATCATTTTTGTAGTCTTAACTAGTGTTCCTGGTCTCTAATCCGGAGGGTTAACCCTATGTGTGTCCCTCCAAAGTCTTTTTATGTCTTATACACTGCAGTATAATGCACATTTTAATTAATGGAAAGAGCTTCATTAATTTAAAGCCCAGGTACTTTGTGGAATTGTGTTTATTGCAATAACAAGATGGACATAATATTTAGTAGTGTTGGTTTAGAATCCAAGGTTAAAGAGATGCAAAAAAATCAGAAAAGGTAATGAAGTATTATTAATCCAAAAGAAACTTCTAGCTTGGGGTGCTACACTCTGATGTGGCTCTTTCATATCTCAGTATTATTTAATGGATCTTCTACTTACTACTTTGGTGATGTTATATGGCCTTTGGTGCCTACTAATCCCAAGACTGGAATTGCTTAAATGCTTAAGGAAGGAGCTACTAAGCTTCCCTTGATGCTTTTATTAGAGAATCTAATGTTTCTTGCGCAGGTCTTCCCTAATATATAGCAAGCTTAAACTCAAAAGTCACTTTTTGTGATGCCTGTGTGTATCATTGCTGTAGGACACACACAAATCCTGCTAAGCGGGAGGAGTCACTTCTAAGTGGATGCACTAGTTTTAGTGTGTTCCTTAAAGATAGGGCTACATAAATGACTTTCTAGGAGAATGTATTTGCAGTTTGGGACATATCCATATCTGGGTCCCCTGGTTGCATTTACCTTAGTGAATGTGATAATTGACATATTAGCCTGTAAATAGTACATTAACATTCCAGTCAATCTGTGCAGCCCTTCCCTGAGCAGAATGCTGCCTCTGATAGCGCATGAGTTTGCCTATTGTCATACCTTGCCCATAGATTACAGCATCATGTGTCAGTCAAGCACTACTACACTTCAATGCTTTTATTTGTCTGTATCACACATTTACCAAAATAGCTGGTGTTCATCAGATTTGCTCTTTTATAAAAACATCTGTTTCTATTTTTAAGCCTTGTTGTGCTCAGCATTGTAATATTTAAACTGAGCCAATATATTAAACACTTGTTCACAAGGAAGAAAGCTGCACCTCCTCCAATGAGTATATTAAAACCCCCAAAGCCAATTTATTAAACACATTTTATACATAAAATGCTACAATAACAAATATTTTTCATTGGATTATAAAATGGAATTTTCATTTTGAAATGGGACTTTTATTATTCTAAAAGCTAAAGCATAACAAAACCTATAAACAATTCTCACAAAAGGCCCAGAACAACATAAAACATAATATGCAGAATAGAATGCTAGACCAATGGGAGAGATAGAACTTGCCACATTTACATCTCTGTTCTGCGTGCCCTGGAGTCAAAACCAGCTAATACGGGCAGATTGTTCTGCATATATTTTGAAAATGTTTTATCTTCTTATTTGGGGACCTTGCAAAACGTGTGGCTCTTATAGAGTGTGCCCACCTTAAGTTACTTAGAAACACTATGGGGGGAATTTACTAACATTCAAATTTTATTTTTTTCCACAATTTGTTTTTTGTGCTAAAACTCAAATTGTTAGTGTAAAAAAAACCCACAAAAAACACTAATACAAAACTTCACCATCTAAAGGCTGTCAAGGTGACTGGAAGTCAGTGGGAGATCTTGTAGGCAAACTGTAACACTGTTTATTTCATTTGTGCTTTTTGAGGTTTTGAGGTTTTTTTTGTTTGTAAGTCTATCAAGATTTATGAAGAAACATAAAAACCCACACAAAAATTGTAGGGTTTTTTTTGTGCCTTTTGTTTTCTTTCCACATTTTATTCTTTCATGCATTTTACTGTATATTCGGATCTTTTAATAAATGACTAGACATTTGTGGTTTTAGTGGAAATTAGTTTGTTTGTGGTTTAAAAAAACACGAAAACAACGAATATCAGAATGTTGATAAATGGGCCGTAAAGCCACTGGTCCAAGGGGAGGGTTACCCCATTTGCTGTTAACAGCAATACAATTTTTAAAAACCCACAGAGCTTCTCCCATATGTGTGTAGATCTAGACATGATCGCATTTGTGGTTCGCACCTTACTCTATTGATCCTCTAAGAGGGTCATAAAGTCCCACCAGCAACTAAAGCTGTGTATGAAAACCCCTGTAGGAGTTGAAGAAGTCTGCCTGAGTTTTTTGTGCTGGAAGGTTGGAAGGAGGGTTGAAGCAGCTGAAACTGTGGAAAACTGGAACTTGCATATCATAGCAGTAAATAGTTCTGTTTCTTGGAGCAGTTTAGATTCCTGCTGGGTATTGGTTGAATACAGTAGAAACAATTTAAAAAAAAACCCCAACTTTACTGAGAAAGAATAGTAAAAATACAAAACTGCATGAAGGTTATAAAATGAGCAAATGAGTATTGAAAAACCAGGGAATCACACTAAATAAATGTTACATTAGAAGATACATGTGCTATATATGTATTGTATATAATTTAGAATTCAGTGAACCCTCTATTTTATGAACGTCTGGCATATTTCTCATATAATGAAATAGTTACTTGATTCCAATAGATTTAGCAATATATTGGCCGTAGTACTCCCCATTGGCTTCAAGAAAACATCTTTTGCCCTGTTATTAATTGATTATAGCATCAATTGATTGTGTAAATACCTTCTCTTGTTTAATGTGTAAAATGAAAAAGACGCACTTTGTTTTTACCTGTGTTGTATAAATTATATATCACTGTGTTTTTTAGTAATTGTGTTGGGTTGAAAACCCCAACATACTGTTCTTCGACTTTGGCTTATTCTTCTTCTTAGCACCCCCCATTTTCTAAACGCTACTCCTCCTACAGTTTTAGGGGTACAACTCCCAAACTCCCCACACTTCTTCGCCCTATAGCGGAGCAGGTTGCTTGTGCTTTTCTAAGCGATCCCGCCCCCCGTCTTTTTGTGGCGCCGCTCTGAACACCCCAATTTTTCCATTGACTTTGACAGGGAAGATTTTCAAACTGCTGCCACTCTTACAGCTTTGAAGCTACACCCCCCAAACTTGAATAACATAATAATGGGGTCACCCCGAATGAAAGAGCGACATTTGTTGGATGACCCCAAAGTGGGAGGGGCCGACAACAGCCAATCTTACAGCTTTGAGGCTACACTCCCCAAACTTGAATCACATAGTCATGGGGTCAGCCTGAATGAAAATATGATGATTGTTGGATGCCCAAAAGTGGGCGGAGCTGTTAACAGCCAATCAGATTTTACCTATTGATTTGGCAGAAATTCAACCTGCTGCCATTCTCACAGTATTAACCCCAGGGTCCCCTAACTTTTTACACTTGGTCACTTGGGGACTCCAGTTTTAGATTTGAAAAGTGGGAGGAGCCACCAACAGCCAATCAAATTTCACCTATTGATTTTTATTGGTTTGATGCCAGGGTTCCCAAACTTCAGTCACTGGGTGACTACGCATTCAAGTTTTTTTTTTTTTTTTTTAAACCATAAAGTGGGAGGGGCCAACAATAGCCAATCAAATTTAAATTGCTGCCATTCAGACACTATTAAAACCAGGGTCCCCAAACTTTGCACAGTGGTTTTTACTATATAACTGTGGTCCAAGGTTAGAAAAAGTGGGCGGAGCCAACAACAGATCAGATTTCATTCAGTGACTTCATGTTGTTCAACCCAACACAAAGTTTGTTCTCAAACTTTCCTTTCTAGTTAATGATTGTGAAACAAAAATAAATTGATTGATTTTAGCACAAGTAGTGGTTTGTGAGCGCCAACTCTTTTGGGTTAATACTATAAGAACAACAGAAATGTAGGAACATCAAGCAGCAACATTTATTTTGTTCCTTCTCTTGTGGACTCCCAACCTGCAATGATTACCAGCAATTTTAGGCAACTGAGTGCAGATTGTGGAGCAGATCAGCCAATATCCTATAGTTGCACTCAACACCACTCAGTCCTTCCTACCTTCTGTTCCGAATTGAGTTCTAGTGCACCTATTGACATAGGGGAACCCTGCAGCTGCAGCCACCTCCAGCCCAAGCAGTAGTTCCAGGGTTCCTTTAGCACCCTGTGAAGTTCAGTTGCACCAAAAGAATAGGATGCACATGTCGCTTTAACACCAAACACCAGAGATTGCGCCAAACAGACTTTTAAAATATTTGGCTTCAGTATTGGTGAACTGGACTTAATTGCAGTTGGTGCAGCTCAATAGTGTCAAGAGCATCTCTTTATGACTTTAATGATGCCTGAAATCTTGAAAAATAATACTCCATTGTGGGAAAAAAACATGGCAATGGTGCTTTGCTCATTGCACTTGCAGACATACTTGTGCCCTGTGGGGTCTAGGTATACTGCCCGGAAACAACAGCCAGAGAATTAACCGTAATCACAAAATGGGAACATGAAATGGAAAGTGAAAAAGCAGCCACTGTAAATATTGTCTTTTATAAGGAAAGAACATGTATATGGGTGTGTTGTAGAACTCTCCAAGATTATTAAAATTGGGGCTCTGCCACCTTTAGAGGGATGAATCAGTCAAATGTTATAGCAGATGAAAGGCCTGATTTTGGGCAAAAGCCCCTTTTTTCATTTAATAAAACTGGCCTATATATAGGTGCTGCTTATGTGTAACAGGCAAATTACACCAGAATGTGTGTGGGGCACAGAAGCTGCTAAAACTCTGTAAGCAACTGGAGAAACAATTGTGTGTTTGCAGCATTTGTGACCATGCAGTTAAGTTAAAGCGGGGGTCTTTCATCTGGAAATAAATAAATGGCAAAATACTGATCACTAGAAGACAAAATATTCATATAAAAGACAGTTTTTCTTCAGCTTTTCTGCAAGCTGAAAAGAATACAAAAACACTTGAAGGCTGTAAGGTTTAAAGTTTACTCAATGTATAAAGAGAAATGGAAGAAGTCGGAATAATGTCAGGCCGGACATAAAATACACAGTTAAGTGCTATTTAATAAAGGTGAAACATCTTAAAATAATCTTGCCGAGTTTTGGATAAGGCCCTTTTCCCAGTAGAGACAATGCTTTTGGCGAGTTACTAATCACCGTTATGTCTGAGCGTGCCTACAGGCCACAGCATGACTTACTATTACATAAATCTCCGTCACAAATTTATTACCACAATTTATCAGCTCTTGCTGCTGAATGGCCAAGTAGTTAATTTTAAAAGTGAAGTGCTGCTATTTTCATTAATACCTTAGCGCTAACTAGCCATCAAAACTCTCAGCAATTAATACCATGCCATTGTAGGTTTTAACCAATAAATATTTTAGTCCTTGCTTTTCTTTGACAGGTAAAATACATTAAGCTGTCCTATTACCTTAATAATGTTTGCCTGGTTTTATTGTTCCCTTATTGTCTGATGCACTTAGAATTTAGCAAAACACTCAATAGGGAGAGATATTTATGGGAGGGATGTTATTTTATGACACTATAGGGTTTTTGAGCCATTATCAGCCGAACCTTCCATATCTGACATAGTGTTGTTAAACTAAGGGCTTTGTTTTCAGTATGAGAATTAAATGATCATCGCATCATCCCAAACAACCATTTTTAACAATGCAATTTACTTTTTGAGATTTTAAAGGTTAAACCCCATATGTAATAAAAGGCCCAAAGTCTGTTCAGGTGCAGTAACCCATAGCAACCGATAAGATATTTGCTTTTTAACAGGTGATTATGATAACACGGTTGCTATAGGTGATACAAACTACAGCAAATGTTTCATGTTATATTGAGAAGCCTTAGATGCCTTTAGGCCTATCCTAATGGGGCTATCTGTGTAACGATAACATCAGACAATGCCGCTGCACGTAAGGAAACAGGAAGGGACAGGCAGTCTCGGGCTCCTGAAATAAATCATCCAAATGATGGTATGGGAGTAAACCTACTTGACTTACAGCCATCTACATTCCTGCCATATTAAACTACAAAACTATTTGTGGTAAATTTAGGAGCCAAATTATCATTTTTTAAACCGAAAATTTGGATCTGCTAGTGCAGAGAATGCAATTTTCATCTTAATGAGACTATTATCTTACCCTCTCTACCATACGAAGAAGGGGAAGCCCTTAAGATATCAGAAGGTGTATAAAGGCTGACATCCAGAAAACAGAAACTTTGGTGACCTAGGGCAGTGATCTCCAACCAGTGGCTCGGGGGCAACAAGTTGCTCACCAACCCCTTGGGTGTTGCTCCCAGTGGCCTCAAAGTTGGTGCCCATTTTTGAATTTCAGACTTGGAGGCAAGTTTTGGAGGCAAAAAGACTATGTGTAGTGCTAAACAGAGCCTCTAGTAGTCTGCCAGCCCACATTGGGCTACTAATTAACCTGAGTCTTTATTGTTTACCTACTAGGAAAGTTTTTCTGCTTGTGTTGCTCCCCAGCTTTTTTTCTTTGAACTGTTGCTCACGGGTAAAAAAGGTTGTGGATCCCTGAACCAAGGGTATTGCAGCTGCTTGGGCAGGGGAAGCAGGACTCTCCTCTGAGTTGATCTTCAGAGCAGTCACTTTTATTAAGAACTATGAATTGGATATGTTCTTTTTTTCAGATAGTCAGTATGGACAATCTTTTGATTTAATTGATGCAGCATTGATATGTGTCCCCACCCCACATTTTTTTTTATTATTTCTTGGAGAAAAGGAGAAAATTGATTTATACTTACTGTAATTTTCCTTTCTTTGTCATCCCTATGGCAGCATACCTACCAAGGCCAGATTTGTGGGCAGGCCACAAAGCCCTCTGTGAGCTGATAGTGTGCATAGAGGCTGCCTAATAGCCAATCTTAGCCCTTATTTGGCTCCTCCATGAACTGTTATGATGCTTGTGTTGCTCTCCAAGTATTTTTACATTTCTCACAAGTAATAAATGTCGGTGACCCCTGCTGCAGACTACGGGTAAGAGAGTTTGTGTTGATTCAATTTTGGGTATGCTAGCAAGGAAGAAGACAAAATGCTTCACTATATGGATTGCTAGCAAGAGAACACAATGCTCCACTATAGAGAGACATGAATCTCCTCTAAAGGTGTTGCTGGGGAGAAAATACATGATGCTCCACTATAGGGGATTGCTAGGGAAATGATGGTCTACTAAAGGGAATTGCTGGGCATTAAATGAAAGGCATTAATGCGCAAGAGATTGTGTAGCCATTTTAGTGCAGCACAATTGAATTTGAACTGAATATTATGGGTATGTTACAAACAGCAAATGAGCATTAATAGTTCTGGAAGCAGTATTGAAATAAATGTTAAACTCTGTAACTCTGCTTGCTGTGTTACTTGGTCTATCTCGTATTAGGCCATAATGAAATATTAATTTCCAGTTGTATCTTTTGCCATGGTTCATTGCTTAGAAGGTAAAACTGAAATGGTTTCATTCTTTCATACTCTAATAATGTTGCATTTAACGGAATCTTCTTTGTGATTTACTCATATGGATATGGATATATCCTATGAATGTGTTTCTATTCCTGGAGCAAGTGCCTGACACCAGGGAACCTTCCACATTTTACTCTGGGAAATAATGTACAGCTTTATATACAAATCAGTATGGAACGTGGAAGGATAGTTTAACTTATTATACTGTAGAGAATGTCCATTCAGGTCCCTAATAAATCTGCTAGTATAATTACAAAGCTAACAAATGAAAACATAAAAAACACCCTTGCTGAAAAATGGTCCTTGAACATATGGTATTATCTGAATAAATGAAATAATGTAATGCTGTCTTTGTATTAAAGTCAGACAAGATCTGTCAGCCATACGCTAAACCAATGTCCAGTGGAAAATCAAGGTTGTGATTTATGCTCAGTGTTCTGTGGTTGGTAAAACTGTATGTAGCCATGATCTTAATATTGTAGTTGTGTTATTTTAATCATTCTGTTGCATCTGCTTATTTTAGGAATTATTATGTCCAACATTTGCCCATGGGAAATCCTAATGAAGCACACTTGAAAAATTCAAAAAACGTTTCTATAAAGTTCAATCAATCAAGTTATTATCTGAGAGTGTTTTTCATTGAAGTTTGGGAGAGTGTCTGGGAGTAGAATTTATTGAGGCTGAAAAAATATGGAGAAAATCCCAAACTAGAGAGAATCTTGCCTTCTTAAAGAAATGCTTAAAGAAACAGTTAATTAGCACTTTCAGTGCAATATAGGTTTTTTCAGTCCAATATAGGTTTCTTTTTGATCTCTCATGTTTCCGGCCAACATGCAGTGCGGCAAGATCAAAAAGAAGCAGCCATGGAAAAGGTTCATCAAGGTTGTGTCATAATGAATATTGATGCCCTCTCTCCAATAAACCAATGTGACCTGCTATCCAACTGCCAAACCAATGAGACCTGCAATGTAGTATATGGACCTCGTACGAACCAGGGGCATTTTGGACCCTGTTGCATCCTTATGTCCATAGATGTGTTCCTAAAGATGCAAACAATGAGTGCAAATTGGCACTTAGCACCAGTATAAAGGAAATCATACAGTCATTATGTTTTCATCTATCTGACACTGTGGTATGAGCTAATGGAGGCAATGGCCAGACTTTGGATCTCAAAATGGCTCTTAAACCAGAAAACTTTAAAACTACTGCATAACAGTTACCTCCAAGGATTAAGCTACTGAGATTCACAGTTACGACAATGTTTGTTGTCTTATTTAAAAAAATAATCATTTCGTATATTCCAGAAACACTGAATAGACTTCTTCATTTAATGTGGCTTGCTGTCTGTAGTGAGCAAGAATATTGGCAAAAGAAAGGTAGAACCGACTCTATCATTCATCAGGCCAAGGGAATAATCTTATGCCTCTTTTGGCAACCAAATGAGAACCATTATTTTCCTGTTGAAATGTACCCAGTGTGACTTCAATGACATGTTGAACCAAGTCCTCCTGTGGCTCACATTATTATATAAGACTCAAAATGATCAGAACTTGTCTTGAATGCGCTCCTCTTGTTTACTTGCTTGTATTCTTGCATGAACATGTTACAGAACGTTACGTAATCTGTATATATCACAATGCAAGAAACATTTGTATGTACTTCTGTGCAAATTCAAGTCTGATAAAAGGCAACATTAGACCTGAAACGTCGCGACTTGTGTTCTGAGCCATGATGTTTTAAATTAGGTTAATACAGTTTTAAATGCTTTAATCTTCCCCATATGGAGTTGGGTTCTACCCATTACATGCATTTATAGACCATGTAACAAAGTAAATACTCCAACCTGACCACTTGCACTGATGTAAAAACTACCCACAGTGCATTCATTATTATTAGCCCTTCATTGTGTGTAAGTGGGAAAAATAAACAACAGAAAGCCACATAGCATTAGCAAATTTTTTTATTTTCCTTTTTTGTTGCATAGGAAATGCAGTACTTGCTTCCAGTAATTGTATTGTAATGTGAGAGGTGGTAGCACTAATGGTTGAATACAAGTTAAACTAATCCACACCAGCTCAAAAACCTGCAGAGATTTAGTTGAATAAGAATGGATGCCCACAGTGATTCTCAACCAATTACAAATTTTCACAGAACACAGTAAAACTAAAATGAAAACCATGAGGTTCAATACAGGGTACTAAAGGCACAAAGAGCCTGATTCATAAAACAGCGACTGTATTAGCACAGGCACAAGGGATTTTACTTAAGATCCTAAATGGAGAAAAAAAATCATGGAACACTGAATTATTTTAGCACAAAAATAAGAGTTTACATGGCCAAGTGCCAGTTTGGGTGCTGAATTTTGTTTCATGAAGAGCTTATTAAGCTTGGGGAACATAAAAATGCGATGAAGTTAGGGGATGGAGGACATGCTTTTCCCTCCAATGCCAAGCAACCCACGTCTAGAATCCCAAGCAGCATTATAGCAGCTCTGAAGTGAATCTGTAGGACGATCTTTATACATTAAATGGCTCATTTCCTCTCTTGTCTATGCCCACCTTTTTATTGACACACACATTATTTGGAAGATGGAAAAGAAACAAGTTCTTTCCCTAAATAACAATACAGCACAGAGTTTCTACAGTTCATGGATGTCCAACCATCAGCCTCTCACTTGACTGACAACTCTTGCATGAAGAGTGCTGTAGTTCTGCAATAGCAGGGGGCAGGTTCACTCTTACAAAAATGGATTTGCTGGCATAAAGTGGCTCCTATTTTTCATTAGAAACGCCCTGACTCCTATGCTTGTTGGTAATTAACTACACTAGGGGGCTGATTTACTAAGACACGAATTTGAATTGGAAAAATTCCATTTGGAAAACAAACATTTTGCGACTTTTTCGTATTTTTTGGGATTTTTTTCGGCGCCTTTACGACTTTTCAGAAATTGTCGCTACTTTTTCGTTACCAATATGATTTTCGCAAAAAAACGGGAGTTTTTTGTAGCCATTACGATTCGCTCGTATCTTGTCGCGACTTTTTCGTATTGAGTGCTCGTAAGCGGCGGGCGAAACTTTCAGACTTAGCATGATTTTGGAAGCCTCCCATAGGACTCAATAGCACCCTGCAGCTCCAACCTGGCCCAAGGAAAGTCACCATACTGAAGCTTGAATGAATCCAAACCCTACGAAAAAAATCGCAACATTTTGCGCAACTTTCGGAATGGCTACGAAAAATGCGCGACTTTTTTGCGCAAGTTTTAACGCTACGAAAAAATCGCCAGATTTTGCGCAACATTCGGAATGGCAACGAAAAAGTCGCGATAATTTTCCGAAAAAATCGGCAAATACCAATCATTACGAAAAAAACGCAATTGGACGCATTCGGCCGGTTCGTGAGTAAGTAAATGGGCCCCTAGGTGTTTAACAAAAAAATCCATTTCATTTCATATAAAATATGTTACATAAATAGATGCAAACAAAGAGTGCAAAATGCATTTATTTCATGATTACTTCTCATCCCATTCATCATAAATAACTTTTTCTTGCATTCTTTATACTGGCATGGGCAGTGGCCATAGCTGAGTGAGTGCTGAAGGATGAGAGTTGAAGGATAAGCCTTAACAAACTTTGTTCCCAAGTCAACATTCATGGAATCCCCACCACCGTCACTACAAATTAGAAGGGTTTTTTCACATTTTGCAGACTGAAGTAGTGATGCTGTTACCATTTGAGAATATTTTGGAGGGAGCTTATTAGCATTGCTAGCTCATCTTCATACAAGCCAGTGGCAGCCACGCTGATCTGTCCAGCAATGGAGCATATTCATTATATTGTGTAAGCAAACATCATAGCAGCCAATCAGGTTTGAAGGGTCACCTACAAGTTAGAAAACAAAAGCTCTGATTGGTTGCTATGGCCAGCATCACGGGTGACACGGCTTACACACTGTAAGAAATATGACCGCTAGTGTGTTGACTATTTGAGCCATTTTGTAGATGAACTGCCCAAGGCTGCTGCAGAACAGTTTGCAAGTTGCAATGCACAATGGTCACAGCTCTGGTGAACTCAGTCTGGAGCACTCCAGAGCTTTCCCTTTTAGGTACAGTTCTAGCTACGTTTGTTTCCATGATTTTCATGTCTATTAATATGGAAAGTTAAGGTGAAAGGCTGCTGATTGGTGACTTTTTAGTTAGGGAGTCTGCCCAACTGCTAGTCAGAATCTGCCAGCCTTGATGTGCACTTGCTGCTCATAGTTATAATGGAAAGCTGATCCAATTTTGCTGTTCCATTCCGCTTTGCAGACTCTTTCCTTTACATATTGTACTTGAATTATGAAGCTGTACATGTGTTTATAAACTGGATTTCATGAATCAGGCCCAAGGTTGAGTTTACTAAAATATATATATATTTATACCAAAAATATGCATGAAAAGAAAGAATATTTTCCATAAAGCATATCGTTTATTATGATTGTGTTTTATTTCTAGGAGGATTTCTGGTGTGAATGCAGGGAAAGCACTGGATAGTTGTTGACTTCATGATTGTGTAGAACTGACTGTTACCACATAGTCTGAATTTAACCTTGACTGTTGCAGAGACCTCAGAAAAACCACATGACTATACATCACAGTTCTCATAGAGACATTGAATCTAACAGATCACCAGTTCCACATTTCTCATATGGAAATAAAATCTATGCTTACCCTTGTGGAAAAAATGTAAATAACAATAAAAAAACACACACAAGTAATACTGAATTTTATGAAAGTAATGTATATCTCCAAAATACTGAAAACACCACAAAAGAAGAGGAAAAAAAGAGAGATTTTTGTGTTCTTGGTGACATTTTGAAACCTAACTGACAAGAGCAAAGTCTGAAAGAAAAGACTAACATAAGTTTGAATAATATTCATACAACTCACTAAGCATTATGGAATCACATGCATTATTACTGTAGGGTTATTTTACATCAGCTATATCAGAAGAATTCTGACAGACAGCAAAGGCTATTGGTGTAGAAAAGTCTTACTTCAGAAGAGCAATATAATACAGATTTCACAGGCACTACATTTTATATATCCGGTATTCTGCTGGTTTTCATATAATTCTTTCTGTCCTAAAGCTGGCATTTACAATTACCAAGAAGGCAAGGATTGTAGAGTAAACGGAAATAGATACCAAAGTTGATCATTTCTTTTTTTTTTTTTTCTCCTCAGATAGATAGATTAGTGCATAGTTGTCATGCAGATAAACACTGCTATGTATTTACATTGTTGGAAAGCAGAGTGAATTGAGCCCAACGCATCAGATTTTAGAAATCATTTAGCCTGACTGTAATAGCACCATGTAATGGGTGTGTGAAAACATGAAAGTGAATTTGGAATTGGTGACATGGAAAAGCCTCAATGTTACCTACTATGGTTGAAAATCAGATTTAATTACTGTGGGTTTCTTATTGGGGGAAAAACTCAGATAATTTATAAGGAAATTGCACAGCCTTGGAGGCCTCGGCGAGTGATGCGAGTCTGATTATCGAGAGGTTGCTTAGGTGCCATTGAAGCTCTTCTTACAATATCAAGCCAGTTGTGATTTTGTATGTTTTGTTCAGTGGAAGCCTTCTACTTTGATGAAAACAGCAAACATAAGTTTTTACAGAGACACAAAGTTGAGTAAGATATTGACCATAAACAAGAGCAAAAATGATAATAGTTATAATTAAAAGATTAAGTTTAATTGAAAGGTTTTTTTCCTTTTGTAGTATAACATTGCAAAATCTGTTTAAACCAGAAAAAAAGAGTAAAAGAAAGTACTACCTTAGGGGCATTAATATGACTGTGGGCTAAATAAAGTGAGTGGGGACGTTGTGTTTCTTTAACATTAATATTGCAAAATGGAATAACTATATTTCTCATTTGGGTGTGCAATGCATAGGGAACATTTGCAGCACACAAAAGTGCATAATAAATTGGAGGTACTGAGTATTCTTTTTTAACCCCTAACATAGATATTTGCCTAATGAATATAATTTTATGTTCTGACTGTGAAGAAGTTTTACGTTAGGGATCTGTTACCCCTGGCCAAGCATTATATTCTTGCTGGAAAGCCACATGGGTATATCATTAAACTACATTGTAGTGTTCCAAATGTTATGTGACTATTTCATGGTAGAGAGTCTTATTATTATCACAATGGCTCAGTCCAGTTAGTACATAACAGATAATGAGAAATGCATGGCCCTACCCCATGAACAGAAGCAAGGATCAGTAACATAATTCTAATCATGCTTCATAAACATGTGAGGGTGCTGACCCATTTATTATGCTGTGTAAGTGGGAAGGAATACAAGACCTCAGAATGACCATTCTCTTCTCTCTTTGTTACTTGCTTCGTTTCATCTGGAAATATTCATTTTTCGGTTCCCTGCGCTAAGCTATCACAAGAAAATGATGTTAAGCTTGCCAGTTAGTGTGGTCCATGACTATTATACTGCTAGTTTGTGATCGGCACATTGTAACACTGACATCCCTGTTGTGATAATGTTTGTATCTGTGTGAGAATATGAATGAGACTTATTGATGCTCTAGAAGCAGAATATGGCTCAGCAAGTGCTTAAATATTTATCAGATATAAAAAAATTGCTAAATTTAAAAAAATTGTAAGTGCAGTTTCATGTTCATGTTCTCTTCCAAGGCTAAGAAGTTACAAAATGCTATATCATAAGGAAACAACAGGTATTTTAAGGAAAGCAAACACTAATTTGTAGAACTCTTCATGTACACCCAAAGAAACCTGTACTGCTCAAGCCATGTTGAACTGTGATAGAATGTATAATTCCATTCATAGAAGCTTTCTGAAACAAACAGTCTGGTTGCATCATGGAGATGCACATGATCCAGTAGGTAATAAAAAAAAACCCTTTATGAACCTCATCCTGATTCAGGGAGATTTACAATTGTACTGACAAGTCAATACTATCAATACCAACAAGAGCCAACACACCCCTCTGCAGGTTTGAAGCCAACCAAGTGGAAAATTTTACTGTGTCAGTCTGAAGAGGAATATGTAAAGTGAATTGTGGGACTGCTTACTGGTCTTGGGCTCCTGGATAGGAGCAAACAACTGGCTTAGTCTTTATTGTAGAGTTTCCTGGGGGTTCCTGGGGGTGCCTTATGAAAGCAGTATTGTCCATGGGAATCTGTAGTGAGGCAGCTACTGTAGCTTCTACAGAATATCAACCACTTGTCTGACATCACAACCTTCCCTCTAAAAACATTTATTGTGCATCCATTAAAACAACATGAATGTGAACACTTTATATTTCCAATATGGCCTTTATTCATTCGTTGCACATCAGTTGTATTCCTTCCATAAACAATGTAAATGTGGCACAAAGTAACTGCTCTATAGGGGTATAACCGAGAGAACTGTAACAATAGTTAGCTTCTATGATTAAGGATTTTGCACCAGAATGAATCCAATTCTACCTTTTAAGCCTCATTCATGGTTTATTACAGTTTGCAACTGGTTCAACCTGATATGCAGCCCCCATACTGGTTGTTATAAGAACCATCTCACTCTGTTTTTAATTCTTGCAACAAAAAACATTAAATATGAAAGACCTCATCCAGTATAAATACATATCAAGGATGCTACTCTAAAATGTACTGGCATGTGTCTTTTGTCAACATGAACAACAAAGGGATATTCCAAGATTGCATCATTTTGCATAGCTTATCCAGTGACTTGGATCGATTTTCTTTTTTTATATTTCTTACTGCACAGTGCACACATTGTAGTTATCTAAAGTGTTTAGTGTTCTCAATATAAAGCACTGGCTGTGATTTCTGAAAACTAAATATGGCCATCACACCAAGCAATATCAGTAACATGAGAGGCCCCTGGCCACTGTACTGCTCTGTAACAAGTCAAAAGGTAGTGTATCTACAGGAGCTTCATAATAGTAATCTTAACCTCCAGACAGGCATAAAAAGGAAATGATAGCTAAACCTCCATGCTGCTCCATGTGAAAGTGCACTTCATACAGAGTGATAATGTTGATCTTTTGTTCATATAAAAAAATACAAGATTCCAGTTAAATGTAAACAAATTTAGAAGGAGAAGCTCTATTAACTGATTCGTTTTAAAAAAAAAAAATGTTTTCCCATGACAGTATTCCTTTAAGGCCACGAGTCAACAACTCCACTTTCTAAGTGCTAAGTTCTTTTAAGAGCTCCCAAGTCTGAAATTTCAGGCATTTAAAAATAAAAATACCCCAGAGAATGTACTGAATTCACTTTAAAAGTCATAGTATACAGATTATTTGCTGTGAGTTTGGCTAATGTTCCTTTTGTTTGGTTAAGAAGATTGATAATACGTATATGGTTCTTTTCATTATGGTTACTCTCCAATATGTTTTTCAGCGGTCAGAGTTGATTACTTTGAGGACAGGGATGATCACTGCCATAGAGTTTCTCTGCATGGCATGGCACACCTTGAGATATGGTTTTAGTAGCCCAAAACCATACCCAATGAGGCTCATTTGCAAAGTAAAAAAAAAGGCCACGACCAGGCATTTTTTGCACTTTGCACACTGGATTTCAGTGTGTGCAAATAGTCGCAGGCCACTGCACTCTTTTTTGGAGCACACAGACCTGTGGCTAATATAGCATCAACTGGGTTAGTCAATGCTGTACTAGTGAAGGGCGAGTGGGGATAGGAATGTACGGTCTTGCACTTGTACCCCTGCCAGAACTTGTGCCAGTGCTTGTCATACTTGCTTGGGAACGTTTTTTTCAAAAATGGGGCAATTTTGTCCATGTCCCAAAGCCACCTGACCATGCCTTAACCCACCCAACACTCCACTCCCAGTACTGATCCTCATAAAACAGGAACTAATGTTCCTGAGATACGGAAAGCAAACACACCTATGCAAGTGAACATAGCTGTGGAGTTATCATCTGGTGATTTGCGGAACTATCTGTTTGCCTTATGATACATATATTCCTTACTGTTGATATGAAGACAGTAGCCTTTCACACTGGAGCAACATGTAGAGGCAGGAGCTATGGTTTCCTGAAAGAGAGTCTCTTTACCCCACTACACTGAATGTATTTGACCTGACTCTGCACAACCAGAGCAACTGCATGTATCTCACAGAGCATAACATCAAAACAACATCTCATTGCAGGAAGAATAAAATTTGCTATATTTTCTGCATGGCTATAAGATGGGATAAAGAAAAACTTTGCTTATTATGTCACACACTGCCTTGCTTAACATGTTCCACTGCCTATCTAATGTTTTAAAGCCTTTAAAACATTTTTTTTCTGTCTGAAGACCTGTTCAGAAGTCCCTAACCTTTGATTCAGCAAACGTAGAGAGAAAACACCATCAAATATACAGCATACCTGTAATGTCCATTTTAAATGGTTATTTCAGTGGCCCATACTTCTCAAGTATAGGAATATGCTATACTATTTGAGAGAAGAAAAATAACTGTATTTAAATACATACAAAAATGGAAACAGGAAAGTTTTTAACTTAAATCCAGTTCCCAAAAGAAAAAAAAATATAAAAAAAAGTCTAGGAACGCTGCCGTTATAACAAACAATCAGAAATCTGCTAAGCTAAATGACAGAAATTTGTCCTCATTTAAACAACATTACAAAAGTCCTGCATTATAAAATAGGGTAGAATAAATCAGTGTAATCAATAAAACTATACAACATACAAATTACATATCTGAGTGGGCAGTTTGATCTTTCTCATTGCAGCCATGACTACAACACTCTCACAAATAGAAAGAAAACCAAAACCAAAAAAAAAAATCAAAACAACAAAAAACTAGAACTGCCCAAACTATTGCTTAGTTTGCTTTGTTTATAAAAGGGTGCATTTTATTGTATATACAACCAAATTACTGGTAACACCTTGGCATAGAGCAAGGTTCTGACAAAATGTTTGTCTAGGCTTTTATCCCTTCACTGTGAAGCACTGGAAGCTGCGAGTTTAGTGCACATATGTCATTAGGTAATGCCCAGCTAAGTGCTAGAGGGAAGGCAAGGGATGCTGGCTACAGGAAGTGGATACCATTCACTAACAATCACGCCACACACCTACGCAACCACGTTTCAGACACATATATGAAAAAATCCAAAACCTTTTAATTTTTTTTGTTTTTCTTCTTAAAATAGAACCAGTAAACAAATTTCAGAACTTGGAAGATTAAAAACGTGCATATAAAAATGGGCATTGTAACCTCTTTATGTTGAATGTGGATCGATTGCTGTCTGCTAATAAAAATGGGGTGTGGGAGTTGAAGGAAAGGAAGTATTTTTTTTTCTTTTAAGGCTTACTTGTGATAGGAACAGTTACAACACAAAAACTGCTCAAAGCAGGGTTCAGCTTAGTGCTTCACAGTCTGACTGCTTCTCTAAGAGGCCCCTCCTGCATGTGCATTCATAGTCACAAAGTTACAATGACTAAACACCTAACAATACACTGCTTCAAGTGCAGCACCAACTTTGGTCAAATTAAAAAAACAAAAAAAAAACAAAACAAAAAACGAATCTGCTAAGCTTTAACTACACAATATAAGCAGGTATTGCATATTTTCATTGATCGGGAAACATAATAATAATAATAATAGGAAGACTCCAAATAAAATTTCACAATGCAGCAAACATTCCAAAGAATACTGATCTCCTAAGCAGAAGAGCACAGATGCTACGAGACTAAGCACACTACTCCTCTTAGTGGGGTACAACTAAATAGCTATGTGGTGAAGCCTGCCATGTCTGACCTGAAAATCACATTTACAAGAAGAAATAAAAAGTGTCTCCAAGACGAGTGGCTGGGGAGGTCTCTCCCCACTACCTATTTAGGAACATGTGCAACAATTCCACAAATAATCACTATCCAGGGCAAGGCACATTGATATGGAAACTTTTCATCTTCGTGCAAATGAACCCCCAAGAGCACTAGAAGAGCCTGCAATGCCCAGCAGGTTTGCTCCAACATTGCAGGCCCACACCTAGGACCTTAAGATTTTAGAGGAAACTAAAAATATAAAACACTTGAAAGTTTAGGGGTTTTATAAAAAAAAAAAAGAGATGAGGAGCAAAGTGTCTTCCCATGAAATTTCATTGACTTGATTGTTTGGGACAGTAGTAAAAGCCCTTTAACAGGACTGACCAAACAGAGTTTAAGTCCAAACTTCACTACCAAAAAACATAAAAGTGGGCCCTATTTTCACTGTACAGGTGATGGGGTAAAAAGGCAAGTGCCTGGTTTAGGGATTAAAATGTTTTGTCTTAATGCACTCTACTTTATCCTACTATAACTATATAAAAATGAGTTACTAACACTAGAACATGCAGAGACTTTTTTCCACATTGGCAGACTTGCCAAATGGACAGTATAATATATATGTATAGTATAGGAAACCTTCTTAAAGTTGCATGCGAAGCAAAGGGATGCTCCGCTGTCTGGTAGAAAAAAAATCACATGTATTCTGTTTGTTTTGTATTTTTTAAGCTTTTTTTTTTGTCTTTTTCTATTTTTAAGTACATAACATACATGAAGTTTATGATCCAATTGTATTTATTCAGCAAGTGCTGTAACCCCAGTTCACTCAGTGTTTAGTCCAGAGGTGCAAGTATTCAAAATGACACAGACACGACTGGACAATTTTTGACAGGTTCTAAGGGGTCTGATAAAATCCTATGTGTAGGGAACGTGTAGCATTTGTCTGAATTGGCATACTCCATTAATAGTGACTTTAGCTTATAAAATTAAGATATTATGATTTCATTTTAGTTATGTGCTTTGATAACAGAAAATGATTACTTAGCATTTAATGTAGTTAACATATTGTGGTAAAAGCACCATTATGTTTTATATATATTTTTTTTTACATTTTCTTTTAGTTTTAAAGGGATACAAGTTTAACAATAAAAAACATAAAAAGCAAAAATAGCTCCCCTTTCTTTTGCAAGGCTGTTTTTACCCCAATAATTTAGAGTCCTAGGGTGAGAGGACTTGGAAAACAAAAATAGAATTTTCAACAATCTCTATCTTACAAAGATATTTACCTATCCAATGAAATTGCACTTTACTCAATCCAAACACGAATGTTATGATTAATTCCTGTCAGTTTCTGTCAAAACAGACCATCTTCCCCGTTGCTGTGTTTCTGTGTAATTGTTGAAAATTTGTTTAAAAAAGCTTATGTGTAAGTGCAGCATTTTGTAAGTTGAATATTAGGAGTTCTCAGCATACTCTTTTACATCGTTCTGCAACTCGAGAGGAACCTTTCCTCAAGGGTCATGGATGTGATTACTCCTTGTCAAAAAAGAAGGGCGGCCATTTTGAATTTGATATGTCACGCAACACAATATGTCAGGTGTGGTTGTTAAAACAACTTCATAATTTCGGTAGGGGTCAAGGTTTATTTTTCTCTTCTCCCCTGTTAACTTAGCTTAAGTTGCACTCCATCCTATATAAATAAAACATGCACGGCTTTGACTACTTTCATGATTTCTGCAGCCTGTACCCTTATACAGAGTAGAAGCACATATCATTATATATGGACTGCTCCTTCACAAGACTTAGAGAAGTATCACACTCATGGAAATAACAGAAGCATATGCTTCAGAGAAAATGGCGAGCTTCAAATGGCAAGTGTCTTATAGCAAATCAGTACAAAACATCAGACTAAGCCTATCCAGCATAACCTAATGTTTATACTACTAACAAAACACTTTAAATACAGTGAAGCCCAACCATTTTTTTTTTATGAAGAATTTCAGAAGAATTTCTCCAGACTCCAATGTGACATAAAAAAAAAAAGGATTGAAACTTTATGGTCATTGTCATGCGACCACAGTTTTTTTCGAAGTTGTTTTCCTGTTGACATATGAGTTTGTCTCCCCTTCCATTGACACGAAGTAACTGTGCTGTGTTGTTACTTGCTTCCAGGTTACAGAGACGGAAAGGGGCAGGTGGTCTGTCAGGTGCGTGATGGAAATCTGTGACCTCTATCCCAGGTACCAGGACTAAAAAGAAAAGAAAATATCCTTTAGTATGCTCTGACAAAATGTTGTTATCTTATTCATTGAATAAATTCACTGAAACTTCAGATGCTGATATTAACTTGCATTTTATTTCATGAGATACAGAATTGCAAAATGCCCTTCAACTTAAATTGTGAGTTAGGCATTCACTGAAATTTTCACTGGTATTTCACTTCATCCATAAATAAATGTGTATATATGCATGGTACCCACTATGAATAAGAGTGTAGGTTTTATGGGTAGTACTGCCTCAGATTTGTTAGAAAGAAAGAAAGATAGATGGTGAATAGAGGGATATTTGCCTAGGGTTTAGCACTAGATTAAAGCAGCCTTAGCAGTGGAAATTTAGGCCTCTATATTTACAAATATCCCTGCCTATATATAAGTGCTAGGAAAGCAAGAAAGACATCATTTATTATTAAAGGCTTGTTTTTATCCAAACCAACACAATGGAAAATGTTTTTACCTGATTGGTGGACCCTGCATATGATGCTATTGCTCATGTCCTGACTCCATATTTCAAAAGAGCAGCAATAAACCCACACATAACATGGCATCTAGCAAAGATAGAACCCAGCACCACTATAGAAGAAAAACTGTATGTGACCGTTGGTTTTGTGAAACCATTTTGTGGTCTGCAAAAAAATCCACATTCATGCCACATGCAGTACAGTACCATACAGACCAGCACTGAAGTGTCATCATGGGCCTATAAAGCGTTACATTAAAAAGCTTATCTGCAAATTATTGTAACTGATTCTTCTGTCTGGCTTAGAATTCTTACCATAATGCCAATCCTGCAAATTCTAAATTAATTAATGTTGCCATTCTCACTGCCCAGTAAAGTAGAATGGTTATGCTAACTATGGCCCGCATGGTGTTTCCCCTGGACTATCCTACAGTATGTGACAAAGAATCTTCCCAAACCACAGACATCCCCACTTTAGTTTTGTCATACTTCCCAGTGTTCTGGGAAAATTATGGAGCTGAAAATCCTAAGTGAAGCAGTTCCTTAACATAGTATCTTTAAATGAATATTAAAAATTTAAACCTTGTACAACACTAAGACAGAATTTTGTTAAATGTAAACAAATGAATATCTAGTTTTATTCAAATGATTGTGTCATATTTTGATTGGTAGGTGACATGTCTGGACTAGGAATCAAGACAGACCCACCCATTTCAAGTACACAGAGGCCCAAACAGCCCTCACAGGCCCAATAAACAGTTACTCTCTATGGCATCTTACAGCAGCCCCTCTGGCATTTGCTAGAATGCACAGACTGCCAGTCTAGGCTTGGTAGGTGAAACTGGATTCAACTAAACATGCCGCCCTTTATTCATCTAGGCATCTATTTCTGAATAAATATGTAGATATCACCAGTCAGTTATTAATCATGATGTTATGCAGGCATAGTAATTACCAGCTATTACGGAAGCATTATAACTGCTGAAGGATAACTAATCATAATTTGCTTTTAAAATTAATCCAAACCACCTAAAAATCTATATTTATTAGATTGCAGGTGAAGTGTTTGTTGGTGTTACAGTAAGTTTGGAAGAATCCTAAATAAAAAGCAGGAGGCTCTGGTTCTGATGTTTCTATGAATCAGCTTTTAAATTATTAGCAAATAAATTGTCGGCAATTGCTGCACAGAACAGTTTGCCAAAGTAATAATAGAAGATATATAAGAATATGTCACTTTTATGCTTGTATCTAACTCAATTGTTATAGAGCTCCATATAAAAGAGAGCTTGGCCAAAGCTTTTAAGGGGAAAGAAAAGGTTCCTTCCTAGGTAGTATTATGAGCTTTACTTCTTCAGCTATTAACATAATTATACACACACAGTTAGGCTATTCGTGTATCTATGCACTATGGAAATAAAGGGACCTTGTTAAGATTTTTTCAGAAGCAAAGGTAATATAGGTATTCACTGAGCTGAAATCAGATGCCAGTGTCTTAAGGGATACAGCTTCTCCACAATATTCACAATATCCTTGGTCTGATTTATTAACATAGGTGCTAAAATGCATTAGCTTAAGTTTAGTTAACATCAGTTTCATGATAACTGTGTAAACAATCTCTTAGTATTTTTATTATCCTCAATGCATCAAATATTGTTTGATTAATGTCTTATTTCTCTACCATGATTATTAAAAAGAGCCCTAATTCCCCCAACAAAAATATTCTGCAAGTATATCTTTGTACCATTTACCCTACCTGAACATCTCATTGTATATGATTCCATCAGGAGGAAGTGCTCAGAAAAAAGCTTTAGAGCCTGAGATAGGGAAACCTAAACATTAGTTGCAAAGGGAACCCATACAAAGCAAATAGTTAAGCAGCTTCATTTACACAAAAGGGAACAAATCATGATGGTCAAAAATATATGTAAAACAGCATAGGGCTTCTGTACTGAATTGCTGTCTCCCTGAGTGTGCTGTCTCCCTGCTCATCACAGGTTAAAGCTACAACCCCTGGGGTAGATTACTGAAACACTGACTTGGGTATATGCATAATATTAGAGTCGTTAAGAGCGAAGCTTTTTTTTTATTTCTGACATTGTTATGAGTCAGGGGGTCTGAATAAATACTGATATAAGACAGACTGGACCATGATGAGTCTAAAAAACAAAAATGTAAATAACCCCTATAGAAACCTATTTTCTACACTTGTTATGAGCAATATATAATGGTGTTGTGTGTGGGTTTGTTCCAGTGAATGAATGGAATTGCTTTACAGCAGTACTAAATTGGCCACCCCACCCCCTCACCAAAAATTTATGCATTCTATGGTCTATACCTAGCTCTCTTAAACCTAGTATTCCTATATTAAAAAAAATAAATCCAGGAAGAGAAAAGCTGTCCTTTGCTACTCTTCTATTATCTTGAGTAAACTACTCACTATTCATGGAATTTTATATTGGATACAAGTACTGATCTTGCACCATTTTCCCTTCGCTTTGCTATACCAATGTTCCATTTAGTAGAATTATAAATAAGCAGCAGCAGCAGAAAGTTTATGTGAGGGAGAGTTCTAATTACTGTCAGTATCCACACTGTGTTACTAATGACATGTGAGGGTCCTGCCAGCATCCTTTCTCCTGCAGCTCATATTTATCATGCCAAAGCAAAATTGATCAAATGATCTGAGGCATATATATATATATATATATAAATTAGCTGGCTGGGTTGCTGTTCTACTGGAGTGCTGCATTATTCCTTCCAACAAAGACAGATTGCCCTGTATGGCTCACATCCATCCAGGATAAAGCCTTCAGCACTGAAATGCATTGCAATGCACTGCTCCCGGCACAGCACAGGAATGAATGGAGTTGCTTGCCCTGTACACTGGGCATGGTTATACAGTAGTTCTGCTGCACCATTTGCACACCAACAAGCGCACAATTCTCCAGCCTTGTACACTGCACAACTAAACTCTCGGAAGAAAAAAAGTTTCTTTACACATCTTACTATTCAATATGTGCCTTGCAGACAAGGTTACCCCAGAGCAGCTCTGTAATCCTTCACTGAAATAAGCTTTATTGATTACTCTGGTCTATTGTTCCCTTTTCAAGTCCCCCAAGTTCAAGTTCATCCTGGAGTTACATCATGTCTGGTTGCTCCTGGCAACCAGACATACTCCGACGTGACTCTCATTAGCAAGGAACAGTCAGCTCTCCTCCCACCAACCTTCCCCTTTGCTCTGACGTAGCAAGCCCACTGCAAACACATTGAAGTATTTATTCTGCTTAATTTATGACCTCCCCAGCAAGTGGGACCCTACACTCCAAAAACACTGTTGTATATTTAATTAATCTGTCTTTGCCTGGAACTTGAGAAACTTAGACAAAGAAGCAATTATTGAGTTTCACTTTGCACACTTTTTTTTCCTGAGGAGGCTGAATATTTGCATGGGAAAAGAAAGAAGTACCAGACCCAGTCAGGATCTTCCTTGTTTTTTGCCCTACTGACATTTTTTTTTTAAATACTTCAGCTGCTTAAGGGAATTAATAAAAACCAGTGATATGAATGTTACACCTTTGGAGTTAGTATTCAGGGACACAAATCAACTTTCATGACATGTTTAAATTTAAATGCTAAGCGCACACTCTGAGAGTTACTTTAAAGGTTAGTTTTTAATCAATAGAAGGTGCTGAGTCGGGAGTTTTATTTTAGCTGCGCAGAGCAGCTCTTGTGTCTTTGTCTAGTGATAAGGCTTTCAGCTGCTTTTTTTTATTTCTTCGTGGAGACAGTTCTTGCAATGGTTTTGCAGATAGGCTCAACTTTGCCCTAGAACAGCATGATGCCAGTAAGTCTTAAAATACCAATCACTGCAAATCACCCTTCTTTCTAATTAAGGGGATGACAGATATATTTTACCCATTCAAAGGGTTAAACTCTACAAACTGAAATCCTTTATTTGTACTATAAACAAAATATCAAAGTACCAAAGATGATCCCTGTATGAAACATCAAATGATATGCCACTGATACCATACCTGTACCATACTCTATTAGATTAAAAGCCTACGTATGAATAACACAGTATAGAACAAATTGTATTGCCTGGTCCAGGTCAATAAACTGCTTGATCTAGTGCAGGTTAAATGGGATCACTGGAAATATCTTCTGCTACAATAATATCCATCATTAGTGATACAATAACAATTACAGTTCCATAAGGTCTCTATCCTGGTAAGGAGATAAGATACAGCCAGTAAAGGAATGCTCACACACACAGGCTGGGCTGGTGATCTGTGGATTCTGGCAAATACCAGAGGGGCTGCTGTAAGATGCCAGAGACAGTCATTGTTCATTGGGCTGTTGGGGGGCTGCCTCTGTGTACTCAAAATTCCAGGGCCTATTTTGAATCCCAGTCGAGGTTTGCACACACATAACTCAGTGGTTGGTCAACTACACACCAGCATACAATGAGCACAAGATACAGGCAGTATCCACAAAATAATGATTTTGTGCACATGGCCTACAAAATATTTGAGGAAACATTAGTATCTATCCAAAGTTTTAGTGTAAACATGCTCCGATAAATGATGCCCATCTGCTCTGCAGGTTTGTTGGGCTACCTATTTTGATCAGTGGCATCTAATTGCACACTGCTGGAAAACTGCCCATTCCACCTGCCCAAATGGATTTGGCACCCAAAATGCATAAAAGGTTGCTGCAGGTTCTAGCACCTTGCACCTGTACTTTCACTCAGAATGTGGGTAGCATGGAATACATTGTTAGCAACCTATATATTTATCTTTCCTAAAACTAAACCAGTCAAGCTGTGAACAGAATTATTAAATGTAATATATGTAGAACAACACAAATAGTATTTACTGGATTACAGGTTTGTTCATTTGTATTGAACCAGTAGGGCAGGCTTCTGCGGGGACAGATTTAATACTATACAGGTATAGGACCCGTTATCAAGAAAGCTCAGGACCAAGGGTATTCCGGATAAGGGGTCTTTCCGTAATTTGAATCTCCATACATCAAGTCTACAAAAAGTAAGAATTAATCCAATAAGGATTAATTATGTTTTAGTTAAGATAAAGTACAAAGAAAAAGGAATTCAGTTTTAAAATTCTGAATTATTTGATTAAAATGGAGTCTATGGGAGATAGGCTTTCCGTAATTCGGAGCTTTCTGGATAATGCAAAGGAGTCCTGATAATTTCACTGCAGTTCAAATTTTTTGCACATTTATTAACACTTTTGTGACCTTGACAAATGTGCCAGTTGTCAGAATTAAGCAGTCATATTCATTTCATCCCTTTTGGGTGTTATAGTTCAGCAGCAGCACTGAACTATAACACCTAAAAAAAGATATATGGACAATCTTTCAGTTCAGTAAGCATCTTTTTGTGCTACTTCATTTTGAAGTAGTGCTAAAAATATGTTAAGAGCTCTTAACAGGCATTTTTTGAGGCGTTTGAGAAGCAGGTTTAATTGCACCTAAACGCATCAACTAACCGATTCCCTTATATTGCCTGGTTTTATTTTTGAGAATCAGAATGTTTTTAGACATTCACGTTTCATCATGTTTTTTTAGATGCCAGATGCTGCATTTTCCTGCGCTTGATGCCCGGGCTGCGCTTGGAATTGACAAAACGCTCTTAGGTGCACTTAAATAAAATACATATAAATGCAATATATGCATTTCTATGCTCTTAGTGTGCATTTCTAATGACAAATAAATGCCCCTGTGTAAGAGTACTAATTAAAAACAAAACCACAATATAAATATCATAAATCTGCCCCATACTTATAAATCTTCATATAAATCTATTGCAAAAAAAGATTTCATGTCGACCAAATGTTACTTAAAGTGGGCTATCACAATCCCACAATCACAATGAGCATGGCAGAGTATAGGTGCCATTATAAGAATGCCGGCTGAGAAGTGTCTGTATGATACCTAAACACAAGTTGCACTTCTCTCTCCTCTTTAACAATGCTCCTAAGTCCTTTCCTTTCTAGTGTTCAAGGTGAAACATCAAAAAGAATTCTGCAGCCCAGTACAAGATCTTAGCTTTCCTTTCTCCAGTCAAATGAAGAAGTAATCTCATCAGGTTGGAAAGTGCTGACTAAGGATTTAATAAAGTGCCTGCAGATGTGTGTCATCTCTAAGGTATTCAGCTCATGCAAAACAGTTCCACACCGAATGTGCTTATAAAATCCCATTTAACCATTGCTAACTGAAGTCGGTTTTACTGTCCTCTGAGGACACTTTTTCCCCCCCTCTTAATTTACTGCACCATGAAAGTTAAAGCTCTGATCTGCTAGTGTCTGAGGACAGTAGTAAGATTTTATGAACCATAAACAATATATATACTCCACTGAATCCTAAACAGGAAGTTCACCACATAAATACATCTGTCTGATAGCGACCGCCCAATTTGACAGACGAATACAAAGCTGGTTTTGACACTGACATCATTCATGCTAAAACTGCAGATACCATAAAAGAAAGCTTATAGACTGCGCAGCATGGAAATTGCTGTGAAACTGCCATGGTGCTTCCTAGGCCTTTTCTAGAAGAAGGCGGCCAGCTTGTAATGACTGTCAAAGTAATAGCTTGGAGGTGAGAAATAAAGGGTTCGCTGCTGTCTCATTGCTGTCCCACTTCCCTTCAATTTGTTCCTATGTCCCATATGATTACAATTTCTCTAGCATGGAGTTTGCATGCCATACACAGGGCACAATGCTCAGTAATACAACTTGCCAAATAATAGTAATTACAGGGTTCTAATTTGTTTTACATGGGGTGCAGATATTGGCTTGCACTTTAGTGCAGGCCAAAAGAAGAAGGTTTGGGTAAGACCTATGGCACAAAATGATTACAGCACCAGAGGTAAACAAAAGCCTTTCTATTATATAGAATTCAACCACAAAGAGAAGTGCAGTTGAATGTTATTCATTTATTTTATTTGCACACTAACATTAGTTTCTCATGTCCAGAATTTATGTGTGGGAGGTGCAAAGTAAATCAACTATAAAAAAAAAATAAACAAACAAAAAAAAACCAACCTTTCTATTGTACTATTCATACAGTACATGAAGCCCTAACACTTAACTTGAACACCTTCAAACCTTCAAAATGAAACCAGCAATTTTCCCAAATTGAATAATTCTGTAGTAACATTATCAGCATTTGTGCACTATTGGCTGAAGAGATGCATAAAGAGAAATAGATTGGGGGGATAGTGAATACTAATTTTTCAGATTATTTGAGAAACAGTACAGAATGGGGCAGATTTAACAAAGTACGATTTTCGTACGTTTAAAAAGCACGATACAAAAAAATCGTATCAAATATGATTTTTTGTATTTTGCTTTTTAAAGTACGAAAAATTTGTATTTGAAAATCCAAAAATTGTATCTGTTTGTAAAATGGCCGAAAAGTATGATTTTTTTCGTTTATGAACAATTGTAAAATGCAGGGAAACCTTTCTGACTTTGATCCTTCTGTGCATGATTTTGGAAGCCTCCCATAGGACTCAATGGCACTCTGCAGCTCCTACTTGGCCCAAGGAAAGTCACAATAACGAAGCTTGAATGAATCCAAAACTTTCGTACTCGGCGCGACAGTACGATTTTGTCGCACTTTTTTGTTGAGCAAAGTACGAAAAAGTCGCAGAAAATAAGCAAAAGTTGTAACCTTTAAAAAAAATTAAATTTTTTTGTATTTGGACCAGTCGTACTTTGATGAATGTGCCCCAATGTGTATTTAATTGATTATATTTAGAAAGCTTCCATGACATGAAGCTCATATTATATTTTTATTTTCACAGTAGTTCCTCTTTAAAAAAAAGAGTAGTTCCTCTTAAAAAACACAGTTGCTGCTACAGCTGCTGCTAACCCTATGTCATATGAGTGGTTTCCAATCTGACTCCATTTACCTAACTTATTTGCTCTGGCACAGCCCTCTTCTATGCATGTGTAGTGTGCGCCCCCTAAAATTCATGCACAAAAGGTTTGTGAAGAAGAAAACCTTGAATGAGCTGGTGCAGTTCATTGGATTCTTTTGTCAGCACATTACTCCAAACCACCCATATTTTTATTTTAATGCAATAAAACTCGAAGTATTTTTTAAAGTGACAGCAAGCCTCATTTACCATTGCCCCAGACACAAGTGATGTAGCACTCAGAGATGCATAAGTGTGCCCCTCAGATCTCATGGACAAAGAACTTATCTCATGTGTTTGCACTAGGCAGCACCGCCTCAGGGGTCCTTGCCACCCTGAGGTGGCCAAGTCGATGCTACCCCCCTCGCCCCCCTGCACTTCTGTTTTTCATGTTGGAGGGAGCAGAGGGGGCTGCATTGCTAATGCAGAGAGCACTTAAATTCTGATTAAAAAGTTACCAGTAGCTGCCACTTCATGGCAGCAGCGCCCCTGGTGCTAAGTGTAAAACTAAGTATTTTCATTAGCGCTCACTAGATTGTAAAAAAAAAAAGATAAGAGCGCTGCTCTGCCTGGTAGTAAAAAATTGATACCTGTATATAACAACAAGCTGGGGGTGTAAACCAAGCTGTTGGGTTCAATTTTGATATGTGAAGAAGGACACCACTCTCTGGCTTGTATCATTAACCAAGATGCCTCACCCTGAACCCATAGCTGGGGGTGAGCTAAAACACTAACAATGCATAGGCTAACACTCCTGCAGCCAATCTGGTTGAAGATAAAAACATTAGTGCATTAATTAACAGTGCTTTTATCTTTAACCAAGAGGGCTGTAGAAGTGCCTGCCTATCAAGTGTTAGAAATTTCTAGATTGCACCACTGAATGGCTATAAAATGCCCTTGTGCTGCCCACCTACCACCCACTATGTGCAACAACGCCAAATGCTGACTATGCTGCATTCAGATTGAGACAACTCTTTGTCCTCCATTCTAAGTTCTTAAAGGAGAAAGAAAGGCAAAGTCACTTGGGGGTGCCAAAATGTTAGGCACCCCCAAGTGACTTTAATCGCTTTCCTCGTACCCCGGGCTGGTGCCCCTGTACGGAGAAAACAGCACCAGCCCGGGGTACCTGTAGCGGAGCGCGTTCCTCCTTCCGGCTTCCCTTTCCGAAAATGCCAGCGGTTGGCACATGCGCAGTAGAGTGAAAAGCCGACTTTTCTGTTAAAGTTCGGCTTTTCACTCTACTGCACATGCGTGCACAGGGAACCAGGAAGCGATGGAGCTTTTTTAGCCAAAGTTAAAAAAATATATGTTTGGCCCAAATTTAAAACATAATACATTGTACATACAATGAAATAATGCAAGACAGTTATCCCAAACTCAAGGCTAAAATAACATAGTGTGGCTCAAGTACAAAGCAAAAAGATGGATGTCCTACCAGGACCCAGGCAAAGTCCTGATCTGAATCAATCTGTGATACTATTTGAAGAACAAAAAAAAAAAATCCTGAACAGTGTGCAAAGCAGGTACATACCTAAGCCAAAATATGTAAATTGTTATTGCTGCAAAAAGATGGAATGGAATTAATTTTTTAAGTGAAATTATTGTAAAAACAATTTGAATCTTACTTGTAAGATGAAATATGCTGTTTGTATACTGTAAGTATACAAACAGCATATTTCATCTTACAAGTAAGATTTAAAAATTTTTTGCAATAATTTCACTTTAAAAATTAATTCTGAGCTTTAATTTTTGTAAGGCAATCATTTAAACCAAATACACGTCACTATTAGTACAAACCGGATTCCAAAAAAGTTGGGACACTAAACAAATTGTGAATAAAAACTGAATGCAATGATGTGGAGGTGCCAACTTCTAATATTGTATTCAGAATAGAACATAAATCACGGAACAAAAGTTTAAACTAAGAAAATGTACCATTTTAAGGGAAAAATATGTTGATTCAGAATTTCATGGTGTCAACAAATCCCAAAAAAGTTGGGACAAGTAGCAATAAGAGGCTGGAAAAAGTAAATTTGAGCATAACGAAGAGCTGGAAGACCAAATAACACTAATTAGGTCAATTGGCAACATGATTGGGTATAAAAAGAGCTTCTCAGAGTGGCAGTGTCTCTCAGAAGCCAAGATGGGTAGAGGATCACCAATTCCCACAATGTTGCGCAGAAAGATAGTGGAGCAATATCAGAAAGGTGTTACCCAGTGAAAAATTGCAAAGATTTTGCATCTATCATCATCAACTGTGCATAACATCATCCGAAGATTCAGAGAATCTGGAACAATCTCTGTGCGTAAGGTTCAAGGCCGTAAAACCAGACTGGATGCCCGTGATCTCCGGGCCCTTAAACGACACTGCACCACAAACAGGAATGCTACTGTAAAGGAAATCACAGAATGGGCTCAGGAATACTTCCAGAAACCATTGTCAGTGAACACAATCCACCGTGCCATCCGCCGTTGCCAGCTGAAACTCTACAGTGCAAAGAAGAAGCCATTTCTAAGCAAGATCCACAAGCTCAGGCGTTTTCACTGGGCCAGGTATCATTTAAAATGGAGTGTGGCAAAAACGAGTCACGATTCGAAGTTCTTTTTGGAAATCTGGGACGCCATGTCATCCGGACCAAAGAGGACAAGGACAACCCAAGTTGTTATCAACGCTCAGTTCAGAAGCCTGCATCTCTGATGGTATGGGGTTGCATGAGTGTGTGTGGCATGGGCAGCTTGCATGTCTGGAAAGGCAGCATCAATGCAGAAAAATATATTCAGGTTCTAGAACAACATATGCTCCCATCCAGACGTCATCTCTTTCAGGGAAGACCCTGCATTTTTCAACAAAATAATGCCATCAATCACAACATCATGGCTGCGTAGGAAAAGGATCCGGTTACTGAAATGGCCAGTCTGCAGTCCAGATTTTTCACCTATAGAGAACATTTGGTCCATCATAAAGAGGAAGGTGCGACAAAGAAGGCCCAAGACGATTGAACAGTTAGAGGCCTGTATTAGACAAGAATGGGAGAGCATTCCTATTCCTAAACTTGAGAAACTGGTCTCCTCGGTCCCCAGACGTCTGTTGAGTGTTGTAAGAAGAAGGGGAGATGCCACACAGTGGTGAAAATGGCCTTGTCCCAACTTTTTTGGGATTTGTTGACACCATGAAATTCTGAATCAACATATTTTTCCCTTAAAATGGTACATTTTCTCAGTTTAAACTTTTGTTCCGTGATTTATGTTCTATTCTGAATAAAATATTAGAAGTTGGCACCTCCACATCATTGCGTTCAGTTTTTATTCACAATTTGTTTAGTATCCCAACTTTTTTGGAATCCGGGTTGTAGATTTAGTAAAAAATGAGGAACTTCCCTTTTTTCTTTTTTAATTTTGTGACAAGTAAATAAGAAATTTACTCTTCTACTGTATAAAATTAGCCTTTGCCATTTCATTTTGTAAGTACCTCTTGTTGTATGGGCAGTGACATTGGCGATTTCTCATTCTGAAGGACATGTTCATGAACAGGCGCTACCATGTCACTGTCTGTCAGTGACTCAAAACAATGGGTTGTTCTAAAAATTCAGGTACAATAATTTACAATGTATAGAGAAGGAAACTATTAAAAGTTGATACTCGTGATATTTTACAGTACTTGGTAGGACTTGGTTAAGAGAAGGCTGACCTTGTGAGCAATGGCAACTGTCAAGAAATACTCATTAGACAAGAAGAAAGGTAGAGAGATAGGACCACTCCAGAAACCTTGTGAAGATGTGTATTTTCAACAATTGACAATATACAGTATATTGTCTATTTTCATATTATGAAAATATTGTTGCCTAAAACAAAATACATTTTTTCACGGAATCTAACCTTTCTCAGCTTCCTCATTTGAAAAAAACATTTGTACCTCCTGATTCCACACAGCTTAAAGTGATACTGACACCAAAAAATTTCTTATAAAAATATGAACCTACTTCCAAACCTAACAATAGGTCATGTTGACTGTTTTTTCCTAAAAGTCCTGTTTCTCTACATAAATCCTACTGAAGATCCTGAACCCTCAATCTGTCAAAATGACTACATCATAAACTGGGAGGATTCAGCTTGCCATTTGCTTCAAAGAGTTCCCCCTCCCTCCCTCGCTCCTCACATTGCATTGTGAACTAGATAGCAGGCAGGACTGATCTTTCCATTGCCTGCCTACTTCAAAGGGCTGTCCCCCTCTCTGCTCTTCGCACAAAGAATTTAAATAGCAGGCCAGCTTCAAGGAACAGTAACACCAAAAAATCAAAGTGTATAAAAGGAACTACAGTATAATGTACTGTTGCCCTGCACTGGTGCAACTGGTGTATTTGCTTTAGAAACATTACTATAGTTTAGTAAATGAAGCTGCTGTGTAGCCATGGGGGCAGCCATTTAAAAGAGAAAAGGCACAGGTTACATAGCAGATAACAGATAAGTTCTGTACAATACAATGGTGTTTTATCTGTTATCTGCTATGTAACCTGTGCCTTTTCTCCTTTTTCCAGCTTGAATTGCTGCCCCCATGGCTACACAGCAGCTTTTTATATAAACTATAGAAGTGTTTCTGAAGCAAATGTGCAAATTTTACCAGTGCAGGGCAACAGTGCATTGTATTATGATTACTTAAAAACATTTTTATTTTTTGGAGGGGAACAAACATGGCTGCTCCGTGGGTCTATAATTCGTGCTACCATAATTATGAAGCGATTTAGTTTATAAGGATTTAGTTTATAAGGAATTTTTTAAGGAATTTTAATGCATTATGCTGGTATTTCAGCATGTAGCTGGCAATAACCATGCAGAAATGTGCTCTACATGAACCAAATCTATAACTGTATAGCACATGAAGGCAAAACATTTTTAGGACCATATATATGTATATATATATACGTGTCAACACAATCATCATTATACCTACTGTGATGGAAAGCAATGCAAAGAAAATGCATTCATTAATGGTGGGTTATGGCTCTAAAAAAAATTATAAGAATGCATTCTAGCTTTTCAATTTTAAATTTTCCACATATCAAAAAACTTCCACTAGCTATGCAGGGTCTTGTTGCTAGAATATAGTTTGTGCTCTTCATCGCAGGACTTTATTTCCCTGTACACTTTCTGCTTATAAGCATACTTCTAGTACCTAAGCACAAAATGCCAAGATCTAGACCAAATAGTGAAAATATAGTCTCTTATGGAATATATAGGAATTATTTTCAGTGATTCCATTACAGAAAAGGCTTAATTATACTCTTGCACTGTCGCTTTGGTTAAGAAACTGAAGGGGGAGATGTTCTCCCCCCAATGATGTTTTTCTCCATAACTGGCCTCATCTAGAACAAGTGTACTAAAAACTTATGGAAATAAGAAAGACACTGGGAAACCTTCACTATTATTCTGAATATAATGGGAAGAACTCCTATTAGGGACACATGTTTGAAATGCAATCCACTGTAAATTGTATGGCTGGTACTCGGCATTCACATATTAATTATGCATGGTAACTTCAGATATAAAATGAGACTGCAGCTTGCCTCTTACTTTCAAGAAAAGTGGTTCTTTTTAACTCTTTCATGGCTCAAACCTACATCAGAACAAATCATGAAGCTATAGAAAGCAGCACATATGAAAGCATTTTTGACTTTTGTATTTGTTTTTCTCAAGAAGCCATGCAATATAAGTTCTTGCTTTTGCTAAGGATGCCTATGCAATCTGTGTAACAGTAAAATCTTGTGTCTGTAATGGATGATAGCAACCTTTGTATTACTGAAAAAAAGAAAGAAAAAAATACTAAGACGAAAAATGTAGGGATGTAAAAACCAATCCCATTTAGTTTTTTTGTTAGGAAATGGCATACTACATAGATCAGAGACTTTTCATCCTATAAAACCCCCACTGTACACAAAGCACAGGAAAATGTGGAGGGGGGTATAGAAAGAGGGAGAAAAAAACCAAAAGCAGCTTAGGATGTGTTAACTCTGCTATTCTGTCGGCTTAAAGAGTATTTTATGCTTGATCAACAGCTCCCTTTTATTATGCCTTTCTTTCATTCATTCAAGACTTCAAAGAGCACAGCGCCAGTGTACCTGATCTTCCAGAGGAACTTGTAAGGGTGTTCTAAAGAAAACAGGGTATTGGGAGCCAGAGACCCCTGTGGACAAGGCAGTTCAAAGAGAATATTTCAACAATGATTACATTTTGTAAATCTTTTTACCGAGGACAGCTTGTTTCCTGCTTTTTCATAAAAAATAGATTGCAGCCATTAAACACAGTCCTGTGCAAAAGAGTCTCTTCAGAACTGTGATTCCACTTTAGAAGAGGCTTTAGAAAGAGGTGGTCATACAGTGAGATAACATCTGATGCTAATGTTGATTCTTACTTAGTAATCACAGTTGTGTACTTCATTAGAATGTACTTACATCAGACTTTGTAACCTGCTTTACCAATTGGGTTCTTTTTCTTGTTTTCAATGTATTTGCACTGAACTGATGATTACTGCAAAGCATTTTGTAAAAATATACAGATTTATTGAACAAAGTCGCAATAATAAGAGAAAAAAAGAGGGCATACATGTTGGAAGCAGTAAAATTTATTTTGACAAACTGGCCTAGGCCTAAAGAACTCTATGGGCAGTGTCATACTTGGTTTGCTACTTTCCAGCGATGGTGATGTGATAAAGCAGAATAGCACTGTTTCAAGTGTATTGTTTGCAGGTTCAAACAATACGTTAGCTAAAAAGCTTATTGCACTGTGATGAATGCTATGTCAGATACATTTATTTTATAGATACTTTAAAAGAAAAGTTTAATGTAAAAGGCCCCTTCCCTCCGAGTTATTGACTGACATGCTACAACAGCCTACATTCAAAATGGATCAATATTGCATACTGTATATTCAGTGCTGCAATAGTATATGCACTAATCAACAAAATGGTAATTTATTATAAGTACATTCTGGGGCTTATTTATCATACTGTGTAAAATGATTAAAACCAGAAAATAGTGTAAAAAGTGGTGTAAAATTAATGGTAAATGTATCAAGTTCTGTTTTGATATCTTTATTTGACACCATTATTTTACGCAACTACAGACATTGTATAATCCATTAAAGTCAAAGGGAAAAACTAAAGAAAGGTAAGTTCCGGCGTAGTAAAAAAAAAAAAAAAAAGCTGAAAAAACCTGCAATGGATAAATGCCATATGTTTACATAGCATTAAGGCAATCACTGGAAATGATTACACAACTTGCGCCATTTTTTTATCATTACACAAATACGTTATTTTTTATGCTGTGGTGCCTGCTGATGTGTGGTATATTTGGTTGCAAATACACCGCATAATAAACAAGACCCTCTATGTCTCTCAAGCCACCATATATCTTCGCAAAGGTCAGTACATTTGTTACTCATTTATAAAATACTTCCACCCTTTGATGGGGGTTATAACCATTGACTATTGTTAGTAAAACTATACAGGCATATATTTTGAACAGAACTGGGGGTAAAAAACAAACAGGAGTTTACTAACTTTCTGCTGGGAGGTAAAAAGCACAATACTGCAGTAAATGTGACCTAGATTTCATAGATTTCAATGGAGCTTTAGAGACTGTACCACACCAGAGGTTTATATTTAAAAAAAAGACCATAAATCTTTGCCTGGTATTTGTTCTGAAAAGACTGAAAGGCAAAGAATTCTTTAGCCAAACCAATGTTGTAAGAAGATCTCTGAAATATATAACTTTTTGATAGAAAAAATAAATGATGAGGCATTTTTGGATTACATAATAAAAGTTGCAAAGTTAGCAATAAATCTAGTCACCTATAGCAACCAATAAGCAGGTAGCATTTACTGGCCACCTGTGTAAAAACAAACTTTTTGCTATGGGTTATGGCACTTGGACAAGCTGGGGGTTATTACATAAAAATAAACTCCAACTTTTCTGAAGAACAACATATTGTATCTTCATTGCAGAGAAAGATTTTAACAGAATGGGCATTAACTATATTAGAAAATGATTTTAGTAGTTTATTAAAGTGTTAGGAACTTTATCCTTGTCTGTTACATATCTTGATTTGTGAGTTCTAGGCTGCACTGTTAGTTCCTGGATATCTTGTCCCAATTCTCTTCCTCTTATTTGTTGTATTCCTGTTCCTTATCTTTGTTCCTGCTTTGCCAAAAGTTCTAATACTTTTTTGAACTGGAATAGTCTTTGGTTTTGTTCCTTGTCCTGTCCTTAACATTCTTACTCTGTCTGATTGCCTATTCTCTTGATCATACCTTGCTTGTACTTGACTAGTCTTTTTTAAACATTGGCCTTATCCAGCTACATATTTGGAGCCTCACTTGCCCTTGCACATGTTCTTGATCCAAACATAACCATATATAACTATATATAGCACCAGCATTGGGTGATTACTATTGACATATTTCTCTTTCTGACCAGAATTATGTGTTATATACAGTGGAGGAAATAATTATTTGACCCCTCACTGATTTTGTAAGTTTGTCCAATGACAAAGAAATGAAAAGTCTCAGAACAGTATCATTTCAATGGTAGGTGTATTTTAACAGTGGCAGATAGCACATCAAAAGGAAAATCGAAAA
Organism: Xenopus tropicalis; assembly: GCF_000004195.4. Lineage (NCBI taxonomy): Eukaryota > Metazoa > Chordata > Amphibia > Anura > Pipidae > Xenopus > Xenopus tropicalis. The sequence continues at coordinate 85,862,810 of NC_030680.2, forward strand.
AATAACTTTAAATAAAAGATAGCAACTGATTTGCATTTCATTGAGTGAAATAAGTTTTTGAACCCTCTAACAAAAAAAGACTTAATACTTAGTGGAAAAACCCTTGTTTGCAAGCACAGAGGTCAAACGTTTCTTGTAATTGATGACCAAGTTTGCGCACATTTTAGGAGGAATGTTGGTCCCACTCCTCTTTGCAGATCATCTCTAAATCCCTAAGGTTTCGAGGCTGTCTCTGTGCAACTCTGAGCTTGAGCTCCCTCCATAGGTTTTCTATTGGATTAAGGTCCGGAGACTGACTAGGCCACTCCATGACCTTAATGTGCTTCTTCTTGAGCCACTCCTTTGTTGCCTTTGCTGTATGTTTTGGGTCATTGTCGTGCTGGAACACCCATCCACGACCCATTTTCAGTTTCCTGGCAGAGGGAAGGAGGTTGTCGTTCAGGATTTCACGAAACATGGCTCCGTCCATTTTCCCGTTAATGCGAATAAGTTGTCCTGTGCCCTTAGCAGAAAAACACCCCCAAAGCAAAATGTTTTCACCCCCATGCTTGACGGTGGGGACGGTGTTTTGGGGGTCATAGGCAGCATTTTTCTTCCTCAAACACAGCGAGTTGAGTTAATGCCAAAGAGCTCTATTTTGGTCTCATCAGACCACAGCACCTTCTCCCAGTCACTCACAGAATCATTCAGGTGTTCATTGGCAAACTTCAGACGGGCCTGCACATGTGCCTTCTTGAGCAGGGGGACCTTGCGAGCCCTGCAGGATTTTAATCCATTGCGGTGTAATGTGTTTCCAATGGTTTTCTTGGTGACTGTGGTCCCTGCTAATTTGAGGTCATTAACTAACTCCTCCCGTGTAGTTCTAGGATGCTTTTTCACCTTTCTCAGAATCATTGACACCCCACGAGGTGAGATCTTGCATGGAGCCCCAGAGCGAGGTCGATTGATGGTCATTTTGTGCTCCTTCCATTTTCGAACAATCGCACCAACAGTTGTCACCTTCTCTCCCAACTTCTTGCTAATGGTTTTGTAGCCCATTCCAGCCTTGTGCAGGTCTACAATTTTGTCTCTGACATCCTTGGACAGCTCTTTGGTCTTTCCCATGTTGGAGAGTTTGGAGTCTGCTTGATTGATTGATTCTGTGGACAGGTGTCTTTTATACAGGTGACTAGTTAAGACAGGTGTCCTTAATGAGGTTGACTAATTGAGTAGAATTGTCTAACCACTCTGTGGGAGCCAGAACTCTTAATGGTTGGTAGGGGTTCAAAAACTTATTTCACTCAATGAAATGCAAATCAGTTGCTATCTTTTATTTAAAGTTATTTTTTCGATTTTCCTTTTGATGTGCTATCTGCCACTGTTAAAATAAACCTACCATTGAAATGATACTGTTCTGAGACTTTTCATTTCTTTGTCATTGGACAAACTTACAAAATCAGTGAGGGGTCTAATAATTATTTCCTCCACTGTATTATGTCAATGTTCAATAACAATCTTGATAATACAAAACTAGCTCTAAGTACCATAGTTCTAAGACTTTTATGTCCACAGTATTTTTCAACATTATTTAAAAAAGTTTTGTAGAAACATCCCAAAGTCCAAATCTTACCAGTAAATATAAGCTAAAAGGCAAGAATATAAACCTCTATTACAATACAAAATAGAGAGACTGCAGTCTGAACCAGTTATGCCTGGGCAAAAATTTCTACAAACCTTCACACAAGTGATTTATGTTTCCCTGCACATCTCTGCCTACAGAAAAAAAAATCAATTGTATTGACAGGATGAGTTCTATACTGCCAATCAAGCAAATGTGATTTGATAGTACCCTTAAGCATTTCAGGGATAAGGGAAGGAATACAGAGTGTGTTCAAGTCTGCATCACCTGTCCAAGATCAATGATTGCAATGAAACTACTGGCTGCATGATGCACCCAACTACCACTATAAATAATGTACACTCAGCTGATTAACTTAGTGTTCTTTGCAGTGTAAACACATAAAGATGCATAAGTTAAAAAAGGAAGGAACTAAAAGTCATAATTTATTTATACATTTTGCATCATTTGGGCACGTTCTCACATTCCATTTTTTTGTGCAACAATTACTGTACCAACAACCCTGACAGACAGGGTCAATATATTGATCCACAGCCTGATGCAGTAACATAGCAGACTCATTTCATACACTATTTTCTGTTATAAATGTGTGACTAGGCACTAAATGGAGTTGAAGGAAAAAAGAAAAAGCAAACAAACAAAAACAATGCAACTTTAACTTTAATTCTATGATATAATTGGGAATCCTTTGCTAAACGGTATTATAATAGTAGATTGTAAGAATCAATGCATTTTAGGCAGCTGAATTTGCAAGACACTTGCATACATGTATATCAATATAACATACTGTTGTACACATACCAGCAGGGGATTGTCTAGACAGGCATTGTAAGAAAAAACGGACCAGAAGCAGTTAGAAATATCGGTGGAAATAATGGGGTCTGAACTGCTGTTAATGTAATTAGCTTTAAAAATGTGAAATTACAACTGAAAAAATCAACACAGTATTGTTTTACTATAAAAAAAAAATGTGCTTCATTAAAAGTAAAAGAGACAAATAATAATTTTGCAACTCTGGCACATTTGTTTAAAAGACAAAACAGCTTCCTTGGACTTTGACTCTAGGATACATATGCACTTCCATTGCCCTACCCTGTGGATTCTTAATAATCTAAAATCTGAATATAGATCCATACATCCAAGGGCCCACTATCCACCTATATGGTAAACAGAGAAAATTTCTAAAATTCCCCCAGCTCCTGCGGATACTTGCCTAAATCTGGTGGCAGAGTTGAAGGGGGTGGTGGTGGTACCTGTAGCTCCTTCAGTTGGTGCATGAGCAGAACACACAGGCCTGAGCATGGGCAAAAAGCAGGGATAGAGGGGCAGGCTGAGATGCCTACGGCAGCAACAAACCTAAATGCAGCCCCGGCTTTAACACTCAAAGAATTATATACAGTTTGTGTGAAAAGCAGGTTGTTTCCCACAGTATTATCTCATATGCTTGCAATTACAAACTGAAAAGCTGAAAGTCTTTAATTTTGTAAAAATGACAAATTTCCAGATGGTACCTAAGTCCCATCACAATTAGGGTTTGGGTGGAGCTTTTTACAGGGTCATTGAAAATTAATCCTTCAACCAGACCAGAGTACAAGGGCTAAAGCAAACAACCTCCTAATTGATTGTAAGCTCTTTGGGGCAAGGACCTCATCCCAACTGTGTATTGAAACCCCTAAGCACTTAAGCATATATATTTTCACTGTATAACTTACACACCTGTTTGTGTCTAGGCCTTGGAAAGCGCCATGTACAATTGCGGTGTTATATAAATAAATAAATAGCAAGCTCACACACCCCACCAATTAAAAATACATATTTATTTGAAAAGCTTTAAAAGGTCTTTCCATAATGTTTCAAACTTTGAAAGGACAACTGAAGTCCAGAAAAACAACCTGCTTTAAGTTATTATGCCCTTTGGTTCTATATCTGGCCATCTATTAATGCTCAACCCCTATGCCTTTTTTTCCACAAGTAAGGGGTATATTTATCATGCTGTGTAAAAAGTGGAGTGAAGCATTACCGGTGATGTTGCCCAGGGCAACCAATCAGCAATTAGATTTCAACAGTTAGAACCAAAGCAAAGCATCTGATTGGCTGCTATAAACAACATCACCGGTTATGTTTTACTCCACTTTATGCACAGCATGATAAATATACCCCCTAAGGGGCTGATTTACTAAGACACAAATTCCGACCGAATTGGAAAAATTCCGATTGGAAAACGAACATTTTGTGACTTTTTCGTATTTTTTGCGATTTTTTCGGCGCCTTTACGACTTTTCGGAAATTATCGCGACTTTTTTATCGCGAGTTTTTCGTAGCCATTCCGAAAGTTGCGATTTTTTCGTAGCGTTAAAACTTGCGCGAAAAGTTGCGATTTTTTCGTAGTGTTAAAACTTGCGCAAAACGTTGCGCCTTTTAAGTTTTAACGCTACGAAAAAAGCGCAACTTTTCGCGCAAGTTTTAACGCTACGAAAAAATCGCAACTTTCGGAATGGCTACGAAAAACTCGCGTTTTTCCGCAAAAATCGTATTGGTAACGAAAAAGTCGCGATAATTTTCCGAAAAAATCGCAAAATACCGATCATTACGAAAAAAACGCATTCGGCCCATTCGTGAGTAAGTAAATGGGCCCCTAAGTGTACATTTCCTTTACACAGTGTACTGCGCATGTGTGAAAGGTCTCTGCACACTGACAGGTAAAGAAGCATGCATGAAATGGTACTTGTCCAAAATGACAGTTTTGGGTGTCTTTTTAATGCTACTGGGCTACTGTGCCTTTAAAAATAACAGCCCTAGAGCAATGGTTAAAACTTGGCTTAAAAACAATGGTTAAAAACAGGTATTTGTTGTTTTGTTGTTAATTTAGTTGCCCTTTAAAATAAGGACTACCGACTGACTAAAATTATTACCAGTTTACCTGCCTGCTCCTGTGCATTAATTTTTCTGATAGTACCAATAACCTTTATTAGAAATAAGCCAAAATGTAGTAGAAACAGATACTTCACCCAATGTCTATTTTAACCGATTCACAACAGAAAACCTAAACCATAATAATGAAATACCTTTAAAAATTAGGTAAATGCACAAATTTCATGGCCCCACTTTTAATGCAGATTTCTTATTTTGGTTAGAGTTGTCTCATTGATGCTACCAGAGTCAGACTGCAGTGCATTTCAAATACCATATATTAACAATACTACCTGCAAAAATAGCTCCTTCCTGTAAAGTGATGAAATAGATAAGAATGTCTTTTAATAAAGGTTTCCACATGTACTCAGTTTCATCAAACACTCATATTGCACTGGATTTGTGTGCTCTAATATACTACATAAGTAGAGATTATATATCAAGGGCACTACATATCTAGATTTAGAGTGGGATAAAAAGGGATTTAAGATACTAAACGTCAGGCTGTTTCTTTGCGATATTATGACTTTGGTTGTGAAGGCTATAATATTTGAACAGTAGCACCCCAAGTAAATTTAGTGAAAAGATTATCCATCACACATTCCCAGGGCACCAGATAATACTGTGCTTACTGCATAATCATTTATATAGCATTAGTTGTCTACAATATTGCCTTTGACAGAGAATTGTGACAGCGACGTTACAGAAACATTTACTTTCTGGCTTGCAAGACTCATTGCTTTTGTTTTAAGGTGGCAACCACAACAATAATAGATTATTAAAAATAATGAATATAGATATATACTGTATAATATAGATTGAATGACAATAAGAAAAAGATTAAGGTAATGTACCTTCCACCTGTTCTGAATGGTTAAAAATGGGTAAAGAGAGACCCGAAATGGGAAAGATATTTATTGGTGAGTTAAAGTCCCAAAATAACACAACAATAATAACGATACTGAATCTAAAATGGTAGGACTATACAAAAAAAGTACAGCTCCAACTGAGATAAAAATGCTGCAACATGATAGTCAGTGGGGCAGTGGGTTTTTTCTATACCCCTACTTTTTCAGATTAAGCATCCATGTAAATAAAAAAAAAAATCTGTTTATTACAAATAAAGCAGTAATACACTGTGTAATTGTTATTGGTAATTCAGCAAACACAAGGAGAGGAAAGCTTAACATTACAATATCACTGCACATTAATTAGCAGGGATGTTACACTACCATTAAAATTGGTTATGAAAGGAGCAATTAAAAACTAGAGCTGCTCAGCCTTGCCCTAATGTCAATGCATTTCGTAAAATAAATCAGATGAAATAGACCCGATTTGGCCACTCTGAGGAAAAATGTCAGGGATCCAAATCAAATGATTTACAGGGGGCTTCACCTGTTTTTCACCTGTGGTTTTATGTCAACCAGTCTGATTCATGCCAAGCTCAGCAAATTCTGGGATAGTGTAAATATCTTTTCAGATATAAATAGCACAACAGAAAGGTTGAGTGTAATTAACTCATACATGTAAAAATATGATGCTAAAAAATAACATGTTAAACAGCTTGATAACTTTCAAGAAAAATGGCAAGAAAATGCTATCTCTGGACTATGAGTCTCAGGCTAAGAGGGCTAAACATGTCGAGATAATGTCACTCATCTATGCTCACAGTGCCAGGCAACAAATTCCTCACCTTGTTACATTGTGATGTGATGGATCTGGGACTTGAGGTTCTTCTGCTTTTCAGAGCATCTGTGCATAACATACTATGGAAAGCAGAGGGACTTCAAGTTGCCTAATCCATCACGTCCTAATGGAACAAGGTGAGGGAAGGGCTGAATTACATTGTGAGCCTAGGGGGGTGAAGGGGAACTGGTGCCTAAACAGGCAAGCTTTCATGGTTTTCTTTAATCTGAGGAATCATATATGTCTGTTTAAAAAAATACTTTCATATTTATTTCTGTGTGTTCAGTGTTTATGCACCTTATTTAACAAAACTCCAAATTAATGAGCTCAAGTCAAAAGTGGGGTATATCTTCACTCTAAGTAAAGTGGTTGGCAATAGCAGTGCTGAGCTATTTTAGTATTTTGTAAAGAATACCATAAGAATTGAGTCTATTAAGATGAAACCTTAATTTTAAGGTTTCTCAGCTGTTAAAAACAGAGCAAAAATCAACATCAACAAAATTATGCCCTTGTGATAAAAAGGGTGGCACTCCCTCTTGCTTCATTACTATATACAATTATTAGTTATTTAGTTTTTGTTTTAGTCTTCACAAAGTCCTTTTTTTTTTTATCTTTTTTAGCTTGTTAATTGCTTTTTTTACATACATTATAGCTTCCTTGTACCTACTAAAAGTTTCAGCTGACCCTGCCTTAAAAGCATTTTTGATTCTTTCCAATCTCAATACTAACTGTTTTATCAAACCATAATGATTTTGCTTTGCCATATCTTTCCTTGCAAAACAATGGTAACATACTGATGGGTACATTTTTAAGTAGCATTTTGACATAGTTACATAGGGCTGAAAAAAGACCATCAAGACCAACCCTTCCAAGTGAACCCAGCAAACACAAACCTATACTGACCTATCTGTACACTCACATACATAAACTATATATATAAATATATATATATATATATACAAACACCAATACTAACTGTAGATACTATGCTTGTTCAATAACTCATCCAGGCCCCTCTTAAAGGTATTAACAGAATCTGCCATCACAACATCACTAGGAAGTGCTTTAAACAAACTCACTGCCCTCACCGTGAAAAACCACCTACGCTGCTTCAAATGGAAGCTCCGTTCCTCTAATCTAAAGGGGTGACCTCTGGTGCGCTGATTGTTTTTATGGGAAAAAAGCACATCCCCCATCTGCCTATAATCCCCTCTAATGTACTTGTACAGAGTAATCATGTCCCCTCACAAGCGCTTTTTTCCAGAGAAAACAACCCCAACCTTGACAGTCTAACCTCATAGTCCCTGCACTCTCTCCAGCTCATTAATACCCTTCTTAAGGACTGGAGCCCAAAACTGCACTGCATACTCAAGGTGCGGCCTTACCAGAGACCTATAAAGAGGCAAAATTATGTTTTAATCCCTTGAGTTAATGCCCTTTTTTATACAAGACAGCACTTTATTTGCTTTAGTAGCCACTGAATGACATTGCCTGGAATTAGACAACTTATTATCTACAAAAATCCCCAGATCCTTCTCAATTAAGGAACGTTCCAAACACACTACCATTTAGTGTATAAATCACATTTATATTATTTCTACCAAAGTGCATAACTTTGCACTTTTAAACACTGAACCTCATTTTCCATTTTTCTGCCCAGTTTTCAAATGTTGTCACAAACTGAGCACAGTAAATGCCTAGTAAATGACCTCCAATGTATGGATAAATGGCTTCACCCATAATTACAACTTGACCTAGTTAGTTAGTGAAGCCTAAATGTAGCTGGCCTTTATTCTTCTCATTTATACTGGAAAGTATGTAGCATATACCAGTGCTTAAAGGAGATGAAAACACAAAAAGAAAAGTTTCTAAACTCATAAAGAGTATCAAAAAAGCTTTCACTGAGATTGGCAGAAAAAGGGGCTTATCTTAAAGGAGAAGGAAAGGCATTCTGGCATTTTACTGCCAATAAATTAGTCACAATAGTGCAAGCTCGAAAACTATATTTATTCTGCAGAAAGATTTACCATACCTGAGTAAACAGCCCTAGAACACCCTGTGTTTGCTTAAGATAGCAACTGCCATTTTAGCTTGGTCTCAATAGCTTCAGTGCCTCAGCTCTAGCTGCTGGTAGCTAAGGGGTATATTTATTATGCTGTGTAAAAAGTAGAGTAAAACATTACCGGTAATGTTGCTCATAGCAGCCAATCAGATGCTTTGCTTTGATTTTCTAACTGTTGAAATCTAATTGCTGATTGGTTGCCCTGGACAACATCACCAGTTGTGCTTCACTACACTTTTTACACAGCTTGATAAATATACCCCTAAGAGTACACAGAGGTGGGAGGGGGTGCAAATTCTGATGGGAGGGGGAGAGAGGAGCAAACTGAGCAGACTGGTACCTGTGCCCTGAAGGATTTTTCTGAGATCAGGCAGTCTGATACTGAAGTACATGTGTACACAAAAGAAGACAAGAAATCCTGTGTTTTCTTTTGATAGAGTGCAACTTTTCTGTGAGTGCTTATGGCTGTATCTACATAGACCTTTCTGAGACTGGTTTGATTGCTCTTTTGGAACTTGGAAGGAATTTATTCCAAACTGCAGATAACTTCAAAAGAGGGTTATAGTCTTCCTGTAGATCAACTAGCAGTTAGGCAGGTTTCATTTAGACAAAAAGTTGAATTTGATGATGATTTTTTTTCAACATAAATTACAATATGTTACCATGTTATGACTAAATTAAGTTTTGTAGGCTTAACAATTAAACTTAGAAACCACAAATGCAGCCACTGCAGGCTGTGTAGGTATGCTGGAACCTGGTATTTAGGAAGATGAAAAAGTAAGGGAAAACTACATTTTGCTCCCTGATCATATTATTTTCTATTTTAGATTCTTTTAGTAAAATGAATGGTATTAAGTAGCACCTTAAGTTATAGCGCAGGGTACATGCATTAAATCGTGAATGAAGGCAAACTAAAAATTATCACTTGAAAACCAGAAAAAAAAACTGAAATATATTTTATATTTGTTTAAAGTGAGTGGAGAAGATAAATTAAATATATAGTGTACAACCAACCTGTGTCTGTTGAGGGATATTTACAAAGCTTGGATCCCGTGGTCCAACACTGACAAATCGGTTTGCGGGGGAGGTGCTAGGTGTTGAGTAGGCTGTGAATGGAAGAGACAGGAGGTTTTAGCACAGATTTTATTCAACAACAGAAGTATAATTTAGAAAAAAAACACACATAAATCATTCAGTTAGGCCTGTCACAAGTATTCTGGTAACCACAAGTCAACCACAACCATGAGAATATCAGATAATACTGATGCAGCTCATAGAGAGTCCATTACTGACTTCTATTTTACCTCAAACCTCAGACAGCATTAGCAGTGCTTCTAACTATTAAATGTAGTGGGTCCATTTTTTCAACATACCACATGTTCATGATTTAGATCATGTTAATATAATGATGCCATAAAAATCAGCCTGTGGAGCCCTATAGCAGAGTAGAAGTCAATATTTTTGCATTTTGCTGCACAAATCATAGGTATTACTCTGCATTAAGGATGGGACATCTGTTTGAGGAGAATAAATAACATTATTCAGTACTTTTTCACTTAACAGCAACTGAGGCTCATTTACTAACACCAAACTAATTTACCGCTGCATAGTATTACTTAGCAACCAATTATGATCCATCTGTAAAATGCTAGCCCCACTTGGTATCATTGCTCTATCATTGTATATCATATATACATATATCTAAAAAATAAGTGAATCATGAAAGATTTATTCTGTGTTCTGGGATGTAGGCGCTGATGTGTAGGTTCTTACATTTAATTATTTACATTTTTGCCAATACTGTATTAGTAGACACGGAGAAACTTGAACAATAAGTTTAGATTTAACATTATATCACATAGGATAATGCTTTTGTATATTGTATGTGGGTCCACATTCTCTCACATATCTGCACAGTGAAGGACAACAATCTATTTAAAACTAAAACTAATATAATATAGAGACATCAGCACTGTATTTGTGTGTAGTAGTGTTGGAAAAAACACCAATGCAAACTTTAAGTCATATATGAATTTTATCATGAAAGGTGAACCACCCTTTTAACATAATTTTGCCTCCATTAATTATATCTTAGTTGGGATTAGTACAGACAAAAAGTAAATAATTTTTTAAAATTGGAATTATATGATTAAAATGGAGACTTGGGGATGGCCTTCCTATAATTCTGAGACTTCTGGATAAGGTGTTTCCAGATTATGGATTCCATACTTGTACTAATTATTTATAAAAATCATAATTCAATTTGGAAAAGAATAAATATGTATGAATTATACAGCAAACACTATAACATCTGTACACATTAATTTCAATAAACCAGTAAGATGCAAAGAATATATAACAAAGGGTACAAAACAGGCTAAGTATAAGAATGGATTTTCACAAGCAACCTATACTAATACTAATCAACAAAACAATTTAGTACCACTCACACAGTCCAATCCATTATGCACTATAATGTCTAATGTAAATATCCTAAAAGGTTCATGTCTCCAGAGAACAGAATTGATACAACATTATATCAGTGGCAATCATCAAGGATGTACATTTTAAGAGGTCCTTTCTTTGCAGAAATCCGAAATCTACTGCATTACAGGAAATAAAACATTATGGAAGGAATTATTTATTATAACAATGGACAAGAATCAATCCTTTGTATATTTTATGTGAGCCAAGTTCTTTGCAGAAGAAAACACTGCCTGAATTGCCCATGCACCTTGGTGCAACATCAAATACGGTAAAATGCCACATGGAAATGTGAATTTCTTTCAGTAGCTGCCTGCTGGCAAATGTCTGCATTAAATTCTGGATTAATTAAATGCCATTGCAATGATGGCAAATTATCGTATCTCACACTCTTATTTAATTATGAAATAGAACTTAAGTAAGCTCATAAATATAATTAAATGAGCTGTCTGCATCACCAAGCACATATGCTCACTATCTTTTTACTGTTATTTTCTTTACCCACCAACAAAATTTTGAGATTTAGTCCAAGCAGTAAAGATGCTTAATAATTAGTAGAATTTTAATCTAAATTACTTCTAGGGGAATGGGGATCCACATGGTGGGGCAAGCAGATCTCATTTAATATTTAATTGATCAAATATAATTTTTAAACATATGGAAGCCAGCGTTTCACAAAATGATGTGAGTCAGGATGGGATCCAGATAGACTAAGAACTCTTAAATTAAGTTGAACTTAATAGATAATAATATTTTATCCAACTACAACAAGCCTTTATTCAGCTAGTCCATGTGATGAAAAAAGTTAGTAATTAGCAATACTGTGTTGGAAGAAGATAATACATATTTTTATCTTATTAAAGTTTATCTTTATAAAGTTTATCTTACTTGGCACACAGCACTATACAATTTATGTATTATTGCTAGTAATTTTACATCCATATTAACCATTTAACCAACAAAAAAAGGGCATGATTACCAATTAATGAAAAACATATTGGAACTGGGGAAAATTGCTTTAACTCGCATGAAAAGAGAAATCTGAGTTTTTGAGGTCTTGACCTAACAGTTTTTTACAGTTATGTACAGCCGTATGTAACATTCTTCCCACTTTAAGAAGCAGAAATGAAATGTCTTTGTGGCCTGAATGATAAGGTCTCATTTACTAGGGGGCACAATGCAAAAAGCTGGCACAGTGCCTGATGGTTAATGGTGTACAACTGGAATACACCATATGACTTAAACCACTAAAATACACTTTAGGACTTATGTATAAAGGAGGGCCTTAACTTGGAACATCAGCTTACAAACTTGGGCAAACTAATACTAATATTTAGTAATATATTTACAAAGGCTGCATTTGTTCACAAACAATTATTTTCTCTATGGTTGAAACAGGGAAGGAGCCTCAGGTAATGAAAAGTGAATCCTTGGAAGACATCAGTGGAAATTCAGAAGAATGAGGCCTGCTAATAAAGATTAGCTAGTAATAAACTAGATCCCAAACTGTAATTGCTAGAAGCAAAGGAAAAATAGGGTTCCTTAATAAGCAGTGTGATGCTCCATTGAAGAGTGTAGTGTGTTACTAGTGCAGAAACTCAAGTGTGTAGGGTCAGAATAGAGGAGAATCCCATGAAAGTCCACCCTGAAAAGCTCATGTCTGCAATGGAATACTTCCCTTCCCTTAAGACAATAACCAAGAAACACTATAAAACAGTAAGAGATCTTCAAGGTATTAAAGAAGAAAGAAAGGTAAAAACCAAGTAAGCTTTATCAGAAAGGTCTATGTAAATACAGCCATAAACACTCACAGAAACGCTGCACTGAGTTCTCTGTAAAAAAATTAGTTGTCTCTGCTTTCCTGTGCCAGAGACACGCAGCTCTCTCCCCTCTCCTGCTCCCCACTCCCTCAAGAATGCTAAAAACTCCCTCCTCCCCTTAGGAATGTGGATCTGAGCCAATCAGCAGAAAGCTTCCTCATAGTCTTACAAACTGTGCATGTACACTGGTCTGGGTCTCGGTGCAGGAGCGAGGCATTATGGGAACTTTCTTAACACAGCTCAGCGTTTTTCCTTCCTGTTTGGCTTCTGATCATCTGAACAGATGAAATATGGGGCAACTTAAGGGCACTATTGATAAAACTGAAGGTATGCCTGCAGCTTGAGATTAACTCTTTATTAGACTTTCCTTCTCCTTTTAAAATACTGCTTACTGATTCCGATTAAGATATTCCAAAGCTATCAAATCATCTGTTTATCTGGGAAAATGTTTGCAAAAAGCATTCGAGAACGTTTAAAAAATGTTTTATGCGGGGCAACAATAATTTAAATACACCCTTGCAGCATATTGGTGAAATATAACCATTGCAGTATTAAAGCAGATAATGAATTCATATTGTAATATTTAGGCAACGTTTTTCGCAACTTGAAAGATAGTACAGTATGTAGGAAAAAAATTTTTTGCTAGAAAAAAAAATAACCGAAAAGTAAAATAGCTTTTTTGAAATCAGAACACGGTTTTTTTACTTAAACTTGAATACTAATATAGCAGACAAGGTAGTTGATAATAAAAATTAAAATAGCACCTGAACTCACATAAAAACAGAACTCTAAATATTTTTCAATAATACAATATATCTATAAGCTTTCTGCTTCCCCCCAACCTCTCTCCCTCTGTATAATTGCAAGAGTGGAAAAAATGTACTTCCATGTTGCTTCACTTTTATATCAATAATTTCAAATGGTGTAATAGTAGTATTATAGTTAGTAGTGATCTTACATTATACTATTATTATTTTCGCTAAGGCTTTGACTGCTGAGGAATGCTGATGTACCTCATTTAAACCAATATTTAGATGTGGGACAGCTGCCAAATTTGCCATTAAACTTTTGAAGATCCATTTTACGGCGATTTTTCAAATCTGGTTTTTGACCAATTTATCAGTGAATTAAATAATATCAATTCATTTTCATTTCAGTTTGACCACTGAATTTAAGTATGATTGGTAGGCACCAATTCTAGTTGCTATGGCGTGCAACTTTGTTATTGAATTCCAACCACAATGTCACAAAACCCCAGGTGTGCAGCACACTGAATTTGTATATGTCACATCCAATCAAACACAGTACAATCTGCCCTGCTGCAAGAAAACTGCCACACTCACAAATCTGGTACAATCAGATATATATATATATAGTACACAGGGAGGAGCACACCCTATAGATATGTACTCTCAGGTCCAATCTAAGCTGCAGAAATGAATATCAATTAATATAAATCTAGAATACAGACTTAATCAAGCCCTTATAACTGTGCTCATACCATCATTGTAATAAATGTGTTCACTGCTTAAAGAATGCAAGGGCCTGTCTAAGTTGATATTGTACAAAACAAGTTTTATAGGTCATATTTCTGATCAGGAGGGTCATTTTCTCACAGTGTTTTAAAGCAAATACAATTGCTAAAAACCCTCAGTTGGGCTGCCAAACTGCTGCATGTTAAAAGTGTGCATGTAACAGATTTTTAGATAAAGAAAAGAGCATTAAATCTTCTGCAGTACACAGTTCTAGCAACTTAGGCAGGGCTTTGTTCATCCTACAATGCCACCCTGTTCCTCTGTTCCTTGTATGGCTTTTAAATAAAGGAAAGTAAGTGCTGTACACTGCTAGTAGCTTAAGCAGAATTGCATTCATTCACAACGCCACCACCATACCCTATTCCCTGCATGATAGATTAAATGGGTTGTATAAGGGAGCTTTTCATTATCAGAAACCACAAAACTAAAGAAGTGATACTAAAGCCAAAAGAATACTTACTACGTTATTAAATGCATATTGTTTTTATAATGCAGCATCAGCAGAACTACAGACTGATGGTCATAGCAATCCTAAGATAAAGGCAATGGCTGCTACAAAATTTAACAGAAAAAGAACGCTTAAATACGTGATCTTTTGGCTTGCAAATAGGGTTTCCACCTGCCCAGTTTTGACCTTTCCCAGAAAGCAGGCTGTCCGGGTCAAAACTGCCTGCCCAGTTTTTCAAATTGGGAAAACCCTGCCTCTGGATCACCCGCTTCAAGGCTGGTACATTTTTTACTTTTGAAGAGAAGACTTACAAATACACACAAAAATCTGAAGATCTGCTGATGGTATGATAAAGGTACAGAGGATTCATTTTAAGAAGCACCACATAGTCAATAACCAAATAAGGTAAAATGGAAAAAGTTGCTTTTTACATGAAAAAAGTCCTGCCACTGCAATGATTTGTGTGATTATGCTGAGTGTTATATACATATACTTGTTAATCTGCAGAAATGCATTTCATATGGCAGGTTTGTGTTTTAAGGATATTTCTATAACATGTTTATTAATCATGCAGAAAACAAAATAAGCACAGCTTTCTATGTGCAACTTGCCAGAATGGATTATCTTAAAATTACTTATAACATTCTGACAGGAACTGCTAAAAAGTAACAACCAAAGCCACAGATATAGGGCTACTGAAGTCACTTGCCATTTTAGCTAGTGGGAATCAACTCAATATTTTAATCACCATTATTCAGTATTTGCACAGCATCCTTGCAAATGATCACCTCACATACCTTTACAGTTCTATAAAGTAGAAAACGTGGGCAGTATGCACACTTTGACACACTATAAGAGTTCAGGTCTGCAAAACAATTAAAAAAATGATTTTCTTCTCAGGCAGAAGCTCCACAGCATGATGTATCTTGCAAACTCTATACAAATAGCCCCATGTCTCTGTAATCATTCTTCTTCTTCTTGTTTTCCAATGCTCAAACTCTCCAAATTTAGTTCTTACTAACTTAACCTATTCATTTCAAGAGTGTATAATGTTAGATAATTATACAAATCCTGGGCTAAATATAAAGCATCCCATGCTACCCGAAGGAATGAGTGGGTGTCAGAAGGTGAGTGGCCATTATATAGGAGACTGCCATACTACAATCCGTAATGAAGATCGTGGACATGGTGATTGTGTATGCTTTGGGTGGCAATCTATCGAGACCACCCATGCTCCCAGTTTGTCTTGGAATAATGATAAAAAGTCTACTAATACAATGATTTATGCAAACAACAGTGGTCAAAAATATCACTCCAGGAAATATTTATTGATCTTTCAGTCTACCTCCATTTGCTGCAATCTTTAAATGTCATTTGTAAAAAAATGCGAGCTATGGCAGGTATGTCCCATAGATATTTTGTTTAGGTTTAATTCATGTCTTACCTATTATCATTTAGTTATAATGCCCAAACATATAACTGCTGGCACTGTGGTACAAACATTCCCATCCACTTTTACCATAATATTCAAGATATTTGTACTAGCTACAGTGATAGTAGATTCTATCATTCCCTTACTAATAGACAGATGTATTAAACCTGCACTGTGCTAAACTGAACACAATTAGATGATGTGTGGGTGCAAGACAGTTCTACTCTGTACAAAAACAAAGCTAGTGATTAACTAAATACAAAAAAACCTTGATAAACAAACAAGTATACATACTTGATAATTCTCCATAATAATTTAAGATTTCTGTCCCATGTCTGTTTCGAAATGTATTAATTGCAAACCTGGACATACCCCTATCACTAAGAGCTCTGTGTGTGTGTTGTACCTGCAGGGGCCCAGTGGCGCATCACATGGATTGAATGCAATTCTTTGTTGTGTAGCTCATATCCTGCATGACATCTTACCAGGTGCATGTAGTGCCTATTTGCACTTAAAAATTTCTGCCAAAAATTTTGCGACAGATGTAATTATTCTAGACTTATGGTAAACAATACAGAATCACTGGTAATAATATGCCAACCTACATTGATTTTTTTGCACTTTGCTTTACGGATTGAACCTTTTCCATGGCTTTTCATACTATATTTACTTAAATCACATTTTAAGTTCTACTTGGGGAGGTATTATCCTGCAAGTTTAACCTTCCGTCGCAGTGCTGATAAAATTCAGACTGCACTATTTGGATGCAGGGAATATGAAAGCTTTTGTTTCTTTGGAGGCTGCTAAATAAATGATGTGCAATGAGCCATATAAAGTTAAGCTTAAACTTGAGTAAGAAGGCTTGTAGCAGAGAAGAACCACAACGGACCTCAGTATTTCTGGAACAATTTCACCATTTTGACTACCAGTTTTCTTTACACAAACTCTGCAAGTTGTTATGGGTAGAATTTCACTCAGCTGAGATTATGTATTTATTTTTAAATCACAAACATGATTTGTACAGAGGTTTAATGTACTCTGAGCATGTTCAACCCACTGCAGGTACTCACAACAAAAATATGTGGTTTAAAGAAAAAGCAAACAGGAGAGCTAAAACCTTTTGTAAAGGCAGATGATGTTGGTAGATGATGTATTGTTCCTGTGCATACTCACTTGGTGATGTGGGAGAGGCAGCTCCTCCTTCTGTAGATGTAGTTGGAGGCTTTGTGTCTGGCACAGGCAGAGGCACAGGCCTAGCCATTGGTGGCGGAGGAGGTGGTGGCAACATTGGAGTAGGAAGGAATGGATTGTGCACCTTGCCTTGGCTGCTACCATTAGGCTATCAAACAAAAAACATAAGTTCTAATTAATCTTCTGGTGTAATACTCTACCAGGGTACCTGAAAATAAATATCAGCTAAAGCAATCATGTTTGCTATTAAATAGCAGAAAGAAAGTGTGACCTGCTCCTTGCCTGCTATGGGTTACAAGACCTATACTATTGTGCAAGTGTTGTTACAGCCGTCATGAAAAGCATGAAAAGCTATGCTAGAAATAGACAAATCATAATACAAGTTTCTAACACGTTTCTAAACTTTTTCTGCCATAGGTCCAACTGATGGTCTGCATTTTAAGTGCTGCACTCTTATACTGTACAAGCATGTACAAGAAAAAATTTCACTTTTGCTTTGTGTAACTTGGATTTTTTGCCACACAGGAACAGTTGTTATTTTCTTTCACATTTAATTTATGCTGGAAGGCTTTCGATTCTTGCACTCTGAGAGTATCAGTCCTGACAGCAACCAACAAATTGATCTTTGGTTGACAGTCTATTACTATGAGGAGCAAAAGAGAGAGACGGCAAACAAAGCAAACAATATAAAGACCATATCTTTGCAAAAGGAATGAAAAAATCTCTTTTCTAGAGGCTTTTTAGTACATAATATGGAAACTTCAGTTTTGCCCTTCAACTACTCAAAAGTAAATCCAGTAACATCTAAAATAATACTGCACTTAGCTAGGAAAGAATAGATTTAGAAATAGAAAAAGGCTTTCTGTAGACTCTCTGGCTATGATCATTTGCTATGTAAACAATATTCTTAATACAAAATAATCACCCTTAAATTCTGTCAATGGAATATTCTATTTGTGTTCTATGTACAGAGAAGCCAAAGGCAGTTTGAAGCAGCAATGTCCATTGTGTGCCTAAATTGTAAGAGTACTGTTGTACAACTATGTTGTATATACATGAAAAGTTCATTACAATATAGGGCTATCCATTATGGCTCATGCTATTAACTAGTTTTTCCCTGAAAAATGTGTAAAACGACAAACAATTTGCAAAATGCATTGCAGTAAATAGGCAACTTTTTTTTACCTGCAACAAATTTTTACACGCGTGACTTTTTTTTGTCACTGGACACTTTTTTCTCACTGAAAATGTATTTGAGTCAATGGGTGTTTTTCTCATTCCAAATGCATTTAATTCAATGACCATTTTTTTTTTACAGCAACTTTTTTGTCTCAGCGACATTTTTGTCTTGTGACTTTTTGTCTAGGCAAATTTAATTTTTGCCACAGTTTTGTGAAAAAAATTGCTAATGGAGAAATGCGGAATTTCACTGTGAATCCATGCCTGTCGAAAAAAATTTGCTCATTACTAATGTTAATCAGAATTTTTCTTATTCTAGTGTCCATCTCATTATATGTTAAGTCTCTTTCATGTACTGTTTGCAGCAGATTCCTACTAGAAAACCTCACTGAGACTGCAGTTGACGTGAACTATTTTTTTTTTTTTCATTTTTAAAGTTCATGATTCAGGTTTGTGGCTAATTTAGCCCTCACCACACACAAAGGCACACATTATTTGAGGATAAGTGCTCAATTATGTTGTTTCTAAATTTGCTAACATTTTTTTAATAAGAAATCATCTCAATGTAGAGAAAAGTACTAAAAGCCATATAGCTTGTGAAGCTTTAACCGTGCATACAGATTAGCAGACAGGATAAATAAGACAGAGAAGGAATGATACTTGTGGTATATAAAGTTCAAGTTGTGGTCAACTTGAACTTAAGGACCTTGTGTCTTAGTATAAATAACATTACAGACCCAGAACATCTGTCTTTCGACAAGCTGGTAAATATCATTTAGCAAAAGCTAACTCATTTGGTGCCTTCACATTGCTTAGTAGGTCAGTATGTGTCTGTTCACTTATGCATGGGCTTATTCACAATTATAGGTCAAAAGGTTGCAGACAGTTTTTATTAAGGATACTTGTTGCATTAAACAGTAATCTAAACTGTGATACATAAGCAGATAACTTCTTTATAATGGTAACTCCACAATATTATTTATTTATTTAGCAATTTTAATAACCTGAAAATATATGCTTGATAGGGGCTTTTGTATGTCATAGCTGGACCTGTTCTGAGTTGAACCTGTTTCATTTTGTGTTACTTTTGTACTTTCTGTACATTTTGTATGTATTTTTGTATGTATTCATTGTATGTATTTTTGTATGTTTTTTTGTTAGTCTTATAATTCTACCTCTATCCAGCCTACAAATGAAAATGCTATCTGGCTGTCACCAAAATACAAACTGACTATAATGCTTCAATGCTATTGCTTATTATTCTAACCAAGTCTAATTGTGGACAAGAACTACCACCTCTCTCTTTACATAAAGCCAAATTAATTCTTGTTCTTTTTAAACTTCAGTTATCAGATAAAAATGTGACACCATGCAATTAGAACCACAAGGGTAGGTTTCATACACTTGAAGTAGAAAAAACTGTTTCCTTACATTTAGGAACCCCACCTGTCCAGCCTGCTGACCCGCGTCCGGGCAGACAAGTTGGACAAACTCTTTCAGAGTCTCCTGCGGATGATAGCGGATTGCTGGGTGTGAGAAGTATGGCCCAGGCTGCTGGATAATAGGCGATGTTGGAAAATGAAGAGTTGATGGAGTTGCATGTGGACTTGCTAAAAGAAAAAAAATACAAAAAGACAAATGAGTTTCTGTTAGTGGTTGTTATGGCACATAATAAGTTCAAGCAAAGGTCTAAAGAGTCTACTCTAAACAATAATTGCATTTCAATCATAAGAAGGCCATCAATTATTTTAGTGTTTAAAATGAAAGATCCTTTTGAAAGAAAAGTATACGTTGTGGCCCAGATTCCTGTTCCTTGTTTTGCATTCAGATTAAAATCATTTCTATAACTATCTTCATTCAACTCTTCTCTACGCACAAGAAAGGTCAGCAATAAGCCTGTACACTGTGCCACATTAATGTCTTAAGGGTACATTGACATTCAAGAACTCAATTATTTATAAACAGAGGCTACAACTGCAATTTGTAGATGAAAATGGGCAGTTTTCTTTTTTCCTGGGCATGCCCCACTGTTCAGGAGCCACTGACCTAAATGAACAAACCTTGCTTTTTGTTTGAGATAATAATATTTGGATTAAGGTCTTAACCGGGTAAATTCATGTAAAAGTATACTTTCTATATCTTTGCAACTAATCTCTATATATTGTTTCTTTTTTTATTATGCCTTTGCATTGTGGCATTCCAGACTTGTACCCTTGTCAGCTACTCTGTCCTAATAAGGAACCTGGTGTGCCCAGAAGCTTAGACACAACGTCAGGGACTTTAATGGTAAGACTGTTATTTGCTCAGTGTAGTTTACTTTTTATATTATTTGTACAAATAAACTGTTAATAAGAGCTTTCAATAAAGAATGCAAAGGTATGTATTACAGGTTAAGTTAAGGTGTGATTTCCTCAGCACGCTATATAAGAAGAAGGGGCCTTAACACATCTTTCTCTTAGCAGTATGGCAGTATGGGAAGATTTGGGTTCAGAAACATTTGTCAGAATAAGTTCATTGGTCAGTGTTCAGTAAAAGCTATTAAAAGATAAGAATTAAAATACATATGGAATGATCATATAAAAGTACAATATACATAACACATATGGAATAAATTTAGAGTACAGAATTAAGATTACAAATGTAAAATAGAGGTAAAATATAATGAGGCAAAGAATCATGGGTAAAACATCTGCAATATTAAACACAGAGAATAAAAGTTTCATTTACTGTTGCAGCTGAGAATGTGGTTTGCCAAAACTGGAAGCAATCATACTGACACCATTCATTAAGGTAGTTGCGTGTATTAGTGCCATTGCGCCCACACAGTTTATCAATAAATTACACAAAAGGCCATTTGAACCTTGGGGTAATTCCCACCAAACATATGCTTAAAGAATGATGTGTAGACATTGTTTTTATGTCAAGTGCTGGGCATGATAATTGCCTCTTCTTTGTAAAAATGTACAGCCACAATTGTTTGCATTGTAATGCATCAGACACAATTGCACCAAGCAAAAATCCATGCTTGGCCACAATTATGGCAGAATTACACTGTATTAAGCATAAAACACAGGTTGAATTGACTCTTGCATTGTAAATACCCCCTTACATGTTTTGAAAATTGCCACTTACCACAATGCTATTTTTCTTCCAAAAATGCAAAAGATAAACCGCCAAAAAAAAAAACTTCCTATATTTTGCATATAAACAATACATATTTGGCATTATTATAATATGATTAATAACTGAAGGGAGAAGTTCCTACAGAAGTGCAATTTTCTATGAATTATACATGCATCAACACGAAACTCTAATTTCAAATGTTAAACCATTTCCATATGTTCTATTTAGACTGATTGTTAACTGCTATTAATTAGAAGACCGTCATTAATGATTATTTCAGACTTTATCCCCAGATGCACAATTTTCTTTTGCTCCAAATATGAAGAGAAAAATTGATATCCATAGCATAATACATGTTGGGACTGAAGCCCCATCCTATTCCTTTGCTTGCTTTACACTAGTACTTTACTTAACACGTGTTAGGTCAAATTACACAACAGTGATTATCCTCTCTATCTGCTCAATGTATTTGTTATTTCCATTGACCATATTAGCGTACTAATTGGCAGCGCCACCATTCCCACTGATGTAAATTGCTTTCAAACATCATATAACAGCTGTGTTTATCGGAAATATGAAGAGTGACTCTTTAATAAGGAAGGTGGGCAATCTGCCAAGATCTTGAAGCGATTTTGCACCCTAGTGCATAATGTAAGATATAAGCAAAGAAAACTAAACAATCATTTCTAGCTCATCAAATAGTACAATCAAAGCAGTTACTTAAAAAGTCAGTAGCTATTTCTCTACCTGCGGGGAATACCTTAATGGCATCCATTAGTTGGGAATACTAGCAGATTAAATAGCAAAACAAAAAAAATTATGCTTTCTCTATATATTATACATAAGGGTATAGCTCTCTTAAAGAATGCAACAGCAGCAAGCCACTAGAGAATCAAAAAGTTCTACTGGTTCTCATTAAGTTGGTGTAAAATTTGTGGTACAGGTATGGGACCTGATATCTAGACTGCTCGGGACATGGGGTTTTTCACATAAGAGGTCTTTCTATAATTTGCATTTCCATACATTTATTATGCTGTGTATATGTGAATGCCAGATTTATGCTGTTATCTTATGTAAGTTCCCGGTGAAACAAGAAATGTGTAAAAAAAAATTATGCAATTTTTATACAGTGAAGCCTGGCGATAGGCGGAGACTTTGTCACCACTTTTTACACAGAATCATAGATAGGCCCCCAAGTCTGCTAAAAAATGATTAAAACCATAGGATTGTTTTGCTTTCAATAATAATCCACTACATCTTAGTTTGGATCAAGTACTGTTTAATTATTATAGAAAAAAAGGAAATCATTTTTTTAAATTGTATGCTTAATGAAGTCTAAGGGAGATGACCTTCCAAACCCTTCATTAATGTCATGTTAGCTCAAACTTGTGGCTCATTAAAGGAACAGTAACACTAAAAAATGAAAGAACTTTAAAGTAATAAAAATATAATGCACTGTTGCCCTGCACTGGTAAAACTGGTGTGTTTGCTACAGTAACACTACTATAATTTATATAATAAGCTGCTGTGTAGCCACGGGGGCAGCCATTCAAGCTGGAAAAAAGGAGAAAAGGCACAGGTTACATAGCAGATAACAGATAAGTTCTGTAGAATACAATAGTGTTTTATCTGTTATCTGCTAAGTGCCTGTGCCTTTTCTGCTTTGAATGACTGCCTCCATGGCTTCACAGCAGCTTATTTATATAAATTATAGTAGACTTTCTGAAGTAAACACACAACTTTTACCAGTGCAGGGCAGCAGCACATTATATTTTAGTTACTTTTATACACTTTCATTTTTTGGTGTTACTGTTCCTTTAACACCTCAGACTGACAATGGCAGAATCTGCATAATGTGCAGAAGCTTCTGTGGGCATGGATATTTTTCATAGTATCCTGAGATGAAAATAATTAAATAGATAAGAGTGAAGGTCCTAGCTCATTTTGTATATAGTTTTGCTGCTCAGATCTCTCCACAGTAGTCTTAGATGGAGAGGGAACTGTCTGGTCTGCAGTGCTTTTCAGGATATTCTTGTTTTAGTGACATGTGTCAGATGAAAGGCATGAAACCACTGTAGGACTGGTTGTTTTCAAAAACCTCAGTATCAGTATCCTTAACAAAAGCCCATTATTAGTTGGGTGAGGGTAGATGTATAATGACAATTTGGCTTTAAAGTGACACTGGCAGGCAGTAGTCAGTGAATGCTTGGGTGTCAGGAAGAGGATCTTGTGAATGTAAAATGTATTTGTATAATTTGTACAAAAAATTGTACATAAGAATTCGTACATAACAAATAGTACTGCTGACAGTATATTTGTTTAAGCTTTTGAGCTTTGTGATCAGGAGTGCTCCAAATAAGGAAAGAAAAGTTCACTAAACATACTCAAGTTTACAAAAAGGATGAGTGATTGATTCAAGTTAAAATGATTACAACATATTATTATCCTTAATTTATATAGTGCCAACATATTTCACTGCACTTCAAAAAACCTACATAATTCACATCATCCCAACCCCAATGGAGATATCATATAAGGTCCCTCTCACATACATACACTATGATGAATTTTATATGGAGTCAATGAAAAGTCTTGTATGTGTGAAAAGAAACCAGAGCACCCAGAAGAAACACACACAAGTCCCTTTCAGATAGTGGAATCAAACTAAAGACCCTTGCACCATGGTTGTGTTTAAATAAACATAGTATGCTATAAATTTCCAGATATGTAACTTTTGAATCGGTTTTAATTTTTATCTTGTTTTTACTATTGTTCTTACTTTTCTGCCCCTCTCCACCTTTAGTAATGAAAATACCTGACAACCAATTCAAATATCTTCTGAGTGACTCTAGCAGCCAAAGGAAGATTTATTTGCAAAATACAAACAAATTCAGAACAAAACATTAATTAATTCAAAACATACAAAAGATGAAGACATTTAGTACAACATATAAACATCTAAACTATAACTATATACATCATACTAAAGCAACAAAGTAAAACCTTAATTTTACGTACCCCAAATCTATGTTTTCCTGCATTTTATACAATTTTTTGGGTTCCCTTAAAAAAAGTAAAATGGGGGTTCACTTATAAACACTTTGCTGTCTTGCAAGAGGTAAATAAGCATTTGAGTTCATATACTGGCTAATCTAGCTTTTATTTAATAAAGGCTCAGATAATAACCAGATATTCTTTAGATGAGTGACACTTTATTGGTTTATTTTTTTCACACACTTAAGACCTTTAGCAGGTTATGCAAAGGCATGAGTGTTGCTCAAACAAATCTTTATCATAGAAACACAGTAACACAATTCAGCCATGCAGCCTTTTTAAGTGTTTGTAGCAGTTCTGCCAAATTAACTCAGCATGATGTCTCTCACATCTATCTGCCTGCAAATTATTACTGCAATACAACTTTTAGTTATATGTTACTCTACTAATTACTGATGCGTTTTGCAAAGGGAAGCTGGGTAATCACTGCCCTTTATAAGCCATTCTCAGCATGAGGTTATACAGTTAATTTTAAATAGTACTAACCCTGGCTCTCTATTTACAGATAAATGGGCAGAGCAATCTTTCTTTATATGTTTTCTAGGTTCTTGAAAACTCTCCTCAATAAAGATAAGACAAAGTTCTAATTACATGGTTTTTGACTTTTGTTTAATTGTAGATTTAATAGACTGCCTGCTTTCCCAGGCAGCTCTGCAATAACAATTAACAGGATAGTACTATGGCAATTAATTTAAAAAATACTAGGTTATTATTTAGCCCAAGTTAACATATATTGGCAATGAGACTTCATTATGCATACTTTTTGTGTATGTTTTTTAGATTTGTAAAAATCACATACATAATTTTCAGAAAAGAAACAAAATCATTTATAGGTGATGAGTCTTTTAGATATTCTGAACAGTGTTTTTCAAAACCATACCATTGTTATCCAACTGGGTGTTTTGGTTAACATATTTGGTTTCAGGACTGACAATGGCCTGAGTGCTTGTGATTAATTCCATACCTCCCAACTATCCCGATTTTTGCAGGACAGTCCCTCTTTTACCAGCTCAACCTGCAGTCCCAGATTCTTACTGAAAAGTCCCTCATTTCACTTTGATCTCTTGCAACAGAATGCCAAAAAAGATACAAATATTTCTCAAAGGTAATTAAAAAGTAGCTTTTGTCAGAGAGCCCAGAAATCTTAACAAGCTTCACCTGCACTTAGAAACATTGTTTCTCAGACTTAATTAAATAAGTGGGCTTTTGGCAGAGAGCCCAGAAAGTTAACAAGCCACACCTGCTCTTAGATACAATTGTAACTAATAAGCTAAACAGGTCTTTTGGTGGAACTGAGACTTGCAGCAAAATGGGCAATTTCACCTGCATTAGCAAAACTGTAATAACACATAAAATGCCCTTAAAACCCCCAGAAATGTGTTTAAACTTTAAAGGAGAAGGGAAGGTAAAAACAAAGTATCAGAAAGATCTATGTAAATACAGCCATAATCATTTACAGTAATGCTGCCCTGAGTCCTCTATCAAAAGTAACACAGGATTTCTTGTCTCTTTTTTTGTAAACATGATGTTCCAGTGTCTGACTTTCTCTCTCAGAAACATCCTTAATTCCTGTGGCCAGAGTCTGTACGGTTCTCTTCTCTCTCCCCTCTCCTGCTCCCCCCTCTCACAAGAATGCTAAGAACTCGCTTCCCCCCTCTTAGGAATGTGTGATCTGAGCTATAATGGCTAGACTGCAAGCAGAAAGCTACTTAAAATGGCAGCTGCTATCTAAAGCAAAGAAAGCTTCTAAAGCTGTTACTCAGGTATGGTAATGGTTTCTGCAGAATAAATATATTGTTCTAGGTAGCACTAATGTGGCAAATCTATTGGCAGTAAAATGCCAAAATGACTTCCCTTCTCCTTTAAATAACCTGCCAAATTTAGTAAAATGGGAGTGGTATTTAGGGGGTGTGGTTGCAAAAAGGGGCACGGTCAAGAAATTTTTGCCACGCTACAAGCACCATTTCTTTTTGTCCCTCTTTCATTTTTCAAATGTTGGGAGTTATAATTCACTATGATAGCAATGTCTTGTTTCACAAGCACTACAGTGTTAAAAGACATTTTGCAATTGCTTTTTTTTTTTTTTTCTTGCTTCATATTCACTAATTGTTACCTGCTCAAGGAGAATGAATGAGTCTGCAGGAACTCAAAATACAAGTATTAGTAATTCATAGCAGCCAAGCAGATGCTTTGCTTGAATATGTCTTAAGGTGGCAAAACATGGTCAACAACTTCCAAACCAGGTCAACAACTTTTATTGCCCGTGGCCGTGTATGGCCACTTGGTCCTTCCAGACAAAGTCAGAAGCTAATAGGACTTTGTATGGGGCCAGCCCAACTGATATAGTCATTGAAAAATGAGCAGCTATCCTCCAGGCAGGTTTGATTTTTCCCATCAAGAAGGGCCAAATGATCAGATCAGCCTTAAATTGCCTACCTCAAGGCAGGCAAATTGGTGAGAGATCTGCTCATTTGACAACTTTGGAAGCTGTATGGGCTGTTTTATTGCAGCTGGCTGAGAGAGCTAATTACTGAACGTGTGATAGGAAGTATGCTTGTAATAGAAATAAAGAAAAAGAAGACATAGATAAGAAGAACAGGCTTGCACACCGGCAACAGAGTGTGTGTATAAAAAGTTGAACAACAAATGAAGATGCAGAGACAACATACTCCTTTGACAGGTAAAGTTTTGCTCAGTCCCAGGTATAACACACATAAATTATAAATATACTACAGTTAATGGAAATTTTTATGGAACTCATGCATCACACATCAGAAGTCTACCTTTAACATAAAATAGTTGCATTTATATTTTTCTGCTACTTGCCAAATTCCAAAAGCTAAATTAACTTGTGCATATGTTCTACATTTTTATGATGCCTTTTATTGTTATAACCAAAAAATATTCCTTTTTACTTTCAATTTATTGGTTGGTTGTGGGGCTATGACATCAATAAAGGTTTTCCTACCACTTCAGAACATTAAATTTTACAAGAAGCTCTCGTTAACTATTGGCTTAACTATGAAAGATTCTGCTGAAGCAGCTAAAAAACACTGGCTAATAATTCACCTCTAAGACCAATAAGTTTTCAGCTACATTCTATAACCATATAGATGCACAAGGCAGCTGAAAGGATGCATTTTAAAATTCCAGGTGTTTACTGTGTAAAGATGCGCAAGGACTAGGCAAGAAGAATTAGATGGAATTGGATGGAGGGAGGCCTATGTTTAAACTGCAAAAGGAGGACATAGTTCAAGTACTGTCAACATAAATTAGACAAGGAATGCACAACTTTTTTCGAATTTAAGAGAAGCCTGTAGAAGAAGCATATGAAGTTTAGTTGAGTTCATTTGACAGATATACATATTTTGAGGGACATATGTGGATCAAATACACTATTTGTAATTTGTCAACCCTCATATATGAAGAATTTAATTTATACACAGCAAAGATAAAACAACATATAAGCACATTTGGGTATTTCATGTGGTTTCAGTGAAGCAATCTTCATCATATATAGTATATAATTAAAAAGTTATGCTTTTAAAAAGTAGAAATAGGTAATAAGCACTGTATATATACATACAGACGGAATTTAATATTTAATCTCTTAGACAATGATGAACTCTGTTAGAGATCAGAGCTTTACAGAACTGACAGGAGATTTGCCTGCAGATCTGCTGTACTAGCTCTGAATCACAAGCAGAGCTTGTCAGGCACTTCCAAAGCACTATGCAGACATAGGGAGACATGGGTGCATAGCGCCCCATTCACTCTGAGTAAGACTGTGTAAATAAATAGATGCAGAAGAAAAAGAACAGGCTTTGCCATGTTCTGAAAGGGTTAAAAACATCAATTGTACATAATCTGGTATCTCATATTTAAAGGAGAACTAACCCTAAAAATGAATATGGCTCAAAATGCCATATTTTATACATTGAACTTACTGCAAAAGCCTAAAGTTTCAGCATCTCAATAGCGCCAATGATCCAGTTGTCACAGAAGCTCCCCATCTTGGAAAGTGTCTGTGACACTCACATGCTCAGCGAGCACTGAGCAGTTGTTCAGAAGCTAAGCTTAGGGGTCGTCACAAATTATCAAAAAGAAAATTAGGTTTGTCTGTGATATAAGCTGTTATCAAATTATTATGCTAACTTCACTGTATTCAGAGCTACGATGTAATGTGAATGTCAATAAATTACTAATCAGCCTTATACTGTTACATTTATATTCTATTCATGCAGTATACTGTGAGTCGGTCACTAAGCTCAGGTAAGTGACAGCAGCACAGAGTATATTCTGGGAATAAGCAGAAAAGTAGATGGGGAGCTACTGGGGCATTTTTGGAGGCACAGATCATCCCTGCTAAAGGGCTGTGGTTGCCTTGGGCTGGTACAGATGCCCAAAACATAATTTACATTTCTGCCCTACTTTTATGTTAAGCTTTAGTTCTCCTTTAAATAAAATAGGGATATCCCATTCTGCTTAGCACAGGAAAAACACACTAGGGCTCATTTACTAAACGGTGACAAGGTGCAATAAAACGTGCAGAGATTTAAGACTGACAATCAGTACCATGCATTGAGGGCACACACCTTGTGGGTGGATTATGGATGGCCACATACTGACTCCTTATTAGCATGAACTTCATTAGGCACAAAAAGTAGAGTCTTTGGAAGTAAGGTGCAGAAGTAGCCCTGTACTTACCTTCTGTTAAAGGTAGGTGTAAAGTACAGGGTTTCTTTGAGCAGCGGAACACTGAGCTCTATATGCTATTAATAGTGCATATGCAAAAAGGAGCACCTGCTTTGCACTACATGAATTATGCAATAATGTGTGCGATTTTTTTGCATGTATGGCATTGTGTCCAGAACTAATCCATCATTCCTTACTACAAACATTAGTTTGAAAGCATAAACACATCTTGAAACACTGGCACAAAAACAAATAACTTCAATTCATATGATGCCCTGTCCATTGTTCCTACTGCCAGGGGTTCAGGTCAGATGGTGGTGTCTGTTGGGGAAAATAAAATGCATGGCGTTGGGAAGTCTAAAAAATGTGCCAAAAAATTGCATTTCTGCACCACATTTAGTACATTTCTTGCTGAATAATACACAGAAGTATACTACGTTAAATAGTTATTATTTGTTGCAATCAATATCTTGTACTCATGTGCTTATTTTTACCAGGTTTGCTTTATATATGTACATGGAGTTGTGCTTTACTGAGTTGTTATCAAGGTGACATTCTCAAAATTGATGAAAACTAAAAAGCCTAATGATCCCTTTCCTGGCTTAGAATGAAAACTGGTGAGTAAAGTTGAATTATTCTTTTATAAAGACCCAGAGTTAGCGAACAAAGGCAAGCTTGTGAAAGGAGAAGGCTTGAAATCTTGAAGCGTGGGCCAAGGAAATGATATGAGGCACTGGAGGCATTCTATAACACCTTTAATACATTGCTTCCAACTAGACACTTGTAGATAGGATATATTAGAGGTGTATATAAGCAGCGTGGGTTTTATTAGCTCTTATAAGTTTAAATAGCTTTTACAGCTAAAAAAATATGCCTTGAAGGGATACCGTCCTCCAGAGACTTAGTGCACAAATGGAAATGCAACAATATGCTAGTTTCCGGTTGTATTCTCTGCAAGAATTCCAGGTACTACAATGGAAAAAATATCCAAGTTATTCTGCAAATGAGAAAAATGGCGATAAACCACATCTCTACATGTAAGTAAATATTGCTGAAGACATTCCTTCATGCTATGTCTCAATCATTGTTGCCATTCTTTAAATCAGTCTTTCTATAGAGACGAGGTCCATTAATATATTTTGAAGGCTGTCACTAGGTTTATTTACATTACAATCTTTTTTGTTTCTCTGACCTTACAAACCTGTATCCCCATACAAATGAACACTGTTTTAACAGCTCACCTATTAGCCACTGGTAGTTTTTTATAATCATTCCCCTCCCTTTAATCTTTTTTTTTTAAAATACTCTCTCATTGTTTCAAAAGTTTGTTGTAAGTGAGTTGTAATGCATCTTTGTTACTTTTTCCTGTAGGACTGATGTACTTATAAGATCCCAACTGCTTCTAGAATATACACTGTGCCACTTTTATAAGCAAATGTTACAGAGTTTATTACTTTATTATTGTAAATTCCACAGGTTTGAATTTCCTTGGCAGATAATCTAGAAAATAGTTGTATATTTTTATTATTTATGGCCTATACATTTTATTTCCCCAACTGTTCTGTTAATGTATTGTATGAAATATATAGGACTAAATATACAAATTGTGCTACATAAAATAAAAAATATACATACATGCAGTATTAAATACTTGGTTGTTGTAAAAACTGACAGGTTTCAGAACTTTATTCCCCTAGTTAGTCTAGCTAGACTTAATTAAATAAATATACTAATATTGCTTTCATTACCTTGCCTCAATGCCAGTTTCTACTTACAAATTGCCATTAGGCCCTAACCCAGGGGTAGGGAACCTATGGCTCGGGAGCCAGATGTGGCTCTTTTGATGGCTGCATCTGGCTCTCGCTGCCAAATCTTTAATAAAAAAAATAACGGGGGGTGTGGCCTGCGCTCGGTGGATAGAAGATGTGTTCTAAGCCTTAGAACACGTCTTCTATCCGCCGAGCGCAGGCCACGCCCTCCTCCGCATCGCATCCTTGGCACCCACCCTATCTTGCCCCTGTGCTCGGCAGGTAGAAGATGTGTTCTAAGCCTTAGAACGCGTCTACTATCCGCCGAGCGCAGGCCACGCCCTCCTCTGCATCACATCAGGCATCCTTGGGACCCACCCTACCTTGCTCCGCAGCATCCGCGGCCAAACATATTGTATGGCTCTCACAGAATTACATTTTAAAATTTGTGGTGTTTATGGCTCTCTCAGCCAAAAAGGTGCCCGACCCGTGCCCTAACCCATTTCTAAGCTTGTAAAATTGAGAAATAGTTATTGAGATAGTTATCCATGACAACATTAAACACGAATAAATCACAAAGGATATATATATAGATCTAAGCATACAGTAGGTAGAGAAGGCTTACCAGTTTACTAGATTGGTCCGGGTGCTCATGCCCCAGACCCTCCTAGACTAGCCTATGATTAAGTACCAGATGGGTACGAAACGCGTAAGGCTTTATAGCATTCATGTATAATTATAAATAAACTCTTTATGATTTTACCTCATACCTGAGTTCTACATCTACCTTATGAAGTTTCCGACTGCCTGCCTGGTTTTGTTTCTTGTACTGTTCAAACATTATTTAAACATCTTGATTTGGCCTTGAATGTAATATATTTTCAGAAATTAATTGATTATAAAGTATGGTTAAAAGCATGTGGATAAAGCAGTTTGTCCACTACCACAAGAAATGCCTACTCCTTCTCCTGTAAGATTGCTACACCTCATAATTTTTATAAGCTATTATTCAAAAAGTCAAAATGCTTCCCAAGACACAAGAAATGGGCATATAAAAATCACTTAATTTTGTTTTTAAATCTTTTTGCTAAACATTATAAAAGAGCCACCATATTTTAATTATAGCAAGACATTATACAAAGTATACATACCATTCTTTTGCAAACAGGGCTTTGCACAGATTTTACAGACACAAACAGAAGTATCCTGTTACTGTAAGTTACAATAAAGCTAAATTGGTGTTAGGGAAACTGCTAGTTTAAACACAAGGGAATTCTCATACACCCTTTACCAAGAAAAGTGAGCACAATAAGAAGTGTTGTTAAGAACATACACAGCTTTATCTGAGAAGCTGTCAGATAGATCATCCCACTAACCATAGAGATAAAGACAAGAGGCGCCACTGGTCCAGAGAGAGTTGTTAAAAAGAAAGAAATGATTATGAGATGCAGGCAGCTTAACCCCTTTAACACACAGCGTCCCACAAATTTAGTAACAGGAGGAATGTATTTGTGAGAAACTGCAATACAATTATTAAGCAAATAAAGAATAGTATTTAGATGGGAATAAAGTACTTGCAGCAATACATGCAAGTTATTTGGAAAGTGCTTGAAAAAAAACAAACTTTTGTGTTCTTGCCAGTGTGTCTTATTCCTCTATAGAGAAACATTCCCTTAACAGTCCAGGTGCTAAGGTACTGAAATGAAAGGGTCCTGAACAACAAAAGTCTGTGTATGCCGTAGCAATGTGTCAAGTCAAATACTGTATCTGTATTATGCCCCTGAACTGCATGATATGTAATGAAAATGGAAAAACTATAGGGATGACTTATTAATATATAAAATTGGAATTTTTCTGCAATTTCAGAAAATCATGGGAAAAAATCAAAACCTTGAGTCAAATAAAACGTTGAGAAAAGTTGAATGAAAAACTTCAACAACTAAAAGCTGTCCAGTTTCTAAGAAAAGTGCATGAGTCAATGGAAAGTGTATCTCAAGCATTCCCCTTGGATGCCCCCCTAGATTTTGGGACATTCAGATGTGCAATCTGGACGGTGCCGACAAGAAGGAGCAATGAAACCCTGTACTTACTGCCTGCACTCTTCTATGCACTTTGTGCACAATGGCTATACACTGGTCGCAAGTGCTCACAAGTGCTTTGTAACTGAGCACAAGGGGCACAATTTTGTTTTTAAAATGTATGGATAAGAGTACCCAAGAAATAAAAGTAAAATTATCAGCAGACACAAAAGCTTTCTTTAAAAAGGAATGGGAAATAAGATATTCACATGGTGCTTTTGAACCATGGGTCCAAAATCAACCCAAAGATCCCTCCACCTTGGGCTGCACTAGGTATGCTAAGCGAGCAGGAAGTGACGCAAAAAAAGTAATCTAATTTGAAAAATGTACATTTAGCTCAATCACCTTTTTATTTAGGCACATAATAATTTAGACCCACTGGAATATAAATATATTTTATTTATATTCAATAAGAGCTAGCCTTATAAATAGACCTTACCATTTAGTTTTAACATGGTAAGGTGTTTCATTTAATCATGTTTTTAGATGATGTGTCGATACATTTCATCTACAGCCAAGACACAGAAATGTACCTTCATTTTTAAAGTGAATATACTAGTCTGATCTTTCCTGTTATATTAGCCTGTTACATTACATATACACAAGAAATTGTGCCAAAAAAAATACATTTTAAACATTAATGCTTTGCAAACAAGGGAAAAGTTTTTGTTTGAGGTTTATATTTCAAATTGTTTGAAGAACTGACAAACCATTTTGACAGCCCAGAATATAACTAGACACAAACTGTAGAATTCCCATTGTTGGGGTGACAAAGAACATATATATTTTTTTACAGACACAAACGTAGACCACTTTTGTCAGAAGTAACTGAGTGAACATGTTTGGTGGATTACATGTATTACATGTACATTACATGTACATGATTATACTCTGGGCAAGAAATTTTAAAAGAAAATCTTTTGTAGATTCAAATGAATACCTTGGACTAGGAAATATTTTGGGAAGAGTGACACAGCATGAACCTGAACAGGGAATAAGGGAGAGGGACTCCTTAGGTAAGGCCTCACCTCTGGGTCCTGTAATGACAGGTCGATGATGCTGTGTGAATGCTGTTCCAAGGGAAGAGGTCTGCGAAGGAGAGGGACTGCTGAAACCAGACTTCTCTGACTTCTTTAATGTAGTAGGCGATGGCATTCCTGGCAAGAATGATTGATAAGTGCAATTTAATAATGCTAAGTCATGGAACCACAGCCTATGCATTGTGAAAGTGGGTGCAGAAGCAGGTTATTCAGTGATACTCAACCTGTTGGCTATTATATGTTTAAGGTGGGTTTTTGTCTTTTTTGGATAAAGTGTTTAAGGTCCCAACACAAATAAAGGGGGTACCTTTGGCTGCTGGTTTCATTAAACAAAATAGAGTTTTTTTTATCAATATTTCCTTGAAGGAATTCTCATTAAAACAATTACTTTGAGCTGTATAATGGGACCTTTATTTAATAATCAATTTGAGTACTCTATTTTCTAAAATGTTATTCTAAAATGGGTAAAGTTTAATTTATGCTTTAAAATCATGCAATGTTGAATATATCATTGTATGTAAATCTATTATTTTTGTGGGGAAAGGTTGAGTATCACAGAACAGAGTAAATTTAAAAGGATAGTATATTGGCAATAACTGTGCTTATTGTCAGTTTTTGATGAAGATAAGATGATTTAGACAATCTGTGTGTTTCTTTTTACTTTCTAGATATGAATATTTTGAATACATTTACAAAAGGAATGTCTATAATTTTTAGGGGAAGGGTAATATTTGGAGTGTAAGTTGACCTAAATATTTAGTTGTTTTAATTACATACACTGTAGCTGACTGCTCATATAGAATGAGATATTCTTCCATTATAAAGCAAAACTAATTATATGTACTACATTTTTCTAAAGTCAGGGAAGATTTGCAAGTATGTTGGCCAGTGTAGAACGAATGTAACTAATGCAGTCAGAGCGCAAGAGACAATACAGCTTGGCTTTATGATGTGTTTTTAGTTTATCTACAGTGCTGGCAGCAACAGAGGATGAGTTTGATGTTCCCTTAAAATATAGCTTTGGGAAGACTGCCTGTCTTTGTTGTTCACTTAGGGGTGTCTATGTGGACATTGGCTACAGGCCTGGTGCTGCTCTAAAATATTTTAATGAGTTTCTTGTGCTGTTTAAACCTGAAAGAACCTACATTTAATATACTTCCTAGGAAAGGGCAGTGCTGATAATTGAATACTGTGACGTGTAAGTATACCACCCAGTGCCTGTTACACATAGCCTAACAGGGACTGGAAAAGGTCTCCACTATCTCCATCTGTGTCTATTGATAAAAAAACATTCTGCTTATTGCCACAGTTGGCTTAAAGGGTTTTTGGATGGGACAGCTATAGCTAATAATGATCATTTAAGCCAGGCCTTTCCAAGGCAATTGTTTTTCCAAAACCACACTACTACATTATAGTTATATTTCATTATTGCTAAATCCATAAATCCAAGTAGTAGACCTTATTTAATTTCATGTATGCCCTGACAATTATGCTATTTAAAGCAATGTTGAAGTTCTTACAGTGATGTTCTACAGAACTGGTTTGTTTGGGTCTACCTAATATGCTTTATTTTAAATATCATTAAAAATTACTTGTTGCGTTATTTCGAACTGTATACATTGTCTGAAATCTGTTGTAGGGCATGAAACCTACTTTGGGACTCTTGCTCCATAGCTTTTATTTCTGTTTTTAGAAGTGTGCGTGATAAGATCATAAAAACTGACAATAAACAGAAAGGCATATTCTCAGTAGAATTATTTTGACTATTAAGAACAGAGAGCAGAAAGGACATACAGTGTTAGTCAGCGTAAAGCAATTAGTACCATTCAGAAATCATGATGCATTTGCATGTTTTTGTAACAGTCTGGTGCCACAGGGAACTCTTATAAAGCAGGTTAGTAAGATAAGTTATACCATTAACATGCAGGACAAAAAATCTGAAAACAGGGATACGGTGCATACAGTTACCACTGATGTCACAATTAATGTTTTTTTAATTGAATATGGCTCCACTGCTAAATGTCTTTGTTTATTGAACAAATCCTTTGTGAATTCGTTCAACTGCATTATATACATATATATAGAAAGCTGGGGGAAATTTGGGGAGGAGGAATATACTGACTAAAATAGGATTCAAGCTAAAAGAGTTCTAATATGAGGCAGGACTTTCCCAGGTTGGAATTAATAGGAAGCCAATAAAACATGAAGAACATTTAATTAAAGTACACCCCCAGGGAATGGTGTTGATATAATCTAAATTATATCAGCAGGATGAGGGGGAAAAATACAAGAAAGTTACACTGTATTTTGGTCCACCAATCAGTTTTACTTTTGATTCTAATCAGTCTTTTCTTGGTTTAAGAATGCTTGACATCTTTGCTTTGTAAAGTAAGATAAAATACACTACTTTCATTGACTATTATTTCATATTTGGCTATACTTAAGGAATTCCTGCATTTGCTGTTTTTATCACTTAAAACATTAATTTGACATCAGAGCATGGCATTGCTAATGTGATACATAGCACTCCTAATCATTCCAGAGCATGCACAATTCATGAAAGTAATAAATGCAAGCGCATGATCATGTCAGAGTTGTTTCAAGTTGCAGAAGTCAACATTGTTTTGGCAGTGGCATCACACTGCTAGACTTGCACTTCGCAAACCTCCAGTGTATATTCAAATAAGATATATATCTGTATGTATTGCTGCTCTTTTATGCCCGATATGTCAAAAAGGCTTACAATATAAGCAAATATGTGAGACAAAATCTTTTCATAATTCACTGAAAAAGTGATGTATAAGAAGCAAACCAGTGTTTGGAGAATTTCACACGTTGGAGAATTTCATAAGTTTAGCAACATTTTTATTTGTACATCTAACTTAATTTATAGTTCTTTCCTGCTATGCTAGGATAGCTTGATTAGTTAATTCAATAGTATATGATTAAACAAATGTCACAGTTTACTAGTACTATCATTTGCTTCCAAAAACCTAGTTATAATGACAACATTAAAGAATCACAACTTCACAAAAGTGTTGTTTGCAGTAATAGCCAATGTTTTTACAAACTGTACTGGATAAAACTGCATTTACAGCACATTCCACCTACAGCTAGAAACTCCTCTTCTAACTATTCATAGATACTTTAAACTCAAGTCACTGGCATTCTGTATCCTTTTAGGTAAAAGCCACAGCCCCTCACAAAGACACCAATGGTGCTATTCTGCCACACTTGCACTGGACTTTAAATATTGCAAATAGATTATTCTTTACACCATTGAAAGCTCTTTCAGTAAGAGATCTTCTTCATCCTGTTTGTAACTGTGTATATCTGTTTCCCCAGTCTGTACTATTAAAGTATACATGTAGCAACCAAGAAATACAATTTTATTTTTCTATTTTAAAAAACATTTAGCAAAATGAGACTGAAGATTTATTTGAATGTAAATAATGTATCATTGTATACCTTATTGTTTCCAAAGTTTCCACAGTGCTTTCATTTCAACTAGAACATGTTTTCATTGAAATCAGGGTCGGAACTAGGGGTAGGCAGAAGAGGCACCTGCCTAGGGCGCAACGATTGGGGGGCGCCAAGCAGGAGCCTCTCCTGTCTACCCCTAGTCCATGCTCCCTTGACTTTGCCCCTGCCGCTTGTCATTACGCGGTGGGGGCAGTGACCCCCCCCCCATGCGTGCTGAAGCACATGCAAGAGGGTGGTGCAGGGGCGGGGTGGCCAGCCGGGTTGCCTAGGGCACCCTGTCGGCTTGGCCCACCCCTGATTGCAATTATTATACATCTTAAATGTACTGGGTGGCCATTTCTCATTTAAAAATATGCATTGCATCTTTAATAAGCCACATAACTTGTAAATCTGGCATAAATGATGAGTGTACTAGACACCTGGTTCAATTATACATTGTATAGTAGCCATGATACTTGCACTTTACACTGCATTCACTTTCTTTGACAGTACAGTCAAACTCTGCATTTAGAAGGTTCCTGCTCAGCTTATTTATAGTTATACATAGGTATATACACAGGTCTCAGTTTCCCATGCTGCTTATATTAGCTGCATTAATCTCCTTAGGCAGCTACAGCAATAGTACCACTAGAGGTACCAAAACATCAAAGCACCTTTCTATTTTGTCTGTGGAAAGACTATGCAGCTGTTTACTTCAACAGAAATTTTCTTTGTCCTTTACCATGACTTTTCTTATGAATGGTAGATTGAGGCTCTATGTTAAAAATTACAGAAAACAAGCCATACCCTCCACCTGACTTAAACAACGTCCACTTAGAGACATCTTAAACTATGCTTACTTTGCTGTAAGCCCAACCCTTTTGGAGTCCATGATTCACAACATTCCTTCCTAAATAAGAATAGAATTGTATGACATACTGGTACATGCTATCATAATTAATGCATTTTAACTAAATTTATTGCCTCCACACATGTTCTTGCTTGATGCAGACGGTGCGTGCTTGATGCAGATGGTGTTGGAATGGCACATATAGGTACTACAAAAAGGAAAAGAAGGAAAAAAGTATACTATCTATTATTTAGACTGGTTAAGGCCTGGATAACTGATCTTTGCATAACATGAAAACCATACATTAAGGTTAGTAAGCTTTAAAAAGCCTATAGGATTGTTTTGCCAGCACTGATTTATGATAGTTTTGATTATGTCAAGTAAAAGGTGTTGTCTTATTATAAAAGAGAAAAGGCAAATTAGTCAAAATGACAAAGGACAGTATGGTAAATAGTAATGTCACATTTCACAGTTATGGATAGCAGATGCCTGTCTTATAGATTCCTTACTTTTGTATCCCTACTTGTGTATAATTGTATAAGTTGCGTTTAAAAATGAAGGATACTTTATCCTTATACTGAACAAAAAGCTTTTGATTTGTAAAATGATTAAATAAATGAAACAAAAGTTTCAGAAAAAATAATCTGGAAGATTATTATAGTTTTGGAATTGTGTATTATGCATTTATTGTGACTGGCTCTACCCAGTGTGATCTGTCAACTTGGCCTGACTGCTGCCTACCATCTGGTCCCTAAGGTACCAGTGAGAGAATCTTTCACTACTGGTTTTGGCAAGACATTCACTGCATTGTACTGTGGTTCATTTTTTTAGGTTCATTTTTATTAAGCTTCAACAAAGGAAGTAAAGAGTAAAGGAAGAGTGGGAGTAGACCAGAATTAATTATACCACTTAAAACTACTAATATGAGAATAGAAAAACGAATGTTAGCGCTTGTTCTAGTTTATATGTAAGTTATTCTATCCAAGTTCCCCATATCTTCTGAAATATATTTTGGTTTCACAAGAGCTTCTTAAGTGAGTCTGACAAAAAAATGAACATCTTATTTATGTATTTTCGTTGTTTTTTAGTAGAGTAGACATCTGATTAAAAACTAAAACCAAGACCAGACTTATTGAGGAGGCTGCAATCTTCCATATTATAACTTCAAGGATCCTGGTTTCTATCTGATATAGCACAGAGTATTTGGTTGGACCAAACCAAACACCAGAAGAAGCAATACCATATTACATCTGAAATGTAAATAGAATTTTTTAGTAAGGTAAAAGTGGTGGTTTCACCTGACCATCTTTAAGGCAGTTAGCCAGGCCAAGTAGGGTGCCAACATGCAAGGGGGAAGAGGTGGATTAACTTGTAACTATGTATATTGATTATATATATTTTTTAAAGACAACCAACGCCTGTATACCAGACAAAAAACTTCAAAAGACTTGTGCTTACAAAAGCTTTTATATTTGAAGGAACCCAGAAATTCAATAATATATGGGATGCATATATCAAACTTGAGGAAGGAATTTAGCATACGTTCCTCTCTTCCAGCTACAGTGTGTGCCACAAAAGCTTTGCTGATTCTGATATAATAAATGAAGAAGTAAATATCTCAAGAGAGACAGTAAGCAGACAATGTAGGACAATATCGCTGTTAGAACATCATTTAGTTAGAAATATATTTACCTTAAAAATGTCAAGATATGTCAAGTGATTTACATTTTTACCTCTGCATTTACAACATTTTATTTAATTTCCTGTCTTTATTAAGGTAAAATAAAAAGGTCTTTTTTTCACACATCATGCCTCATGACTGCATGCCTAGAAATGTTGCAATTAACAAATATAGGCTTAATAAATCATGTTCGTTCTTAAAAATTAAATTAGATCTACTTTAAAGTATAAAAATAGCTCACTGGGATCATGAAGATGTAAGCTATCACTGAAAGGCTGAATCATAACCACTGCAAAGGCTTTTTTATAGTTTGGTATGGTTCACACTTACAGTAAATACATTTAAATTTAGAACTAACATTGAAGGAACAAACAGTATGTATTTGTTTTTAATATTTCCCGAATATGTGACAATAAAGATGGAAACACAGGAAGATATGTATGTGAAAAATTTGCTCTTCCATGAAACTGACAAAGCATTCAAGCTGGCCCTGTGCTGACTCTCCAGCTATCCAAAGTCTGGGTCAAAATATGAGTTTAGTTCTGGGCAAGTGAAAATCATATCTAAATAGATGGATATTTTAGATCTTACTAATTTTTCTGGTCACAAAATTACATGAAATAAATATAGATAAATGGAGGGCACTCACCTCACAGTCAAAGATACAATATAGGTATTTGGTACAAAAATTGTACCCCCATATAAGGTACCAAGGACAATAATTTTAAATAGAAAAAGGGTTTGCACACAATCTTGTGTGCAAACCCTTATTCTACACAAAATTACAAGTGTCAACTCCAAAAAACATAAAACCCACTGTAACTGCTTGATGCTATAGATTTCATAAGGTATGTCGATATTTAACTTAATATAAATGAAAAAGCCTCAATTTGTAAATGAAAACTAAAGGAAGATGTAATTAACAGAGTCACCAAAAATGTAATACACACATAAAAGTATATATTTTCAAGACAACTTGAACTGTAAAATGAAGTAATGAACACTAGAAAAGGTCCTGTCAGCTGGAATCACTGCTCAGCAAAGTCAGCAATTTCTCCCTAAACCTTATTATGGCAAAGCTTTTGAATTCTCATCTTTGCACTCTCCTCCTCTCAACAAATAAACTGATTTGACCTCAGCTTGTTACTTAATGTAAGTTGCCTGTCATCTCTGACTAAACCCCCATTTCTCTCCTTGAAAGTCCTTTTATCCATAGAGTAGAAGAGGGATAATGTAGCTGAACGTCTGTTAAAGATAACAGCATTCACAGTCCACCTTCCCTCTCTACTTTTTTTTCCTTTGCAAAACTTATAGTTTAGTTAAAGGGTTACGTACGTACATACATGGAAATGATATATGTAAATCTTTAACTTTGAAGTATGGTACACAGATCATGGAAAAAAATTGGCTGTTCAGTCATGGAATAAAACTGCTATTGTTTCATCTATAGGATAAGACCTGGCAACTTTTTCTACTTAGATGGGACAGTCATGATCAGAAGACCCTAAATGGGTAGAAAGCGGGTGAGATTTAGGTGAATTTTGTGTGGGTGGGTGTAACCCATGACTCAGAGGGTACAGAGTGCAATTTCAAATGTCTCAATTAATTGAAGATTTGTGTTATTTATATGCTTAGAGGTCTTGCAGTATTCACTTGTCACAAGTTGGGACAAGGCAGGAACACAGTGTCTTCTTATTCACTTTATATGGGGGATGAGTACTAGTAAAAATGATGGGGCTGTGTGTCATTATCCTTAATGGGAGCCCTTTACCCAAAACCAATTTCTTGCATAATTAAAGAAAATACATAAAATATACATATAATATACATAAAATACATTTATTATAAAAGTCTATGTTTTTTAAAGTTACTTGTAAATGTAATGGCAGGTAAAAGCAGTACTAGTTTTTTCTTTCTGTTCTCTGTGTCTGACTTGTTAAACAATGTTAACAGGAGTCAGTTTTCCTCAAGGTCTTCTAATCAGCTTTCATTGGCTGGCTTGCAACACTGTTTCAGGAGTCAGAGCCAGGAGTGCAGAAAATGTTAACAGCCAGACAGATTCTGCTTTTAATAGAAAACACATTTACGAATAAATTTGCAGACTTGTAATGAATAAATATTGTAAAGTGGCATAGAATTACAATTTTTTTTACTACCTAACAAATAGTCTTTGGGTTGAGGCCCCTATTAGGTTTGTGGAAAGCAATCATACACTTGCCTTTTGTTAAGATAAACATATCTTTTTGTATTAAAGGGAACCACCGTCTTCTATTAAGAATAAAAGTTTTTATCATCTTACGGCGTCTAATAAATCTTATATGATATATTAGGGTGCAATACACTTTAGAAAATCTTGTTTACATAATTTAATAGCAAAATATGGATTTCTATAGAGAAAGCAGAATGGCATTACAGTGCTCGGTCCTGTAAATCATTTGTTTTACCTACAGAATGCATTTAAATCAATCAGCCCCAAGAGACCTATTGACAGGACCGTGGTTGTCTCACAGCACACATTACTAGGTAAAGTGCCTTGACAAAATGTCTCTTACAATAATGATATCATATATCAGAAAAGACTTTCTGTGTTAAGTTCTGCTTCATGACTGTTACCACATTCAGAGGGACAATGTATGTCTTATTGCATTATACATTTATCTGGCCCAAATTAGCAAAGAGGTTCTGCTTAATGTCACTCCAGCTGACAGTTCAGTGACAGCACTTTCAGGCTTACCAGCTTAATTAGTGAAAACTGTACTGTTTTCTTAACTCTTGCCATATCATGCAAAATATTTTTAATGGGATATCTTATCTTGTGGTATGACTAACATGTTCTGCATCATTTCCTAAGACTAGGTTAAGCAAACAAAAGGTTTAACTTTTGCTCCGTCTCTCCAACTGTTTCAGAAAACTGAACAGGGTTTGTTTTTAGAAAACTGTTTGTTTTTAGAAAAAAAAATATTGCTACTCAGAGTTAAGTTAAAGTAAAAGTAAAAAGTAAAGTAAAAGTTTGCTTTGGGTCCTATCCAACAAATATATTTATGTGATATATAACAATATACTGGATGGAATCAAGAGTTAATGCAATTATATAGCTCGGCATAATGATGAAGGCAAAAGGACATAATGGAAGAATTCATAACATGCTGCTCCTACATATTTTCATTCCTGGGGTTGTTTCTAAAGCTGGCCATACACGTGGCGATCTGACGATGTTTCGTGCGACCATCGGTTGCACGAAACATCGTCAGATCCACCACACACCATTCAGGGCTGAATCGGCAGGTAAGGAGGTAGAAACAATAGGATTTATACCTCCTTCTGCTGATTCAGTGCTGAAGGGAGATTTTGGTCAGGCTCCTTCTATGGCGCCCGATCAAAATTTTCAAACTGGTCCGATCGGCGAGTCGGCCGATATCAGCAGCTTCCTGCGATATCGGTCGACTCGCCGACATACCATACACGCACCGAATATCGTACGAAACGAGGTTTCGTACAATATTATCGGTGCGTGTATGGCCACCTTTACTCTTGCAGAGTATGAATTTTCTGTAGTGCTGGGCAAATTTTTACATGTAGTGGGCTAATTAACTTTGATGGGCCAGATTAGATGAAAACAATTCTATCATACCACAGGGTTTTTAAAGTCCACAAATAGAGTTAATTATAGGGCTATACAATTACCTTGGAGGGTCACATTCATGGAACTCCAGTTGGACAACTATGTATAGTTTGGTCTCTCTTCCAAAATCCCCATCTCTTCCCACTATCTTCCCAAAGCATGTTACCAATCATGGCCTTGTTTGATAAAACCAAATAATCATAGTATACAGAAGATACTATAGTTGAGTTAATGTCTATCAGTGTACGTTTTTAATGTGCCTCTATAAGGTACTCATTTAACACATGGATTTTACATGCACCTACAAATACATGCTGTTAGACATGGAATCAGGGAATTGTAAGGATGCAGGCAGGGTGGGCAGAAGA
Organism: Xenopus tropicalis; assembly: GCF_000004195.4. Classification (NCBI taxonomy): domain Eukaryota; kingdom Metazoa; phylum Chordata; class Amphibia; order Anura; family Pipidae; genus Xenopus; species Xenopus tropicalis. Next base: position 85,906,896 of record NC_030680.2, read on the forward strand.
AGAAGTTCATTCTCAACCCACTCGTGACCCACCAGACATGTGCGGATGTTGGGCCAAACTCGCCCAACCCAGAGACGGCTATTGTACAGTAAAATATACAAATGTATAAAAGAAAATTTTTTGAGAATTCCTATGGTTAACATGGCCAAAGTGCTCTTTCACTAAGGTAGCATCTAAATGCCAGGCTGCTGCATATTAAAGAGGTGTGGTGCACAGCCCAGTGCTCTCTGACCTCTGTCTAGGTAGCAGAAGGCTCTCTTTCACCTCTGTCCTATGTGTGAGAAAAGGACATGCGATGGTCTCTGACTTATGCCTCTGAGAGTAGACCAGATGCTCTGGGGGAGCCTTTAGCTGCAGTTGCTATTCTAATTAAAGTATAAATATGATAAAGAAAGTGTCTTGTTATAAGTGCTGATGGAAAAGACTGTGTTTTGTAAAGTGTGTCTGGTTGCATTAAGATGTACTTTGTGTTTGAGAGTGAAAACCCTGTATAGCAGTGGGCAGTAAGTTACAAAGTATATCATTACAGCTGAATATTTTTTAACTGGAAATTTGGTTCTCCTAGTCCAGAGATAGCAACTGCAGTCTCTGCATCCCCACTCTTCCCATGCAGAAAAGTTAAGCTTGTGCAAGAGGGGAGGAGAACGAGCATCACTGAAAAGCCTGTCTCGGGCATCTAGGAGTGCAGAATCACCCCTGTTGTAATGTATACTTATTGCCAATATGAAGTCTTTAAATGCATCTAGAGAATGATGTGATGGTTTATGCTGTATGAAGAAAAAAATACAAATGCTACCCGGCTGAGTCACAGAAATATTGTGTCCCTTTTCCATAAAGAGTGCACTAACTGCACTTCCTCACTTAAGCTAATTTCTCCACACTATTTATAAACCCCTTCAAGAGTCATTCATTAAAGGAGAAGGAAAGGCAAAGTCACTTGGGGGTGCCAAAATGTTAGGCACCCCCAAGTGACTTGAATCACATACCTTTTCCCCCGGGCTGGTGCCCCTGTTCAGAGAGAACAACATCAGCCTGGGGTACCTGAAGCGCTTCCTCCTTCCGTCTTCATGCGCAGTAGAGTGAAAAGCCGAACTTTAACAGAGAAGTCAGTGTTTCACTCTACTGCGCATGCGCCTATTGTGTAGTCGCAGCGAAACAAAGCCGGAAGGAGAAAGCGCATCGCTCCAGGTACCCCAGGCTGGTGCTGTTTTCTCCTAACAGGGGCACCAGCCCGGGGTACAAGGTAAGCGATTAAAGTCACTTGGGGGTGCCTAACATTTTAGCACCCCCAAGTGACTTAGCCTTTCCTTCTCCTTTAAAGGACAATGAAAGGTTAATATAAATTAAAAGTAAGTCTAAAGGCATTCTTTTTAAGTACTTACTGCATATCTAAATTCCCAGATCCCTGCTTGCTTCTCTGAGATATGGTGCTGGCAGCCTACAGCAGTGTGAAAGCCTACAGTGACATCACTGAAATCTCTCTGTCCTTCCTGTAGGTGCCAGCGGCAGCCTTCCTATTCTCTGAGCATGTGTGTAACTTGATCCTGTGTCCTTTTCTGAGCTACACATGCCCACCAGCCAATCAGAAGCGGATCTGGCAGAGGGGAGGGGGGGGAGGGAATGAAACACATGTGCAATATGAAGCAAGGAGGGAAAGGAAGGGAGAATACCTTTTTAAAGATGGCTGCCTATTCTAGAAAATGTGAAGTAAGTGTGACTGAGTAAATATTTGATTAGGTGAGCCAAAAGTGTGGCGTTTTTACTAAACAATAGGAGGACTATTGGGCAGTATGCTTTTTACATTTTGACTTGCATTCTCCTTTAAGTTTTAAGAATTTACCCTTCTGTGTTTATTGTGTGACTGTTGTAGGGATATTAGACTGTATGCTCCACTCTGGCAGGGACTAAAGGTAATCAACCTTTATAAAGTGCTATGTAAAATATTGGTGTTACATAAATAGAGGATATTAAAGTCCTTAATTTATAGCATCACTGTAAATCAGTAATATATATATCACTCATACCAGTCTTGAATGCTCAGAAAAGCCTTTGCAGTCACAGGGATTACATACAAATTCCTGCCCCAAGTGGAATATACAGAGAACCCCACAGCAATGTTCAAAACTGTGTCACCACATACACAGCTGACATAGAGACCATATTAAAATAAAACTTTAAATATGTCCCAGAAGATATACCTTTTAGAATGTAAGCTGTTGCGAGAAGGACCCTCCCCCTAGTGTCTCCGATCTTCATCCAATGTAACTGCGAACCATTTTTGTGAATTGTTTATATGTACATGTTAACTGTTCTGTCTTTTGTACCCCTCTATTCTGTAAATTCTGTAAATTGATGGCGCTATATAAAAAAAATTATAATAATATAACGTAACACAAATGTTTTCTTGATTTATAGAGTCTAAGAAACACCACAACCACTATTAGCAACTGTGAAATGTAATGACAGAAGAAGGCCTGGTTTCATGTTCAGGTGGGACTTGAGTCTTAGCTCAACTTTTATGCTGATAACCAAGGATATTGTTTGAGACATTTGTTCCCAGGACTTTGAAACAAATGCCTTTTTCATGAACAGTTTCCATCTGGTTTTCTTTTGTACAAGGTGCTTGAAAATAAGCGCTTTGTTTGCTTTTCTGTAGGGCTGCAAGCTGTTGCTGCTGCCATGTGTCTGGAGACTATGTGGTACATGAGAAAGGACTGTTTAGAAGGTAAACCTCAACAGGTATATTCAAACCTTTTCTTCCTTCATTCTATACACCCTGCTAATTTACACCAAGCTTTTCAGAAATCCAGAGTAACTTCGCTTTCTGTTTATTTATCCAGGTGCAGCATGTGTTTTGGTGAGGTCATGTTAATATTCAATTACACAGCTGGCTTTGCTTGAACATTCGAGGGCATGGCCCCTCCCTGACATTTTACTTCTGTAAATACTTTTAGCCTTGTATTCCCATTCTTCAGCTTATCCCTTCACTGACACACAGACTCTCGGTTTCAAGAAGAGTTATGGATGGATGACAAAGATTAATGGTGAACACAAAATCTACTACCATTACATTTATGTAATTTTAATCTGATATGCAAGCACCTTACATTTAAAACAGAGTTAATTTTCATTAAATGTATTTGTCTAACATTTATACACATCTATATGCTTTCTGCAAGTCCATCAAATACATGACCGGAAAAAAAGCCATTTGCAGGAACGACTAACATAATGTAAATGGGTGCAGACAGAAACATAAAACAAAATGCACTAATGCACAGCTTTTGAAATGGAAGGTCTTAACAGGAACAGCTTTATGTAAGAGTAAATATAAACTTTGGTGGTAATTCAGAAGAAAATGCCATAGATGTCTATGAATCTTTTCTTTCATCCGGGTCACAATACACAGTAGTGTTAAGTCAAAGGTAACTGACTTGGTGAATAAACTTGAATAGGTTTCACTATTTATCCAAATGCTAGAACAAGCAAAATATTCTAAATTACTCAGCTAATAACATGCTTTATTTTTGGTAATAATAAATATTATAAATGCCACAGAGGTAGTTCACATTTGAAAGCAGCATAAAGAATTTCATATGGTATAAAATAATCTCAGGGGAAAGAGACACTTATCCAGATTCAGTTTAGTGAAAAAACATGGTTTATCTTATGAAAGCTGCAATCAAATTAGGAGACAAGAGCAATCGTTTACCACAGAGAGGGGGGAAAAGTGCAGGGCACAAAGGGGTACAAAAGCACTTCTTTGCCAGTTCTATACATTGTACTGGATGAGGTGCAAACCGCAGTGTCAGGGGTTGCAGCCCATTCCTATTCTTACCACCTGGCACTTGAATGCAGTGCTGCCTAACAAAGGCAGCATTGTACTCAGGGGGGTAGCCACAGATCTCTGTGCTCCAATACAGACTTCATACTTGTGATAACTGTAGTGATACAATTGTGGTAATAATAATTATATACAGAAAGAAATGCAGGTACTACTGAAAATGTAAAGAGTACTGTTAATTAAAAACTCCAGCTTAATTTTAGGTATTACCCATTTCACTATGAGTGGTTGTTACAGTATTTATTAATAACAAGACATACATTATAACATTTCTAATTTGAAAACAAAAATATTTTAGTGCACATCCCAAGATGTTCCAGCTCCACACAGTTTTGTTTAGACATGACCCCAATCCACTATAAATCCCACCCATCTTAAGTACCCACGCTCTAACCTTGTTTCTTCAGGGTATTGTAGGGTTGCTTCCTATAACATGACAGTGCTGTGGTTTGACCAAGAACATTGGCTTTGGGATCCTGTATGTTCCACCCACATATGAGTTAGTTTTATCTGGGTGCTACCATCATCTCTCGCGGTTTTAAAACAATAGTCAGGACTATTATTCTTGTCCATATATGAGTGATGTCATAATTTTACCATAATACTGTCACAATCATATTATAGTATTGTATAGTGTTAAACCATTATATAATATAAACTGGAAATTAAACATAATGTTTCAAACATTATGTCATTTTGTCATGCCAAAAAACACCAGTCTATGTCACTCAAGATAGGATCTTTTTTTGTCATTGTAAAAAATGTTTTGTAACATGGTATGGTAGCGGAAAGCCATTACTGTGGGCCAGTATGAAGTTAAGTAAAAGAGTATTTTAATAATTGTAATTCATTGCTAGATACTGACACATCAAATACAAAATAAACTTGTTGTTGTTAACTATTATATACTGTTTGCCTTTATAATTGGATATAGACCACCTAAAGCAATCGTATGCAATATAATACATCATGTGGTGTGAACAGTAAAAAGCAAACATAATGATAACTACAAATATTAATTTTATTGTATTCCTTTGTTCATGGCCTTTACAGGCAAACCCAGAAAGAACACCCAACAGAGGCCAAAGTTTTAAATACTTAAAGAAAGTAATGCCTTGTAAAGACAGAGAAATTTATTTTCTACTTCTTTAAAATCACTTAAAGTGCATAATACAAAATAGACTTCTAGGCTGTAAGACAGCGTGCAAACAAATGCTATTTACTAGGACACTCACTGGTTTCCCTCAAGAGCATTTTTTATATGTTTTATCGTAAAGCAGAGTTTGCAAGGCACTGAAAGAAACGTGTCAAAACAGCTTAATGTTGTATGTCAACTTAGAAGAAAATGCAGAAGCAACTAAAAACAAATCTATATGGAAATAATGGTTGAGGACTGACTTTAAAAACTCAGCCAAAATAATACATGACAAAAGCTAAATATAAAGAGAATCTCTTTTTGCTTTTCTGAGAAAAGGTATTGATCAACAGCCATTTTAGTTGCTTACCTGACATTTTTCTTATCCTCTTATGTGCCTCTTCCAGGTTCAAAAAGATCAGCAATGGGAGGCGCCGAAACAAAATAATGATGAGGCTTATACCAAAGATGGTATGTAAAGTGGAATGCAACAGAGTTGATTTTTATGCATTGTGTCATTGTTTCATTTATACAGGCCTTTGTTTGTAACTATTAGTTGTATTGATCATTTATTTCGCACAGAAGTTATTGTCATTCAGTAGGTTATATATACAGGGGACCCAAAAGGGACACTAACATATAATGTGCAAAATAGATCAAAAATATTTAGAGCCTTCGTATAAAGTATGCAGTTTAGAACAATTATCAGAGATTGAAACAATTAGCAATTCTTCCTTTTTTGCCTTTTTATAAAAGTTCAGCTTTGACAGAAATGTTTTATACCGATATAGAATATGCCATTAATGTAACTTCTGTTTAAATGGTTTTCCCACTTTGCTGTGTTTGTAAAAATATTCAACACATGCTTTATATTAAAATTTCTGCGATATTACTTTACCAGGTTAGATCTGGCAAAAGTCAGCAATTTCTTATAAGAGGAAGATATTCTATTTGGCAAAGCGAAAGAAAGTCATTGATACCTGTTAATTATCTGTTAAAAGCCATTTAAATGATAATAAAATACTTTTCCAACAACATTTTCATTAGTACTATGACATGCTTCAACTTTGCCAGAAACTTGTTGAAGTTTTATAAATAGGCAAGCAGTAGGAACTAGCACTGTAGCACTGTACACCTTCCCTTCTTAATCACTGAATTTCCAGCCATATCACCTAAAGAAGTTTGATTGTAAATGCCTAACAAGTCAGCTCAGTACTTACTGACAGCAATGGGAATCACAATAATTAGCCCCAGCCCACAACTGTCATCTAAAAACAACCAAGGTCTGCTTTTAGCATTTCCCAACACAGTGTGAAGCCATGCATACCAGCCTCAAACATTTTGATTTAGTATGATGGCAACCAGAATGCCTTATATAAACTAGACCAATCAGAAGTCCTGTCCATTAAAAAATACTAAAGATAAGAAAGCTAAAAAAAGGCAGGTAAACTCAAACTATGGTAAAGTAATTAATGTTATAAACTAGAATCTTAAGTAACATGAAACTCCACAGTACTATTTACAAATACATAAAACAAAATGCCATTGCTGAAAGACATTTAATAGCACCCCTTTACTAAAAAGAGCTTTGGAACCCACCTTTTCCATCTTGGGTGTTACAGAACAAAACATTTGCTGTTTTCTGTAAGTTATAGTAATCATTTTAAATAATGGAAAACATTGAGAGACTTAAGTTCCATAAGTTCTTAAGCTTGAACTTAGGTCATATATGATAAGATGCTCATTATTTTAACAGTTTAAACTGCACAATAGCATGATTTTTAATTGGACTAGCAGCCATAATGCCAATGTTACATAAGCCCCTGACTGGCTTCTCTCCAACACAAAAACACACCAATTGCTTAATTAGAACACTGAAGCCTATTTTTGACTGAAAGTTGAAAACGGCAAAAAGCTGCATCAAACAAGTAATAGATCTAATAATGAGGATCCACATGTCCCACTTAAGTGCAGATCATTACCTGGCTCCACATCATGCCATCCACTTGACTGACTTCCACTTCCCGGGGAACGTCCTTGGCTTGAATAAAATGGCTCTTCACCAGGACTGTCCATCTCATCCTCTACAGATTTGAGGCGCTTTGTGGAACTTTCAGAAAAAAAGCAAAGAGAAGCTGAAATGATTGGACCACTGACCACATTTTGCCATTTATTATTTATACTAGATAACTTTTTTTTTTTAATCTTGCACAGTTATAGTCTCAGCTAATAAATGAATGACATATGAATTCTATGTATTACAGGGAACATAACCTAATATACCTATATTTATTATGCAATTAATATATTTCATTACCTAGTAGAGGACGTGCTGGGCAGTGACCTCCTCATTGCTCCTGGGCTCATGCTGTAGTATGACGAACTATCCAATTCAGAAATGGAGAAATTGGGACCTGTTCCTGCTGCAATAGGTGCTGGACAAAAAAAAAGTTACCTTGTGAGAACCTCTGATACCAATAATTGTATTTATTCTTAATGAAAACAGATAATGCTTGGAAAAGTTTCAATATATAAATGGTTTTCTATAGGTTACATAGTTGAAGTTCAAATAATAAATGCATCGTTGTTCATCAACAAACTAAAAAGTAGTTTGTATAAACTCTGATGAAAGCATCAACAAAATACAAAACAGTATTTAGCTGGTACCAGCATACTAGCTAGGGATGTGCAATAATATGCCAACAAACTCTGAGAATAGTAGCCAGTGATGAACAACATTCAGCTTCATTGTGATTCTGTCCTTGCAGAATTTCTATCAATACAAGCAACAACTGCGCCCATTTTTGAGTGTTCACAACTGCAGATGAGGTCTTAAATGAGCCCTAATGAGCTTCTAACATTGCTGATTTAGATGCAAAAATATCCTAAATAGAGCTTAAACCAAATTAAACAGTTCACAAACTCTGTGGGGCCAAAGTAATGAGCAAAATAAAGAGAAAACAGATCACATATAAATAGAACATAACCGTATTTTTTGCAGAGTTCACATTGCTTCTCTAAAAAAGAATCTACTTTTGCTGAAAGATTCATTAAACATTTGTTTTTATCAAGTGAAGTGAGTCTAATACAAAATATGGGGCGTCTGGTGTCAGATAAGGCAGAGGAAAAGCAACAAACTTCCAAGTTTACTCATAGCCTGGTCTGAGAAACATTATAGGGCACATATAAAGGGTACTTGCTTTCAGTACCTATTAAGGGTAGAGGCATCAATAACTTAATACCTCCAAACCACATTTGGGAGGCTTTTGGGCAAAAGAAGTGTTATGCAAGTGAGATTCTGTAGCTTTTTCACCATTTCTTTTTAAAGACAACAAATACCACGGACTGTTTTTCTCCACTCTTGTCTAAAGCATTTGTGTATTTCTCAGCAAAATATTTTTCACAAACATCTGCTAAAATACAGCTTATTGTCGTATATATACACACACACTGTTGAAGAGAAGCATAATAACAGCTGATTTATAGTAGGGAACATGATGTGTTAATCATAAGACTAGTATACTGAGGATATTACAAATTTGTGACATCTTATCCTGTTCTGGTATATGTTATTACACTAAAAGAATTGTAGAATATCATTATACGTGTAGTATTATCTGGCATTTTATTATATTATTTTTTTGTTTGCCATCAGTTTCCTGACAGTGGATCCAAAAGGTTGTAAAACTGATGAATTTCCATGGATAAAGAAAGCTGTGCTGTTATTTGTGTAAAATGTAACAGGCATTGACATGCCATAACTCAGACACCCTGACAGTAGAAGGCTGCAGCAGTTAGGGTTGCCACCTTTTCTGGGAAAAAAAATGCAGCCTTCCTATATTTTTATCTTTCTTGTCTATTAGTAATGTTGGCATGAAGCATAATAGGTGGCAACCCAAGCTGCAGTCAGAGCAATTATGGGTAAGAGAAATGGCCACAGTAAAGTGTGATTTGAATGAAAATTGATAAACTGGTATTCCACAACAGCGCCACAGGAACCCTGTTCCCGTACATCCATTGTGCCCTTTATATGAATGCAGTACTGAAAATAACATGTGCTATTTATTAATGCAGAGGCTGTTTTGCATCTGTGCAAGTTCCTTTTTTGCAAATTGGGTGCAAATTGCATAATTTCTAGTGTGGTAATAGTCCTGGGACAACAATATATAATATAAGCATAAACTACACTGAAAGCAGCATAAATAATAGTGCTAAAAAAAGAGAAGGAACATATCAAGAAAATTGTAGCTGTCCAAGATTGTTATGACTCCCAATCTGCCCAAGGACTCCATGGACATTACTGTATGACATCATCATTAATATCATTCAACACAGGAACATGCAGTATGAGAAATAATTGTCCACCTACATGCATACCTCCCAACATTTGAAAAATGCAACAGTGGACAAAAAGACATTACCCCGTAAATACCACTCCCATTTTTACAAAATTTAGAAGGTTATTTGAACAAATTTCTATGGGTTTGGGGTCTTGTTTTATGTATAATTACAGTTTTGCTAAACAAAAAGGTGAAATTGCCCTTTCAGTTGCAAGTCTCATTTCTCCCAAGAGACCTTTTTAGTTTATTAGTTACAATAGCATCTAAGTGCAGGAGTTGCATATTAGGTTTGCTGGGCTCTCTGCCAAAAGCTTAATTATTTAATTAAGTTTGAGAAACCTTGTATCTATTTTATCATTCAGTGCAGGTGATCAAAGGGAAATGAGGACTTTTCAGTAAGACTCCAGGACCATGGGCTGAGCTGTAAAAATCAGGACTGTCCTGCAAAAATCGGGGCAGTTGCACTGTAATCTTAAAGGAGAAAGAAAGGTAAAAACTAAGTAAGCTTTATCAGAAAGGTCTATGTAAATACAGCCATAAGCACTCACAGAAACAGAGTTCTCTGTCAAAAGATTTGTTGTGTCTGTTTTCCTCTGCCAGAGACACGCAGCTCTCTCCTCTCTCCCCTCTCCTGCTCCCTCAAGAATGCTAAGAACTCACTCCCCCCCTTTAGGAATGTGGATCTGAGCCAATCAGCAGGAAACTGCCTCATAGTCTTACAAACTGAGCATGTACACTGGTCTGGGTCTCGGTGCAGGAGCAAGGCATTATGGGAACTTTCTTTACACAGCTCAGCGTTTTTTCTCTTCCTGTTTGGTTTCTGATCATCTGAACAGGTGAAATATGGGGAGACTTTAGGGCACTATTGAGAGAACTGAAGGTATGCCTAAAGCTTGAGATTAACTCTTTATTAGCCTTTCCTTCTCCTTTAAGAGCAATAAGGCATTTGTATTTGCTTTTAATATAAAAAAAACTAAGCCCTAAGGTTTAAAAAAAGTAGTATACCCTCTTTCCAAAATGAATTCAATGACTAAAGCCTGGGCCTGACAGTAGATGATTATCTACCATGCAAGAAGCAAACATGGAGTAGATTTTGTCTCCCTGTTTAACTCAAGAACTAACAATCAGGGTCGGACTGGGCCGCCGGGACACCGGGAAAAATCCCGGTGGGCCCCGGCCCTAGTGGGCCCCAGCGGCCCAGTCCGACCTTTGCCGGCGCTCCCCGCTACTGACTGTTCCTCCCCGACACGTTCAATTTATACGCGCTCGGGGAGGACGTCAGGCGGGGGCCCTTCGGGGGGGTTAGGGGGGCCCTTGGGGGGGTTAGGGGACGCGGCTGGGGTGGGAGCCCCGGTGGGCCCTGCACCCCCCAGTCCGACCCTGCTAACAATAACCCTATTTTTGTGATTAAAGAACAGGTAAAATGTATGTTCAGCACAGGTCATATTCAATCAACATTGAACTCATACTGATCAAGTGGAAATACTGCCCCTTTAATTTCTGTGTCACAAAGTTCTATTGCCCACCACTAAAAAAAATAATTGTGAATAATTCTGGAGATTCTGGTTGGTAGGATGGCACTGAAGGGAGGATGTTGGGGTCAGCATGATGCCAAAATCAAATGAATTAAATATAAGGATGAACACGATTCCCTTATATTAAATTCTTGTTTCCCCAAAAATGCTTTGGAGCAGGCCCGGGTTTGTGGCAAGACCGAAAGGACCCGGGTCTAGGGCGGCATAAATTTAGTGGCAGCATGCCGTCCAGCCACAGGTAAAATTTGCTTACATACGTTGCACTGGGCATGGGACATGCAAAAAACTTCCCTTTCCCCAGTGCTCTATATGTAAGCTGAACAGAAAGGATGCGCATGTGCACAATCCTGGGGCGGATGTGGAGAATAGGGTGGCCTTTGGGCGCCCCAAACTGGAATCTTGCACTGCTTTGGAGAAAACAAAAAGACAGGCATACTTTTTTTATTTTATGGTTGCTATTCTGTGTTTCTGATAGTTTACTAAAGGATCATATGCTGGAATTTATAGTGAAAAACAATATATTACTTTACTGTTAACATAATGCTTTATGACTTCTATGGACAGGTATGTAGGAGTCTAGATCAATGCAATGCAGTAGTAATTTCTGCACAACATTCATTATGGTGCCACTCAGAAGGCTGGTTTTGACAAAACTAGATGTCAAAGCACATTTTTCTACATGACTTGATTGAAGTAGACGTTTCTTAAACGCAACCAAACTATAAAAGTAGTGTTAACTTCTTAATGCAGCAATAGATTTCTGCTGTAATAAACGTTGCATTAACTATAAATCAGACAAATCTACTTTGTTTTTTTTCTGTGAGCTTTACCTAGCTAATTAGATGATCCTGATGGAAAAATGTAATGTAAAAAGTGAAGGTTTATTAACTCATAGCAACCAGATGTTTACTTTTCAATAGCTGACTAAAAGGATAGTACCTGGGAAGTGATCACTACAGGTAACTAGACCTGTAGCAAACATTGTACCTTTTAACATCACCTTGACATTACCCTGTATGATGCTAGCTATTGTGTGTAGAAAGGGAGTAATGAAAATGAGGGCATAAGGAGTCATTGAGGAGGCCCATGATTTTATAAAGGCAATCCTTTCTATTCACTGAGTGTGTGTTGAACCCATCATTCACTATCTAAACTGTCACTGAATCAAAAGGGGTGTGCACTGAACAAGACAGCTGTGCCACTCAACAGATGGATAGAGTTACAGGTTAGTAAATCCTAGATTATATGCTGTAACCCCAAATGTGACTCAGTTTGATATTTTAGCATGGTTGGCTCTGTTTGTTTGACCTCACTCTGTGGAGCCAGAGGCAACCTGTTATTATACTGCCTTATTAGCTTTTTCTGGAAAGGACTCCCATTAGAGGTCAATGCAACCACTATATGATTATATAAACTGTTCAGTCTAAACATCAATATAACAGAAATGTATTTTCTGTAATATAAATAACTGTCTGGTTGAGGTAATACATTTCCCACAGTGGGATTTTTCTTGTTCAATGTGCCAACTAAACAGAAACAACAGCTGTCCCATGGGACCATGTAAGATGTCAATAGTATTCTCTGGAGAAAAGCAGTATACACTTAAAAGGATTTCTGCCCATAAACCAATAGGGGCTTGCTATACATTACTAAAATAGCAACTTTTGCTACTTTTTGCTACTTAACCTTATTTTATTTACTTAAAACAGTTGTTTCTATTCAGTGATTTAATCTTACTGGGACAGCCCTCTCATCTACAAAAAAATGATGTCCGAGCCCCACTTCCCACCCCATCTGCACATCTTCATCTGTCATCAGTCTGCACCCCTACCATATACATGTGTTTGTGCCCAACCATTAGTAGTGAATGGCAAGGGGTAAAGGATGTAACCATACAGCAGACCCTGTGAACATCTGTACCCCTATCTACTGGGTTTTTCCTGCTGGGATGTATGGTAGTAACTGTATACCAGAGCTGCCATTTGTGCCTCAGCTGACACTTGAAGTGTACTTGGCCCCATAGCTGGTAATTTCTCAGTGTTCAGTCCATTTAATGCTTGCTTGAGACTAAAGCTGGTAAATATCTGAGGCTGGTAAGAGAAGCAACCAACCAAAAATGTCTTAATGGTACATTTATTGCCAACATGAGAATTTTCAGGCTAGTAGTTATTTGTCTGTAGTCTGCAATCTGGGCTTTTTACAGGATATCAGCATCTAGTCTTTATTATTATTATTATTATTATTAACATTTATTTATAAAGCGCCAACATATTCCACAGCACTGTATTCTTTGAAGCGGATAACATCCATTTTGAGGTTTCAAAATTTAAGGACATTTCTATCTGCTAGCTTTATAATTATGTTAAATGGATACAGAAATGACAATGCTGAGCCATACCATCCCACAGAGCAAAATGACATAAAACTGCTCCAAGCAGCCAAGCACATTCTAAAAAATTGACACAGATATCATATTTCATAAATGGGCCAATATGATAGAACTTTCCAAATTTTTGATAAAACAAAAACAATTTGAACTGCTTGGAATCCATTGGATTTTTACAATTCCAGGAGTATCTAGGGAAGTACATAGACACTCTCCCCAAGTTCACCCTAACTGGCCTTCAGTCTGTGTGTCACTGTTACAGGCCCCACTATTTTTCAACATGAAAAATACAAGCTGAAAATTGATGGGCCCTTAAAATGACCTAAAGCAGGTTTATAAAAACAAAAGGTAGGTATAACAGGACTCTTCTTCAGTCAAAAGCTATTGATTCTTAAAACTACCATCAGTCAATGGCAGTCAATAATTAAAGTGGCTTGTGAGCAAAAGCAGTTGAACAAATCCTTGTGAATTGACACATTGATCATAGTGGTAAGTACTTTGATAAATGTATAAATTCAATAAACACTCTCCTGACAGCCAGAAAAGCTTTAAAATCTCAGAAAAAAAATGTCAACCAGCTAGGAATCCCTCTGGATTCCACAGTTACTGCCTTGGAAAAGAACTTCTTATATCTGAGCCGATCTGTACTTTTTTCCTGGTCATCATCATTATTGCTCAATGAAAATTACCAGTGCTTAATAAATCTGCCCCAGTGTTTATTTATCTCAAAAAAATCTGTCTTTGGTGGTGCTGGCCATTTAAGCAGGCCTTGCTCCACTTTCAGCCTATGTGTGAGAGATGCAATTATTGCCATTAATCTTCATGACAGGTCAACCACATGTAGGCTTAGGGGGCTTCACTAAAATGTTTAGCAGCACTTACTAAAATCAATCTATGTAGGGAAGATATGAAAAGTATGAGGTTACAGCATTTCAGATATGCTTTTAAGAGACACAAGTAAAATAAATTTTAAAGTTACAAACAGGCAAGCTTTCTTTTATTAAAGTATCTGCCATCAGTTCCAGTGGTAATTGCAGTTTGAAGAATTACCCATCAGGGATATGGGCCTACACTCTGAAGGCAATTATTATAAAAGTGCATCCACGTTTCCATGTGGTAAACAGTTTTCACAGCACCTCTCTGGTATGAGGGCTGTATTTATGATACCATGTAAAATGTTCATATGATACAGTGTTCTCATAAGTTCACTCATAGATCAAACAGGGGACGTAAGTATTTGAATGTTTCTTTCTATAATTAGCTGGTCACCATAATAAGGTGTTGTGCTGCTGAATAATGCAGAAGTCATTTTTGCTCTTTGAGATATCAAAACACCATGGGCTTTTAATAGCACCGCCGAAAGATCACATTAGGCCTGTGTTTTCAATCTGTTTGCAGTAAAAAAAAAAAAAGACTTTAAATAAATCATATATTTCTTTGATAAAAGCCCACCTTTTTCCTTTAGGGACACTTTTCAGACTTCCTCCTCTTTTTTACATAGTAACATAGTAAGTTATGTTGAAACTATATTATTACTATATACTGTATATGCATAGCTAAGATATAGTTTCGCCCACAATGTAAATCTCTTCATTTCATGTCTTTTCACCTACAAATATTTTAGTGTGCTGAGAAATTGATATTTTTTTCCTTTAATTCAACTAATTCAGCTGTGAAGTTGTGGAATTCCCTCCCCGAATCAGTTGTGCTGGCTGTTACATTATATAGCTTTAAGAAGGGGCTGGATGAATTCTTAGTAAGTGAGGGAATACAGGGCCAATTTTAGGGGTCTCTATACATGAGAAGATAAGCTGCCGAAGGCAAAAGGACCTGAATCAGCAGCTTAAATCTGCCTATTTATGACCACTTTTAACCTACTTGAATGACGTGGGTTTGGGGGTGTTGAAATAAAGGGTTTCTCTTTGGAAGCTTTATGTACTTTGAACATAATCTTCATTTATATACACTAACCCTCCCACAAATAACTATTCATTTAAAGGTGATGAAAGTACAAGGCACAAAAATGACAGAAATAAGCTGCAATGTAATTCTCTTATATTATTTTGAAAATTTATTGAATTAGAACTCAGTAAATCCAATAAATAAAGAGGGCCAGATGGTGTTTTCTTTCCTTGTTATGTAGCAAAGTTTGATTTACTAACATTTACTAAAAGGTAAAATAGAGCATCGCTATAAAACGATAAAAATTCATTAGTAACCCTGCATAAATGCCACAATAATAATGTATGTGCGCTCAAATATATTAAGTGTTAGGAAGAAACATTATGTTGAACTAATAAACTTTTATGTACCTAATAAGTAGATATAAATATAAATACTGAACTTGTGGAGTTCAAAAAGTAAGAGATAAAATAAGTGTTTTATTTTGTGATAAGGATATGCTGCTGCTGCCTCCGACTTGTGTTTCTTTCACAGAAGACAAGAGATATGAAATGTGTGGAGTTCGTTTTAGAATTACTAGTGCAGGCTTCTATTGACCATCTAATTATGCTGAGTTCCATTTATAAACATGGCTAACCACTAAGTTTATGGAGACTTTTTGTGCTGCTTTAATAGGATATTGATCGCAAGCAAGGTTTGAGTGGACTGCCATTGAATTGTGTAATGGCATACAAAAGGCAAGGTCACTGCAACTGTTCATTCTCTGCCTGGAGGCGATTTTTTATTATAATTTTTTTTTTCTGTAAAACCGAAACAGAAATAGAGTTCTTTTTAGTAGCACATTTTAGGACAATATGTGTAGGGACATTATTCATTTGCACTTCCTGAATTAGTGTAACCTGAAGATATTACTACCCCAAGGCAATATGCAAGCAAATTAGTTTTCTGTCAGTCCTCACTGACTGGTTACCAAGCATGTGAACTGTAAACTAATGAACATTTCCTGGACAAGTAAAACCCACAAACTGTAGGATATCCATGTCATAAAGCTACATGTCCAGAGTTTGTACAGCCCAGTGATGCTAAATTAAACACCACCAGAATCTGCCCCACCTTGCCAACAGACTTTACTTGACAATAAGCACTTCCATAGGGAAGGGAACACATTTTAGGCAGATAATATATTAGGCAACTGCCATCCCCGCTGGGAGGTAAAAAGCTGCCCTCCATATGTGTTTTCTTGTTATAGTTTTATAGAGTAGTTTACTTACTTAAAGCAACCATATTGATGATGTGTAATGCAGTTTTGGGCTCTTACCAACCTTTGCCAAAGTGGCATATCCAAAGTAACAGTATCAAAGCAAAGATCGATGTTTTAGTCCCAGAGTGCCTGTGGTCAGGCATGTTTAGGTGCGTACAACTGTCTCCATTTCTATATGAAGTATAAAAGTAAAAAAAAAAAATCACCAAAATATGTCCACTGTGTGCTTACATTCTGTTTTTACCCACGGAACTTACTTTGGTACAGCCAGAAAATATCCATAACTAGGTTACCACTGCAGCAGCAAAATACCCTGTGTGCCATAGCCATAAACTTTCGAATGTAAAGGGCAGATGGCACAAGCCTGACTAAATATTACCAGTTACAGAAGGGTCATTCTTATTTAGATGAATAAAGTTGCAATAGTGCTACAAAGGGAACATAATATATTCAGTGTCTGACATGTTTTACAGAATTAAACTTTGGCATAACAACAGAATATATGTCAGTTGACATTTGAGTTGTATATTTATGATATCAGGGAGCAATTACAATGCCAACAAGTTAAGCAAAGGGAGTGAGTTTACGAGGTATTTAAGGCCTTACTAAGTATGTTTCTGAGACTGACTTCAGCAGTATATTGCTGCAGGCAACATAAAATCCTATTTTGTGGTGTACCAAGGATGGAACACATTTCCCAATATGTCAAAACAACACTTTAAAGGTTAGTTTTTGCTACAATCATATAATCCTAAAATTATATGTGTCTGCAAGTAAAACCATGATGAGAACAAAATATACAGAGAACTGCATGGTGTACATGTACATACATTACAGTATATTTCAGAATAATAGTAAAGTACATAAAAATTCAAGCTAAGGCCTTCACAATGCTCTTTTGATACTGCCGATAAAACAAATCAAGTTTTCTTCCTACCTTGCAAGTACAAATACATGTTTCCATTTGACAAAATCTGCTTACTCCAATATTTCCTGATCATGGGCAAGATCAAACTATCAGTACAAACAGGGAGTGGTTTTGTTGTGGGGCAAATAGTGTTTTTGTCTTCTGTACCACTAACACAGAGCAGAAAGTCAGAGAGATCATTGTAACAGAGTATTACAGTCAGGGGACTGTCACCCTTAGAAATAATGCCAAATCATTTTTTATTATGTTAGTTGGGCAAAATATGAATATGAATTATTTAATTTGTGTTACCTTCAGTGTTGGAATTCACAATTACAGCAAGCAGGCAGGAGACATTTTTGGACAGTGTGTGCCAAAATGGAGGACCTGATGGCCATGCAATGGCTACACAATTGTGTGCAGGGGAGGGAATGTGAGGAGTGCAGTGACATCTAGGAAGTGCTGAATGGAAATTGAATGTAATTGAAAAGAGGCAGGCTGGTGATATATGACTGTCAGCTCAGATTTTAAATACATTTATGACAGGTATAAATGTTTTAAGAAAAGAAGACATTTGGGTTTCATGTTTAATTTGAAAAGGACTTTTATTATACAGCTTTTATTGTGTGGGTGACAGGTTCCCTTTAAAGGAGAAGGAAAGGTCTAATCACTGGGGGGAGCCAAAATGTTAGGCACCCCCCAATGATTGTAATCACTTACATGATACCCCAGGGTTGGTGCTCCTGTTAGCAGATAAACCGCATTGACCAGGGGTACCTGCAACCAAGTAGTGATCCTCTTCCTTCTTCTGCCTTTGCACCTCTTGTGCATGAGCAATAGAGTGAAGAGGAGAACGTAAACAAGAAAGTCGGCTAATTCAGTCTACTGCACCTGGGATTCTGAAGATAGATGTGTGAAGGAAGAGGATCGTTCAGACACATGAACCCCAGGCTGGTGTAGTTTTCTGCTAACAGGAGCACTGGCCTGGGGTATCAGGCGATTACAACCTGGTAACTTTCCTTCTTCTTTAACAAAATATGATGCCACTTTTGTTAGTAAGTATAATGCTCCTTTACATCTCACACAAAAAATGAACTGTAAAAACAAATGTAATTTGCTTTCAAGTATATTATATAAACACTTCAATATCACTTTAAGGAGTCGCTTCAATATCAGCCAGGTTAGTGTTTTACCGTAATACATGTATGTTTATACTATTTTTTTTTTAAGAGCAATTTCCATCATTTCAGGTACAATTTTATAGATGCATCTCCACAACGAAGATTAGTTCTGGGAGCAAATATTTATACATCATATAAGGTCAATGAGACCATTATATTTGCTGTTACACTTTTCAAACCCAGCCATAAATTATAAAGCAATTAAATAAATTGACTTTTTCACTAGTCGTAGCATAGTATATGCATTCAAGATGTTTAGAATAGTACAGCAGTTTTTTTTATCAGTTTCAAGTTTCATATTTTATATTCCAGTTGCACTAATCCTAGAGTTAGCTTTATAAACATATCGGTATTAACAGACATTTGCATGACTATTAGGGAATTATTACTATTTTGTGTACCATGCAGAATAGCTTCCTTTAGAGTTTTCTACTGAGTGTAACACTCAACTAACAGCAAACTTGGACCTGCCATGCCATGTACATGCCATGACATTTAACTGAGTGCAAATATACCTTATATATGAGGGATCTCTTATCTGGATCTCTATATTCGAAGGAGGCCACCTCCCATAGAGACCATTTTAAAGGGCACCTATCACCCTAAGAAATAATTCCAAATCCTATTTAATGGCATTCCCAACTGTCCTCATTTTGTCCAGAACAGTCCCTGGATCACAGATTAAATGTTCGACTTGCAGCTCTGCCATTAGTAAGGGGGAAAAGAGAAAATCAAAGATGGCTGTGCATTTCACTATGGTATTCTGCTTGTGCAAGTGCAGGTGAGGCAATACGTTCAATTGATCCATTTTTGCAGTGATCTTACTGGCATGGATGGGTTTTTTTGTTTTTCTTATGGTTATGGTATTTGGGGGTTGTGGCTAATAGGTGGGTACACAGTGGATAACAATTTTCATCTTTCTGGTTTTCAAATGTTGGAAGGTATATTTTATGATATTAATTGAGCAACCCAAACCCTAAAACATATTACAAACATATTACATATGTAAATCTTATCACAACCAGTGCACAGGCTACACAATTATAGACCATGTGAAGGGAGGGGACATGTGAGGAGGTCAGTGACATCTAGAAAGTGCAGAAATTAAAGTGAATGTGATTGCTGTGGGCTGTTGTGCAGCAGAGTAGATGATGGGATGTTGGCAATGGGATTATGGGTTTATGTATGATATTTGGGGGGAGAGGTGAAAATCAGCTTCTATGAAACTGTAATCATTTTTAACCCTTTTTTATGATTCTTATGTAATTTTGATATTACTCCCACCTAAACATTATCTACTAAATATATGTTTAGTAACAGAGAACTACAGAAATTCTAATGCAAAAAGAAGCAAAGCATTTAATGAAGCCGGCACACATTAAAAAACCCTGTATAAATGAGAAATAAAAACATCTTGGCAGTCCAACATGATGCTAACTGAGTTTGACCAAATAACAGTGGCTGCTAGAGTCTTTGCTTTATACTACTGAAATTAAAACACAGGACCATAATGAGGTCACTTCCTTTACTCCTTTATTCATTTCCTTTGAACACCTGCCCAGTTTCCCCAAAAATGGCCAGGGATTTCCTCATGAAACATAAAAGAGGTGATGTCATTTTTTTCCAAGTTATTCCTTTAGGACATTTGTTGTTGAATTGAACATCAATAGATTATAAATAAAATTATCCTATTTAAATTTAAATAACATTTAAGGGATAAATAACAATGATACAAATATTTATTTTAATGTTATGTATTAAACAGGGTACAATTTATGATAAATGGTCCAAATGTATTCTCTGGTTACTAATCCAATATGGAGACAGCAAAGGCACACAGGTATGTCCTCAAGCGCACCAGCACATTTGAAATATCCAATAAACATTTCTTGAACCTCCCTGTTAAAAGTCAATTAAAATAACTAATGATATACTCTATATTGTTGAATTTTAAATGCAAAATTAAATATATTATGGATACACTGTTAGTAATAAACATTAAGTTGAATGGCTAACTAAGGCTGTAAAGACTTATACTGACTCTTATATAGTGGCAAATATCAGTAGGTGATATCTCTTATACCACATATACATATACCACATATATTGACAATTCTAGAATCCAGCAGACGTCAAAGCCAATCTATCCTACAAGCAAAGTTTGAAGACAGCGGGAGTCACTTTTTTTTTATTTAGGAAACACACAAGTGAGACAATGCCATATATTTCATCTTTGACATTTATGTAAAATGCTAGAGAAAGGGTCTTTTCCATAGCTTTATTATTATTTATTTTATTATTAATATTTATTTATAAAGTGCCAACATATTCCGCAGCTTTAAAATCAATTGTGCACAGAATATTCTGATTTTCAAAGTTTGAAGCTAGAAAAAAAAGATAAAAAAGAAGTGAGGTGTATTGGCTCATTGCACCATTTCTCAAATAGCTATTGTGTCCATTCCCAGCTTGGCCGGAACTGATTGGTGCACTGGATGCCAACCCATGGCCCTAGCTATTGCACATGCACCTGGCTGGTGATCAGCGCAGTCCAAGCTGGGGAAGAGGTAAAGTGGTCAATCTGGCAGCTGAAACCCCAGCTGAACTGCTCTGCATTATGGGAGATTAACTTTGGGAACAGATAGATTTTGGGAGGTGGGGGGATATGGTGGCAGGCCAGGGTTTCTGCAACTGAGCCAAAAAGTTAAAAACCCGGGGCCAACATAGATTAGAAGAGGAAAAGGCAGTTCCTCCTTACTGTTCATGCAGAGAATGCATTTTAAGTATTATACTGAAATACAGTCCCAAAAGGTTGTTGTCACTGTCAATAGATGGAAAATATTTACACACTTTGTTAGCATTTTAATGTAATTTTTTCCTACATATCCAAAGAATGGCATATTATATTCACGAAACATTCATGATGTTTAAAGTTGTATATATAATAAAAGTGTTGTCTTATCTTTTACACCAAAAAGGTAAGTAAGTAAATTGTACATAGATAATATTAGAAACATCACCCCTATTTTTCACAAATGGTACTGTTGCAAATGCTGGTTATAGAGGAATCACACCAATGTAATAGTAAAACTATGCAACTCTTGTAAAGTATAAAAAAAATAGCTTTTGCTTTTAATTTGTAAGTAATTTGATATCAAGGTAGGGATGCTATAAAGATTCACAAAAAAATTTAGACAGACTTTAAACCATAAAATGTGCAAAACTGTAAATATCATCAATAACAATTTTAGATGAGTTGTAAACACCAGCATGTCCAAAAAATTGCTGAAGTACAACATTTTTAATGTTTTACTTACTTTGTGATACTCGTACAAGTTCAGTAACACTGAAAACACCTGATGTGACAAAACTGTCCTGGAAGCCCAAATGACCTGCAACGAGAATGCAAATATAGTAATTAATACTTAACTATGTAATGGTTATTGTTACATTTTTAAAACAACAGTTAACAGATTATTGATTTTTATAAATGGATAAGAACTATAAATCCAATACGCAAAAGCTCTCCTCGCTCTGAGTTATTGTGTGGTTTGGAGCATGAATACACAAAAAGGATAACGTATCTGCACCTGGAAGATTCCTTAATGCATAAGCAATTTACCAGGAAATCTGGAATAGAAAACCTTGCTTTAATAAACAGTTACCTTGAATAACCTCTAATGACTGTTAACACATGAAACAAATGCAGAGAATCTAGTTTTCCTTCAAGGAGTACTCCGTTCCTTGATAGTTTAAAAGCTGTTTTCTTAAGTAACATCTGATCAGGATTATCTATAAAAGTGTTCCAACAAATCAAATTGTAAAGAACTTTCCAAAACTAAGGTTACCCAGGGGAAATTGTACAATAACAGCTGTTAAACACACATTTGAGCTTGCAGGCACATACAGACACGCAAGCACCTTGAATGCATTGCTTTTACAAGACATAGTGAGCCTTCTCTTTATTACATGAAATATCCTTTGTGACAACAATTATTTCTGAGGGTATTCCCTAGTTTATAGCATTGTACTCATAAAATGTAGAACAATGAAGCTTTGAAATACATGTTTCTTTTGGATGTACAAATCTGTTAATCCTCTAATTACTTTTATGTTCTTATTATACGCTGCTATATTCCAAAATTATTACAATAAAGAGATAAACAAGAAGGAGAAAACACAACGATTCTTCTAATTAAAATCCTAGGCAGATGGTTCTCTTATAAAATTTGTGGCTTTTGATGAAGTCAAAATAATCTGTGATTGAGCTCATCATAACCATTATCCTCTAAATAACTGGTTAAATTTCTATAGTCAGATCATACTTTTTGTAACATTCACTGTGTTCAAATATATTATATATATATATATATATATGTGCATGGTTTGAACCTCTTGCAAAGATGAAAAGTATATGTTGTAAAAATAACACCATCACCCCAAACATTACTTATATTGTTACAAACTGATGATCCAAAAAGTATAATATTTTGAGATGAGAGCATCTGCTCCATTAGCGCCCCTGGCCATATAAGCTCACTCTGTGTTTTTTTGTTGCTTATAAGTCATCCACTGAGAATTCAACCTTGACCTAAATTGATCATAGTCCTGTGCCAATATTTCTATTAATCAAAGGTGGTCTATTGGCATCCAGTCCATGTAGGCAGCTTCAAAAGCAACCATCCACCAATCAGACTTCCAAACATATCCAAGAAATGTTTGGACCAATGCTGAGCCAATGTTGTTAAAAATAGACAATAATATTGGCCTAAGTGGCGCTCGTAAGTGATTTAAAATGCTGTTTCCACATAAACACTTAGCAATAAAATGCTTGAGATGTCTATCACACAAAACACCACAGACGCAGGAAATGCATTTTACTCTAATGAAAGCCATAAAGCTTTAATTGGAGTAAACCACTTCTTTTTTAGCATTCAGACTAAATACAATTAATACTTACCACCTCACTATAATGAGTGCTGAAATATGATTCTGATACTGAATATATGCAAACAGCTATTGATGTCTCTGAATGGTTGTTTTGCAAACTTTGCACCCAGAGCCAATGCAAAATGCATTCCGCTAGTAGTAGAACTTTCTTTGCGGTATATAAGAGAATCAATTATCCCATCCAGGGCATGTCGTGTTACTACAATGAGAGAACACTTCTAAGACTTTAAATTCATGTAATACAATTCTAGGCTGGATCTTTCTTGTAGAAAAAAAAAATGGGAGTGATTGAGAAAGAGAAAAGAGGCAATATTTGACAACAGAAATCAGCATAACCTTTTAACAGCAGCAGTCATGGATGACTGCCCTCTGACCCCAAGAGATTATGTGGGATTTCAATGACAACAGCTGGAAGTGAGCATGTGTGAATAGAAAACACAGATCTGAGGCCTCCTACAAAGGCCTTCACAATCCCAGTCCAGATCACAGTGTTGACAGAAAATATTTTCTGGTCTTGGATTAAATAGGTGAAACAACTAAAATGTAGTCAACCCAGAAAAGGTTGCTAGTAAAAATGCTCAACGTTCAGTGTGGTCTATTAACAGCAAGTGAAATCTAAAGAAAACAGCCTAAATAATGCCTTTTGCTACAGTGGGTCCTGCCTTGGCTCTTCAGAAATTCTGCCTCTCTACTATAAGAATTTGGGAATGTTAATAAGTATACAAATGGTCTAACGGCAAGCAGTGACTTTACAAAAAAATTCAACTTGTCTATATCTGACCAGCTGGGAAGCCCCACTTGACAAGTGACAGTCCTGAAAAATCTTAACAAGTGTTCCATTGAGGTTCACCTTTTACTTGCCGCTTGCATTTAGCTTCTTCTGTTTCTCCTGAAGCTTTCTCTCTCTTTTTGCAGACCTTCCTTGCTACAACACAGAATGAGTAGGACAAAGTCTGGCAAAAGTGCAGCCACTTTATATATGTACTGCTTCCTTTTCAAAACATGATTATAATACTTCAATAGCCAGCACAAAACAGCATGCACTCATCGAACTCCAGGACAGCGGATACAATTTCAAAAAAGCTTTATCAAAGATAAAAACCTTTATATATTTACTGCTCCCTTTTCAAAACAAGATTATAATACTGACTAATCAGTACTGAGGTGAAAGGAGTTATAGTGACTGAGTACTGCAAAATAATAGGATCCTAGGTGTTATTTGGCATTGATGATGTGACCAGGAAGTATTGTTTAACAAGAACATAAGAGCATATTGGACAGCAGATCCTGTAATGCACTTAGTGTCCTTGCAACTAACAATGACATAAGAATTTTATATTAAACATGGAATTTAACAAGAATCCAGAATAGATTTTGGAAGAAACTGTGGTGAGGAGAAATTTGAAGGATCCTTGCAGTAGCATTTTGTTTATACTTAGGAGCTATTATCTGGAGTGGAGACATGGTTATAGTAAGCAACACTGGTCCAGACAGCAGAGGATTAGACCATTAGCAGATCAGATCTCAGCAGGAGATAGTAACTCCAGACCCGTGAATTTGTTGTTGATGACAGTGGGAGGGAATAAAGTTATTGAGGAATACTTTGATGAGTAATTTAGTATTTTGACAAAAAGTGAAATGCATGTGAAAGGATGTCAATCACTTAGATATAGAACACAAAAAAGCTGTTCTAGCTGTCTATATGGTTATACAACCATATTTAACAAAGGATAATGTTTGTACAGCTCCAGATTTGTCATCGTGGCACCACAAGGCCGCCCCTATTTGTGCCCCCCAACCACCAACCCCCCCCCCCCCCGCGCACATGTGCATTTGTGGAATGTTCGCCTCGCCACATTAATAACCGTGAATAACGTTATAAAATACAAGCCATATTTTAAAAAACTGTATTGTTGTCATAAAGAATCAATTAACTACATGTATCACAATCACAGAAATAATCAAGAACTAATTAGCATTTTTATAAAGGTGTGTTTTTTTACAACAGACTAATGGCCAAACATAACTCTAGAATTGTGAGTGGGACAAATTCAGGAGTGAAGAATTTTGGTGTAAAAATTGCTGTTAAATGCTGCGTTATAACACTAACTACTTCCCCAAATGACAAATATAATCTATATGAAGAACATTTATGGGACCAAACTGGAGCTGGACAAAGGGGGGCCTGTTTAACAAATTTCAGATTTGTGATTTATTTATTTTTTTCCTAATTTGAAAAGACTCTAAAATTTACCAAACTCTAATGTGTGCCTATTTATTAGAGAATTTTAATCTCAAAAACTCAAACAATCAAATGTTAAAAAAAACTTGAACACAGCAAAATCACAATCTACCCAAACGTTTTCACTATGTCTACCAACTTTTAAAAAATTTGAAAAACTTAAACTGAAAAACTCCCAATGACTTCTGTGTGAGCTCGCCAGATTTTAGAAGCTGAATATTTACATTCAAGTTTTTCATGCTTGAACATTGAAGCTTTGGAATTTAAGTTTGCTTGATTCAGCACAAAAAAAATTGAATCACTGTAAAAACAAAAATTCACACACTGACTGGACCACACTAGGCTTGGCCTACGAGTGATGTGGTCCCCAATTCAATGGGAAATTCAAGCCTGCCTGATCGAAACCTGGAAGATTTTCAGCCAGATATTGTTCGGGGAGGCCCATGGGGGAGATAAGCTACTGAATCAGTCTAAAGGACTCAAATCGGTATCTTAAATCTGCCTGTTTATGGCCACAGTCATGGAGATGACCTGTGCAAAAGCATGACTAACTGAAACAGGCTATGTACTTGTCAGTTTCTTAATGCGTGGTTAATAATAATTGCAGTGATAAAACTGAGAGCTGGAATACAATTTCTTAAACTGTTGTTGGGCTGTGTCACACTTTGTATTTTACTGTGTTTTTCCTATGACCTTTACCAACACAATAGCAGGCCGGTACACTCTGCCTATTACAATTCATGAAGTTATTGATATCCTTGAAAGTTTAGTAATAAGATAATGAGCAATTTTTGAATTAGTGATATGCATATAGGTATCACAGGTACAATTAAACTATAACTCCCAATTAAACTATAACTCTACATTATTTGTAGACAAGACCTAGATAAGTATTGGAAATGCACATGAACTTTATTATTCAGAACTATTAAATTAAATTGTTTTTCATTACAACTTTAAAACTAGGCACATATTAAATCCACATCCTGCTTGGTTGATTACCAATAAATTTAGATATACACTGTAGACTGCAATGCCTTCAGAAGAACCATACACTAGGGATATATGTTAACTATACATTAGCTGTTCAGCACGCATATTTTGTATGTCCTGATTTTAAGGAGGTACAAAAGCAATTCTACTTTTTAAAATTATACAAGCAATTTTAAATTACAATGAGGAATAATTATGGATGCCAATAGGTTATAAATCCCTAGTTAAATTTCAATCTCACCTCTCTACTTCATCTTACAAAAACCCACTTTCTATGTGCCAGACCACGTGGATTCTCAAGAACAGTGCCTAGAGGTGATATGTTTGCTTGGGAACACCAGAGAACTGTATAAATCATCATATGGCACCACATTTAATGGTAGAAGAAGAGAAAGAATATTTTTTATGGCAAGTGCTCAAAAAGTAATTCCCAGATGTAAAAGTTAAGCTTGTTGTTCAAATTTATATGCGGTGAAAACATATTCCGAGGTGCATAAAAATAAAAGTGACAATAAAGAAAGTATGGGAGAGAAAAATTATCTTGGAAACAGAGCATGATGGGAGACACAGATTCATTTGCTCTAACCTAACAGCCTGCTTCCTTGACCACATAATGGGGCTCAGTTATAGACACTGGACATATTTGCACCTAGACAGTAAGCCATGGCACTGAATCATACTTTTGCTTGCATTGATTTACCTGCTTCTGGATAAAAACATTATAATCACTGATTGGTTGCTATGGGTTACTGCCAAGGTTCAAATTTGCCCAGTGTTGATAAATGAGCCCCTCATCTTCTCTGCCCACTTTCCAGTACACTTTGCCTTGATCTGACTCACATATTTTACTTTTCCTCTGGTATTTCTTCCATATTCAACAAGCACTAATTACTCCCATTTTAAAAACAACCTTGATGCTAGCTTTCTAATTACCATGCAGTTTTTTCTACTTTATTTGGATAAAAAATGCTGGAAAGCCTTGCTTACACCTTGGACAGTATCTCCTCTTTGCTCCCTATTTGATCTGCAATCTGAACTTTCACCCACTAATAGCTAAAATAGCCATCAACCTTCTCCTAGCAAAGCCTATGGGAATTAACTGAATACATGATTTATTTGGGTATTTAGAAAAATCCCTTGTAGAGAATTTAGCATTTGGCTAAGTGAAGCATCTAAAGGTACATCTTTTTAGATTTTTCCCCTGTCAATGAAACACTTCTTCACCCACTAGCTTTATTTAAATTGTCCTTTTTCTGCTTTGCTTCCTTTTCACCCTCTGTTTGCATTTCTCAATGCTCTGCTTTAACTGCCCAGCTCTTCTCATTCAATATCACATCCCTAGGGAAACTGATTCAGTTGTATGAATTCCAGTACCATCTCTATGCTATGACACCCTGATCTAGGTATTTACTCCAGGCCTCTCTTTTTCAACATTCCCACTGTTATACTTGGGAAGCAGCCTTGAGTAAAACTAGATGCATGGTTGTACAAAAAGCACCATGTTTATTTTCCCCACCCGGTGTAATTGTATCTTGTTAATGCATCACAATCCAGGGGGGTGTTCAAACAGGGACTACAGCGGGTAATAAAATGATCAAAAACACATGTATTGCAATCTCACCTTCAGCCAACAGATGGAGATGAATCTTAACTAAATCTTTAAACTGAATATTTTGTGTGTGTACATGTATATACATTCATTTTGGCTGAATACATGTGCCTGGCTGAACCAAATCCTTAAAATCACCTGACTTTTTTGTCACATAGACAAGAAAGTTGAAAAATTTTCACTGCATGCAAAGCACACAGTTCTCTGTCACCCTTCCACTAACTTGTTTGCATATGTAAATTAGGGTTCCGTTTGGTATTCGGCAAAAGTTTTTATGAAGGATTTTTGGATTGCCCGAATACCAAAATAGTGGATTTGGTGCATCCCTAATATATATATATACACATATAAAATCATTAGGGCGGCACTCTGCTTTAGTTCTATACCTGGGTGCACGGTAAAACTATGATACAATGTTTAGAAAAAAACGACAACACCGGGATTTTCTATGCAAAACATTAGGGCGGCACTCTGCTTCAGTTCTATACCTGGGTGCACGGTAAAACTATGATACAATGTTTAGAAAAAAACGACAACACCGGGAAGTGTGCATATACAGCCAACGTGATGTTTTGGTCTCTCTGGGACCTTTATATATATACAGTACATATATATATATATATTTGTATCATATGTCTTGTGATGAATAGATTTGTGATGAACAGATTTTCTTTATGAATGACAAATAGGATAATGTAGATTGTGTAAAATTTGGCTACACATGTACAAAGCCTTATCTGAAAAATTAACATATATGATTGACATTACATACCCAGCTTGTGAGGGGCCTAAGCTACTGCTTTCAGTTCAACACAGGCTAACACCATCTCTTTAACCTGGAATTTGTATAATGCCTATATATTATGGCAGCAGCAGTTTACTACTACAAGACACATTTGCAGTATATTAGAATTGCTGCATATTAAATTCTATGACTGCACTAAAATCCAATTAACCACATAAAGAAAATGAGCCTAATCAAGCAATACAAACATCTGGATTCAATTAGCTGTGATAAAACTTTTTTTTTAACATCTTACTGTGTTTTATTTACTTGAGACATACTAATTAAAGTGCAGGTGAAGACACTGTTGCTATTTCATTTGCAAACATCCTTTAACATACTCCAGATTCATATGCTCAGGCACAGTTCATGCAGGAAATAGGCTAAAGTAACTGTATGATCATCAATTAATAAATGAAAGCTGCCCACAGCATGTGCTGGCTATACAAACAGTGAAAATCAATTGTTTTTTTGTAAATGGATAGGCTTTATTATCTTTATCCACATCTTAGTGCAGCCAATCAAAATTTCCAGTTTATTAGTATGGGTCACATTCACTTCACACATTTCAAAATATTCACTAAAACATTGTTTATTGTTTTGCTCTTATTAGCTGTGCTGCCATATTGGCTGTGCTGACAAAGATATATAATATCACAGGCAAATAACGATAAGATTATTACAAACAGCCATGAAAAATTCTTGTCAAATGCATATGGTTGTCAATTAATTCCTGATTTCTATTTTACTACTTCTTCTTTACTTTACCCCAGTCACTCAGGATACAGCCAGTACACATACAGTATTAACATGTAGCCAGTCTGTCAATTTGATACTATAGTTTTAAATAGGCAACACTCTAAGGGCTCGTAGAGATGGGGGTGGATCTCCCTCTTTGGCTGCTTAACTCAATTGGAATTTCCACTGAGCCTGGGATCAACAAGGCCCCCAGTAAGCCATCTACCCTAGAGAACCATCTAAACTCTAGTGAAGTCAGGGAACAGGCACCCCATGAATGAGGGTTAGCAAGAGCAGGATAACATCTTTCATAGCAAGTTCTAGGAAAATGAGATAGTTAGTTTATTTATATGGCTTCAACCAGGAGAAATTAGCTGGTAGTATTCTCCTCTACAGGCACTGTTGCCTTAGTGTAGGACCACAGTCAAGACACAGGTATCAGGTTAGTTCCTATCCCTGAACCACCGTCGGCTGTTTGGGATCCATGACCACCATGGTACACATCCTAAGGATACAAGATACTTATCCAGACTACTCTCCACAGTGGTGTTGTGCTGTTTGGCTGTCTTTGCCCTGTCCATACTGTGCTGAGGTGGGATAAAACAGCGGACACAATACCTTTTTACACTTTGTGCCCTTACCTGCTTAATCCTCTGAGTGAGTATTGCATTTGTCTTGGACAAATAAACAAGTTCAGTTCTGTTATACTGCAAAAGAACCTTCTGGTGTCCATTCTTTCATTTGCACGCTGCCTAAGTGAGTTGTAGTTTGTCTACACCCCTTTGATATTTCCACATAGCGAAAGCCCCTCTTGTGTGTTAGGGCCAGACAATCTCCGTTGTCGCAGGCGACTAATCTCCCCGCAGTGCCATCCCACCAACTAGAATTTAAGTCACCGGTGGGATGGCATACACAGCGCTGTGATTTGCTGAAGTTGCCTTGAGAGGAAACTTCGGCGATTTCGGCAAACCGTGGCACCGCGTATGCCATCCCACCGGCGACTTACATTCTTGCCAGTGGGATGGCTTTGCGGGGAGATTAGTCACCCACGACAATGGAGATTTGTCGTGGCACGATCAATCTCCCCGTGTGTCACGGCCTTTTAGAGTCCTATGTACCCCATGCTCTAAAGTCTATCTAGCTGGTATTTCCTGTTTTCACAGCCAAATAGGGGTTACATAAGCTTGTGAGTACTTGTGAAGACTTATTATGATTTAAATTTATAATCACTGGTAATTCTATTCTAAGGATAAAAGAATTCCCAGTTATATTTTGCTTAAAATAAAACTTCACAAAAAAAAAATCACACCAATCTGAATTTTGGGAAGGAAGTCACATTTTGCCTCAACACTTTGCATGTTAGTAAGACCTCGAATGGGTTTAAAGGAAAACTATACCCCCAAAATGAATACTTAACCAACAGAAAAGAGGATTTGTTTACTCACCGATAAAGCCTTTTCTCGGAGTCCCGTCACGGCAGCACAGGCACTAGTGGGTTAATGCAGTCTTCCCTTTAGGAGGCAGGATAGCAAGAAAAAAAGAAGACTAGGGCCTGTCCCCTAACTCCCCTCCCATATCCCTACATTAGCCCCACCTCCAACAGTTACGGCTAGCACAGCTTATACTATAGAAAAAAGAAAAAAGGGGTTGGACTCCCTGTGCTACCGTGACGGGACTCCGAGAAAAGGCTTTATCGGTGAGTAACCAATTCCTCTTTTCTCGGTCGTCCCTAGGCAGCACAGGCACTAGTGGGTTCGTCCCAAAGCAGTAAGAGAGGGTGGGATACTTAGAGAGTAGGAGAAGGAACAGGTAAACACCTAGAACAGTCAAAACAACAGAAGTCTATAGGTGCTCTAACATGGCAACTGAGAGTGAGCGTTAAGCTCTCACTGCGGATTGAAGTACTTTGCGGCCGAAGGCTGCTTCCGCCGATGAATAAACGTGGAACTTGTAAAACTTTGTGAAGGTATGTATCGATGACCATGTGGCCGCTTTGCATAACTGTTCAGCAGATGCTGCATTGGCCAGTGCCTATGAAGTGCTGAGGGCTCTGGTAGTGTGTGCTGAGGTCTTGAACGGAATAGGTAAGCCTTTGTCTCTGTAGGTGAGAGTAATTAGGCTTTTGATCCAGCGGGCGATAGATGCTTTGGATGCCTTAGTGCCCTTGCGTTGGGGACCATATAGGACAAATAAGGAGTCTGACTTGCGGAAGTCTGCCGTCCTATGGATATAGAACTTTAGTGCCCTTACTACGTCCAGGTTGTGGAGAAGTCGTTCCTGTGGAGAGGACGGCTTGGGACGGAGAGATGGGAGGACGATCTCCTGATTAAGGTGAAAGGCTAAGGCGACCTTCGGCATGAATGTAGGAGGAGTTCGGAGTACTACTTTGTCCTTATGGAAAATACAGAATGGAGTCTTATGGGACAAGGCCCCTAGTTGCGAGGTGCGCCTGGCCGAAGAGATTGCTACTAAGAAGGCTACTTTCCACTTTAGCAGCTTCAGGTCAATTGTAGCCAATGGCTCAAAGGGCGTGTTCTGGAGTGCGCGGAGAACTAGATTCAAATCCCATGGAGGGATTGGGTTTTTGTATGGAGGCTTAATGTGTGTTGCCGCTTGAATGAAAGTTCTGACATCTGGGTGCATTGCAAGTTGGTGTTTAAAGAGTAGCGAAAGTGCGGACACCTGTACCTTTAAAGAGTTAACTCCTAAGCCCTTGTCCAGGCCTTCTTGGAGGAAGTCCAGTAGTGTGGAAATGTGACAACTGGAAGTATTGTGCTGCGTCTCTGTGCACCGCGTGAGGAAAGTGTTCCAGATTCGGTGATAGGATGCAACGGTGACTGGTTTACAGGCTTTCATAAGTGTGGAAGTTACCTTGGTGGAGAAGCCCTTCCCTTCCCAGATGGCGGTCTCAATAGCCATGCCGTGAGTGCCAGGTTTTCCAGCCCAGGGTGGAGGAATTTGCCCTGGAGTAGGTGATCCGGTCTCAGAGGGAGCCTCCAAGGTGGTGCTATTGATAGCGATTGGAGGTCGGAGAACCACGCTCTTCGTGGCCAAAACGGGGCGAGGACTATGGCCGTCGTCTGAAACTGGAGGAGTCTGCGGAGGATTGGGTGGATCATGGGTATGGGGGGAAAGATGTAAACGAGGTCGAAGTCCCAAGGGGTGGTCATTGCATCGATCGCGAACGCTTGTGGATCCCGGTATCTGGTGCAATAGTGAGGGACCTGGTGATTGAACTGGGAGGCCATAAGGTCTACTTGTGGTGTTCCCCAGCGGTATGTAAGTTGTCGGAACACTGTCTTGTGAAGGGACCATTCCCCTGGGTCTACAAAGTTCCGGCTGAGGAAGTCCGCCTCCCAGTTGAGGTGGCCTGGGATGTACACTGCTGCGAGGTGGGAATGGTTGTCCTCTGCCCATTGCAGTAGTCGGGATACTTCCTTCCAGGAGGCACGGCTACTTGTGCCTCCCTGGTGGTTGATGTAGGCTACTGTGGTGGCGTTGTCTGACTGTATTTTGATCGGTCGTCCGTGCAGGATCTGTGCCCAGTGGGTGATGGATAGGTATACTGCCCGGATTTCTAGTAAGTTGATGTGAAGTTTTGCTTCCTCTGTGGACCATTTCCCTTGAACCGTCCTGTGATCGAAGACACCGCCCCAACCTAGTAAGCTGGCGTCTGTTGTAATTACCACCCAATCTGTGATTGAGCAGGTTCTGCCCATTAGGAGTTTGTTGGGTTGGAGCCACCATCGCAAGGAGCATTTTGTGGGACGGGATAAGCGTATCGGGCTTCCGAGGTTGTAGTGAAGTCTTGACCATTGTCTTAGGAAGTCTAGTTGTAGTGGTCGCATATGAAATTGAGCGAAAGGGACTACCTCTATCGTGGAGGTCATCAGTCCTAGAAGTCGCATGCAAGTTCTTGCGGTGACTGCCCTCGAGGTTATGGCATGTTGTGCCGCCGCCTTGAGGCCTCTTTGTTTCTCTGTTGTGAGAAAGACCTTGTGTTGGTTGGAGTCGAAGAGGACGCCCAAGAAAATAATGGTTTGCGTAGGGGTCAATGTACTCTTTTTGAGGTGTATTTGCCACCCATGTGCTTCTAGAATGCGTATGCATTGGTCGGTCCCGGCGAGTGAACAGGAGTGGGATGGGGCACGTAACAGGAGGTCGTCCAGGTAAGGGACAACGTGTAGTCCTTTTTGTCGCATGTGGGCCACTAAGGCCGCCATTACCTTCGTGAAGACCCGCGGGGCCGTGGCCAGGCCGAACGGAAGGGCTTGAAATTGGAAATGTCTTCCTTCGAATGCAAATCGTAGGAATTTTTGGTGGTCCTGGTGAATGGGGACGTGTAGGTAAGCGTCCCGAAGGTCGATGGCCGTGAAAAAATCTCCTTGTTGGACGTTGGCTATGACCGATCGGAGGGATTCCATCTTGAATGATGGTACCCGTAGGAATTTGTTTAAGGCCTTTAGGTCTAGTACTGGTCTGAATGACCCGTCCTTTTTTTGGACTAGAAAAAGATTTGAATAGAAGCCGGTTTTTCTTTCTGGTATTGGAACCGGTATAATTGCTTTGGCATATAGCATGTTGTTTATAGCTTGCTTGAGTGCCAGTCTCTTTTGGGCTGTCGGAGGGGGGTTTGATTCTAGAAACTTGCCGGGGGGGGGGGGGGTGATGGAATTGGATCCGGTAGCCTGAAGAAACAAGTTGGTGGACCCATTTGTCTGTGGTTGAGGACAGCCATGCCTCCCTGAAGAGTAGGAGGCGACCCCCTACCGCCTCCTGCGATCCGGGAAGGGCTTGATCTTCATGCGTCCTGAGGTTTGTCTGGCGTACCCTTAAAGGGGCGCCTATGTGTGTTCCAAGATGGTTTCTTGTTGGGCCGGTAGCTCTTTGTGGGGCCTGAGTATGAGTTCTGTGGCCTAGAGTTCTGGGAGAAACGACCGGTATAGCTAGTGGAACGAAAGGGTCGCTTAGGTTGGGAGCCGCTTATCTTGAGGGAGGAAGTTACTTTTCCCGCCTGTGATTTTGCTGATAAGTGAGTCCAACTCCGGGCCAAATAATGAGGCGCCCGTAAAGGGTAAAGCTACCAGATTTTTCTTTGAAGCCGGATCAGCGCTCCAGGTCTTCATCCAGAGGGCCCGTCTGGCTCCAATTGACATGGCGGAGGTTTTGGCTAGAAGCTGTAGTGTGTCCATGGAGGAATCACAGAGAAAATGGACCGCGTTAAGGATCTTAGATAGTTGGCCATGCATGTCAAATGACTCATCTGTGACCGCTGTAAGGGCTTCTTCAAGCCATAAGACTACCGTGCGCGATATGCAAGCCGAGGATATTGTGGGTTTAAAGGCTGAAGTGGAGGAAGCAAAAATGTTTTTGAGTAAACTTTCGGCCTTCCTGTCCATTGGGTCCCTAAAGGACGTTCCGTCCTCTAGCGGGATGGTAGTGCGTTTGGCCAATCTGGCAACTGGTGCATCCACCTTAGGGATGTTGTCCCATAAGTCTTTGTGTGTTTGAGCAAATGGATAGAGTGTATCTACTCTTTTATCTTTAGCTAACCGGCGATCCGGGGTTTTCCACTCTTTTTTAATGAGCTCTTCCACTGTGTCGTGTACTGGAAAATGCCTTTGTTGCCGTTGAGGCGAACTAAATAGTTTATCTAATGTCTTTTGTTCCTTCACTTCTTCCTGTATTCCCAGTGTTTTGAACATGTCTGTAAGTAGGACATTAACAGCCTCTACTTGAGATCTGTGGGATGGGCCAGCTGACCGGGTCTGTGCTTTCTGAGTCACTGAAGACTGGGTTCTCTTCATCAGAAGTATAACCCTCTGGTTCTAGTTGTATGGGGTCTGGTAAAGCGCTGGTTGCTGGGGTGGCTATAGTGGTCTTGTCAGATGTGGTACTCTGGTGAGCTAGTTGTATAGTGGATAATTTTTCCAATAAGGAAGAGATGCCCAGTAGTGTGGTCTGGAATGGTTTAAACCAGTCAGGTATTTCTGGGGTGTTTTCTGCATGCTGTGGAGAGAGTTTACTACGTTTGCTCTCTTGGGCATGTTCCCTGGGCTTAGCTCGTTTGCTTTGTCGTTTGCCCGTACCCTGAAGTGGGTCAGAGGGCCTGGGTTGGTCTCCTGTATCTGCTCTGGGGGAGTTTGACCTCTCAGAAGCCATGTTGGGCAAGTTAGTATTTAACAAGTACAGGAGAGAGGAAAGTGCTGTGCTAACAGTACCTGTGGGTCTTGGGGACTGTAAGTGCCCTTTTTGGTATTGCCCCTGTGCTATGGGGGGCTCTCCCGGCGGTACTGGTCGCAGCCTGCTGTTGCACGCTGTGTTTCCCTGGTCTGCGCTGTATAGGAAGTGTGCGGCGAGTTGAGACCCGGAACTTCCAGTTGGCGCATCTCTGAAGGGGAAAAAATGGCGCCGAGTTTGAAAATAGGCGCGGGATGCCCCGGGAACCCAGCCGTTTCGCAGGCGCGCGGATGTGACAGTGACCGCGCGGTGCCTGCGAACAGCGCTACGGCTTGATTATATGCAGGTTGGAGGGGGTGCCTAAGGCAGCGCTACAGCATGCCTTGCTGCCCGAGTGCAGGGTGTTTATATGGCAGCGCTACAGCATGCCGTGCAGACTCAGTGTCAGTCGGTGGGGGTGGATGTGGCAGCGCTACAGCATGCCGTCCCAACCAAGTCCCCATGTAGGGGGGCTAGTGGCAGCGCTGTAGCATGCCCTTGTAGCCCTTCTCCCTGATTTAGGCAGCGTAAGAGCATGCCTTAAGTGGCTGAGCGTTTGTAGTGTCTGAGCCATCAGTGTTCTGGAAGAGGGCAGAATTACTGCCCAATCGGTGTCCTCCGGAATTCAGTAACAGAAAAAAACCTAACTAAAAAGGAATGAAATAAAAACATAGTAAAATAACCTGAAAAATAAAATGTAAGATAAAATAAAGGGAGCAGAGCTCCCTAGCCTCCTGCCTCCAGGAAGCAGGATAGCAAAAAACTGTTGGAGGTGGGGCTAATGCAGGGATATGGGAGGGGAGTTAGGGGACAGGCCCTAGTCTTCTTTTTTTCTTGATATCCTGCCTCCTAAAGGGAAGACTGCATTAACGCACTAGTGCCTGTGCTGCCTAGGGACGACCGAGAAATATTATTTTACGTGACCTATTAAAGAATCTCGCCAAACTGGAATATATATATATCAGTAAATATTGCCCTTTTATATCCTTTCCCTTGATTACCTCCATTTTGTGATGGGCCGTGTGCTCCCTCAGATCACATGACCAGAAATAATTGAGATCTAACTGGTACAGGAAGTAGTGTGGAAGAAAAACTCAGAACTCTGTCCATTAATTGGCTGATGTGGCCTAGCATCCAAGTGTGCCTTGGCTTGTTGGTGTGCACTGTGAATCCTATGATCCCTATATATACACTTATATCATAAATATACTTTATAAACAAAGGAATACTCTTCTAGATAAACCACACTGTCATTCAAAGAACCCATGGAGGGATATCCATACAAGGTACTCGTTTTTGCCTTAGCCATATTTGCAGTACAGTGTCAGGGCTGCTGGTTCATGGAGTGCAGACTAAGCAGGATGTGGGGTACTGCAGGATGCAGAACTCGCCAGAGAGGCCAGGTATAGGGCAGGCAGCAGATAAGCATAATGAAGAAAAGTCCAAAAGTCAATATACAGAAGTTAATATCAGTCCTATGATAAAGGAGTCTGTGTTGAATGTCTGGACTTGTGGTAAGAACTGTAACGGAACAATTAATCTCAAATCACAATATAAAGTCATCATAAGTCTAAGAATGATATTAGGAAAGGTAATAAAATCACCTAGGGTTATCAGACACCAGTTGCATCTGCTGTATGTAAATTCCTTGCTCTATTGCAAAACCCCTAATAGGGTAGTGTACCTCCTTATTCAACATTAGTTCAATAAATATGGCTTGTTTTGAACATGCTACTACTGTTTATAATTTAAACTTTGGTTAGAATAGCAGAGTGCATACTGTATCGTACTAAAAATCATAATATGAATGTCTACTTTCCATACGTTACCCCACTAGTATGTTACTGGTAATGGATAACACACGCTTTGATACTTTAAAACATTTTAATTCCTTTGAACTTAAGGCATAGAAAAGCTATTATTAGTTGAATTAGTTACATTAAAAGTCAGTTTACCCAAAAGCAACATCTAGTATTCATCCTATACAATATGCAAGACGAAGAAGAAGAAGCTAGTTCTAATACAACTGGCGACAACACACATCACACTAGATAGTATCCAGCAACAGTAAAAATAGTACATAGAAATTCTAAAGCTCAGCTTCCTGAATCACTCTTAGCCAAGCATAAGAAAGCTGGCACAGCCCCCGCTAACCTAAATATATATATTTATGTTTCTCCAACAATGAGGAAATATGATATTGTCTTTGCATTGACTGACTGGGAATAACCTCACACTACCACTCATGACTCAGGTTACTAGATAACATCCAAATGAGGACATGGATCCTATGTTAATCCATTTCATCACCTCCGTAGTGGTAAATAGAAGAGGGTTAGGCAGGGTCTGATGCTTTATTAAAACACATTTCTAATCAAAATCCAAGATTTTTCTTTACTTATTTTTGCAGGTTACAAGATTATGTTTTACAGAACTGATCTGCTGAAAATAGCTGGCCATGCTAAGCTCAACTAGCAACAGAAACAAATTCCAAGGTATGTTCATAGCCTGAAAGAAAAATACCACACAACTTTGTAAAGCTTTGGTACTTGCTTATGTTTAGCACAATATTGCAGCACTTGTTTTACTATAACAATGATTGTGTTGTTGGTTTATGAAACACCAAGAATTTTCTTGTTCAGAAATTAAAAAACTAAATGAAAGGGCCAGTAAAAATGGCAAAGAGTGTGCCCTAGATGTCAGAGGACAAAGCTGTAGAGGGGATGGAAAAGACTATTTTCTTTTTCAGAAGATTAGATACAGTATGGGACCCTTATCCTGAAACCCATTATCTAGAAAGCTCAACATTACAGAAAGGCCATCTCCTATAGACTCCATTTTAAGCAAATAATTCTTATTTTAAAAAAGGATTTCTTTTGTCTTTGTAGTAATAAAACAGTATATTGAATTCACATAAGCATTATTTAATGTTTAAATCAATTTAGAAGACTTAAGGTATCATGATCCAAAAGAATTTTATTTCTGCCATTTTTTTTACAACTTGTCACCACAACAACAAAGCAGAACTAGAAAGGGAAGTTTGAGAAAAAACTTCATGTTGGGTTGAAAAACGTGAAGTCACTGAATGAAATCTCACTTTTTCTAACCTTGGACCACAGTAGTATATATATAGTAAGAACCACTGTGCAAAGTTTGGGAACCCTGGTTTTAATAGTGTCTGAATAGCAGCAATTTAAATTTCCCCACTGAAAGTCAGCAAGTGACATCTGATTGGCGGTTGGTGGCTCCACCCCCTTTTTCTAACCTGGAACTGCAGTTACCCAGTACCTAACTCTGCAAAGTTTAGAGACTCTAGGATTAATAGTTAAAGAATGGCAGCAGTTTAAATTTAAACCAATAAAAGTCAATAGGTAAATTGTGATTGGTGGTGGTTGGTGGGTGTGCTCACTTTTTTAAACCTTGAGTCAAAGTCACTCAGTGACAAACAGTGGGCACCCTGGCATAAATAGTGTGAGAATGACAGCATTCTAAATTTAAACCAATAAAATTCAATGGATGAAATCTGATTGGATGTTAGTGGCCCAACCCACTTTTCCTATTTTTGAACTGTATTCCCTCAGTGACCAACTTTGCAAAGTTTGGGGGCTGTTAGTGCCTCCGCCCACTTTTTCCCTAACTTTTAACAGCAAATACTCACCCTTTTGGGTCATCCAACAAATGTTGCTGTTTCATTCGGGGTGACCCCATTATTATGTTATTAAAGTTTGGGGGGTGTAGCTTCAAAGCTGTAAGAGTGGCAGCAGTTTGAAAATCTTCCCTGTCAAAGTCAATGGAAAAATTGGGGTGTTCGGAGCGGCGCCACAAAAAGACGGGGGGCGGGATCGCTTAGAAAAGCACAAGCAACCTGCTCCGCTATAGGGCGAAGAAGTGTGGAGAGTATGGGTGTTGTACCCCTAAAACTGTAGGAGGAGTAGCATTTAGAAAATGGGGGGAGCTAAGAATAAGAAGAAGCGGAAGAATAAGCTGAAGTCGAAGAACTGTATTTTGGGTTTTTCAAAGAGAGAGAAAAGAGAGGAAAAAAATGTGTTGGGAAGAGAGGATGGGGGCACCCCCTAACCCCTTTATCATCATTGTTGCCTTCAATTATGCTTTGGTCGATGGTCAGTGGGCTTTAGCCAACCTTTATTCTAGTCCAGTCTCTTCAGGCAAGATATTCCAAGGGTGTCATGGTTTCATGTAGACAAAAAACATGAATTGCATGCAGCACAGCCATACAGCACAATACTAGATTTGGAATTCACAAACTGTCAATTAAGTTAATTAAAAAGAGAAATTAGATCTTCTGGGCCTCTCCCTTCCTTAACACATGTGGAGACAAGAATGTTGTTAGCACGTGGTTGCCTAGCAAAGGCTAAGTAAACACCTACCTTATTAAAATTGAGGAAGTTCATGACTGAACTGAGACCCAGCCATTTCTGACACCATGTGTGGGACCTCAGGGTTGCATTAACCCAAAAGGTAAGCACCTTGTGTTTAGCATAGAAACAGTGACAACAGATCTGTAAATCTGCAGGATTTAACTAGAATTATGAATTCTGCAAAATTAAATACAGTGGAAATGGCTAGAAAAATGTATAGCATTAACCAGTTTACCCTGTTAATATATGCAACTGTGTTTTAGTTTAAGGGCATGTACAACCCTTATGCCATAATCCCATAAAAATGCTTGCTATGTGAGACAGGGCTGCTGGTAACACTTCTGATGAAGCTACCAACTGACATGAAGCATGCCAGGAGTTAGGAGCTAGTAAGGGCCCTAAAGCACTGAGGTACATCTGTCATGTGTGATGTCATTTTTTAATGTATATATAATGTAAATGAAAATTCTGTGGGAGGTACTACTTTATTGCTGTTATTGTATCAACTGCTGAAGAACTGAAGATACAATTCTAGTTCTACTAGGAACAAATAGTCAAATGCAGAGATTTGTGGGGTCACTGAAACTGTTTGGAGAAATTCGACTGTCACTGGCACTAGCACTAAAAGGTTCTGCTTTTAGTGTTCATGACTTGCATAGGACCACTATACTTGGGTAGCAGAATGCATCGTTTAGATCATTAGATCAACAAGTATTTGATGAGTTACTCTAGAGTTTAATTACCATTATTTAAAGGACATGTCAGCCCCCAAAAAACATTTTTGCGTAATAAAAAAAACCATAATTCAAAGCAACTTTGCATTGTGAATTTACTGAAAGTTTTTAGTGCAAAGGCCAGTATCCCCCCGGCATGTCAGGTCTGATCTGCTGTCTTGTGTTACATTGTTTCAAACTCCACAGCCACCAGGGCAGAGAATAGAAAAGGACAGGCAAACACTACTTCTAATAGCAATTATATACACAAATAAGTCAAAAAACATATTTGGAGTCCATAAGTAGTGCTGAAAACCAGGAAAATTCAACAAACAAACCATGAGCATTCAGTCAGCTGACTCTATTTAAACTGATATTTTTATTCACAGAAGCAAAAATTAGATAGTAATAGGAAATTATGGTGGTTAAAAACCACCTTCAAGATATGTCAGTCTGTAGTGGCCTATTGGAAGACTGTATTAACATTGCAAGTGTTGGCAAAATGCATTAATCCCTTTTAGTAAGGGAAAATATAATAGATTTAATTCAATATTAGATATATATATATTACCATA
Source organism: Xenopus tropicalis (assembly GCF_000004195.4). Classification (NCBI taxonomy): domain Eukaryota; kingdom Metazoa; phylum Chordata; class Amphibia; order Anura; family Pipidae; genus Xenopus; species Xenopus tropicalis. The sequence continues at coordinate 85,948,586 of NC_030680.2, forward strand.
GATTTACACTAGTACTTTAAAGTTGGGTTGGGATGTGTTACAAAGAAACCCTTGTTAACTGTAAGTCCACTTTGTATACATTTGTTACTTGGGTTAATAAAAAAAAACATCTTATTCACTTTAACAGCACACATGGATACTTTCACCTTCATATACATTCCAGAAGCATTGTTCAGCCAGTTTGTACTTGAAGTATCCTGTGGCCATCAACTCAATAGTTTTGTCAGTGAAAAGAAGGCTGTGTGTCAGAGACTGACACTAACAATGTATATAATTAATGTGCACCAGGTAAGGTAACAATACGGTTCAAAATTACAAAGCAATGCAAGCAAGAGTAAAGCATTAGGAGACAAGTCTCTTCATGGAAATTGCCAACTTCTGTACGCACTATGCTTGCAAAACTATTCCTGTGATTCCCCATTATCATTTGTGTTTTTAACTAGTTAACCTGAAACAATGCTATCTAAACTCTGGCACTATGCCCGCCCACAATGCGCAGTCCTCAGAGTTAGCAAGTATTTCTTTCAGGCAATATAAAAGTTCCAACACGACTTTTTGATCTTTCAGGATTGCCGGTTAATGCTTCTGAAATCACAGACCCAGAATAATTCCCGACAAGGCGCTGCTAACTATGTAAAACTATGCTGACGAGCGAGCTGTATATGCAATTGTCCATTAAGAGCTGAACTTTGCATTAACAACTGGACTCAAACCACAAGCGCATTTGACTTTGAACATTAAATTGCACCTAAATTATGTATCCAGCAATGAAAGGCGAGTGTTTTATCCAGTCATCATAAGGTGTCCAAAGCACTTTTATTATTAACATTAGTCTTTTCCTTGGCTGTCCATTACCGGGCTTCAATAAGAATGCTTCTATTGACCAGACTCATTCTCTAGTCTTCCTAGTTAGAATATGAATATATATAAATATCACCAATGCTGTCATGCACATCAACAATAGTCAAAATTATAAAGTAAAAGCAAAGATTGTAAATGATAATACTATTAACCTCTAAAATACATGGTAGCCTTGTAGTACCTGGATCCTGATTTCAATTTCAGTGAGGGTACTTGCTCAAAAGGTTGTATGTTCTCCCATAGTCTTGGTGGGGTTCATTTACTTTACTACCCTAATTCCAAAAAAAAAATTATGGGCAGTTTTATAGTCTCATAAAAATGTAATCGTGTGTATGTTATACTGACCCTAGACATTTCCACTGGCGCAGGCACTTACAGTATATGGATGAGGAACAATCTCTGTAGAGCCCTGTGTACTTTTCAGTACATACTGTATAGGATAATAATAATAATAAATTCTTACTTCTATTCATTAATATTCATATTATATTATTCACATTAACAAAAATGCAAAGTCTTTGAAATGAAAAACATTTTATTTCAGCACAAAACAGGTGTTCCTGTATACCCTACTGTTACTTTTAATAATCTTTTTTTGTCTGTTATTAGGAAATGACCTGATGTACCTGGTTCCTATAAAAAGAAAGTGTTATTGGGTGTTTCATTCTTCTTTTTAACGAAAGCTCAAGTGTGAAGATATAAATAAAGTGATAAGGGTGATGATAAAATAAATCCTTGGCATTCAGAGCAACAGGACTCCGCTTTTGCACTGGATCTGAACGTATTGCAGAATCCTTTGGCACTAAAGAGTTTAAAAGACATGAGCAGCTGCCGGCGCCAGGGTCATTAAACAAGATTGAGGATGTCTTTTTCTCTCCATACACCAAAGTATTTAATAATACACTATGCACAGCATCACCACTTAAACTGTTATTTAGGAAATGTGCATTAAAGCAACAGAGAAGAAGATGGGCTGATGCACATTTAGAGACCAATTCATCAAGTATAGTCATATAGTGGATGAAAATATATGTACAGATTATTATGTTTGCCAAATTCAAAACAGGCAAAACTCAAAAAAATAAAAAATAAATGAATGAAACACCAGTTGCTTTTTTTTCATTAACCATTGAATTCCCACATATCTGAGGCACTTCCAGGGGCAGAAGAAAATCCAGAGATATCGCCAAGTGGCCCAGTACAACATGCTGTAGCCCTTTCTGGAACCCACCAGTACTGCATCTTCCCATCCACTTTGGTATTGTGACCAAGGTATACAGTACATGCAGCAAATAAGATGCTGAGATGTGTACATTTTAAGCAATCAGGACTGCTCATGCCATAAGGGGTGGTAAAAAGCTGCTTGCGGATATTTGCACAATGCCCCACTCAGTGGGCAAAGTAAAAAAAGGCCAATTGCATATTTTTTTTGCACACTGGGTGGGGTATTGTGTATGCCTTCCACGGTGATCTGGAGTCCTTGAGAAAGAGCACAAAGTCAGTTGGCACATTAAATGTGCCAAAATGAAGCTGGCACAAAAAGGGTTAAAGTAGTATGCGTTCAACACATAAAAAAAACCAAATCTTTTAGAAAGTGTATCAGCATTGCTTTAAAGGTGTGTGTTAAGGCTTCTCTTTTTATCCAAAGCAGCAGCATAACTGCTATGTATAGAATTTTTTAATTTTATAACACAGTGTCAGGCATATAGAACATACAACTTAGATGACAGCAAGCTGTATTACTTGTTGCTAAGTCTGGTAAATTGAAAATTGGGTTCTTGGCCTATCTGATCTCTATTATGTGGTCTGTAAAATGCAGCAGCCCCATTATATAATAGACCCGCGCACATGATTTAGAGATAGTAATTTATACTATGTTATAATCTTTTCCTTTTAACTACATAGTTGACCTTAATATAAACATGGCACATAAATCCCAAAGACTAAATTTGAGTCTAATTTTAAATATACTATCCAATTATACCCAAAGTCCATTTACTGATTATGTTATCACCTCTTGTGAAATTTGCAGTGCATGAAACCCTGCATGGATGTTACTGGTGAAAATTCATAACACAGTGTTTCTTGCTGTCAAGTGGAAACCTCCAGCCTTTTCTCAATGTATTATATTATCATTGCTTACATCCACTTATGTTCAGCAAGCAAAACCAATGAGTGCTTTATTTCTTTAAAGAAAGGAGATGGTCTGAACATACTGTATCTAAGTTAGTACCAATACTAAATGTTTAGAGGATAAGCAAATGGAGACGCAACAAAGAAGAAATAAAGGAAAGTAAGAGAGAGTAAAAGAAAGAGAGAGAAGGTACACATGTACCTTTGCTCAGTTAAACAACTCAACTGTATATACCACTGATTGCAGGAAAGATCATTAGTACCCTCCACTGACGTAGAAACAAATATAATTCTACCCCATGTGGAGATACTGCACTAAACACTTGTCTTTGCTTGGGTGCCTTCAAAGGCGCCTGATCAAAATTTGCCATCCCGCCCAGTCAACTGAGACAAACAATATCAAAGGCCTTTACTGATATTATGGTACGATAATATTGGTGCGTGTATGGCCACCTTAAAGTCCAATAAACAATGATAATCAGTACATTTACTACCACAGTTCCTCCAAAGGTAAGGAGAAATGTTATGTGATAGCTTTACAGGCATTAAATATTAATGATAAATGACCCTATGACTATTTTGTGAGCATCACATTTGATAAATTTATTTTTTAAAGTATACCTCACAAGAAGAGTTCACAACTATTTCCTGTGCCAATTTATATTCCATACCTAACACTAAAACTATAACATAGGGACAGATTTAAGATTGCTCATGCCAAAACTTTGCACACGTTCCTTAACTCACACAGGGGTTCAGGAGGAAAAAACTTGTTAGTTGAGATTTTTTTTCTTAAATAAGAAAAATATTGGCAGCTTTAAGGTACTGAACTTTTCGTATTTAAGAAAGCCAGCTCAGAGAAAAATACCTCAACTAAAAAGGTTTTTTCCCTGAAACCCCACACAAGTTTCTTAACTCACACGAGGTTCCTCAAACTTCAAAGAGTTTGTTGTAATATTCCATCAATGAAAGATTTAAAAATGTTTTTAAGAACCACTGGCCCCCAACTTTTTAAAATTATGCCACATGTAAGTGATCGACCACTGCGGAAGTCCTTTAATCTGTCAATGAGAGCCCACCTGGGAACTGCAGGTTGCAGTAACTCATCAGACTTGAGACAATAAATACAATATCTTATGTTCATTTCAATTTTGCTTACGGATTTCACTGATTGCTACACAACTGATTATAAGAATACCCTGTCATAAAGTCAATTGCAAATGATAAGATGATAGTTCTACAGACTGACAAATAGGCCCATAGGGGCTGTCAATAAAATTGTATTTACAGCGATATATATCATCCTTAGAATTTCTGCAGGGATGATAAACTTGTGTCACTCCAAATACTGCTAAACTCCCAGCATCCCCTAATGTGCAGGCAATGATGAAACTCAACTTCATTTATTCTCATTCTGTCAATAGGTCATATTTATCAAATTGTGCACCCAGCAACGCTGCTCTCTACACCTCATGTCAGAGTTTTAATCCAGTGCAAGATGCAGATTGCATCCCCAGACCCTGGACAAAAGTGCTCTCTAAATGAGCACTAAGGGCACACCTTTGCAACTCTTAGTGCTCTTGCACTTTGATTCAGGGTCTAAAAGTAAATAACCTCTATTATTTGTAGTAGCTATGTTGTAAGTCTTTTGGAACATGAAAATCTGATAGTACTAGTTCTTCACAGTAGGTATTTGAGATTAATTTTAGATTTAAGATGATTCTCCAGTGACAACCAAACATGTAAGTACTGCATCAGTCATCTGGCTGTTATTTAACAATAGTCAAATTACTGTGCACTTTTGGCTTAAAGAGGATTCTCCAATGAGAATCATTCCTTCCAGTGCTCAGTCATCCTGCTGTTATCTAACATATCAAAATGTGAAATTTGGTTTTCAAACATTACACTTCAATCAAACATCATGAGGATGGACACAGAGCTGTGTACATGTCTGATGATAGAAAAAATGTGTTGAATGCCTCCAGCGACAATTGCAGACAGATCCATAGACTAGACAGATCACATGCAAGCTGCAGCATTCTGCAGCTCCATCCCACCCTTACAGTCAGACGATAGTTTAAAGCACTCAATAGATGTTAATTCATGGCTTGATTTGAGCACAGGGCATATTTCCCTTTATCCATAATAGTTGCTCTGCATCGATATCAAATCATAATGACTTATCCAAACAGTGAAGGGTGCCTATTAAGAACAGCAGTAAAGCAAAATCCATCTAACCATAAACAAACAGCTTTCTCAGAGCACAAGAGTTAAATTGCAAAAAGGAATGTGAAAGATGCATTTGCAAGTTGAGTCTTATTACAGGAAGGCAGTAAAACCAGTTTAGTTAGCTGCCGCTAAATGATATTGAGAACAAAAGTGCTCTCTGTTCCTAGCAAGATTTGGGGCAGTGAGTCCTTCAATAAAATCCCAGTTGCTTGTTATTTTAATCTCTTTCATTCTTGCTTTAGAAGCAAGTGCTGAGATGGTAGAGATAATCCATCCATCCATCAGGTCAAATGGAAATTCAGGATACACATTTGCTTGGTATGAGATCCAATCTGCGAAAGCTATTGTTATTTTATACAGAGATTCAGAGCTGGAGACTGTTGATACAGTCTTGTGATTGGTGGGCTTCTTCTTACACTCGAACAATACTTTAATCTGGTAGAAAACAGCAGCATTTCAAATTCCTCTCTTTACCTGTCACTGCCAGTATCAGAACGGGGTACCTGGGCCCACCAGAGTAGCTAACCTTAAGGGCCCATTTCCCAATATGCCCAGGACATGAAAACACCTCCATTCAGCACCACATACTCTAGCCTTCAAAATAAGTGCAATATGCATTAGTTAATATCTATCCTACATATCCTAAAATAACCTGGGTATTTTAAGCTGGAAAAATTAATTAACCAACATAACATATCATTGATGCCTTATATATATATAAATAGAACAACCAATTTAAGTTTTCAGGGGACCAGAGAAAAATGGTGTAAAATGGGGAAAAACTTAAAATCAGGGTATGTAAAAAAAGTTTCAAAGTAGTTTCACAGAATAAAACAGATATTTACTCTTGTGTCACCTAATGGTTTTTTGACACTTCATCAGCAGGACTAAACTAATGGCCAGACACGGGGCAATTAAACTTGCAGACCTAACTTACCAATATCTGCCCAAAAAGTGGCAATTATGATCCGACTGTTTGGCCCACCCGAGACGGGCATAATCAGGGAAAGATCTGCTCATCTGGCAACCTTGCCAAATAAGCGGATCTTTCAATGTATGGTCATGTTAATGGTACCAGTACAATGAGATTTGTACTCTGTATTTATTGTTAATGTATTGTTCTTCTGTATAGTGCTGTGTACATAAGTAGCACTACATAAATAAAAACATACAAACAAACATCACAGAGGATTTGTTGCAGAGAAATTAGCTCTATTAAAACATACAGCTCTATGTCATTCTTGTGGTTATGTGTGTGTAATCATATACATATACCTATTTATCACAGAATTTAACAGGTATTTTCTCTTGTGTCACCTGCTGTTTTTTTTTGACACTTCATTAGCAGGACTGCACTAAAGTTGGCCGGGCATGGGCCAATAAAAGTTGCAGACAGACTGTCACCTTATTGATATCTGGCTGAAAATCAGCAATTATGATCCAATTGTTTGACCCACCCAATATCGCTCACCTCAAGATGGGCATATCATCAAGTGGATCTTTCAATGTATGGTAAGCTTACCATATCTTACCAGATTTGTCACTTCTGGACAATCTGCAATCTGGCGTTTAATTCGCACAATTAAACGCCAATCTAAAGTTTAGGCAAAGGGAAGGCATTTGCAGGATACTACAGGTGACAAAACTCTTCTTGTGCCAGTACCTTTAAAAAACCATAACATTTTTATATTATATTAACACCTGAGAACATGCCAAAATATATGTAATGTATGGACTGTATATGCTGAGTAGCACCTTCACATAACCATGGATGAAAGAATCTGCAACCTCAATACTTTTCTGTATACAGAAATACAAAATGTCAAGTTAAACCCTGGTAACAATTATTTAAACAAACTATTAAAGTTGATGGACATGCTTATTTATTCAGCTTCAGCTACTATTTTACTATGGGATATTTAACAATTCATTCACATTATCGGACTGGCCCACCAGGAAAACTCCCGGTGGGCTCAGGTATCAGTGGGCCCTCTTGTTTCTATTTGCTGGAGTTGAACTGGTCTCCAGGATATCAGTAAAATTCCCGGTGGCCTGCATACATTCCTTATTCTTGTATGAGAGAACAAACAGACTAGTATAATAAAGAGATTAAATGATGAAAGGGGAATAATAGTTTAGAGAGTGGGACCATAGTCCAAGGTTTTCTGGTGAGCCCCTGGCATCTCAGTCTGACACTGTTCATACATTCGGAGTTTATTTGTTTTGACACTTGCACCTGTACTGCTCCATTAATACAGTGAACAGTCCATGAGTTAGGCACATCAAAACACTGAATGACCACCATCTTGCAAAGGCAGTAAGGATGCCAAACTAGTATGAAGAAAACATATTTGCACTGCAAAGGTGCAAATATGCCCAGTACTGATATTAGAGGCCCACTGACAGGTACAGTATATAACAGGCACACACTGCTCTGCACAACACAAATACAGCTTTTTTTTTTTTAATTTTTATCTCATGTTAAACATTAAATAAGCAGAAGATTTTTTAAAAGTGGTAACATAGTAATTTAGGTTATAATAAGACACATGTCCATCAAGTTCTACCTTTTATATATCTATACAAAACTTGTCTAACTGCTAAAACATCATTTGTTATTGCTGCACCCCTGCAGAGTTATACGTTCATTAAAATCGGGGTGTTTTAAGCATTTGCAGCCCATAGTGGGCACTATAAGTCTATTTTTCATGGGTGTGGCCATTTAGCCGTAAGAAGCATATTGGGAATTTGCCCCTGAAGAGAATCTAAGTATAGTATGTAAGATATTTGGAAATAGATAATGTTCTGGTTTTTGAATCATTGAGAGAAATATTAGAAACTAGCATGCAAGCAACCTGGGGCTTTATAGAGCTACATGCTTCTGCACATGGATTTATAGCTATTGTGAAACAGCACATCTTTCTGTATGAAATCTGTTTTACACCAGTTTAACATCTTTGAGTTTTTAGGTGTTATAGTTTGACACTGACAAAAATGAGCTGCAAGCTGCATGTCACCGTCAGACATATAGGGCCTGATTCACTAAAGTGCGATTTAACGTGCGCTATTTATAGCGTGCGTCAAAATTTTTACCGCGTCTTAATTTTGGCGATTTTTCGCACGTTTCACTATAAGCATACTCGCGCTTTTTTACGCGCGATATTGCATGCGTTATTTAACTCGCAAAGACTATTTCAATGCGGTATTTGCTGGTACTTGTGCTAAATTATGCCCGCGAATAGTCACCGCATATGAATGGTAGCTTAGAAATAGTGTATAAAAATTGTCGCCGCATATAAATGGTGTATATAAATATTAGCCACATATAAATGGTAGCATATAAATGGTATCATATAAATAGTAGATGCTTATAAATAGTAGCCACTAGTGATGAGCAAATGTGTTCTGGTTATCTTTAGTGAAAATTAGCAAATCTTTCGAAAGATCCACGAAACGGCAAAAATGTTGTGCGGGCAAAAAAATTGTTGCTGTGACTATTATTTTTTGACGCTTGTATAAATTTTTGTATGTGCGGTGAATTTTTGCGTGGCAAATTTTTTCAGGCGTTTCGCCATTGGCGGATTGTTTTGCGAAACGCATGAAAAAATCCGCTGCAAAAAAATTCAACGCACGTCCAAAAATTCGCTGCGAATCCATGCCTGGTGAAACATTTCATCACTTGTAGCCAAATATAAATAGTCGCGCAAATGAACGCATGCCATGTTAGCCATACACGCCAATACTTGCAGAAAATTACTGTATTAAAAATGACCATTTCCCTGAAAACTGGCGGCTGCGTCACTCTAGGGCAGCGTTTTTCAACCGCCTGGTGTGCTGTAGGCAGGGCCGCCATCAGGGGAGCACAGCGGGTACAACTATCCCGGGCAATTTTTACTTTCAAAGGGGGCCCGACGATGCTACAGTTTTTCTTAGTAGCTGGGCCCCCTTTAATAAAATCCGGGCCCTGTCATTGGTTGCGCCCCGTGTGTACGGGTGACGTCAGTACGCATGGGGCGCAACGTTATAAAAGGGCCTGTGTGCGGTCGCGTGTAGGCAGAAGTGCAGAGGCGGCGCGCGTGAGGGGAAGATGCTGCTGAAGCCGCCGAAGAGCAGAAGTAAAATGCTGCTGGGCACCAATGTATTAGGGGGGGCCACGGGGCACACTGACTTATGGGGGCACTGCTGCTGGGCACCAATGTACTAGGGGGGCTGGCTCTTGGCACCAATGTACTGGGGGGCACTGCTGCTGGGCACCAATGTACTAGGGGGGCACTGCTCTTGGCACCAATGTACTAGGGGGGCACTGCTCTTGGCACCAATGTACTAGGGGGGCACGAGGATTAGTCCAATTGCCTTTGTGCCTTTACTTTACCTTTAATCTCATGTCATTGTGACTTACGTACTTACATGAAGTGATATTTTAAAATTTCAATATTCAGGAATTTTTTTCTCTGTTAGCCTATAAATGCTCAAATGCTGCATTTAAAGCTTGAATACAAATGGCAGTTCAAAGTCAACACATGATGAGATTCCAAAATCATGTCACCTATTATTAAAGGGATGACGATACAATTTGAAATTTTTGCTGTGCCATCTCTAGGACCGATATCCTAGTGATAGTGATTTTTAGAAACTGCCACATATTCAAGTATACAGTAGAAATAGTTACCAAGTACTTCCAAAATATACCAGGGAAACATTGGAACCATGCAGAGCAATCTAATAAAGGCTAGGTACCTTCCCTCACTTATATTTACCACTGGTAAGATGGCTATCCCCCATAAGGGCATTAAGTTTTCCCAGGAGTAGTACAAGTTGTCTGCTAGTTAACAGTTAACCAGTAAATTCTACCTGCTGATTGGTTGCTATGGGTTCCTGCTCCTAGGCAAACTTAACGTCTTTTATTACATAACCCCCTTGTATTTATGCCATAAATCGTGTATAAAATAATGAATATACATAGTTATCAAAATCTGAAAATGATTTCCAGGCACAATTCACTGCGGTATGGGTGCATCATATAACAGTTGCACTAATAGAAGGCATAGTACACCACACCCACCCATATGATATTTCTTCAGCACCAGACTGTATAGCAAAAATAATAATAAATAATATATTTCCTAACCAGTTACAATGAGGTAAACTAACAAAAGAAATGTGCTAAACATATCACTTACCATTTTCAGGCTGCTCCTTAATGTCAGCCTCACTAGGCTGGCTTGGACTCTCTGATTGACTTGAATCTGAAATATCAAATTAAGGAAAAATTACCAGTAGGAATCATGGATATATTTTGAACAGATTACATTTCTCTATACATATTACATATAGATTCGTTTTATACTCTTAAAGTTGATATTTGGAAAACAAACTGGTTTTAATATAATGCAACTGTAAATCTGTAAAGAGAATAAAAGAACTCTTGTCATAAAAAAACTATTGTAAGAGGCGACACACCAACTCTCCCATCTTGTGCAGGCCAATTCTGAACTGCAAGACTAAAAACCAAAAAAGTCCATGAAGTCTTCCAGTACAGATTATGGCATGTCTGGTCTTAGAATAAGAGGGAAATTTGCCCTTCTGCCAGAAGAAGAAGCCATATAAATAAGGGCCATTTGGCTATAAACTGTATTGGACATCATCATCCTGGGGGCTAAGAAACCTAATATTTAGTAATGTACAATAAGTCACCAGAAGTTTCACATGATTACAGAGAAGTGGTACTATAATTCCAACCATAGCCTAACATTCTCTTCATCCTGATGTCCCTCCCACTGTATTCCTACTACTTACTACCCCGTTAGCTCTACTATCTAACAAAAGTTTTTTGGTCTGTACAGTATAATGTACTTCCTACCCTTATGTGCCTCAAGCTTAACAGCGTCAGCCTGCAGGAAAGATTGATAGAGTGTAAAGGACAAAGATTTTCCAGTTGCAGTTCTGCACAGTGCAGACCAGCCATTTTACTCATCTTTCTAATTCAGCTTTGTTATTTTAAACATAAAATATAACATTTTGTTGGTTTCCATACTTTACAATATTTATTTGATGATATATCAAAATCAAATCATCAGTTTTTGTTTAGACAGCAATTTACAGAAAGACTCTACTCAAATGGGAGTAGCTTGATTATTTTGTGCCCAGGTAATGTACACATTTATGTATACGGCTGATGAGTTTCTATTCAGCATTTTTTTAAGGGAGGTTATACAATGTCAACAGTTAACGTCGTAGAAAGGAATCTGAACCTCTTTATACACAATTCTGTTACATATACTCCCATGTATTTGTGATTGTGTCATAGAGACAAACCACTGGCAGGAATCATTTGACTATCTTAAGCCTTATTGTAGTAAGAAAAAAAGAGTACTACTCAAAGCATGCCACAATGTGAGTCTGCACAGTGCAATGTTCCTTTATGTTAGTTCTTTATCACTCATCAGTGCTCTAGTACTCCAGAGGGTCATATATGAAGGCAATGCAGCTTCAAAAAAGGGCTATTGCCATTTTTCATTATGCAACCTAGTTTTTTTCCCCAGCAGGATATCATTTCATTCTTGGCATGCCTTGAGTTGGAAACCGTGCATCGCAAGGGTTTAGCATCATTACTGCACAACATAAAGTGTACAAGGGTGTTCCTGGGGTGATGCAGGGAAGCACACAAGTGGGGCCCAGGGTATTAACAGTTACTAAAAGCTTAAAGGCACAAATTAATTTCCATGCAGCCTTAGTTCCCAGAGTTCCAGCATCACTGTGCCACGTGAACAGTTGGGTCGGCCAAAATGGCAAGCTACACATGAAAACAAATGGCGTGTACACCTTTTTGTGAATCGAGTGCAAGTTGTGGCTAGGGTTTTCAGAGAGGGAATGACTAACTTTAGGTATTAGCATCAGATTTGCATCAAGAATAAAGTGCCTGTAAGCCCAACCCCCTGTTGAAACCCTTACAACCACATCTAGGGTTGCAGAGGCTCTAGCGCTCTCCAGTGTCAGCAGGCAATTTTTGTCTATTGTATATGATAAAATATATTTTTCTCATGATTCATCCTATAAGGCAGGACTAACACAATGGTGCTTAATCCAACTACAGTGTATGTAGAAGTATAAGGAGTGTGTTTGGAAACAAGCAAGCACAAAGGATTTTACAATGTATTTGAGGGGCTGTTTCTTTAAAGGGGCACTATACCCTTTGTTATCCTGGACAGTATTTTACCAGCCTGGCCAGTAAATACGATGCCTGAAGCCAATATTATTAATAGGAAAAACTGTTAAAAAAAACAAGAAGGCCAGAATTTTTCTCCAGAAAAGGTGGCAACCCTAGAAATGGCCCATTATTCTAAAGTCCCATCTATGATCCAGCCAAATCCTGTCCACTCCACACAAGCTCCACCTGTTTTACATTTCTCGGTTCCCCCCTGATATAGGTCCCCTAACTGATTAAAACAATAGGAAAAAGTATATTTGGCCAAAAGTATGTTTAGACTGGTTAAATAAAACACTACTTGACATTTTAGTATAGTATTCTTCACTTCCATATAAAATTGATTACCACAGAAGCTAAAACACTGAACATGCAGTTCTTCCAAAATGAGGCTTCTAACTTCCAAAAGGAAGGTTCTAATGTACTGTATATTTAAAATAAAGCTATAAGCCAATACATCTACATTTGTATGCTCTGTTTCATATATTCACCATTCAGTCACCAAAGTTCATATTAGCAGAATATATGAATCTTAAGCATAACTAGTCTTTTACTAAAGTAGGGCAATAGTTAATCAGGTGACTCAATTAAAATATGGCCATACATAATTAATGCAAATGAAAGATCAGGATTGGAAGCATTTCCATTAAATCAATATAATCACTTAGTGCAGCAAAATTTGCAAATCCAGTTGATATTGCATTTCGAGCATTAAACTAGTCTCATAGCATAGATATATATGCTTAAATTGAAAACATATCTAGTTGGTTTATCTTCTTTCTATAGAAGCACAAGAATGGCAGCTACCATTTTGTCTTACCTGCGCCATATTCTATAGATGGCAAACACACATATTGAAAATTATATGAAAATGTAAAATGATTTTATTGGTATGTGTATGGCCAGCTTTACTATCATTTGAGCCTCAGATTTATGCACACAGTAAACAATATCCTCCAGAACTGAAATTGAGTAACTTAAATTGCATTTTCTGCAACTGACTGCTTTGGCCTATATAGTATTGAAAAAATTAGATATACTTGTTTTTTTTAAAAAAAATCTTATATTTCTGCAAGATTAAATGGAATTACTTTATATTATATACTATTATATACTTTATATTAAAAACTGGTTGTATCCATCAAAATGTAAACAATAATCTTAAAACATTCATTAGTTGGTTGGTAAAATATGCCAAGGTAATTCAACAAAAATTACATTTCATATTAATATCCTTGTGCAAATATTTAACAGAGAAATACAACTAAAAACATTCTGATTGAAAATATTAGATCTCATTAAGGCAGGGGTGATGCAAGGTTGCCAACCCACTTAAATTTTTTTCAAAACACCCCATTATTCAATCATGAACTCACAGTTTTGTACTGTCAATATAATTTAAAGTGACCAGTAAGGTTTTACAGTTTACAGAATATAAGCACTGCATTATCGTAAATGCTCACTTACAGTATATCAGGCAGGTTAAATTTATTTTTCACAAAATCTAACTTTATTTTTTTAACCACATCTCATTATTTACAGTCCTAGTATATTTTGGGGGGCAAATATAAAAGCAGCAGCACATGGCCATTGTTTATACACATTACATGCCCAGTACAGCTGGCCAATGATAGAAATCAGTGACTGTTAGCCTGTTGAATCTTGGTATTTTCATATAAATTATTGTCAGGTACTGGAAAATGGGTTAGTTTAAAGTTGTAACTGAGCAATTTAACTTAAATAATAAAAGTAAGAATATGCAAACTCTGCCCTTTTTAGCCCATTCCCAGTACATTAAAGGGGGCACATATAGGCCTCTCCGGATACATGATATTAGCACTGAAAGAACTTAAAAACAGAAATGACTAATGCAAAAATGCAAAAGTACTTATAATAGCACTTTAAGCAAATTATACAATGTACCCTGTATTATAATGTGTAATAACTACCATGTTTCTCAGTATAATTTATAATAATTCCTTCAGGGTTGCTTTCCTGCTGAGAGCAATGGGAAGAAATAAAAGTATCTCTGCACTTAAGATTACCACCTTAAACAAACCAGTGCATAAATTTAGCTAAGATCATAGGCATGGCGATATCACCAACCTACTATGTGCCAGACCTGAAAAGGAAAGTTTATAGAGATAGGCAAGTATACAATAAAAGAAGAAAAAAAAATACATGCAGTTGCTGTGTGAACAAAAATTATGTTTTTAAGCACTTAAAGGAGAAGGAAAGTCAAAGTCACTTGGGGGTGCCAAAATTTTAGGCACCCCCAAGTGACTTCAGTAGCCTACCTTTTACCCCGGGCTGGTGCCCCTGTTCAGAGAGAACAGCACCAGCCCGGGGTAGCTGCCAGCGCTTCCTCCTTCCTGTAGCACTGTGCGCGCATGCGCAGTAGAGTGAGTAGTGGAACTTTAACAGAGAAGTCGGATTTTCACTCTACTGCGCATGCGCCTGTCCCAGACAAACAGCAGCAGCGCGAGTAGGAAGGAGGAAGCATTGCGCTGCAGGTACCCCGGGGTTGTGCTGTTTTCTCCTAACAGGGGCACCAGCCCGGGGTGACTTTCCTTCTCCTTTAAGGCACTTTAAGCTAACTATTAAAATATCATAAACACTTCCTTTATTTTTTCCTAAAGCTGTCTATTTACCTTAAGATTAGCCGGTTTTCGGTAAGGCTGCCCGGGTCAAAACCTCCTGCTTGGTTTCCCTAATTAGGAAAACCGGACAGGACTCTGTAACATAGCCCCACCCCCGTGATGTCATGGCCCCGCCCTGTGCCGGCACAGCCCTACCTATTGCCCGCCCCCATAACATCTCCCCCTGCCCGTCTTTCTTAGCCAGCAGAGGTGGCAATCCTATTTTAAAGAAGATCTTTGCTTGATTTAGCCACCTACATGTAGGGCCAAATTGGGCTGGCCTGGGTGCCAAAGAATCAAATCCTACTAAGGCCAATGCAGCCCTTGCCCAGCAGGATTTTCAAACCTGCCCAATAGATATCTGGCCTATTCTCGGACAGATATTTTGAAGAGGCCATCAGTAATGGCCCATACTCAGGCAGAGAAGCTGCTGACTTAGTCTACATTAATCATAAAGCTCCATAAAATAAAGGTGCATTTCTATGTATTATATTGTAAAGTATAGCCATTAATGCAAGTAAAAATATATAATGCAAGTAAAACTATACCAACCTTGTTTACAGAAAACACTACATTTGGGGGCCCATTCATTAAAGTCCAAATGAGTACTAATGAGAAAAATTCGTATTTTTTCTAATTTTTAGAACTGTGCATTATGTCCACGATATTTTCGTTAATTTGCACCAATTTCCGCATCAAAATTGTATTTGCCGTAATGAATACAAACATTTTGGAATTCATTCAAGCTTTGGTATCGTGACTTTTGAGTGCCATTGAGTCCTATGGAAGGCTTCCAAAATCATGCACTGAAATTTCAAAGCCAGAAAGGTTTTGCACCCTTTGCGATCATTTAGATATGAACATTTGTAACTTTCGGAACGCAACCACAATATTTTCGTACGACCACAACACAAATTTTTGCGCAACTTACACACATAAGAAATTATCATGGTTACTAATTTTTTCCAATTGTATTTTTAATGATCTGAAATTCGTGCTTTGATAAAACTGCCCCTTAGTTTCAACCTTTAGCTATTGATATTTTTTTAACAAAATGTATATGACATTTGGGCAGTTTCAGCTAATCATATAAGGATAGCAAATATATATTTGTTTCAGTATTTCTGTCCATCAAGTCATTTTTTTTCAGCCAGTAACAAGAATACAGCAATTAACTTTAGCAAACATTTAAGATTATTTAAAGGAAAAGTAACACTAAAATTTTTTAAGTAAAAAAGCTATTCTACCCTGCACCAATAACTGGCCTATCCTGCAAACCACGTAGTACAGGTATTGGACCCCTTATCCAGAAACCCGTTATCCAGAAAGCTCCGAATTACGGAAAGCCTGTCTCCCATAGACTCCATTTTAATCAAATAATTCAGAATTTTAAAACTGATTTCCTTTTTCTGTGTAGAAATAAAACAGCACCTTGGAATTGATCCCAACTAAGATATAAATAATCCTTATTGGATGCAAAACAATCCTATTGGGTTTAATTAATGTTTTATTGATTTTTTAGTAGACTTAAGGTAAGTTTTAGCACGTATTTTCTATTAAAGCATTTAAAATACTAAGTGGTTTGCAGGATAGGGCAGTTATTGGTGCAGGGTAGAATAGCTTTTTTACTTAAAAAATGTTAATGTTACTTTTCCTTTAACAACAACATAGCTTATTCGGTTTTCTAATGTACCTGGTAAAACCATGTTTTCATAAAGTGTCCTTCAGTTAAATAACCACATACAAAGAAATAACTGGATGCCTTGGTCAAGTAGGATTTATGTCCCATTTATTTGCTTTGAGTAGACAGAATGTTGGCACAGCGCAAATATTCCTTCTATATATGTTTGCCGTTTCACATATGAATATGAGTTGCTGCAGTCAAATACCATAATGGATACAAATAAATGGTCCTTTAATTATTGCAGTCTATGTAGAATACTTCAGCAATATAAAGCAGTACGGCATCTCCCACATATGTCTACAAATAACATTTTTTTGTAACTTTTTGCTCTGCTTTCAGGACAATAATAGCCACAAGCAGATCATCTAACCAACTACTGGATAAATGGACTTTTTTGGCACACCTTTTAAGGTACAGGGCAGGGGTACCCAGAGTTTGTCACCCTGTGATCTACTCTTGCCATCTGGCCTCCATGATGAGCTCTACTTTAATAAAAATAGTGCAACGTCTATCATTTAGAAAAAGTGGAAAAAAAAAGGAAAAAAGGCAGGGTGGCATCCCGCCTTAAAGTGATCTACTGGTAGACCGAGATCTACCTCTTGGGCACCCCTGGTATACGGTGTAGGATGTAAAACTTTAAGGGGATAGCTTAATTTCTCTAATAATGACAAGCAGAAACTGAATTGAGGAAGAATATATGGAATTGTTGCAAGGTTAACTTGTGAGCCTAATTCTTAAAAAATACATTGAGCTATATCTTTGATGATTTATAGCCCTTACCCTAGTAGGATAACATGAGTGTGAATATTACCCACATACCGGATACTTTTCTATCTTTATATTACCTAAGCTACTACTACTACATTTAGATTTTTTTAACAGCAGTGGGTAACTCAAAACATTATTGATTTTTTTTTCTTTTATAAGCTGACAAAACAATCATCCTGCTGCTTCATATCCTGTTTGCTCCGTGCTCATGGAAAGAAAAAGTAAATAAACCAGCTATGCAATTAAAAAAAAGTTGCGGGATAACCTTCAGCTGTTTGAGATAGATATTAAAATACCTTTTTCTCTGTGGTTCTCAAAGGGCAATCCAGGGGTAAATCCACCTACTTCCTGCTGTTATAGCACTAAACTGGGCCTCGATGGGAAAGAGCAGATTTATCATGTAGTGCAAGGGCATGAAGGCACCCTTTGAAGAGCCCTCGTCCACTGCAGAAACTAGCAGACACAAATTGTATAGCCTTCATATCTCAAAAAGGGGCTCATTTAAAAAAATAAAATTGCAAAAATGAAGAATGTGAACACATTCTGCATTTTTCCTTTTACATTTTTACAAGCCTTTAGTTCCCTTTAAGTTCACAGTACAATTGTTGGGATATAATTTTGCTTTTGTATCATAATATTTTTATTAGTGCTTCAGAAACAATTGAAAAAAAAAATTAAAGTTACTATGATTTTAGGTTGCTAAAATTCCCTAGCACTTTATGGAGAATGCTTTTACTTTTAATACATTGTGCATCCATTTCAGAAAATAGGTTTTGTTCTTAAATTTTACAGTTGAAAGAAAAATAATAACGGCTTGAACTCTTGTTTGTGGGCAAAATAAGGAAAGACTTAAGCTTTCACTTGTTTGTATTCTCCTCAGTGGTGCGCCATGCATCAGCAGCTAAAAACAAAGAAACTTTTAGATGCTCCGACAAAATGCAGAAGCTCCCCAAACAACGAGGAGGGGTGTGGGGGGAGGGGGGTAGCAGCATTCAAGCAACCTGACAGTACATTCAATATGGGAGTGATGACCATAATGCATCCAGAGTCCCCTCACTAATTAAATATGCATCGGCAGAGTTTTTGATCGATGCTAGCAATGGATCCAATGACACACCTGCAAAATCTCGTTCGGTGCTCGAAGGAAAGGGAAAACACAAGCTGCCTTCTTATCTTTGTTTTCAAAGGCTCTCAATTTCTTTGCTTAGATATCTAATTTAATTCTCTCACCCCTCTGCAAACTGGATTAAGAAAGTCAATACTGCCTTTGTGCATCATGCAGGAACACACTGCTTTCCTTTTATTCAATTTAGACTTGACCTTTCGACCAAGATAATGACAACTGTCTGAGAGTAAGGTAAGGCCATGAGAAAGAAGGCAGTACCCTATAGATCTTTCTGTACAGGTGGGTCAGGCGTCTGTGTCTAGAATAACTTACTTGCTTAGTATCACACACAAAACCCACACATTTTCTTTAACACCAATTTTTCTTTAACAGAAAATTAAACTTACATAAAGTTATATAAATAAATACAAAAAATAATTTCCACAAAAAAATGTGTATGCATGGCTGAAAGAAAAAAATACTTTGAATAAGGACAGACATTTATTTGGGAATGCTGTTAACCATAAAGCTAACAAACAGAGTTTCTAACAAATATAGACAGTTGCTATGTATTCATTCAGCAGGTATATTATAGGGCACATACATTAAAAAATCCAAATACAAAAAATCTTATTTTTTGAAGTTTTCATACTGTGCATATTTTGTGCGACTTTTTAGTTAATTTGCGCAACTTTTTCAGACCTTTTCGACAATTTGCGCAACAATTTGTGAGACAAAATCGTATTTGTTGCGCCGAGTATGAAAGTTTCGGATAAATTCAAGCTTCGTTATTGTGACTTTCCTTGGGCCAGGTTGGAGCTGCAGAGTGCCATTCAGTCCTATGGGAGGCTTCCAAAATCATGCACTGAAGGATCAAAGTCAGAAAGGTTTTCCCGCCGTTTACGATCGTTCAGATGCAAAAACTTTGTGACTTTCGGATTGCCAATACAATATTATCGTGACTATAACGATTTTTTCGTAAGCATTTTCGTGACATTTCCAATCATCAGAAATTATCGTATCTAATCCGAATTTTACCCGTTTCAGAATTCGAACTCGTACTTTGATGAATGTGCCAAATTTAACTCTTGAGAAAGCACTTTACTTTTTACTAGATAGTCAATTTATTTATTAAAATGAAAGCATTTCTTCAATAAAGGTAAACCTGGCTGACAACAGGACATTTCAAAGTGCAGTAATAACTGGCGCAAATATAATCTTTCTGTTTAGATCTAAACCAAACACTTGGGCCAGATTTATTGTGTAGCGCAGTGATTCATAACCAGTTGTTCGTAAGCAACATGTTGCTCCCCAAACCCTTGGATGTTGCTTCCAGTGGCCGCAAAGCAGGTGCTCATTTTTGAATTTCTGGCTTGGAGGCAAGTGTTCATTGCATAAAACCCAGTGTAAAGCCAAACACAGCCTTCTATAGGCTGCCAGTCCACATAGGGTCTACCAAATAATTATAGTTAATTATAGCTCTTATTTGCACCCCCAGAAACTTTTTTCCTTGCTTGTGTTGCTCCCCAACTCTATTTACATTTGAATTTGGCTCATGGGTATAAAAGGTTGGGGATCCCTGGTGTAGTGAAATAGCTGGAATGGAACATATGCCCACCTTAGAGAACAGGAGTTAAGCAAAACATCTGTGCATCAGAATGGCTATGGATTATAATAGTATCTACTTTCTATCATTTGCAGTAAAAATTAATAATTAATTTAATACAATTAATACAAATAATAATTAATACAAATACCCCTTCAGTGTATATATAAACTTGAATACAGTATAATAGCAGGCATGTGGTAATATGGGCAAATTAAAATAAACTAGTTCAAACACAATAAGGGTTTAGAAAAACAGTGATATGTGAGTTTGGGGGTTGATTATTACGTTTATACCGAAAAGACACAGTTTTAAGATTATCAACATGATTATCAATACTCCCCATTTTAAAAATACGAGAATCACTCTGCATATTGAGATCACATTCTAACCTTGTCCTTTAATATATAGAAAAAAAGATTTAGGCAATGTGCTTCAGCATTTTATTTTGTAATTGAAATTCATTGGACTATTTCAGTTAGAAAAAGATAAATGTAGAATACCTGAACATATGCAATATTCCATTGACATTAACTGAAAAGTGCTATAATAATTGTAAATTGCTTCCCACTCTATTACTTAACCCAGTCAATTTAAAGGTACCATTAAATTATTCTGTATAATGTTTGAGTAACAAGTTTAGAAAATGTCTCTGGAATACCTACTGTCTAGTTGAATGCCTAGACCAGGAGTAAGGTATTACTGAGAGAAACACTGAACTCATTGCTCAGTACAACTGGCATTGTAGTCGGTAAATTTCCCTGTGTAATGTTTACAGATTTTTAGGTACTTACAGCCACTTAATGTAATCCTTAAATATTAAGGGCTGGGCAAATTTTAGAGCATCTGTAGGTCTTTCTGTCCTATAGATTAGGGATTGTCAAACTTTGGCGCTGCCCCCAAGACAGTCCCACATCAGTGGTTGAGGGGCTATAAAAGGCCTGTTAGCATGAAATTTAAGCACAATGTAC
This sequence comes from Xenopus tropicalis, assembly GCF_000004195.4. Lineage (NCBI taxonomy): Eukaryota > Metazoa > Chordata > Amphibia > Anura > Pipidae > Xenopus > Xenopus tropicalis. The sequence continues at coordinate 85,969,786 of NC_030680.2, forward strand.
AGAATATGGCTGTTGGAGTGCAAAGGAGTCCTTCCCTTAATGCTTTCCGTAGGCAGCTGATAAATACAGGGTTCCTGAGCAACTTGCACCACTTGGGTCTGCCTGGCATGTCTGAATGACACTGAAGCTAGATATCATTCATCAAGTTGATACCAGTGTGCCGCCCACCCACTACCCACTCTGTATTGTTTATACACTTTACACTATGGTAATTTTTAGGGAATAATTTATGTACAGGCAAAAGTCTGCCTAAAAATATTTAAAAATTGTCTTAATTTGTGCTGGACCATCTAAGAATCTTTTTAGACATCTTATAAGTCAGAGACTATAATTTACATAATTTGCATATTGATCAAACTATTCAGTTCTGCTTATAGATAATGAAAGGAGGCAACTGATCCACACAATACAATCTAAATGCTCCCTGCATGTAGGTTTAGTATGATTCATCAAACTTCCTTCAAAGGTGGTGCAGGTATGGGACCCATTATCAGGAAACCAGTTATCCAGAACGTTTTGAATTACGCAAAGGCCATTTCCCATAGACTCAATTTTAAGGAAATAATTCATATTTTGAAAAAATATTTCCTTTTTCTCTGTAATAATAAAACAGTTACTTGTACTTGGTCCTAAGATATAATTAATCCTTACTGGTGACAAAACAATCATACTGGGTTTATTAAATGTATAAATTATTTTTTAGACTTAAGGTATTGTGATCCAAATTACAGAAAGATTCCTTATCCGGAAAACCACAGGTCCTGAGCATTCAGGATAACAGGTCCCATATCTGTACTACAAAATTCACAAGGTGATAAACAGCCAAAATGAAAGCATGCATGCAATTAATGTTATATATAAAATAGTAGAGGAAACACAAAGTAGTGGAAATGTAACACCGTATCCAGGTATGTGCAACCTGTGTCTCCAGCTGTTTGTGAACTACAAGCCCTAGTGAACCCCAATAGCTGTCAGCTAAACACACTGCTACAGCATACAAAAGTGCATTTGCAAGCAGCGAAAGTGTCAAATAATTTCACTGCAATGCTGAGGGTATCATCTCTGCTTTTGCAGAGTCAACTATTCTATGAAATCATCCCAATGTTTTTTATCTTCAGCACTTTCTAAGGATTTATGTGAATATGAAATGTTTTACTGGCAATAGTAATCACTACAAAAGAGGGAGCAGGCCTTCATGCCTCTGAGATTTTTCAGACAATATCAGGATGTTTATCAGATGATTTAACATGATGATGTGAAATGAGACAAAGCTTGTAAGCCATTCTTCATATGATTAGTGCCCTTTTTTCACTGTCAGTAAATGGCAAAATCTTGCAATGTATATAGCTAACACTCTACTTTGTTTATATATGATATTATTGTACTTTTAAGCACAGTTTGTCCACTATCTCACACAAATATATTCCAACAATATCATAAAAATGGAGGGAATCTAAGTTAGTGGTTCATTTAATACATATTTAGTAAGCATCCGTTTAAGTCCTTTAATATGACCTTGGACATTAAGTTCATCTTCTGATAAAATGCAAACCCAAGCAGTAAATAGTTGTCACTAATTGGACTACACTACTTACATATACCCCCAAAGCCCTTATTCTCAAGGACTGCAAGGATTATTATTGCCACCTAGAATGATGAGATGAGAATGCAACAGTGCACTGATGTCAGCACAGAACGGCACAGTCAGCTTTCTTTTTGCCATTTAGAGTTAATTGTATTTATGTGTATGTTTTTAACCTAACATTAATTAATAAATATTATAATTTATAAATGATATTGCATTCTCCCTGTAGGTTTATATGCAGTAGAAAAAAAATTCTGTTAATATCCTTGCAAAATAGCATTGATACAAAAAGCTCCAGATGATATTACTAATAAAATAATAAAAACTAATAAAATAAACTTGGAGCATATCGGCTTTTTGTCCAAAAAAGCATATTTTTTTTTGTATATTTACATGTTGAGTGAAACTTAAATAAAAAATATTTTTGCCCATTTAATTACTACTAGGTATGTTCTCAAATTAGAATTTGAATTATTGTTCAAAAACTCGAATGTGTGGTATTTTAAGTTAAAAAAACTCGAATGTAAAAATCAACATCTAAAAACTTGCGTGTTTCTATAGAAGTCAATAGGAGTTGTCCTAGGCAAAGTCGAGTTTATTTGATTTAGAAAAACAAACTTCAGTTCACAAAACTGAAAATTGATAAATAAACCCAATAGAGTAGGGAGTAACATTATTGGCACATTTTTTATGTATACAAAACAGATTTTAATAAATGCCATGTAAATTGTCTAGCCTAGCATGTTGTTGGCACTGCTACCAAGCAGTCTTATACTGTATCAGTTTTGATACCATGTTTTCAAACTTTTTCAGTTCATGCCCCCTTTCAAGGTATATGCATTGGTTAGGGACAACCTCAGGTCATAATTAAATATACTGTAAAATATTGATGTAATTTATAATTTCAATAATATATGTGTGAATACTGCCCCATAAAGAAGAATGCAGTGTGTATAGTGTACAGTGTGAGTTTGTTTTTGTTCTCCTCTGCGGTGGAACGCAGGAGAACACCATGGCAGGGAAGAGCAGAACCAAAGGCTAGTCAGTATGATCCCTTTAGCTGGGCTTTGGGTTGTACCCCTATTTGCACCATAATTTGTCTTCAGGATGGGCCATCACTGCACTCAAGAAGCCCTCAGGAGGGCAAGCCCCACAGTTTGGGAACCACTGTTATAAGACTATTCAGATGTGTATCTGATGGACTGATATTTTTCAAAGAAATCTTCTCCTTATTAAGGGAAAAGCTTCCAGACTCTTCTCTGTGTTAAGCAGCATCCTTAGTCAGTGACAATACCATAATAATGTTGTTGAAAATTTACTAACTGAAGCACTTCTTAAGAAAGGCAAACTCTGCACACTTTCTGTGCAGCACAAGTCTGACTAAAAGCATAATAGCACCATTCAAGCATTCTTACCCCTCCCTAAGAAATTTAATTGGATAATTGCACCATAAAATCTTCCCAAGTGCATAACTGATAAAGAAATTAGCTTTGAATGAAAAAGTGGCCTTTCAAAGGAGCTTGAGGTTGGTTCATTAAAATGTTTGCTCAGCCCCATATTTTATTTGCACACATGGTATGCATTATAAAACTTTAAAAATAATATGGTAGATATCATACTGTTGTGGTTAAAACAAGCATTTATACATTCAAGTGGGTGGAAAAAACATAATTTTATACTGATAACCAGAGTATTACTCACTTCCTTATAAGAGAATCTGATTACAGTTGGATTGCTTATCACTACTATCAAATTTATGAAACTGCAAGGTGGTCTATGTGTTAGGATTCACACCCACTGAATTCTAGTAAAGTATATATTAGTAGATAAAATTGTATTTGTGTATATATAGGGCTGAGCTCAGGTCACTATATTGGTAGTTGAAGGTAATTAAAATAACAGAGGTGAGTACATGTAGGGGGTAAATAAAACAGTGAGCAGGTCAAGGTTTATACGGCCAAAGCATTTTTAATAGTGTAGATATACATATACTTGTGTACTATGTATATACGATATGTAAACTATCTACCAGGTTTTAGTCAGTGGTCTACAAATGAAAGATATTTATCCGTTGCTTACACTTGACACAGACAAAAATCTACAATACTTGGCTATACTTCTAGAGTGACCATGAACTTTAGTTTGCTATCCACAATAGCCAGGCCATTCAGCGTTTTAGATTTTGCATTAAAAGAACTTCCCCTAGAGATCAGAGAAGGCATGAGTTGCATTTTGAGAATTTATTTCAGAGACCTGCAGCAAATGTCTCCCCAGATGTTTAATGCAGGATCAATGAAGGTGAATCTATGGATTAGGGAGTACCTATTTAAACAATGGAATTGTACATAGGTATAAAACAAAAACCACTGAATAGTAGAAACTAATACCATTGCTACTGCATGCTTCCTATCTTTAACTGTTTGCTGCATATTATAATACTATTATGTTAAACATCCTTTTATATATTATTCTACACTACTTGTTTTGACAAAAAGTCAAAGACATCAGTCAATTATCTGTCAGGCACTTAACATTAAAGAATATTCTCAGATTCCTGCTAAGGGCAATGGCACAAGTGGCAATTTATTTATCCATGTGAGAGCAATACAAAAATGCTGCATGAGCCATGGCTCTAAAGGAAGCATTTTGGCAATTTTTCCAGCAATAACTAACTGCTAGTTATCTAATTCACTTGTATTATTTCCTTATGTCTGAATTAATTTCCCTACTCAGAGTGAAAGGCCATCAGTGCTCCATAAAGGGGTCCCTTTTCTTTTTAAACATAAGTTCTAAACCTTTTACCAAGAAGGCCTCACCTGCTTATCATAGTCAATATAAATTGTTTTGTGCCTTTTAAATATCACAATAGAAATTACATTTATGGTTGCAGGTGTCATCTACAAGTACTGGTTTTTAAATTGTTTAGATTTGTTTTTCTACAGAGAAAATAATCATAAAGACAACAATGTGTTATTTGTATTAATGTATCCAACACCATTAAATGGTAGTCAGCATTACTTCATAATTATCTATGGGGATGTCCGCAGGACTTGATTTTAAAAACACATATTTTTAGGCAGACAGGGACCTTACAGGGGTATTTTACCCTGCAAAGACCCCCACCCCTTAGTGGTAATTTTAAAAAGCACTTGCGCCTGGGCTCTATCCACCCGTGCTTCCTAACTTTCATAATTAAATGATGTGCAAGTTAGAAGACAGTGGGAGGCGCCTCCCCAGCTTCCCTGTTGGTCCCTAATGATTACAGGGCTGCTGATCTCAGACAGCACTGTATTCACTGGGCACAAACAGGTCTCTGTAATACAAAATGGAGGACACAAACCACAGCAAATTAGAATACTACTGGGCAAACCACAAATTGCAAAACATGGTGGTTTGTGCCTGCCCATTTTATTGCACTTTGCACCATTCCTGCACTTTGGACATCTTTTTCCAATGGCTCCAGATTGATACTAATGTATTTGTAATAAAAATAGCAAGGACAGTTTTGGAAAAGAAATAGACCATTAATGTTCATCTACATTTTTTTATGATTGCACAATTATTTTGATGCACAGTAAAATAAAAGCAATTTCAAAAAATGAAGCTTATAATGTCTTCATTCATGGTTAGGTAAGCATCCTTTATGTATGTAACAATGACATGTTATACAGGACTTTATAACGAGTGTTCAACATTTTGTAGTTCCTAGCCCTGTGGAACTTACACTCTAAATACCAGTGCATTAAGGTACATTTTTTAAGAAGCCAATTAACCTTTCTGTAAAAGGTTTTGCAGTGTGAGAAATAAAGTGACACAAACACCGGAAAACACTTTGCAGATAGCACCAAGGATGACATTCACCTCAGGACCACAGTGCAACAAGGCAGTAGTGCTTAACCACTAAGCACCAATACTCAATGGATTCAATTGAAAAACAAATATTTCAAAAAGGCAAAAATAACGAGTATATTGCAAAAACAGGAAATAGGTAGAACAGGAAAATAGGAATATCTTTGTTAGGTCTCGCAATACATAAGGTATATTCATAAAGACATAACATTAAGGATTTTTCTCTAATGCCCGGGCTGGGGTAGCTTAATCTTGGAATTCTTTTGCTGAGTTTAATAATGAAAAATGACATACTGAGGTGGGATATTGATTCAGGTGAATGTAACTATTAGTGGTAATGCAAAGCACAATCTTCTTTCCAAACAGACTGCATAGCTTGCATGCTGTGAATTGTAATTAACATGGAGGGGACTCTTATTATGTCAACAACTGGCAAGAGAACCCCTGAACAGCAGGTGACCCCAAACATGTGACGTGTGTGGCAGCCTGGCTTCTTTTCTCACTGGCTTAGCACACTGAAAGAGCAAACCGAGAGGCCCAAAGGCTGTATATTTCACAGGATCCCATGGGAAGAGCGGGATACAGCTTCCTTCTGCTTCCCTGGGATGGAGCCAAAACCTTTCCAGAGGCTCTCTTTCTGTCAGAGGCTTGCTAAAGGAAAGGAGGGGAAAAAACACTTTCTACCAATCACCCACAGGACTATAAATCTGACATTTCCCACAGTTTCTTTGAGAGTTAAATGTTGCTGTGTCAGTAATAAGCACCACATCTTGTATTAGCATTATGTGAAAGAGAACAGGCACATTTTCAGGGAAGCCGTGTTTTTGTTCACTGACCAGCAGTTTTAAAGACACAAAGGATTAAAGAACAGATATCTGAGTGCTATGTTTTCATTCTGTTGACATTAACCAGCGTGAACAATTATTCAGAGACTTATTTACTCAACAAGCTGAAAAAGAATGAGGGAAAATGGAACTGTTAATCCATAGAATTACCACAATATGGTATATTTTATGTTTTTTTGTGGAACAGTGCTACTTCTGACATGCTTTGGACATTTAACCATATGAAAAGCTAGCTATGAGTCCTAAACTAGTATTTTGTAAGCCTTTCAGGGTGAAGAAAACAAAGTAGCCATAATTTAAAAATGTCAAGTAGTACAGGACAACACAGTAAGCAATTTTATCTGCAGCAGAGTACTTCAGCTGAAGATGAAAAATGCATCCGGGAGAATTGCTTGAATGTTTTCATAAATTATCAGCACCATATGATTTTTGTTCTGGCCCATTGTTTGTGTGCACAACACTGATCATTAACCTATTAAATTAGGTATCGGCAAAAAGAATGTGTCAACTTCTCTCCAACTATGAACTTTTATAACTAAAATAAGTGATAAGTAATAAAATATGTGGTTTCCCTCCTTGCAGATGCCCAAAGAGTGCCTTTATTTTAACATCAAACAAGTCATTATGTTGGCAGTAATAACAGCTGAGCCTCTGGACAGGATACAGATGGACAGGAATGCAGAAAAAGAACAAAGAATGAAAATAGACACCAGAAAAGAACACAATGCATTTGATAACCAAATGTTTTGCAGTAAGTCAAATTATTACAAAGTCAGTGCATTGATTTAAAAGCACTAGGCATAACAATTTTCGAATGGTGTTGCTGAAGATCATCATGCCACAGTTTACAGCACCCTTACTGCCTGCTACTTTCCTCAGTTTGTACCTTTATACAGATTCAAGGAGATGCCAAACTGTAACACTATTTTGGCTACGTACAGGGATATGGATTGTAATGTTAAGTCTCAAACTGATTTCAGGCAGTCACATCTGGAGTCTAATTATTCTGTTTTCTAGTTGAATAAACAAACTGGAGTCATTTAATAAAGGGCTGTGAAGCTAAAACTGCTGCATATCTGCTAGCCAGCTATGCAAAGTGAGAGCAGGTAGAGCTACAAATATTAATGGTGCAGGAGAAGTTCTGACACATGCTTATTAAAAGAATACTGTATGGGAAAACATGTTTTGTTTTGTTTTTTCAAAACGTATCAATAGTTAATAGAGCTTCTCTAGTAGAATCAGATTTTTTTTTATATTTAATTTTGAAATTTCACATGGGGCTAGCCATATTCTTAATTTCCTAGTGTGCCACAGCCATGTGACTTGCTCTGATAAACTTCAGTCACACTTTACTGCTGCACTGCACGTTGGAGTGATATCACCCCGCTCCCCCCAGCAAGCCGATCAGCAGAACAATGGGAAGGTAGCAAGATAGCAGTTCCCAGTAGATATCAGAATAGCACTCAATAGTAAGAAATCCAAATCCGGCCTGGGACTCCTCCAGTTACATGGGAGTAGGAGAAACAGTAGGTTACCTGAAAGCAATTCTAATGTGTAGCGCTGGCTCCTTCTGAAAGCTCAGGCTCAGGCACAATGCACTGAGATGGCGCCTACACACCAATATTACAGCTAAAATAAATACATTTGCTGGTTTAAGAATAACATTTGAAATGGTAGAGTGAATTATTTGCTATGTAAACAATGTAATTTAGAAATACAAAGTACACCATAAAAATCATGACAGTATCCCTTTAACCATTTTGCTGTCAACAATTTAGATTCTATATCATCAGCAAAGAAAATGACAACCTGTTAAAAAACGGATTGAATCTACCTTTATGGGTTTACAGTTTACATTATTGCAAAGGCAGTTTGATAACACATTGGGGCACATTTACTAATCCACGAATACGAATCACGAATGGGAAAAAATTGTATTGGAAACGAAAATTTCAGAAGATCGCAAATATCATGAAAATGCTTACGAAAAAATCGTATTAGTCACAATAGTATCGTATTGGCGATCCGAAAGTCACGAAATTTTCGTACCGAACAATTGTAAACAGCAGTAAAACCTTTCCGATTTTTTCGTGCAAACGTCCGAAAAAGTCGTGCGCTGTACGAAAAAGTCGTGCAAGGATGCATTTGTACATTAGTGTAGTCGTACAGTCGCTTAATCAACTTTACCTTGAGAAAGGTCTTAGATTAGAAAGAAACGTTGGTCAAAAATACTGCGAGAGATAGCAAAAGAATAAATTTTTATGTTTGGAGTGTTGTGCCGTAAGTTACTGCTATATAAATATATACAGAAGCAAATGATGAACAATCTCTTTAAAGCACTTCGTAAAACATCAGTATTATACATATATAGAATAATAATAAAATAGATATAAGATAGAAATGTATAAAAACCATTAAGACCGATACAAAACATTCTTTAAATTACTGGAAACAATAACAATCAGGCTGAATTACTAAATTATGGTGAACATATACGCAGTATGTTTATATATATATATATATATATAGAGGGAGAGAGAGAGAGAGAGATGTGATCATACATTCTTACATTTCTGTGTAGGAAATCAGATTTATAATGGGAATGTTTTGAATTCCTACTTTGAAGATTTGCTAAATAAAAGGTATACTTATTGAAGCACACTATAACATATTTTTATTATTTCTCTGCTGTCAGCGTGATTTCCAAATAAACATCTGCTCCAAGTCACATTTCAGATATTAATTAACTAAAACAAAATGTCCTGTGCTGCGTCTCCCCTGTTTTGGCTCCAGCTTAGCCTTTTGAATGTAAGCCACCCTTTCTCACCTATCCTGGCAAAATGATTTGCCTGGCTGTGAAGAAAACCACAATGTGGGAAGGAAAGCCTCTAAAAGAATGAAAATAGAAAGTGTCTAAAGCTTTGGCAGAAGGACACTAAATAAAATAAGAGTGGTGACTCATTTTGGCAGTGAATCCGCTTCAACCCTTTCAAAGGCTTTGGCAAGTGGCCTCAGAGGAGACCCCGTGCTTTTGCCAAGCCACGAAACACCACAGTTATTATCACAGCAGTCATCAACAAAACAGATTTTGTAAACTGACTTGTTGGCACACGGATTAAAGAAGCTATGTTGAAAAAATCATAGCTGTTTTGAATATCCTTTAAATTTGAAATTAAGGGAAAGAACCCTAATATACAGTTACACTGATATAAAATCTTGCTTATTTTTTATTTTGTAATTAAATACTATAACAAAACACTGTATTGGAAGAATAAGAACATTTATGACAAATCTCTTTTTTTTAAGCTACATATTTTTGAGGCTATAGAAAATACCACAATTCCGCTTGGTATTTAATAATAGCTAGGCATTTGCTTGGATAGTGAAAAGGAGTATTTTGCCTTAATATGCCCTTATACAACATGGAAACATATTGTAACATGAATTGGAGAATTGGTTATGTAACTAATGCAAGGCACATCTGTTCAAGTGACCTCTAAATGCCCTAGCTGTTATCTATTTGTGTGGGATTTTGAGAAGCCAATTGTTTTCTCTAGCATTATTCAGGAAAGTTTTTAACCTTACCATGACTAGAAATACATTTGTATACTCTTTACTATCTTTTTATACGGTCCCCCTTATTTACCATTAGGTAAAATCGTTTAAAAAATGAGCAAAAAGGCACAGTTCATTTAAATGTTGCCTTCTTTAAAATTGTCGTCCTATGTTTCAAGAACCACCTATATTTAATGTCTGTTCAATGGAGGTAATACAGTGAGGCAGCACTCCATGGTTTGAGCATGTTCACAAACAGAATGTTTGTGAACCTATAATATTTCTAAAAAGATTCTAAATTAATTAATGTACTAATATGTTTTTTGTTTATTACTGTTTCCCAGGTACAAACATTTACGCAGACCTCTATCATAACTTGATAAATTGATGAATGATATAAACAATGATTGCAACAATTTGATTGGTTTCCATTAGTGATGGGCGAAAAGTTTCGCCAGGCATGGATTCGCGGCGAATTTCCGCGTTTCGCCATTGGCGGATTGTTTCGCGAAAGGGATGAAAAATTTCGCCGCAGAAAAATTCGCCGCACGTCCAAAAATTGTCGCGGCGTCAAAAAAGAATAGTCGCGGGCGACGAAACAAGAGCCGCGGGCGACGAAACAAGAGCCGCGGGCGACGAAACAAGAGCCGCGGGCGACGAAACAAGAGCCGCGCGACGAAACAAGAGCCGCGGGCGACGAAACAAGAGCCGCGCGACAAAATAATAGCTGCGGGCGACGAAACAAGAGCCGCGGGCGACGAAACAAGAGCCGCGCGACGAAACAAGAGCCGCGTGACGAAACAAGAGCCGTGGGCGACGAAACAAGAGCCGCGCGACGAAACAAGAGCCGGGGGCGACGAAACAAGAGCCGCGCGACGAAACAAGAGCCGCGGGCGACGAAACAAGAGCCGCGCGACAAAACAAGAGCCGTGCGTGACAAAATAATAGCCGCGGACGACAATTTTTTTTGTCGCACGACATTTTCGCCGCTTCGCGAATTTTTCGCCGTTTCGCGGATCTTTTCAAAGATTCGCGAATTTTTTGGCGAAGCGAAACGGAACAGATTCGCTCATCACTAGTTTCCATGTGTAACTGCCCATGGGCAAATTTGCCCAGTGTTAATAAATGGCCCCCAGTATGTTTCTTCAGTTACCAAATAATACCTTTTGCCTTAAGACATTTTATTATTTTTACATGAAGTGCACCCTGGTGTAATCTACAAATGCACAATTCTTTTTCTGCAGGTAAGCAAAAAAATTTTCATAAAGGGAAAATATGAGAAAATTATGCCTGAATTTCTAAAAGAAAATACTAGTATTATATTATGAATGCCATATTGCAAAAAATCACTGCATATATTACATTAAGCACTTACCACTGTCATGTGATACGATTAAAGAGTAAAACACAAGTTTTAGAAGGTTGTAACACTGGACTGTAATTAAAATCTTCAGGACTTGAGCGTTTGCCAGCTTTTAGTCAAACTGGTCAAATTACTTTATTAGGATTGAATGCTTTACACTTAAGAGATTTAAGGAGGTGGAGATTTAAGCCACTGAGTTGAGGTCTTTAGATCAATTCGACAGCTTATCTGCCTGTGTATGGGGCCCCCCAATGGGCCTCCCCAAACGATATCTGGCCGAAAATTGGGCAGATCTGATTTTTGACGTCAGATCTGGAACAGCATTGGCTCACTTCAGTCCACAGTCTATACACCTATGCCCGCCGTAGTAATTCTATTGTTTTAGCCCAATAACGCTCCCACTTTTGGCAAGGTTGCAAATGAGCGGATCTCAATGTGTATGACCACCTTTATTCATCCTAAAAGGAACTCATACCACAAAGATGGGGTGTTCTGTTTTCCTTTGCTTTCCTTCCTAGCAGTTACTGATTCTGTTGACAGCTTTAGCTACCAGGATTTAATAACCACGGTTAGCCCATAACCCTCCTATTCTTCTATAACCTACTAAGAAGGCAAAGCTTAGAGTTCCATGCTGATGCCAACAATAACAGGTAGTTAATGCAGGGAATCAATCAATTACTCAATGCACACCTACTAACCACAAAAGGCAGCAAATGGTATGTTTAACGTATAATGCCCTTTATATGGAAAAAGTTCACAGAACAGTAAGGGGATTCCCTTGACAAAGGACTGTGTTCCGAAACGTTGGGGTTTTCTCAATCCACACTTGTCTGCTTTTTCTGTATATTGCATTTTGTCCAACTGGTGATATGTATATTATGCATTATAATTGTATTTACTGTTCTGTGAATTTTTTCCATATCAAGAGCATTATATGTTAAACATACCATTTGCTGCCTTTTGTGGTTAGTAGGTGTGCATTGAGTAATTTATTGATTTGTATTAATATTCTGTTTGCCCCTATGTGGGCTTGGGGAACAGATTCTCATTTGCACCCTTTTTCCTCTTTTTGCTGTCTTTGCTTTAAAGCCAGCTTTTTTTGCTATAGCAATTGTGGTGTGCCCTCCAAAACTATTTGTTTGAGTTAATGCAGGGAATCCCTTTGCAGGGAAATCTAAGGATACAATAATCCTTAAAGTTTATAAATATATTTTACAATCTGCTTCAAACTGTATGAATACATTTAAGTTTATGTGGACTAGGATTCAGAAAGTGGATGGGGCAGATGCCGCAGTGTGTTAGATAAGCATTTTATATCATAGGTCATTAATATACTCATCCAGAGATTTATTACATGTACTGATTTGCAGTCAAACTACAACTTAATTGGTGGGTTTAAAATAATAAAGTAAAAGGTATGGACAGGGAGTCCTGATACACCCATGTTTTTACCATGGTGCATAAGACAATGGAAAATGGAAGAGGGTCCTCAATAAGGGTATTGCGCACCCCCTAAATCTGTCTGGTACCTGACATTTTTTGGGTATTAGAGGGACTTCCAAGCTTTTTTAGTCACTAGTGTTGATTTTTTCCTTATGCATACCAGGCTTTCAACCCTGTTATGGGATAGCCTTTGCCCCATGCTAAACCAGCATCATGATTACAGTGTTTGGTATAGCCTACTAATTATTTGTAAGAAAATACATAATTTTCCTGAGAACTTATCGGAATTTGTTAAGCATAACAATATGAATATGGCTTTAACCATGTATCTAGTGTTACTGGTACAAATCGACCAGTGGATATGTATATGGCAGCTGTAGCTCTATCTATAGAGAACTCATTGCAGGCAATGTATTATTTCATGCATTAAGCTGTCACCCTAAATAACCCTAATCTGTGGGGCAGTTTCTGTGAGTAAGGATAAATTGCTCCACAGTGGCCCAAACTGATGAGCAGGCCTTAGAGCTGAGTTAAAAGGTTTATAGACAGAGCCTAGGTATCAGACATAATTAATGAATCTTCCTTGGGGGCTCAAGGGAAAAACATGACTGGTTCCTATAAATGCAGATATCAGTAGGAATATGTAGTGGAGTGAAAAGCTATAAGTTGTGTGGCTGGATTTCATCAGACCCACCTGTCTAATCAGGAGGGTTTTAAAACCTAGCTCGTCAGTTTGACTCAGAGAGTGATGTGTTCCGACCACATGTGCTCTGCTTAAACAGAACAAGGTTTATAATGCTGCTAAAACAGACAAGATGTTTGTAAATCTGCTCTCATCGTGGTATTATACTTCTGACAAAAGCTGCTTCATTTACCTTGTTGAAGAAAACACAGCAGTTATTGTTATTACACTGCTACAATAAAAGGCATTTTTCCTTAAAGGCATTTTGTAGTCCTGAAACTTGCTATGCAGGGACTTGCCACAGAATGCCAAAAGTAATTCAAAGAGTGCTTGGATAAGAAATCTGGTGCTGATCATATTAAAAGACAATTTAAATATTAAGTAGCGTGGCTTCATTTGCAAGATTGCTTCTAGAATGGTATTTTAGGATCTTGAACTCCTATTACCCGTATTCTTTTGGAGAGATGAACCACAAAGCAAGCACTACATGCACTGTGGGTCATCTTGCTGGCTGGAGCTAAAACTTGTTGGCTGCCCTATGCTCTATAGCTCTTAGATTCCATGGAGCAATCTGCTAGTCTAAGGTTTATGCTAATTATTGGTATTTTCTAATTGGGTTTATATACTAGGAAATACTACTGCAGTAATATTGGCACTGTTCTGCACTGTTCTACATTGCATAGATTTAAAAACATAAGTGTGTATAGATCATCAAACTGTTGGCTCCCTCATTTTGGTATAAGAAGCAAACATGAGCCATATTTCTCTTGGCTAATACCTCAACAAAAATCCCATTCTCCTTCATATGCCTTCCAGCTTGTAGCACCACAGGGCAAATGGACAGTTATGAGCATATAGGGGGCATTCTCAGGTATAGTCACTAAAATATCTTGTGGTTTCTTCCCCTCTACAAAGATTGCTGTCACTCAAACACAGCAATAAAAACAAGTTAGGGAGAACAAAGAATAACTACAACTTCATAATGCAATTTTGGTACTTCTATACATAAACCACACACACTTAAATTATTATTTATTAAAATCTATTTAGCCATGCAAACTTCAGTCAGCATTAAAGGTAAAACAGTACGAAATTTCACTCAATCATACTGTAATTATTATATTGGAACCATGACCACTTTTATTTGGAACACGCATTAAATGCTTCCGTAGACTGGCTATTTGACCTGCCTGTATTTCACTAAACATTCTTTTGCCAAGTATTCTGCAGCAAATCGAACACATTAACTACTTGAATCTTTGGATGACACTGTAAATCTTCGTGCCAAGTCCTGCATCTTCCTTATTTTGAATAACTGACAAGAGAACCCGTAGAAGTTGGTCACCATTTTGGACATGATCTTTGTGTGCAGACCTTGGCAACCATCTTACAGCTTGGCAACCATTTAGAGAATGTGCCTGGCAGGCTCAAAAATTGTCTGACTGTTCAAACAGAATGTCAGTTAAATATAGACTGAATTTAAAAATATCACTTGCTATCAGGTAAACTGTTGCCTAGCAAACTGAAGAACTAGATTATGTATCTAAGTAGCTTTTTAACCTTTAAAAAAAACATAAACAACATTAGTTACATTTAAAAAACTAAGTCAAAAATAGGCATGTAAATACATGGTGTGTATAAATATACGTTGTGTCTGAAAATAACCTACACAGGCACTTTATATTTAAAGGTCGCCAAACAAGCTAATCTTTCCCAGAATATGACCACCTTGGGTGGGCGATATTATACTTATGAAAGTCAGAGCGAGGTGGACCACATCAATGAGCTGATGCAGTCCTAGATCTGACCGAAAAATCAAGCCTGCCCGATTGACATCTGTCCGATTTTTGGCCAAATATCGCTCGGGGAGGCATGTCAAACGGCCCCATACACGGGCAGATAAGCTGCCGAATCAGTTTGAAGGACCCAAATCAGCAGCTTACATTTACTTGTATGTATGGCCACCTTTACTCAGGTCTGAGACAGAATCAAGGGAGAACTGTATGAACTATGTGATTCTGAATGGTAGCTAAGTGGTTAAAATGGTTAAATGAAACCTGACACAGTTCCTGGTGTTTTTTTTCCTCGTAAAAAATAATTATGGCATGCTTTCATATATGATAGGGATGAGCCTTCATTATCATAAACTTTAAACTATTAAGGGATTCTGACCTTGAGGTCTGTATTAACAGAGACTACAAATTACTGGGCTTTTTTCATTTTTTTCTATCACCAAGTTCAGAAGGGTAATTTATGAAAAAAATGAATTGATTGTGGTTAATTTTGAGGGTGAAGAAAATAAATGAATTAAACCATAATTGAAATGACAATATTAGACGAGAAATATTGTGCTGGAATCAGATCAGAATAAAGTCTTGACACGACTAGATATTTTTTTTATTGAAGGAGGGTATCTGCAGCTATATGACGTAAACTGCGGTAGTATAACAAGGAATGCATTGATAAATTGCTCTATCGATTCTGTTCTGCTTCACTTACCATAATTATAGTACCGTAATGGATGACATGAGTGATATATTTTTACTTTAGAGTAAAGCCAAGAGTTTGCCTCTTTCTTTATGAGATTAGACATAATCCTTTCAATTAATATAGTATGATTGATATCTAAAAGCATAGTGGGTAGCACACATGCTTCCAAAGACCATACTAAGTATTATCAGCCCAGTATTGACATACAATCTAGGGACTATTTTAGATTACAAGTGGTGCAATTTGTTGATTTAAAAGATTTCACTCTAACATGAGTAAACTAGTTTGTGTTTGTTGCTCTGTAATCCCTCAGTTTGGTCACAAATGAGAAATAACAATTATTTTTTTAAAAATAAATGTAAAAAGTGCTAACATTTCTGGCAGCACTGTACATCAGACATAACACATACTAATTACATTGCAGGTACCCCAATATGTACAAAGCATTTTAAGTCTATTTACATTTGTCTGAGGCTCATGCCACATGGGGCTGATTCTCCGCCTGTGGAAAAAAGGAGGCTGAGAATCTGCCCCTACTCTGGCATCAGCTTCCTACCTTGCCTGCACCTGAAACCATTAAACAGGTCAAGGTGCAAGCAGGCGCAGCACATATTGGCAAAAAAAATTGACAGTTTGCATTGCAAAGCTGATATCTGCCAACTGTGCCTGCACAAATTGATGATTTAATAGTTCTGGGTGCAGGCAAAGAAGAAGGCTGATTCCAGTGTAGGGGATGATTCTTAGCCTGTGTTTTTCCACAGAGTATCAAGCCCATGTGGCATCAGCCTAAAACATTTATGTTTAAGAATGTGTCTTGGCCATGACAAATGGACAAACTGAAAAGCTTAGTTCAGTATTCCTTTAAATGCAAGAGCAAAAAGACTAAAAAAAACCTCAATTCTTCCTGGATAGGGGTCTTACCATTATGTGGACACCATGTGAAAAGGCTACTAAAATACTTTAATATGAAAAAATCCAACTAGGATTGTTATGATAATAAATTTACACAGTGTTAGATAGTACAGGTATGGGACCCGTTGTCAGGAAACCATTATCCAGAATGTTTTGAATCACGGAAAATCCATCACCCATAGACTCCATTTTAAAAATATAATTCACATTTTTAAAACAATATTTCCTTACTCTCTGTAATAATAAAACAGTACCTTGTACTTGATCCCAAATAAGATATAATTAATCCCTATTGGAGGTAAAACAATCCATTTGGGTATATTTAATGTTTAAATTAGTTTTAGCAGACTTAAGGTATGGAGATCCCTTATCCAGAAAACCCCAGGTCCCGAGCATTCTGGATAACAGGTCCCATACCTGTATAAGGTACAGTCTAATTATTGAAAATAAAACAAGTAAAAAAATAATTGCTTGTTCAATGAAAATTGTGTGTTTATTAGAAATAACATTTCTGTATTTTAAAGCTTTCTGGATTAAGGATGAGCAATTAATACACACTTGTACTTCTTAACCTTTTTTTCCTGTGCTTTTAGACCTTTTTTTCATGAACTTTTGCATTAACTTTTTTTTTGTCCAACTGCATGCTTCTATCAAAATACTTTAAAAGCATAAATGCAACTTGCATCTATCATAATTTTCTTTGTTTCCATGGTTCTTTTTATATTTTTAAATGTAAAAAAGGTAAACACAATACTGTCAAACCATCATATGTCAAACACCATTCAACTACTCTAAAATCGCTTGTTAATATTAACTACATTTCTTCTGTTGCTGTGTTAGTGCAGTTCTATCACAATGCAGTGAATAACTGAAAACCTTGAATCGATCGTAATATTGATTTTAGTTGGTGAAGAAATAGTCCAAGGAGGGGACGAAGCAGCAAAAGATAAAATTTCTTCTTTTTTTTTTATCCCTGAATTATTGGCTGCCAAACACTGGCCTTCTCAGGCTCGAACCATCTGAGGCTTGTGTTGCAACTAGCCAGGATGTCTGCCTAAGATAATTCAAGCTGAAGGCAGACAATCTGCTGTGGGAGCTGATTAAGTCATTGACTTCCAACATGACCTGTCTCGGTCCCACAAGCAGCTTCTTGACAGTAAGATAGGGGAGGCTGAGAAGTGTGTAAAAAAATATGGTTAGTCATTCAGATAGTAGTTGAGAACATCTGAATTTCATACCTCAACAACAAGAACATTTTTTCCAGTCTGACAGCTTACAAGATTCTCTATTACCCACATGTTATAGACACAATGGGCCAGTTACACTTTTTTTCTATTTTCACATGGGAATAAGAAAAGTTGGCTCCTGAAATACCGTTTTTGAGACTTTTTCTAAAGTATTCCCTGCAACATAGTAAAAAAAATACTAAAGCGAATACAGCAAAAGCAAGAAATTGACATTGTTCCACACAAACTACAAAAGTAATATTGTAAAAACACCTAAAATTATTCTAGAAGGCAATTCGACAAAA
This sequence comes from Xenopus tropicalis, assembly GCF_000004195.4. Taxonomy (NCBI): domain Eukaryota; kingdom Metazoa; phylum Chordata; class Amphibia; order Anura; family Pipidae; genus Xenopus; species Xenopus tropicalis. The sequence goes on from NC_030680.2 coordinate 85,988,041, forward strand.
TTACATATTGCACAATTAGACATCATACATCAACACAATTACACATTATAGCCCTGAATGGCAAACACATATAATAAATTCAAAGAATATATACAAGAAACCATTGCTTCTAAATAATATGTGTGCTTGTTACAAAAATGTAATAGATCTGATGAAAATCTAGGTTTCATAATGAAAAATAAATATGGGTTAATATAGTATGACATAAGGCAATATAGGCAAGAAACTAAACTGAGGGTAACAGTAACAGTGTTATCCTTAATAATGTTTCACAAAACATGGTGGGAAAACTACACTATCCTATAAAAAGGAAGCATATAATGGTGATTAAATAAAGGCCTTATGAGAAAAAATGCATATGCATATTCAGCTCTATAAGTTTTATTTCATGAAAATTAATCAGAGCTATTTGTCCTTTATTCAGGACTAACCTTACAACTATCCCAGACATTCTGAATATTTTCTACAAATATACTAAGGTACTGGGAGAATGGTGTGTGATTATAAACATATCTCATTTAGTCCTGGTTATTACCAAGGCAAAAGCCCTGCATAAGTACAGTATGTCCTGGAGTATTAAAGCAAAAAGAAAATTAAAAAGGCTAATCTTAGAACCAATAGGAAGCAATTCTACTAGAAAAAAATTGTATCATAGACAAAAAGACTACCTATAACATATATTTTTATGTCCAAATATGCCCATACAGTATTTCCTCATAAACTTAGAGTTCCATCTGAACAGACTGCTGAGTGCAATAAAGAGTTTAGCCTCCTGCTGTACACATAGCTCTTCCCATGGCTGCTTCATCTCTTCTAAGGATCTCCACAGACAAAAGAGAAGCTCATTCAAAGTGGGTGCTGGGAGATGTCTGGTCTGGAGTAGTTTTGCAGTCTGTCTGGCTGCATATAGAAGCTGGCATGGGAGGAATACAGACCCATTATTAGGTCTTTAGAGTTTTACAGCTCCACAGACAAAAAACATTCTGAAGGTTAAGACAGGCTACTGAGAATGGCATACTTGGCTGCATGTTATGCCAGGTGGCCTGGGCATATTGGCAACCAGCTGGCATAATGCCCACTGCATATGGCTCGCAGTACTTTGCTTTTCCCATTAAGCCTTCTCAGACTTATAACCCCTTCAGCACTATAAAGTACAATGGTAGCAGGCAATAGTTAGCAGTTACTTTGCAGGGGTTAATAAAAAATGTAAAGTCCCAATCAAATATTCCTGAAGATTTCTGATCTTATTGTACACTACGGACTCTTACCTGTTTCAAAAGAAAATATATTCAATCCATATTACATATTTATAATTGTGAAACTAGTTACTAAAAATAATTATATTGACACGTTTTAGTGTAAGTAGTGCATTTATACAGCATTTACCCTGTACCTACGGTAGAAATTACACCCTAGTGCTGGAGATTTAGATATTTACTCTTCTCTCAGTCAGTGCAGTTCTGACTATTCATTGAACTACAAGCAAGCAATTGCTGTTATTACTTTTTTTTTTTTTAAAGAAAATCTGGAGTGGAATAGACATTAAACATTAATTTGCTTCTGTAATAAAAACTTTTAACTTGGGTGAAATCTCCAAGCTATTTCTTATGAGTATTTTTCAGAAATTATTTTTATAGCCCTTAGAAGTCTGTTTAGCTTTAGGCCTCGTCCAAAAATGTGCATGAAACATATATTTACAAAAGAAATACCAAACCAAATGATCTATTTATACCACATGGGACACTATAATAAAATTAAAAGATAACATAGTAATTTGCACTAGAGCTATCCATCATAGTTAAAAAAGGTCACAGCCTCAAATGTACATTGTGTACACTATTATTTAATCCTGGTCTTCTATTTCACCTCAAGCCAAACATTTCTCATGGGGTCTATTCCACGCCTTCTGTATTAACTTACTTTCTTCCGTTACTATATCTATAACAGTATCATTTCTACTGGTATGCATATAATAACTATTCAGAGAGCAGTTGGAAAAGTTAATCAAATTCCACATTTGTAATGCATGATAGAAAGAAAAATAGATTTAACTTAAAAAAAAAATCACATGGAAATTTAACACAACTTTTTAAAACTTCCACAACTTCTAAATAATCTCTAAATGCTTTAAATTTATTTTAACTGAAGTATTTACACAAGGCAAGGGACAAGATGTTTACACAAAGCATGATGGGCCATATTTACTAAAGTGAACAGGCCCGGACTGGCAATCTGTGGATTCTGGCAAATGCTAGAGGGGCTACTGTAGGATACCAGAGACAGACACTATTTAGTAGGTCGGTGGGTGGCTGTTTAGGCCTCTGTGTATTTGAAATGCCAGAACCTATTTTTAATATGGTGAGTAAACACCATAAATGACGCATGAGGGGAATTAGCACAACAGATATAACATAGATAATGAGATGCTAACGTGGTTTCTGTATCTTTATAATGGTACTTCAACAGCCTGAACCTGGTCCCATTGGTGTCCCTGGTAAATAGTGGTAATTAAGTCCAGTCTAAAGATTTAAATATTTGGCAGTGCAATGGTGATACACCAAAACTTTCTGATTTTCACATTTTAGTAAATTGCTAATGCTGCAGAGACTTTCTTCATTTTAGGAGAAAAGATATGACATATTATCCATTTGACATTTTAGTAAATATGTCCCATAATCTGCAACCAGTGTGAGGAAAGGAAGCCTTCAGTCTGCCCGATAGCCAGATATCTGTCAGGAAATTTTAAAAGTCCAGTTTAATGTATTGGCCATCATCATCACTGTTCTTTGGTAAGTTTAAAGGTAAAACATACCTGTCCCTTAATGTCAAATATGTTTGTGTGTATATATATATATATTTTTTTTTTTTTGTACACAGCACACATGATTCATCAGATTAAGAGGAAGCCACTATTGTCTCACTCACTTTGTCATTAGACAAATAAAATAGAAGGTCCAGTATTCCTTTAATCTCAATACCCAAGGCAACGCCACAACCTATAGAAATAACCTACAGCAGCCCAGGACATTGATAGTGCAATCAATACCAATGCTGTTAGGGCTGAACAACCTTTTTGTGTAAAAACTAAACCCATTGTATTCTACCAATCTGCTACCTCCTATCTTTTTGCCTTTTTGTATGACTGAATGGCTGCCCCATGGCTACACAGCAGCTTATTTATATGAATTATAGTAGTCTTTCTGAAGACACAAAAGTTTTATCAGTGCAGGGCAACAGAACATTATATTTTAAAAATATTCTTAATTTTTAACTTCACTTTCAATTTGGCTATTTAGCTTATTTAGTTAATTAGCTCTACAAGGAAAGTGAACTGTTCAGTTCAGAAAAGATGAGTTCCATTTGAAAGCTATGTGGTTCAAGAACAGGAAGGAGAATATGGATTACAGTACATTTGAGTGTTGATCTCATCTTGATATTTGTGGGTCCATCTAAAATCACAATATGAAGCAGTACATGAAAGTAAAACTGATGTTCACTAGAGGGACAATGAACATTGCACCATTATCTGACCCACAAAGGAGGGCACTGCACCTATAAAGCAGATACTACCACAAAGCAGAAAACTTTTTATCTCACACAAAAACAGAGCCACTTCTGGTAACTTTACAAGTCAAAACTCTTAATTTTAAACTGGAATTTGGGCTCTTATAGTGCAGAGAGCACAATTGTGGTTGCATCCGAAAAGCAGTCTCAGGGAGGCCAGGGGCCCAGGAATGCCTTTGACAGCTCTTCCTATAATTAAAATAAGTGTACATGTGGATCACACTAAGGCCACTTTGCAGATCAAAAATGCTTGTTGTTTTTTTGGGTTGAAAAGTGCCATTACTGGCTTTGTCAGGTGTTTCCCATTCAAGTTAATGTTTCCTTATAAATGGTTACCTGATAAGCACAGCAGCTTAAGTAAGGGGTTGCCATTGAACCCCCAATCAATGGCAACCCCTTACTTAAGCTGCTGTGCTTACAAATCGGTAAACATTTACTTTGGGGGAAAAACTTGCTTAAATTTGCTTAAAATAATTCACAGAAAATGATTTTTCTGGGGCAAAAACTACTATAGTGGGAAGCCAACACTGAAGGTGAACTTTAAGCTATATCATTCCTAAATAATTTCTATCTGCTACTGATTAGTAAGTGTCAGATATTTGCACAGCATGATATAATTTGCCTGTTACCAGTCTAGAGACCTGTCTGTGATGTGAAAGCGCAAGATTTGTTTTCCTCAAAGCTGGAAAAGCACAATAATGTAAATGTAGGTCCTGTGGTACAACTGGAGACTTCTGCTTACAGAATGCAGGGCTACAATTCTGTAATGAGTTTATGATGTCTAGGGAGCTTGACGACCAACCAGTCAGCTTAGCAAATCCACAAAGTCTGCCTATTCTTTCACAATCTTTTCAGCTTAAATATTCACAATGAACCATTATTACAGAATCATTATCTGCGTTTAGCTCTGACAACAGCATCATACGGCCCATGAAAGGCTTCATTCTTCTTATGATTAGACTCTAAAACATTTCTGCATCTAGCAGTGTTTTTCAGCTTCCCAGAATGCAGTGCTCAATTACTGTGTTGAAATTAACTGTATGTCACTCTTATTTATTGATAAAGTATAATTAAGTACTCTTGCCTGCGGCCCAGCTTTACCACAATTCCCATATTAGGTTTCAAGCATTAATAAGAAAGAAACTTATTAACTCTTTAAAAGTGGGTCAAATGAACTAGCAACCTAAAACAGGACCTAAAGGAAACTTCTAAAAATATAGTATTTGTTTCTGACTATGTTCTACCTAAGAGGTAATCTGAAAAGCATTTCAAGTTTTACTAAATTTCAAACGAAGAGCTGTGCTTTTGGGGGTAAAGGTAGTTTAAACTATATCCCTGCTAATTGGAAATGTAATAAACCTTGGGAGAAACTCCTGCAATAGCAACATGGGGGCATCTGGGCATCCACAAGGATCACAAAATTAAAGTGAAAAAGTATATTTTAATAAAAATACTTTATTAAAAAGTATAACATCTATGGTGGGCCTTCTTTTGCTTTTTGGTGGTGTTTCTCAACACATCCTTAGAACCCTTTGGAAATAAAATGTAAAAATGTACATGTCACCTTTCCAGTGGACATTACTAGCATATATTAACTACAGTTTCACCTTCTGGTGCCCAATAAAGGACAGATAATGCGTAACTGCTCTTCAGGTTACCTACAACAATGCATTCATTTACTATTTATACCACGCGATTACTGTTCACCAACTTAGCAATAATAAATAAAAGGGTGTGGGGGTTAATGTGGGTTTTAACAAACCACAGTCTGTTTAGGCACAGCCAACTATTAAAAGATGCTGTAACTTGCCAAACCAAGATAAACACACACCATTACTTTGATTATATAAAAGCCACTGTTCACAGCCGTGCAACTCTTATAATGGGTAACATTATAATTAAATGAATGCACATGTTTACTGTTCTTACTTTAACACAAAAACATTCCAGCAGAAACAATGTTTCGATTTGCAGAGCTATGCAAAGCAGGTTTCAATTAGTCAGCGGTCTTATAACTGTGTTGCCACAAAATTCATGCACTTAAACACAAATATGTGGAAACATTTGGTTCAGTCATTAATATTTCACTAGTGCCCTAGAGGTATGTGGTCAACTTAAAAAGAAAATCTAAGTGCAAAAGTATAAATCATGAGGTGAAAAAACACTTCAGCACTTTAGCACCAGTTCAACTAATCCATTGCAAACATTCAAGAGCTAATGCAGTAACGGGCATGAAGTTTGCTGCAGATCTAGTAACCCATAGCAACCAATTAGGAAGTTCCTTTAACCGTTCACTGATTTGAAAGCTGATTTGATTGGCTACTACGAGTAGAAGACCTCATGCAAACTTTTTAAAACTTTTATTATACAGGTATGTACGCGGCCCCCCACCTGTCTGGCTGCTTTGTTGGCTTACCTTTGAGTAAGCTTTAAATGGTATCAGTACTGCCCCCCCTGCATGGTTAACACCTCAGAGTCAGGCTGTAAACCCCCTGTATTGTTTAAAAATGTAATCCCCTGTGTTGTTCACACCGTTTAATCCTTGCATTGTTCACCCCCTGCAGTGTTCACACCTCAGGCTCAGGCTGTAATCACCCACATTGTTCCCCTGTTCACACCTCAGACTGTAGGAGCAGTAGAAACCCACAAATAAACCCTGCACACTATAAAAAGAACATATACTGAGGTACTGCAAGTAAAAAGTTTTTTAATATATAGTCATTGTGCAGACTGTAGCAGTGCCAGCATTGCGTCACTGTAGGCTGCCTGTGTGCCATAATCTGCCTGCCCAATGCTGCCTGTATCTGCCATACACACAGGCAGTATAGGACAGGCAGAGTATGGCACACACAGGCAGGATAGGGAAGGCAGAGTATGGCACACACAGGCAGGGTAGGGAAGGCAGAGTATGGCACACACAGGCAGGGTAGGGAAGGCAGAGCATAGCACACACAGGCAGGGTAGGGAAGGCAGAGTATGGCACACGCAGGGTATGGCACACACAGGCAGGGTAGGGCAGGCAGAGTATGGCACACACGGGAGGGGTAAGGCAGGCAGAGTATGGCACACACAGGCAGGGTAGGGCAGGCAGAGTATGGCACACACAGGCAGGGTAGGGCAGGCAGAGTATGGCACACACAGGCAGGGTAGGGAAGGCAGAGTATGGCACACACAGGCAGGGTAGGAAAGGCAGAGTATGGCAGGTTTTTGCTGTAGTACCACCATTAATAACATGGGTGTGGTTTCAAGTGGGTGTGGTTTTAAAAAGGGGAGTGGTCAAAACTTGCTTCCATTATCGGCCCTCCACCACGGAGGCCAGAAAAACTCCGGCCCTTAGTACCACAGAAGTTGGACAGCACTGTCCTATATGGAAGCTTGTTATCCAGAAAGGCCATCTCCCATAGACTCCATTATAAGCAAATAATTCTAATTTTTAAAAATAATTTCCTTTTTCTCTGTAAATATAAAACAGTACCTCGTACTTGATCCTAACTAAGATATAATTAACCCTTATTGGAGGCAAAACAAGCCTATTGGGTTTATTCAATATTTAAATGATTTTTAGCAGACTTAAGTTATGGAGATCCAAATTATGAAAAATATCCCTTATCCAGAAAATCCTGGGTCCTGAGCATTCTGAATAACAGGTCCCATACCTGTATTATCCCTAGTGTCAGCAATTCCTAAGGGAATTGTATTCATGACAGTATTAACATTAGTTTGAGAAAGGGTGTATTAAGAATTGATGTACATGCCACTTATCCAGATCACAAGGAGGCAAGCTAAAACTGGACAATTTTCAACAACTCAATATTCATAATCTTACTTCTGTATGACAAATAAGAAAATGAGATAAGTGAAATAGGTTTGCATATCAGTCCAGTTATTCATATTACTCTTTGATAACATTCATTATGTGGCATAGTACCCAAATCTGTGTATTACCATAACTGGAGACTCAGAGCTGGAAAGATGAATTGCCACGATACCTTCTACAGTGCAAGATGTGTCCTAATTTGTTTTGCGCAGGAATACTACCCCTGCAGCACCAAAATTCAGTCTCCAGTGGTTTCAATAAACCCTATGCAGTGCACCAGTGACAGTGCTTTGAGTTGACAAATAACAGCGCCACAGGCTCACAGCATAGTAGTGATAGAAATGAGCCCATAAATAAAAAAAAAATCCACTGAATTCTCCATACTAATCATAATAAGTTTCAAATCCAAAAGCAGAATTTTTACTTTCACTCTGTTCCTTTAACAATAATAAACTTTCTTGTTACACTTAAATGCAGGGCAAAGTTAAAGTAAAGTACTGTAACATTTGAGACTAATTAGAACTAGCAACTGGTACAAGCTGAATTTAACAAATATTATGGATCTTTCTAGATATTTAACTTATTCTATGACACTCCCGAAATATTTAAAAATATTGTTAATCTTATGAAGCAAAACATAGCAAAAAAAAACTTCAGGTAAAAAAGCAGTATTAAGTATAAAGCCCATAGGAAAATAGTAGCCCAAACAAGAAGGACTAACATACCTGATTACACTCCACTGGAATACTATGAATGCTTTCTTGGTAAGTCTTGCCTGAAAACCAGCACTGCTGCATTTTTTTAGACAAGAATTACCTAACATGCAATTGCTCTCATGAAGTACTCAATGTAATGTGTATTACAAAGTAACACCAAAATAACATGTTTTCATATAAAGTCAACATTTACATGCATTTTTAAACTTCTTTCTTTCAGCGGTAGCTTTTAATTTATACTGTTAATTGGATGCCCAAGTGGTTATCTATTTCTAAACCATTTTCTTATATTTTACATTTTTCATCTTCTCAGGGAAAGGGTTGCCAACTTTGTAAATTGTTTTTATATGATACATGAATTGATGCATTTCTCATCATTGGCCCTGCTGAGTATAATCCCTGAGTGTCTGTGTCTGCCTAAAATTGATACAATAGTTGCTATCATTGCACAGATGCTGCTAAGAAATGTATCAACCAATGCAGCAAATTGTAACAGTTCAGAGACCACACCTGGATTGCTTAAAAGTAACAAAGCTGCATGGTGCCATAACAATCCTAACAATCTCATAAAAATCCTATTTAATCTTTAATTTTTTTTAAGGTATGGAGATCCAAATTACAAAAAGATCTGTTATCCAGAAACCCTAAGTCCCAAACATTCTAGGTAACACGTCCTATACCTGTATATTGATTTTTTTAAATAGTATTCAGATTGTAATCACAGGGTCCTTTATCTAATGTATCTGTCAGCATTAATATGTAATTTGTATACATCATTATATTGTACAACTCTACAGAATATGTTAGCACTTTATAATTGCTTGAAATTATTTTTATAAATAATAACAACAGCAAAAAATGTCAACCCCAAGTAACCTTGCCATACTTACACATTTAGCTGTGATGGGGTTAAGGAGAAAGAGAGAACTTGCAGACATTTGGTTTGTATCCAAAGTCATGGTTTTAACATGAAAACTCTTGGCAGAAATATATGAACTTGCTGAAGTGTATTATAGCACTCATTCTTGGAAAATTACAGAAAAAAAGCATCACTCCAATTTATTTTTTTACATATAACAGCACCTAAAACTAACCAATCTAGTAACTAAAAATTCTTCTGTGCTTCCTGAATGACACTGTTGTGTACCACAGAATATATTTCTTGACATTAATCAAACTTTTACATCTTAAGTGCATTACTATGGTTAACACACACCATTTCTATCTTTTTAGGCATGCATCCCAATTCCAGTTCTAATGACATTTCCACATAATTTCTTGTGTTCTCAGCCAATCAGGACTAACTCACAGGATACAGCACCACCCACACTGCTTTTTCTCTCCAACACATGGAAATAATTAGTTGAAGAAAAAAAGTACTATGAGAAGCTGTAACGTATGTAAGTGCTATTAACCATACAATGCATTTCCTGCCTCGTGCCTGTGCAGAGGTTAATGCACAATGCAACCAGGTGACCATGGACCACATGAAAATGCAGATATGCAAGGTCAGGAGACTGTGACAGCGGTAATAGCAAAAGGCCATTGGGATTGAGAAAAAAGTTGATTTTTATTCCCACAATGAAAACACATATGTATTCCAAACTTATATGTGCTTTTTTTGGAAATACTTTTTTTTGCTATCTGGTCAAAGTTTCTGCTTCTTTAAAAATCAGATTCAGTAATCACTGTGCTAGTGTGGTTAGCATTTTCAGCATTTGCACAATTAGCAACCATAAATTTTGCCAATGTGGTCTATGGCCTTCATAAACCAACAAATTTTATGCAGAACTCAAAATATTGTATATAATAAACAGGTCTGAACTAGGATTCAAAATAGGCCCTGGCATTTCGAGTACACAGAGGCCCAAATAGCCCCCCCGCCATAAATAGTGACAGTCTATGGCAGCTTACAGCAGCCCTCTGGCATTGGCTAGAATACACAGACTGCCAGTCCAAGCCTGTAATAAAATCAAACAAAGCAGATGACAGTAACAAAGTGGAACATATGGTGAGAGGGTCCTTAAAAGTTGACCAGGTCATGTGAAAAGTCTAGAATATGCCTAATGGAACTGCATTTACTGAATGTGCACTTACTACAAATGCCACCTATTTACAGTGAGTTGCCTCTCATTTTACATAGTTACATAGTTACATAGGGTTGAAAAAAGACCAGCGTCCATCAAGTTCAACCCATCCAAGTAAACCCAGCACACACAACCCACGCCTACCAATCTATACACTCACATGCATAAACTATATATACAACCAGTAATACTAACTGTAGATATTAGTATCACAATAGCCTTGGATATTCTGATTGTTCAAGAACTCATCCAGGCCCCTCTTAAAGGCATTAACAGAATCTGCCATTACCACATCTCTAGGAAGGGCATTCATTCTTGTAACTTCATATGTCCTGGTGAGACTTTACTATATCCATCCTCAGGCCTAACAAAACTTCTTGTAACTTCATATGTCCTGGTGAGACTTTACTATATCCATCCTCAGGCCTAACAAAACTTAAAAGGTCAATGTGTAACCCAGGTAGTAAAGATGCAGCACAGGCTGCATATTACTAATGTATATTTTAGTCCAGAGATCCCCAACCTGTTTTACCTGTGAGCCAACTGGTTTTTATGCAATCAAGCCAGGAATAAAAAAATAAGCACCTGTTTTGAGACCACTGGGAGCAACAGCCAAGGGATTGGTAAGCAACATGTTGCTCTTGAGCCAGTGGTTGGGGACTACTGCTTTAGTCAGAATCAGAAGTCATCAGCAACATTTTACAAAGTAAAACATACCGTAGTAAAACACTTTTTTGTGCTATTTGGTCATTGGTAGCTTCTATGTGGACTGGCAGTCTACGGGAGGCTCTGTTTAACAGTACAGCTTGTTTTTATGCAACCAAATCTTGCCTCCAAGCCAGGAATTAAAAAATGAACACCTGCTTTGAGGCCACTGAGAGCAACATCCAAAAGGTTGCTGAGCAACTTGTTGCTGGATGCATTTTAAACCCACCACTGACCAAACCAAAAATACAGGGCATGATTTGCTTACTGTACCCACATGCCTCATTTTATTGCATTAGAGAAATAGCCCACATTTGAAATGACAACTGACACCCACAATGCCATGGCTAAAAAACACTACTGCATAATAGGTATATTCCATCATTTGCATTAATAAAAACTGGAATAATTAGATAACAAGTCATATAGTCATACAGATATTCCACCTTGGAGACAGATCTACAGGGTGCATTTCGGCCATGCCCCCTAATGTTCAAGCCACACCACCCAGAGTCACCTCCTTTGAGGTCAAATTAAAAGAGATCTCTTAGGTCCCTCATATGCAGCTCTAATGTGAATGCAAGGCTATTTCAGAATAAAGGACAGGTTTAGTGAGATCTACAGTAAATTACCTTATACACCTGAAATTATTATCCACCAACCATTTATTGGTATATTTTACTGTTTTTTTCCAAGAGAATAAATATGTTATTGCTTCTGTTGGTTCATTAGACAGAATTCTGACAGAAATGCTTTTAAAATGAATAGAACTTAATAAATGCAAACGATCAACAACCTGGAAATTTTTTTAGAAAAGGCCATAACTAGCCTGTAAGCCCCCAAAGTAATGTTTGTGGGCAAGGCATATTTGCCTAATTGGCTGTATGTTTTACACCCCTTGTTCAGTAACAGATTTAAAGTGTCGGGTGAAAAGGTGAACATTTTCATTACACTACATTTGGTTCTTTTTATTGCTCTAGCCAAAACGATTTAATGTTCCATAGAGATTCATTAAAAGAAATCTCTGCTGCTGGTTGTAAATCTGAAAAGAGACAACTCACTCTGGTTATAAATGCTCCAAAATTTTTAATCTTAATAAAGATTCGCCCCTTCTTCATTTTAATTAAAATGGCATAGCAGTTGCTGAAGGATTATGATGCAATGCCAGCTGGAACAGACATGACGTGAAACAGATTAGGGTTCCTGTGGTTAGAGGAAACTATGCTTGTGGTTTTGTGAAATGCCTTTCACTGTCAGAGTTGCAACTAGCCATACACAATAACCAGAAACCACAGCATCATTTCTTGCCTTCCCTTAATATCCCAGTCAGATTTAGCCACATATTGGTCAAGTGACTTTCACTCAAATAACTGCTGCCTTGAGGAATGAGTCACAGGACTGACTGTTACTACAATCTGTGTAAACTGAATGAATTTTTTAAAAAAAAAAATACACACTGAAGCCAGTGTCTTTGCTGAGTATATCCCCAGGCAAAGACATGCACCAGTCAAACAGATCAACCCAACCTTTCATTCAGCCATCACTACTAATACAGAATATGCCTATAAAAGTGACACCTAAGCACCATCATCATATCAACCTTCTATGACAAAATAATTTACTGATGCTTATATTTTATACAACTGCCTTTCTTAATATAAGTTACTATATATTTCAAAGTAAATGTTTAAATTGCAATAAATTATAACACTCACAGCAGTTATTTTTAGTAAAATGTAATATGTAATTTACTAGAAACTATTTTTGCAGTGAACTACATTATTTATAGATAAACCTTTTAATTGGAAAAAAATTGTAATTAAATTTGTTTTCCATGCTCTTATTACAATAACATTTTACAGCTTATAACATTTTAGAACAGATATTTATCAATGAAACCATCCTCAATAATAAACTGTCATAGCTATAAAAAATATACCATTTTTTTGTTTCTGAAATATTTAATATTTGAACAATTATAAGAAAAGAATAACTGTTTTATTGGTTAGGTTTCCTTTTTAACCTTATTTTAATATGGATAGTAGAAAATAAATGAATGTGAGGTTATATACATTTTCATTAACATTAATTAGAAGCAAAAAGATAGTCTCCATTCCCTCCTTAATAGTGCCTGTGTTTCTAGCAGGTGGCACACACACATACACTCCAATATATCAAATTACGCATTCATTTTTTTCAGCAGGCGATGAAGAAGATAATTTTTTCCTGAGCTGGTGACTTTTTAAACACATCCTGAAGAGTTTATGGGTAGGCTCCTGCAAACTCAAGATTTCAAAATGAATGCTTCCTCCTGCTGCAAACCCACAGCACATGTGATTCCAACATCATCAAATTTTTCCCATAGCGCAATACTTAAGCATTTCCAAAATGTATGCATTTAGCAATATCTTTCACTGATCAATTCTAAGAATTAGGGTTGTGAGGAGTTAAAAATATATATCATACAACCCTGAATTTGCTTATACTGAGAACAGGACACCTATTGGTAGCATGTGGAAAACATACAGTACAAGCAGATTTACCATAATTCAGTAATATTTGCATACAACTTCCAAGCTAAAAGCTGTGCCATTTCTGCAGAAAAGTTTTTTTTTTTGTTTTTTTTTTAATTAAGCCGTATGGTGCACTCTGTTTTAAAAGCAGACGGAATACCTTTGTTAAAATCTCTCTCTCATGAAAGATAAGTACTTTAATTGCTATGATCTTCCCATTACACAATAATGTGTTATTTTGTTGAATTTTGGCATGAATGTAGCTTGTTTGGGAAAGTGCCAAAATCTTCGAGTGTGTTAGTCCACTAGTTTCTCTGCAGAGAAGCTCTCCTCTCACCCAGCTCCTTATTCCTGGAATACAGCCAGGCAGGGAAATCCATTTTACATAAAGAATGCGCACAGCTCAAGTGCTCAGAGACATTTTACCTACTAAAATAATTTTATGGACAAATGCCAGTCTGCTAGACAGCTACAGTGAGCAGCATCTGGCAGGGAAAGCAAGGTAAAGCAATCTGCAGTGGTAACAACGTCTTCAGAAACAAGGAAATGCCTGTGAGTGCACTCGTGGCACGTCACATGATTTGGCACTGTTTATACGATTGGCCAGAACTGCAGTAAATAAAGCCGCCATGTAAGGACTAAAAGCTTTGCTTTTTGCAGAATTCTTAAAATGGCGGACATTAAGCGCTTAGAGGAAAAAAGCAGAGAACATTTTCTCATTTCTCTCTTTTTTTTACTCCTTTTTCTCCCTCTGCTGGAGTTTTATAAACCTTAACAGATTTGAGTAGAAACAGATTTCTTACAACTTGCTCTGTGTCTCGGTTTCACAGTTCAGCATACACTCAGGCACTGTCAAAAACTTGACAACGTTCCAGGGAAAATATTAACTGTAAACTTTCCAACCGAAAAGAAAGCTCTAGAGTGTAGAACAGGAAATCCACTTCTTAGAATGTGTGCAGCTCTCAGTTGAAGACACGCACACCATACACAGTTAACATGAAGATGGCCAGATGCGATCCTGCTTTCCTATGTCATACTAGTGATTATAAAAGGGCACATCCTCTGGCTATAAAGCAGACAAATCGTTCACTTCCAAGGCCTGGCCAGTAGAGCACTGCACTCAGATATATAAATAGATGCGTGTAGCCTGGCTAAAGTTCAAACCTTCTGCGGCTGCCAGACACAACAGCAATGCAACATCCAAGAGAAAGTGTTTACTTCGGTTCTGGCCAAAGAAACAAATGCCAGCAAACAATCAAGGCCGATCGGCCAGGTCTTACAGTCATTTTATCACAAATGACTGGCTTTCTGCCATAAGACTGACCCCACCTAACTAACCAGTTTGATGCCAAAGGCCTGTAAATGTTGCCTAGAGCCAAGAGGACAGCTTTAAAACAGAAAGAAAATGAAAAGTGGTTAATTATGTTTCCTATGTAATAAAGATGATTTGCATACTGTTCATTTTCCCTGAATGCATTTCTTTATTCGCAGTTTAAATAGCCTCACACACACACACACACAAACCCATATAGTGATCTTATATATAGATAGTAGACGACAGACAGATAGATAGATAGATAGATAGATAGACATAGATATACTACCTTTAAACCCAGACACATAGATAGATAGATAGATAGATAGATAGATGATAGACAGATAGATAGACAGACATAGATATACTACCTTTAAACACAGACACATGCTACCCTTTAAAGACAATTTTAATGTGGCTATAATATACAATCCCTGTGTTTACAAAACATATACATTTCAATTACCTCTTTAGGTTGGACAGTCTTGATTTACAGATAGTACTTGTTTGGTTTTGTGGTTCGTTTACTATAAAAGGGAATAGGTGTTGGGGTGGACTAGATGTGGCTGGACATATCTGGCCATGCTAGGATGAAGGAGAGGTATTGGCCAGCAGCCATTAGACTGTCTAACAGGACAGCCACAAAAATAAGCCTATAAGATCTTTTCCTCTATTTTAGCTTATATTTTTCGAACTTTATAAGAGCAACATATAGTTAAAAAAGTTCTAAATTCAAACATTTACTCGAGTTTTGCAGGGACTGGGGGCAGGTCCAGAAGGGAGTAGATTGTACTGTGGTTGGGATTATGATGTCACACAGGCGGGGTCATTGAATTGATGAGGCAGAGTTGTGTCATCAAGCATGGAATCAGCTGCAGATTTGATATGTACAGGAGCTAGGTATGGATGAAAGTGGCGGATTGGAGGTGAGCCAGGGGGCGGATTGACTAGTTGTTACAAACTCATCTGCAAGTACATTGCCAGTAAGTTTAAAATACCGGCCATGGCCTTAGCTGGAATTTTGCAAGGTGGCAAGCCTATGCAACACCAATGGGAAAAGTGCTGTAATATTAGGGAGATGTAATATTAGCACATTAGACAGATGTCAGCATTAATGTTCCTAGTCAAAAGAAGATAAAGAGTATCTCATAGTATACTGGAAACAAAAGTGTTCTGGTTTAATGAGTGTAAATACATATAATAT
The DNA here is from genome assembly GCF_000004195.4 of Xenopus tropicalis. Lineage (NCBI taxonomy): Eukaryota > Metazoa > Chordata > Amphibia > Anura > Pipidae > Xenopus > Xenopus tropicalis. Next base: position 86,003,962 of record NC_030680.2, read on the forward strand.
TCATCGCCATAAATATTTTTAGGCCTTTAGGGTATATGCATTGTTGCTTGTAAGATGGAGGGTGGGAATAAAAGTTTGTAGAGCACAAGGAGCACAAGGGATAAGCTGGGACAGGCATACAGTACAAAATGCATAGCACAAATATGCCCCTGACACAAGTGCTCAGTGGATGATAACCAAGGGGTGCATCTAGGGCACTCATAAACGAACCCCAGCATGTTTTCTTAAAGAAAACCTACTATTTGTAGAAGCAGTCTTGAAAGGAGAAAGAAAGGTAAAAACTAAGTAAGCTTTATCAGAAAGGTCTATGTAAATACAGCCATAAGCACTCATAGAAACGCTGCACTGAGTTCTCTGTCAAAAGATTTGTTGTGTCTGTTTTCCTCTGCCAGAGACACGTAGCTCTCTCCTCTCTCCCCTCTCCTGCTCCCCCCTCCCTCAAGAATGTTAAGAACTCACTCCCCCCATTAGGAATGTGGATCTGAGACAAACAGCAGGAAGCTTCCTCTAACTAACTGAGCATGTACACCAGTCTTGCTCTTGGTACAGGAACAAGGAATTATGGGAACTTTCTTTACACAGCTCAGCATTTTTTCTGATCATCTGAACTAGATAAATATGGGGAGACTTAAGGGCATTACTGAGACAACAGAAGGTATGCCTGCAGCTTGAGATTAACTCTTTATTATCCTTTCCTTCTCCTTTAGCCTTTTAGAGTTTATACTCTGTCTCTTATTATCTGTTTCTCTTCCCCTTCTAACGTTGTTTGTCTTACTTTTGCTTATTTTGCTCTGATTTTATCAGACAAGTGCTATGTTTAGGTCCCAGTGCCACCATTACAGGGAATATGAAATGTGCATAGTATTGTTGGTTATGAGGCTAAGCAGCATTCCTTGCTACATACAGTATATGTACCGGAGTCAGTGTAGACACTGGATTATCTGTTTGTCTATTTAATAAAGTGTTTACACCTTAAATGCAACACATCTAATAATAATCTAATTAATTATTGTATGGAAAAATAATTAAAGACACATTTTATGTTTAAATATATATTTAAAATAACTTTTTTTAACCTTCAGTCTGTCATTAATGTGCGCCAAAACCTACTGAAAAAGCTATAAATTTCAGATGTGACACATCTGAACTGTGATTGCAGTTTCAGAACTATAATTCCAAACATATTTCTGAAGCTCCCAGACTTTCCATCTGTATAAACTTTCTGAAAAGTTTATAAATGTCAAATGTAGCTACAGAAAATTGTACTTAAACTGAGTTTACGTAAAGGGGCTAAAAATTAGCTCAATAAATGTGTTGAATAGATGTTCTGCCTTCTGTTTTAATGAAAGAATATCTATTGTTATCTTAAACAATGCGGAAGAGTGAAACAGAAAGCACTTTCATTTGATCCCAGCTTCTAGGTTCTTCAGAGCAATTGTGGTAGGAGGAGAAGGCAGGTAATCAAATATATTCTTATTGGTAAACCATAGGAACAGGCACCAGAGGAGGGCAAAGTTTATAAAGAGTTCTAAATCTCTGCAGTAGGTGGGAGAGGAAGGCAGGAAGAGTATAAACAAAACAATCACCAAGGCAAGGCACATTTTTAATACAAGCCCTATTTATGTGTTTGTGTCTGATGTTGGACATTGGTGTATGTTGTCCCTTTAATCATGCATAATAATGTGGAGCAGCGCTGTCCAACTGGCAGCCTACAGTCTGCATACACCCCACAGGTACAGGTTTGTGGCCCGTAAAGCATCAAGAAATAAATGCAGACTAATTAAAGCATATTCTTTTAAAGAAGTTCAACATCCAAATAGGCAAGTTTTGTCATCATAAAGTCAGCAGGAAGGTGATGAACTGAGGCATGGAGCAGGAGAGCAGAGCCAGTGTGACAGCCGGGAAGGAGGAACAAAGTGAGCAACAACTTGTGGCATGGTGGGCATCTGAGGAGTGGAGTGCAGCATGAAATAGCAAAGATACGGAGGTTAAGATGCGATGTGGAGATACAAGATACAAGTATCAAGTTAGAATCAAGTATGTGAGGCTAGCAGAATGAGGCCTAGGAAGAAATAATGCAATTGCAGAAAGGTGAGGTGAATGGGTAATAGAGTTGCAAAGAAAATGCAGATGAGAAAGGAGAGTAGAATAAAGAAGAGAGGTAGAATAGAGGAAGATATGCTTTTGGGGGAGAATAAAGGGGGAAGAAAAATACAACAAATAAGGTAGACAAAATTAAAGAAAGAAAGCAGGAGGAGAAGGCAGTATCAGTGCAGATACAGGTAGGTTTTCAGAACTTATATTGATTTATTTAACTTTATTTTAAATACCAGTACTCAGTTACTCAGTTGTGGGAGGAAGCCTATGACACTGTTTTGAACTGGAAAGTTCCTGGTAGACCCTAGTCTGGTTGGGTTTTTCTGCAGCACAGAGCATTACCTTTACATTACCCTTTTCAGGTTCTACTATTCATTTATTTCAAGCAATATTTTTATTCAAAATAAAAATGTAAGGTTATCTGAGAATGTTATAACCTTTGTGGGTTAGCATTGACTTAATTTTGGATTCTGCAATGGGGTCAGAAAAAAGACAGGGAATCCATGGAGGCTGTTACTTGGTTGGGCTACTGTCTTAGGAGGAATTTACACAGTGTAAATGGGAGACCAAGAGATAATGTATTAGGTAGGAAACATCAGGCCAAAACAACCAGGGATAGAGCAGTTTGTAGAGGTACCCAGCTTCCTAATAGCTGGTAGGCCCTAGGACTTTTAAGTAGATAGTTAAACACCACAGCCTTCTGGCAAATAATTTGGATTGTACTTGCTCTGTGTTTTTCTTTTACTGATTTGCCTTTATGGTTGTTTTATGTAAATTCAAGGCAAGAATACTCTTACACTGGGAAGCAGTGAGTTTATATTTTAAAGAGAGAGGTAGAATAACTCCCGGAAATGCCTTTCTATCTACAACAAAGTGAACCACCAGGGAAAAGGCATACATGTTACTTTGTCTTCCAAACTTGCGTGAAGTTCCCTGCTGCAGGAAACTCTGTGCAACTTTGTAAAATGAAGCAATGCGTATGCTCTTCCGCCAGCGATTCACCTTATTGCTGGTGGAAAAGCATTTTGGGGCAATTAGTTGCCGTGCTAGCTGAGATTTACTGCGTGCGACTAATCTCCCTGTGGGCCATCAGCCTTAATTGGCCTTTAACAAATAGTAGGCTTACGACCTCCTGTTTAACTAATAGTGTTAACTAATAGATGAACTACAGCTTTAAATTAAACAATTATTTTAGGGTTATTAGATATTGTTGGCTTGCATTATGTAATTATTCCTAGAAATATGATTTTCAACTTGTATACCTGCAAAGTTCTATTACGTGTTAAAAAATATATAACAAACAATTAATTAATAATTAAGCATAAATACCACCAAAACTACTTGCCAGTACCACACCATCAGTTAGGGCTACCTATGAACTTCAATACCTACAATGGGGCAAAAAATTAAGACTTTAATTAAATTATTCATTCCATCTTCTTCTACCCTTCAGAAGAAAACTTCTGATACCCCTACCATTTGAGTTTTGCTGCCTCAAACTGGCACAAAGGCCTAACTTTCAACAATTATTCTTCCACCACAGCCTAGAATACTTGGTTTCAAATGCCTTGTGTGTAAAAGCTCTACTACACTGGTTTTATGCTTGTCTGTATATATTGCCGTACTACAATTCTCAGTACCACCCAAAATACAATTAGGAGTTTAAGCAAGCTGTAACTTGTAGCATAGCAGTATGTATGTTTCTAAACACTGTTTTAACACAGTGGGGAGTATTTACTGAAATTTGTATTTTTTTCACTAAGTAAGCTTTATCAGAAAAGTCTATATAAATACAGCCATATGCGATCTGAGCTATAACTCTAGACTGCAAGTAGAAAGCTATGAAGACCAAGCTAAAATGGCAGCTGCAGTGTTAAACAAACAGAGAAAGCTTCTAGGGCTGTTTACTCAGGTATGGTAATGCATTCTGCAGAATTTTTTTATTAAGCATAAAAACCACAAAAAACACTAATACAAAACAATGTCATCTAAAAGCTGTTGAGAAGTCAATGGGAGTTGTCTAGGGAGGCAAATTGAAAAAATCTTTATTTAATTTGTTGTTTTAGAGGTTTTTCTTTTTATTTGTAAGTCCACTAAGATTCGCAGGAAAATTGAAAAAACATGAAAAATGGGTGGTTTCATGTTCTTTTCTACCTCTACAATCAAGAACATCAGAATGTTGATAAATCTGTGTTATTCTTTCTTTTTCTTGATAAAAAGCAATTTCATCTCAGCACCCCCTTCTCTCTCCAAAGCACAAATAAAATAAAATGCTGTTTTGTATTAATCACACAGAAAACTATTCCTACACATACAAAAAAGAAGGAGCAAGTCTGAAAATGAAAAATGTCATTACAATAAAGTGAGATGACACCATAACTACAGCTTAGTAACCTTGTATTACCCAGATCCTGTGTGCGAACTGAAGTGGCCTAAATTATAGTAATAAAAATATGCCACTTAAAGGCACTGATTCCATCTCTTCATAAGAAAGCCTGGGTAATTCCCTCATTGTACAACAATGCACATTACCGCCAGTAAGCTGTAATTTGCCATGGCGCATCATTAATGACCTGAATAGTGGCTGTTTCACACATACATATTTAATTACAACAGCTGAACAAATTACATATTTATGATGTATAAAGGGGATTGCCAGTCTGATTCATTTGCAATGCGTGCAGGTACAAGACTTCCATCTGCAACCACATCTGCACAACAAGAGCTGACAATTATCCCTTATATTTGCAGAAACCTGGAAGACACAGGATTTGCCTAGATCCCTTCTCCAGCCACATCTGAATGGTTGCGCTGTTCTAAAGCATGCGATGTAATGGCTCGGCAAACAGAAAGTGAATGTATTTGGCACTGGACTGTCATGCATTTTCCATGTGTTTGGAGAAGAATACAGATCACAACTTACTTACCATTTAAAATTAATAAATTAAAATGATAGCTAAGTTCTTTTTGAACATTGTTTTGGGAGACCACTGCACTGATCAGCAAATGGCCCATATTGCTAAATCTTCCTTGGTGAGCACTAACTTAAATGATTTCCATTCCCCAATATAGGACTATAGCTATGGAGGCCACTGCACTGCTTGCCAAAAAGGAACCCATTTAAGACTGCCTTTAAAGTGCTGTAGGAATGACAAAATCATGACCCCCAGTGGTTGGCTATAGATTTGTCATTCAACTGGCCCATTTTCACATTCTTTACTAGACGAATTAACAGAACTCTTTAAAAATAGTTACAATACATGATGAGATCCACAATACTTATTCTTTTGTTATGTGTATAGAATCAGGTCTGATTTTTATAGAAATTCAGAGGAAGCCATTGTTGTTATTCTTTGAGGGGCATTAACTAGACTTCACCAGGAATTCCTGACACCAGGAATAACTAGCAGTACATATTCTCTGAAAGGTAAATGGATGTCCAATTCTGACAGATGCACCTATACTGCTGACTGAGGCAGCAGTAGGACATACTTTGGTTAAAAAAACCTGTGCTGACACTAATATGCTACTAATACGAAGGCTCACTGGGGACAGTTCATCATTTCCTCTGTAGTAGGCAAATGAACAACCCCAGAGCAAGTTACTTCTGCAAAGAAATACATTTAGCATTTTTACATAGTGACTTTCTTTTTGGCCTCAGGCAAAGACCAGCTCAGAATCGAGCTGTGGCTAAAAATTCTAAAGAAAATGTTTCTTTGTTATGATAATGTCCCCTTAATTCAAATCACTCAAGGCTACTGGGAATTTTAGTTCAGTATTTTGCAAGAATACTAGTAACCCTTTCCCAAACGCAGAGATCAATGCCAGACTGAAAGGTAACCCATATATGCAAAGTAAAAGCATTTCCATGAGCCCAGAGTAGTGTGCTAAACTCTTAGCTATAGGCATATGATTGTGTGAGCATGCGCATGAAACGCGCCAGGTGTCCTGGGTTTTTAAAGAATATGAATAAAGACTGAATTTTACGATACTTTCTGGCTGTCTGCTGTGCTTTTAAAGCTGTTTCTTCAGAGTATTTGAGTTTGCTCCCTTAGGCTACTGGTTCGGGGCTTTGAGCACCCGGCCCAAACTCCGGCGGTGGTGAGTTATTCTTCACCTTTGTGATTTTCTATTGTAAGCTGGCTGCAGATATACATGGTGAAGGACCTGGGGTATATACACCCGGGTCAACACTTATTTTAGGTATTCTCTTGGTTCCACTTATACCTTTTACATATTTTAGTACATGTATTGAGGTTTATGCTAAACTCTTAGCAACATGTAAGCTGGAATCCCAAATCATATCAAACTAAGGTGTCTGTTTACAAAAGTTCGTAAAAATTGTCTATAAACTACTGCTTATTATCGTCACAAATATTCTCGCAACAAAATTAATGCCGCTCCCATGTTTACTAAAGTGCGATGAGAGATTTGTCTTCCGATAAGTAGCGATATTTACGCAAGCATAGCCGCTAGTTTCTGCGTTATTTGTGGCAAGTTGAGAGTTTTTTTGGCGCTCATTTAGCTTGACTGCATAATCTGCTATAAATCTTGCTGATTTTTTTTTTTTTTTTGCCACTGCCAATAGCTACATTAAACAATAGTTTATATAAAATAGTATTTATTAGCAATTTATAAACATATTATTAAATATACTTAAGGCCAATAAAGTCATTTCAGCAATCAATTATTTTTACATTATATTAATTGTCCTTAATTTAATAATAATAATAATAATAATAATAATACATTTATAAGTATCATTATTCCCCAGTGCAATTACTAATTTTCGCTGCACATGTTTAAAAACTTTAAACAGTACTTTATATTGCTCCCAATATACAGTTCCTGGCTTTGTTTCACATAATGCCATTGTCCAGGTGGCGATAAAAATTGGCAACAATTTTGTCTATATTTGAAAATTTGCAATGATAAAAGTGCTCGCACTTTAGTAAACCTTCTCTTGCGTTTTTTCTGGCACAAGTCATTATTGCTGTCTATTGCGCCTTAGTAAATGGATGCCTAAAGCTTTAATTCATTGATTATACTGACTTTAGTACATCTGCAACTGAACCACCTGTTGTTAGTGGAAATCAGTTGCTCAGACACACACAATGGGGCTCTCATCCACTGACTTTTAAAGTACTGACATTGTGTTCGTGATTCAGTCAGACTTTCCAAAGCTGCACTTTGTTGGCTAAGTCAGGGTACATAACTAGACCCCATAACAGACTATAAAATAGATGTGGATATCTTTTTTCAATTGTGTTGTGGCATGTAGGGTTACACTTTTCCTATTAAGACCCAAACCACCTATACAATTTGCTTCCATTTAAAATTTTAAGGTGTCCATACAAGCAGTTGGGCACATTGGCACCTCAGGAGTGGCTATGAATAGCCCATTCTGTAATACCATTTTAATTATATAAATACTGACAATACAGTGGCAGGCAACCTCCATTCTAAAAGCTACTTTGATAAACCTAAGCAGACAATCTACTATTCTTCATTAAAGTTTGGCTTTTGAGGACCACTGATTCACTACAGCCTATATATGATTTACACAACTTATGGTTGCAAAAAGGAATAGAATAGCAACACTTGGTTCTATGAATAGATAGGAATATGAATAAAATAAAGCTCTGTGGTCTTATCATTCCATACCAATATGATTTATCTAATCTTAAAATATTTGTTCTAATATATGCACCAGATTTTTACACCTAACCAATGTCACAGAAGAATTTAATTGATCTTACAACCAAAAATCAAACCAACAATTATTGAAACAGCAATTAAAACGCAGTTGCTTTGACTCTATCATCACTATTAGGCCTATGGCAGTAGCAAAGTTTCTTACAAAGTCATGCTGACAAAGTATCCTTGAAATTATATTTAAAAATTCAGAATTATTTTGCCCAAACTGGAAATTGTTGTACTGACAAAAGTTACCAAATGAACCCTAGTGTTAAAACTATGGTGGAAAGGATTCCAATTATGCACTATACAAGTGCAGTGTTTAAAATGGAAATGTAGGCATGTGCTCCGTGTGTATATAGCCTCAAGGCTCATAATTGATAGCTTATACTTCAAAACATGGTTTTCTGTTCTTTGTAACTCTCTAACTTATTATCTTGTTTAAACTGTTTTGTTTAACATAAATCTCTCAATAATTTATAAAACAATTATTCTGTCCAGTATGAAATTCTGATGATTGATTGGCTTCTCAATGAATGATGCCTACTCCACTTGATTGATACTGCATCTTTCTTCCCACTGGATTCACAGAGTCTATCGTTCTTCCTTTCATTCTATTCGTTCTTGCTAAATTATTTACATTTTCTTTGTAAGTACTTCTCAATCTCCTTACTAAACCCTCCTTTGCATTTTTCATTTTCTGAGTTCCTACAGTCGTTTCTTGTTTTATCCTATGCCAACATTCTAGGTTTACTTTAAATTTACTTTTTTTCCCGTGAAACAGGATTCTGTTTGCAGGCCAAATGTAATGAGCAAGCCAAGATATGTGAACACATACAATCATTTCCTAAAATGTTAGAGCCAGTTGCTGTGAAGATCCAAGGGAATGAACACCAGTGAAAATAACAGTGGTTCTTGGCATGTACCTATTTTATGAAGCACCCAAGGGGGCATCTGTCTGCAAAACCAACCACTGTTTATCAGAACTAGGAACAGTATAATTCAGCTTCTGGTTGGAGCTGAATATATGCAGAAAATGCATGATTAAAGGACAATGAAAGGTTAATATAAATTAAAAGTAAGTCTAAAGGCATTCTTTTTAAGTACTTACTGCATATCTAAATTCCCAGATCCCTGCTTGCTTCTCTGAGATATGGTGCTGGCAGCCTACAGCAGTGTGAAAACTACAGTGACATCACTGAAATATCTCTGTCCTTCTGTAGGTGCCAGCGGCAGCCTTCCTATTCTCTGAGCATGTGTGTAACTTGATCCTGTCTCCTGTTCTGAGCTACACATGCCCACCAGCCAATCAGAAGCGGATCTGCCAGAGGGGAGGGGGGGAGGGAATGAAACACATGTGCAGTATGAAGCAAGGAAGGAAAAGGAAGGGAGAATACCTTTTTAGAGATGGCTGCCTGTTCTAGAAAATGTGAAGTAAGTGTGACTGAGTAAATATTTGATTAGGTGAGCCAAAAGTGTGGCGTTTTTACTAAACAATAGGAGGACTATTGGGCAGTATGCTTTTTAAATTTTGACTTGCATTCTCCTTTAAAGCAACGCCTTATCTATAAACCTAATAAAAGTAAAATCATCTCCAACAGAACATTGCAATTATGTTTTTTCACAGTTCTGGATAGGATACATTTCCAAATCTGTATTGATTTAAATAGGATGGTTGAACAAATGCTTAAAGGAGACATATCCTATAAAAATTATGAATGTACCAGTGAATTATACTCCTCTAGATATAGAAGGGTTGTGCTTTAAAAAGTTGTATTTCTGACTGATTTATTGAGAAATTCCACAAAAACCCCACCAGTCCCGCCCATCTGTTCCACTTCCTGCTGGCTGAATTCTCTGGATGTGCAGGGGAGCCGGCGGCCCTCCGTACACTGCACTGTAGGAGAGGAACCAATCAGCAGCTAGGCTGACCTGATAGGGAACTGAAGCCTGTCTTTGCTTGTGTGAGTGCAGGGCTGTGATTGGCTATCCCCCTCCTACTGTGCTTCTGGCAGAGACCGTTAGGACACGCCCATTCTTCATTTCACACTGGACGGAGAAGTGATACGATCTATAGGGAGCTCCAATAAAAAGGCCATTTTTACAGAGAGGATTAATTTTTAGCACAAATGGAAACCAGCACCGTATATTATTCATAATTCCCTACAAAATTAGCGTTTTTCCCATTTATCCAATATGTCTCCTTTAAAAATTTGTTCAGTGTGAATTTTTTATAAATACATATATTTCCATTAATTTCAAAGATAATTTTCTGTGATCAATATTTAAGAAAAAAAAAAGGTTTGTTTTGTTAAGAGAAATTATACAATTCCAGTTCTGAAACATATCCACGAAATTTCTTAGGGATCATTTATCAAAAGTGAACTAAAGTTTGCTATAAAATTAAATACGCAGAAAGTGATCTGCTAAGCAGTTTTACACTTAAATTTTTTAATGAACTTTCTTTATAGACTCTAAAAATCTGCTGGCACCTTCAGAAATTGGGGTTGAAGCAGTTGGCCTCCACAATCATAAGCCTCCTGCACCAGTAGTTAATCCACAGTACAGCGATATGGAGGGACAGAGCAGAGTTTGCTCAGATGCACAGTTGTGTCAGAACACTGAGAGGGACACGATACTCACAGTGATCTAGATTGTGCAAGTTGTTCCACAGCATCTGTCAAAACACAGCTTTTGGAAGGATGGCTTCCTCTGCAGGAGGCTTCTGATTAAAGGGATGAAGTATTATTATTATTATTTATATAGTGCCATCAATTCATGCAGCCCTTTACAGAATAAAGGGGTACAAAAAACAAAACAGTTAACATGTACATATAGACAATTCACAAAAAATGGTTTACAGTTACATTTGGATAGGGGTTGAAGACACTAGGGGAAGGGCCCTGCTCCAAGAGCTTACATTGTAAAAGTGGGGGGGTGCGGCTGAGACATAAGGTCAGGGTAATTAGCATGGCGTTAGAGTTCATGTTGGTGTGTAAAGTGTCAGAAAGTGCAGAGTAAGAGGCGAAAAACAGTGGTTAGTGAGTGTATGAGGGAAGATTAGGGGTGCTCAGTGGGTAATCACATTTCTGAGGGTTTAGGCTTGAATGAAAAGGTGAGTTTTAAGAGACTGTTTAAAGGCTTGGAGACTGTGGCAGTGTCTAATGGGACGGGGAAGAGCTTTCCAGATGGGTGCGGGGCGTGAGAAGTCCTGGATGCGAGAGTGAGAGGGGGTGATGAGTGAGGAGGAGAGAAGAAGGTCGTGTGTATAGCAAAGGTTACATCTGGGGGTGTACTTGAGGATTAGATTGGTTATATAGAGTGGTGCAGCAACAGTCAGTGCTTTGTAGGTGAGTATAAGAATCTTAAACTGAATACGTGACAGGTAGACAGTGCAAGGACTGGCAGAGAGGGGCGCCACTTGTAGAGCGGGAGGAGAGGTGTATGAGTCTGGTGGCACTGCTTATGATGGAATCGAGTGGGGTCAGTTTAGACAGGGAAAGCCCACATAGCAGTGAGTTGCAGTAGTCTAAACAAGATATGACAAGGGCGTGGATGAGAATTTTGGCAGTCTTATTAGTGAGGAAAGGTCAAATGCCTGCAATGTTTTTGAGGTGAAAGCGACAGGAGAGTGTTTGAATATGGGGAATGAAAAAGAGAGCAGAGTCAAATGTGACTCCTAGACAGTGATTTTATGGAATTGGGGTTATATCAATATCTTCCACACAGACAGTGATGTCAGGCAGGGAAATGAAGTTGGAAGGTGGGAAGATGACCAGCTTAGTTTTGTCCATGTTGATTTTTAGGTAACGAGAGGAAATGAATGCAGAAATTGCAGTTGGACCGTCGAAGACAGGAGCGAGGGCAGGTCTGGCGAGGAGAGGTAGATTTGGGTATCGTCTCTGTATAAATGAAATGTATAGTGAAATCCAAAGAACACCAGAGGCTTGTATCAAAACATCAGTTCAGCTGATTCAAGTAAAGAAAACTCTTCTGTGTAACAATGTGAAGAATACAAAATGTTGCAACAAGCTGCTATTTTCTTCCAAGATAAAGCTGTTAAAATAACTTGGAACACTTTTAATGGGCTCTAAGCATCTCTACCCAGCTTGAGGGCCAACAGACCATTGTATGCTCGCTTATAAAATGTTGTTGCCAAATTCCTATTCAAATGCAATATGTAGGAAGGATGACATACTATTACTTTAGGTGCTATATTTTGGGAGTTAACTTTAAGAGAGACAGACTGAAAACTGAATATAAAGGCCTCAGTAAACAAATTTATGCACAGCTGTAATGTCACTTATAAAGAACACAAGTCATGCAGAGCTGCACAGGAGACTCCATGGGAATACAGGAGTAACCCCTTGTGTACCTCTGACTACTCTTCCTATGTTTCCCACTGCAAAGCAAAAGGCACATTAAAAGCTTGTAAAGGATAAATACCAAAAGGTCTACTAACTGACACAGCTGGTGAAAATTTGAAAAGTTGCTAACAGGACTTAGTAGTACATTTTTCTCTGCTGATCCAAACCTACAATTAGTGAGCATATAAACAGAAAGAAAGCTGTGCTGGTGAGTAAGCAGGAATGATTAGAGGTAAACATGAACACAATGGGCCTTGTGTTAAATGCAGAGTCTAGGCTGCCTTAAGTAACCTTGCCTACTCGCTATACATTGATGTTATGCTGAAAAGTAAGCAAAGGGCGAAATGCTGAAACCAGCTAATAGTTACTGTTTAATAGAAAAATTGTCTTCCTTTAGGAAAACAGCACCCTGCAGTGAACAGCACCATAGAGTTTTGATATAGTTTATAATTCCAAATACAAGTTTATTACTTACGTTTCAGTATTTTTTATGACACTATCTGAACTCTCCTTTCAGGGGCTGCTTAAAGAAGAAGGAATGGTAAAAACTAAGTAAGCTTTATCAGAAAGGTCTATGTAACTACAGCCATAAACACTTACAGAACTGCTGCTCTGAGTCCTCGGCGAAAAGAAACACCACATTTCTTTCCTTTGATTCTGTATGCATGATCTTTTGTGTCAGACTTCCTGCTCTCACAAACATCCTTCATGGCAGAGCACAAGTTTGCTCAGTTTGCTCCTCTCACCCCAACCCTTCTGCGCCCTCTTCCCTTTTCTGCTGTAATCTGCACTACCAGCACGGAAGTTATGGAGACCAAACTGAAATGGCAGCTGCTATCTTAAAACAGATATATTAAAGCATTCTGCAGAATAAATATAGTGTTTGCACTATTGTGACTAATCTGTTGGCAAGAAAATGCCAAAACACCTTTCCTTCTCCTTTAATACACTTAACCAAATAGTTCTTATATAGTATATTTCTTTAAAGATCAATGCCTTTGGAGAATATCAGTGTTTGTTACTGTGCCACAGGCAGTGGGATTCCACTACAATATAATGTTAGAGCCCGTCAAGAGCTTGAGATGTTTAACTTACCATAGTTTTCCATTGGAATGTTTCAGTGATCAAAATGCTGTGTCTGCCACTGGTCAAAGAATTACTGAGAGGGAAAATTATAATTGTCTTCCAAGTTTCCAAAAACATAGCATGTGCTATCTGAAACATCTTGATTTCTATCTTAGTATGGACACTTTTCCAGAATGAATCCTTATTGGATGCAAAACACTCCTATTGGATTTAATTAATGTTTTATTGATTTTTTAGTAGACTTAAGGTATTGAGATCCAAATTACGGAAAGACCCCTTATCCAGAATACCCTTGGTCCTGAGCATTCTGGATAATGGGTCCTATACCTGTATAGGCATTACACAGTTTCTGTGACAAAACATTTTATGACCATCCCATCTTATTCCAGAGTAACAATTACTAATAAATAAGCACTGAATGAATGGGTCTACTGTGCTTTGCTTATATGTTATTTTTTATATAAATGCTTCATGTATTTTTCAGTTTTTCTTTATCCAGGCCTACAGTGGGGTTGTTATGTGTAAAGAAAAGTTGGTCACCTAAGGGCTCTGGCACACGGGGAGATTAGTCGCCCGCGACAAATTTCCCTGTTCGCGGGCGACTAATCTCCCCGAATTGCCATCCCATCGGCGAAAATGTAAGTCGGCGGTGGGATGGCACACGCTGTGCAGGCGGTGCGATTTCGGCGGTGGCGGTGCGATTTCGGCAAATCGCCGAAAATGCCTCGTGAGGCAACTTTGGCAATTTGCCGAAATCGCGCCGCCACGTGTGCCATCCCACCGGCAACTTACATTTTCTCCGGTGGGATGGCAACTGATGGCAACTCGGGGAGATTAGTCGCCCGCGAACAGGGTGTTTTGTCGCGGGCGACTAATCTCCCCGTGTACCAGAGCCCTAAAAGCTGCCAAACTCTTTCTTATTTAAGAAAGCCTGCTCAGGGAAAAAATACCAAGGTATTTTGAAACTCTGTGTAAGTTCTGTAAGTCACACAAGCCTTTCAGCTCAAGCAATCATATATCTGTCCCTAAGTCTACTAAAAAATCCTTTAAACATTAAATCCAATAGGATTGTTCTGCCTCCAATAAGGATTAATTGTATCTTAGTTAAGATCAAGTATAAGCTACTGTTTTATTATTACAGAGAAAAAGGAAATCAGTTTTGCAAATTTGCATTATTTGAATAAAATGTGGTATTTATAAGAATACTTTTTGTAATTTGGAGCTTTCTGGATAACGGATCCCATACCTGTAAAATACAGTCCAATCACTCTCATGTTGGCACTTCCACCTAGTAAATGATAGTAATGGGGAGAAAGGTGTAATATTAAAATCTTAATGCACCTCACTTCACCTTATCTGTTGTTCTCCTTGAATAAGACTGGTAATATTATAATCTATCTAGCTAGCATATCATCAAGACAAATGCAGGAAGTAGAAATAACTATAAATTATATTTTACCAACAGTTCTCTTTGCCACCTTTCTTGCAAATGGCTGCATCTATTAGAGAGCCCACTTTAAATGGGGAAGATAAACTCAATAGATTCAAATGTGAGAACATTACAATAATAGACTCATTTGCTAATGACAATAAATTAGTTCTTCGCCAAGCATATTCATTCAGAAATTAATTCTGATGTCGCTCTGCAGCACAAATGTAAAAATAATTACATTTTACAACACACTTCTGGTAATTGCACTTGATGTTTTTATCTTCATTATTACCAATAGTATCCACAAAGCGCACATGACGCAACCCTGACTTTGATATATGGGAAAGGTGTCTCTCTATTCTGCTCAGGTTTTTAGCCTGCTTTCAAGAAATGAACTTGAAGAAAATTCTTCCATGATGGAATATATTGATATGATATGATAGCAGTGCACGGTTTGCATGTTTTGTAGCTGAGGAGGGAACCAATGCTCATTTCAATATATACAGGGTAACTGAATATGGAAGTTTGCTAACAAGCTTTTAAAGAGTTTAATTTTTTAAGTACAGTTTTTATCATTCTATAAGATAATTATTATATATTTTAGTTAAACAGTTGATCAAATAAAGCTAATATAAAAGTAATATTTAATATATGTTGAGGGCTTCTTGTGCACTGCTAATTTTATTCCATCCACATGTGTTTTATCTGAATTTATATTTTCATTGTGCATTAGGCCTAAGCAGTTTTACATATTACACAGGGGAAGGTTGCCTAAAATGAGTCATTTGTTTTCCTCACGCTCTTCATTTATAGCATTATTAACTGCTCCATACCTTAACAAGAGAATTCCAAGTTGCATGACAATTGTAACACGGCAGCATTCAGGTATGGGGTCTCTTATTTGGTAACCCAATATTCAGAAACCTTTCGGGAAGGCTATCTTAACTTTAATTAAAAAATACTCTTCTAAAAATGCTATAGGAATGAATAAAAAAAGTGGGTGATTTTTTCTGTGGTGAGCTCTAATTTCATACTTTGAAAAATCTTCCCAATAGTGTCCATTTTAATTAAATAATGATTTTATTAGAATAAGAATTAGAATAATACCATGTACTTCATGGTAACCCAGCTGCATACATCCATAATGGTGACAAAACCATTCTATTGTGTTTATTAACTGTGTTTATTTAACAATGTTTTAGTAGTCTTAAGGAATAAAAATGCCAATAAAAAAATCAAGATCTTAAGCATTCCTGGTAATAGATCCTATACCTGTAGAAAAGTGGGAGTAAATTTGCTGTATACTCTTGCAAATAAAGTTTTATACCTTAAACCTTATGTTCTACTTGCTTTCTTAAATCATGCTCTGCACATTTTACAAATTTTCCTCCTGTCCCTTTTTGGAATTTTGGAATGCTATGTGAACACTTGAATTGTTTATACACTATACCAGATCCCAAACTAATGTATGTAACCCTCTGAGTGCCAGACGTCAGAAGATATAGCTATCCACATGTATATACATTCATCTTAAAACGTTCTGCAACCCTGGCCACATGAAATACTTTAAGTGAAAACACTTAATGCAATCGGTGCAGGAATTTTAACATGGCATATTGCTGCAAATTTTAATTCATAATTACTAATTACTAAGTGCAAACATTTGGGCTTGTGTTAATTTTTAAGGCCTAAGTACTTAGGCCTTAATTTGAGTTGGGTGAGAACGATTTCAGATCTGAATAAGTTCTCTGACCCTCGCAACCTCTCAAGGTGCTGTGCTTATACTCAACAGTAACTGGATCCTCAAGGCACCTGAGTAAAGGTTTGTAATAAGATAACTCGCCCTTTTAACTAAGGTTAATATAACCCCTACTATTCAACTTCCCGCTTCCAAACTTCCTGCTTCCCAGCATCATAAAAAAACAAATATTTTTTCCATGACCTGTCATTAATAAAAAAAGCCTTGCTGATTGCTGCTAAAAATAACTAGCAATATACATGTCAAACTTACAGGCTTATAATTGCCAAGTTAAGACTGAAATCCATTTTAATTACTGGAATTATATTAGCCTTAATCAAATCTAGCGATACCATACAAGATGAAATAAATAAGTCAAAAGTACAGAAAAGAGTTTGGCACAACACAGGGCTTAGCAAAAAAGTTAATTTATAATATTTGTCCTACTATATTGATTGTATCGGACTCCTTATTCGGAAACCCATTATCCAGAAAGTTCCAAATTACGGAAAGGCCATCTCCCATGGACTCCATTTTAATCAAATAATTCACATTCATAACAATTATTTCCTTTTTCTCTCTAATAATAAGACAGTACCTAGTACTTGATCCCAACTAACATATAATTAATCCTTATTGGAGGCAAAACAAACCTGTTGGGTTTAATTATTGTTTAAATAATTTTAAAGACCCCTTATCAGGAAAACCCCAGGTCCCAAGCATTCTGTGTGTTGGGATTTATACCTGTGTATATATATATATGTGTGTGTGTATGAAATAATATAATAATATTATATATAAATTCTAATTTTTAAGATTTCCATTTTCTATGTAATAATAAAAAACAGTACCTTGATGGTAACTAAGCTTTAATTAATCCTTATTGGAGAGAAAACAGTATTATTGGATTTAATTAATGTTTAAATGATTTTTTTATAGACACGTTATAAAACTCCAAATTACGCAAAGATCCCTTATTAGGAAAACCCAAAGTCCCAAGCATTCTGGACAACAGGTCCCATACTGGTATACACATATACTGACATATATATTGGGAATTCTTTGCAATTTCTTTTATTTTACCTCAAAAAATGTTTCTGCAATCAAGTTTTTTTTTCTCCTGAAGCACTAGGAACAAAACGTTAAAGAGTATTTGTATTAGTTTCAGAAAAAAACGTGTGCCTGTATTTACGTTTGTTTTTTTCTTGATTTGAAAATAAATGGCAACTTGATTTTTGAAAAATCTGTCCCTTAAAAACTGTCTAACCCTTTAATTACATTATAAAGTTCTCAACAATATTAGATATGTTACATCTCTATACTGCAAGCTTTTTCAGAAGGGTTACTGATGCCACTTTATAGCTATGTTTTTGCTCACTCTGTATATAAATTTATATATTGTATGGTATACAGAATATACGAAACCTTCATGAGCAAAACAGAAATAGTTAAACAATTATGATTAGCTGTTAACTGTTTTCATTATATATGTATCACAACCAAGTTGCGTTTGGTAAAAGAAAACTGTTTTATGAATTACTATTATTACTTGTTACCCTAAGGGGCTGATTTACTAACCCACGAATCCGACCCGAATTGGAAAAGTTCCGACTTGAAAACGAACATTTTGCGACTTTTTCGTATGTTTTGCGATTTTTTCGGATTCTGTACGAATTTTTCGGATCCAATACGATTTTTGCGTAAAAACGCGAGTTTTCCTATCCATTACGAAAGTTGCGTAAAAAGTTGCGCATTTTGCGTAGCGTTAAAACTTACGCGAAAAATGCGCAACTTTTCGCGTAAGTTTTAACGCTACGAAAAATGCGCAACTTTTTACGCAACTTTCGTAATGGATACGAAAAACTCGCGTTTTTACGCAAAAATCGTATTGGATCCGAAAAATTCGTAAAGAATCCGAAAAAATCGCAAAACATACGAAAAAATCGCAAAGTACCGATCATTACGAAAAAAACGCAATCGGACTCCATTCGACCCGTTCGTGGGTAAGTAAATCAGCCCCTTAGTGCTGTAATATAACACCGGTATTAATTAGAGCAGTGAATAAGAAGAAACTGGAGCTTAGTAATTTTTGTCCTTTTAATTCCCCCTTCTGTTGTTATTTAGCAACACAAAAAGGTCTACAAGCTAAAAAGCCTGGCAGAGTCTTATGAGAACTTTCCCCCAGGTTCTGCTGGGGTTAAGAGATAGCGGGCATTAATCCTACAGTTCTTTGCCAGACTTCCTTTTTGTGGTCAGTAGCGAAGCTGTGTGGTTGGTCTAAAGCAGCCCAAAGTGTCTCTCTCTCTGTTAAAACATGGGAAAGTAGGGCGGTCACATGGTAAGCAGAAAAAAAAATAAAAATAAAAAAACCACAGCCGGCCCACTCGGCTGCTGTTGCTTCTCTCTGACTGTGACCTGAAGCTATTCTGCTTTTTTTTTCTGAAGGATAATTTAAGCCATACGCTGCCACGTTTCCAGACTCCACATTCCTTTCTAATCTCTGCACTTCAAAACTGACATGCTTCTCTCTGCTTCCAACTGTAACCAAGGCAAAGTGGAAGGAATAGGAACTAAACTGCTGAGATGTATTAATGCAGAAACACATTTTGCGCTGCGGCCAACAGGAAAAATCAAGTTACCTGTTACCAAATTTGTCTGAAATAAATATGTCAGGTACAAATTGGAGCCCATGTCAATCATATAACCCGTCTGAAACAATTTAAAGCCTATCAGTTTAAATTACTTGGAAATGTTTTTCTCTTGATTGACTAAAATGTTAACTCTTTTGTTACTTTTACAGGAATTGGTACATGGGGCTGATGGGAATTATATTTCTACAACAGATTGTGAGCTACCAGTTAAGGTGGCCATACACGTGGCGATCTGACGATGTTTCGTACGACCATCGGTCGCACGAAACATCGTAAGATCCGCCACACACCATTCAGGGCTGAATCGGCAGGTAAGGAGGTAGAAACAATAGGATTTCTACCTCCTTCTGCCGATTCAGCTCTGAAGGGAGACTTTTGGTCAAGCGCCTTCTATGGCGCCCGATCAAAATTTTCAAACTGGTCCGATCGGCGAGTCGTCCGATATCAGCAGCTTCCTGCGATATCGGTCGACTCGCCGACATGCCATACACGCACCGATTATCGTACGAAACGAGGTTTCGTACGATAATATCGGTGCGTGTATGCCCACCTTTAGTCACTCCTGCTTTAGAACTTTTCACTTTTCACAAGCATGTGAGTAACCATCTCCTGAACATGTGCTCAGTGTTTCCCTTTTAATTTTTAAATTAGCCGAAAAATAGCACCTCTATTATTCTAGAGTAACAATGCTATAACGAACTACATCTCCCATAATCCTCTCTCTCTCTCTCAAGAGCTAGGCAGATTTTTAAAGTATACCGATATGTTTCCTATAAAAATAGATTGTTCTTCTGTCTTCTTATCACTTGTACAGTGCTCATTAAAGTTCCATACAAATGCTATACTCCACTAGGAGGAGCCTTCCTGCCCACACATTTGTTGTAAGGTCAAGGCTTAGATAGTAAACTTGCTAGGGAATTAAATTGGATTTTTGAAGTTTTATTTTTAGAGGCAGCGTTGGCTAGCAAAAGAACTGACAAATAAAATGTCTTGCTGTCACTGAGATGGAAAGAGATGGTTAGTAAAGCACCTCTTGGCAGAGCCACAAATATTCTAACAATCTTATAGATGATGCCAATATTGACTTACAAATATATTATCAATCTATCATTGGGGCTATAGAAGCTATAATGTAACCTATGTATAAGTAAAGTTCACCCATACAATCACATAATGTGAGTAGCACTCCTACCATGCAGTGCTGGGGTCCTGAGTTCAATCCCAGGCATGGCACTATCTGCAAGGAGTTTGTATATTCTCCCCATGTCTGAATGGGTTTCCTTCAGGTACTCTGGTTTCCTTCCACACTCCAAAAAAAAGGTAGGTTAATTGACTTCTTACTAAATTGAATTTAGTATGTGTGAATGTTATAGGAACCACAGATTGTAGGCTCCTCTGGGGTAGGGACTGATGTGAATGATGAATAATCAGTTAAATGATTGCAATCACTGGGGGGTGCCTAATATTTGGCACCCCCAAGTGACTGAATCTTTCCTTCTCCTTTAAGAGAGAAATAATGCTTACCTTTTGCCACCTACTACTTGAAATTGTAATAATGGGCTACATAATTAAATCAATAATACCAAGGTGCCAAGGTGGAATTACCCTACAATATTGAAAAAGATACATTTGTGTTTAGATGTAAGTCAGGTGTATGTTGGTCACAGTTGTAAAGAAAGAAAAACATCTTTAACACTTTTCACTGAAGCAAACATCAAGGTAGTGCAAAAATGATTTAGTTACCAGTGAATCTGACAATAGTGAGTGTGAATGGTAGGAACCTTAGATTGTAAGCTCCACTTACATCACAGAGTGATGTGAATGATGTATAATCTCTGTAAAGTGCTGTGTAACACATTGGTGCTATATAAATAAAGGATAATGATAATAAAGTTGATTTGCCTCCTGAGTGTTTTAGCAGCATACCAACCAGGAGCATCAGACACTGACTGATGCCTTTACTCATCTAGTTTGTATAAAAGGTTAAAGTTCATTTTAGTGCAGTGCAGCATTCCGCAGGACCTGCTGCCTCTTTAGGCAGACAATTAATCACATGATCAATAGAGCATATGATTAGGCTCTATTAGCTGATAGGAGGAGAGAATAAACAGCCATAAATTTGCTTTCTGCTGAGCAAACCATGTGTGAGGAAGGTCACAGAATGGCCAAATAAGGACATGTTGTCTACAGAACCCATATGGTAAAAAATAAAATTACATTAAATAAACATCTTCCATACTTCTATAGGGACTTGTTTTTGGCAGGCCACTGAATTAGCATCATTCACTTTAAGCACTTACAGATTTCACACATAAAAGCTG
This sequence comes from Xenopus tropicalis, assembly GCF_000004195.4. Classification (NCBI taxonomy): domain Eukaryota; kingdom Metazoa; phylum Chordata; class Amphibia; order Anura; family Pipidae; genus Xenopus; species Xenopus tropicalis. Next base: position 86,025,351 of record NC_030680.2, read on the forward strand.
TTTCAAATTAGAAACAGAATACAATATCTTTATTGTCACTTTACTCATTTGAGCAACCAAATGTCAGAGAATTGCAATGCCCTTGGGTGGTCCTGCTCATCTTGGTAAATGTATGCCTTAGCACTACAGCACAGTTATGGACAGTGAGAAATTAACATTGCATTCTGCACGGGGTAAGCAATTTAATTTCTTCTTTACATGCAGATTATGCATGCATTCTAAAGTCCTCCCTGGCTTCTACATCATATTACATCATATTCAGGGTCAATCTTAGGTACCAGTGGGCCCAAGGCAAAGATCTCATTGGCGGGTCCCCTACAACCGCTTGAAGAAATTAGTAATATGACTACCCTCAAGAAGAAGAATTTAATTGTAATAAGACAGGAAGTAAAGACATGCAGGGTAATGTAATAAATCATCTTAAGCTAGCCCACATTCAGATATTTGTTTTCAAACAAATGACAAGTAAATGTGGCCTTCTGATTGGTTGTTATAGGTTACTAGACAAGTAGGTAAGTTAAATATTATATAATCCCCATAGGCAGTCCTTACTGATATAAACAGGTGGTTTCAGCATGTTCCTCTGGACCAACAGCAGTGACAGCAGATATACCATAACTAAAAAAACCTCCTCCTTATTTAACAATATCCTTTAAGGACATTTGCTTTAAAAGAAAGTAAATAAAAAGGAATTCTGCTGAGATCTTCCAGCTGATTAAAATGTGAGACCTGCTATTTCTAAGGGATAACTCAAAAAGTTGTAGCAGATGAGAGCTCTGATACCCTGTCCCGGTAAACCCTGAGAAATTGCCCCTTTTGCCGATTTATTGATTATACTTAAAATTGGAACCTGGATTTCACACTTTTTTATCTAAGAAAAAGTAACGACATTTTATTCTTACATTAAAAGACACAAAATAGAACTTTTCTTAAAATATTTATTTTGATATATATTAAAATAATAATTTTAATGCCAAGTGCATACACTTTATCTGACTCATTTACAGCTTTAGAGCAAGGTGCCTCCCTGGATTTGTGCACTTGATACCTATAGGCTACTGCTGCATATGACTGAATACAATATCTTTACTGTCTTTACTGACACACACCTCTACTTTGTACTGTTACACATTATCCTTTAAGTGCAAGAAAGCTGCCACCAAGCACACCAAATGCAAAAGAGCAGTATACTCACTGTGTTCCAAGCACAAGCATAAAATAAAGGGCTCCCTTGCACATGCTTTGGATTTGTAATCCAGCACAATGCAATAGAATACCAGAAATATAGCAATAAAAAGACCTTTACAAATGTTTTCCTTTAAGGAATTACATCTCCCAAAATGCATGAAAATGCTCCAACAAAAACTGAAATATGCCACAATGAGCATCATCATGGAAAAGTGGTTTGCATTAGATGCAACGTCATAATCATTAGGGGTGGCAATTGGTTATGAACCCCCTGTGAATATAATCATTAACTACAGACCCTAGTATGGCACTCTCAACTGAAAAATATGCCAGCCTAGGGTACTAATATCTGACACAAGCTTACATTTACCTAAAAGTGGACCTGTCACCCAGACATAAAAAGCTGTATAATAAAAGTCATTTCCAAGTCAAACAAGAAACCCAAATTCATTTTTATATTAACACATCCAAACCCATTAGAAAGGCATTTAAAAATCCCAGCTGCCAATCATATATTGCCTGCCCCACCTCTATGCCTTAGGCAGACAAGTACTTTAACTTCCAATTCAGCTCTTAAGGTGCCCATACACTATAAGATCCGCTCGCTTGGGTGGGCGATATCGGGTAGCAAGGGACTTAAAAAAAAAATAATCCGATCGTTTGGCCCTGGGGCCAAACGATCGGATTACATTTGAGCTTATGGGGCAGTCGGTTCGGGGAACGCATCAACGAGCCGATGCGGTCCCCGATCCGACCGGATTTTCTAACCTGGCCGATCGAGATCTGGCCAATTTCAGGCCAGATATCGGTCGGCCAGGCAGCTCTGTTCTGCCCATACACGGGCCGATCCAAGGGACCGATATCAGCAGCTATAGTCGGCCCGTGTATGGGCACCTTTACTGTCACCCTCCTTCCCAATCATCCAACTTTGTAGCCAGTGCATGGGCCTGGGCATTTGCCCCCCCCCCCCCCCCCATTCTGGCACATACACAAGATTTTGGTGTGATACAAAGCTTGTCTTAATAACTGTACCGACAAAATGGCACCTGCCTGTTTGATGTTATTGTGTATTTCCCAGACTAAAGGAAACAAGATTTATATTACTTATATAGTGTAAGTGGAGGTTATTTTGCTTAACAAACACAATAGAAAAGAATTTTGAATTATTTCTTAGGGTGACAGGTCCCTAAGGCCTGCCTTGGTCTTAATATAGGAAAATAAAAATGGATTCACAGCAGAGAAAAGAGCCGTACCCCTGGTCTATATCAGAATGATAAACTAGAGAAAGCTAGAAGATATGTTGTAGTGTGCATTGACAAGCATTTAAAGGGACAGTATGCCCCCTTTGTCAACATTAGTTCAATAAATATAGCTTGTACTAAATATGTTTTTGCCTGTTGTTTCAATTAGGAAAAGTGGATCTTATAGTCTTGAACAGACATTCTGGAAGATAATTGTTAGATAACTGGTCAATGTTTGGCAGACTTAACTATTAAAAAACATCAAATTATGTTTAAAATGCAAATGAACAGCAAAATTCACAGTCGTCATTTTTGAAGTATGCTTTCTGATTCAACATCACATACTTGATGAACCAGAATACTGATTTATATGTTAAAATGTGTCCTCTAAAGGTGAATTTTACACACTAGTCACTATTGCAGCCATGCCAGCCTGTTTTTATCTCCATCTTTTAATAAGATAGTTAAGACAAACTTTTTGACACTTCTAGAATCCTGAAGTAATAAGCATGTTCCTTTAAGTTGAAAGTCGTACAAGCTACCTTACCACGTACAGGACATAAAAGAGTTAATTCAGTTTGTCAGTATCTTCCAGAAAAAAAGCCCTTCAGATCTGTGTGAGCCCTTAAGTGTGGAAGTGATTGAGGGTTTTGGGTTTGTCCTTTGTAGAGCAATTCAGAATGACTGGAGTGCTGCACATTTTTATGAGCACTTGAGCATGTGCAGAGATGACTTCTGCAATTTGCAAATGTACAGATTTTTTGGAGTGTCTTTTAGAAGAAGAATGGAGCCCTATTTTTCTTATCAGGTCTCTGTGAACTCGGGTCACATCTGCAAATTTCCAGAATTTCTTAATTTCCCGACAACAAGAGGAGAGACACATACACTTGAACTCTGCTGACATTTACTGTATGCCACAAACCCTTGTATGACTTATAGATCCCTATGCATTTGCCTGGCAGAGCAGAAGCAGTTTATCAGATCCTATAGCCAGTGTTATCAGGCATTTAGATAGGGGGAGGGCTGATGCTGAAGTAACACTGGTTTGTCATTTTACTGGAGCTGCAAAATCAGCACTTTCAATATAGCATAAACAAACTGACATCTGTGAAGCAGACACAGTAGAAGGTCAGCGTTAGCTTCAAAATAAGCAAACAACATTTTGAAATATCTTTAAAGCAATTCTTCTGGAGGGAGGGAGTAGTTAAAAGCCATGTTAGCTTGTAACCCTACCTACAGAATGAACATGCATAGTGGGTTCATAGAAATAATCACGTGGCATGTAGGCATGGTGTACAGATTTATCAGAAAGTAGAAAATTACTCAAAGGCCCCAAACACCTATAACATGAATGACCACTAGTTGCTTAATGCAATTCTTTCATTCTTTTTTTAATATTGGTAATTAATTCTTTTAAAAGGCAACCTATTGAGCAAAATTGCTAAAATGGCCCTGGCTGGTATACCTCTTTTACAAAAAACAAACTGTCCTGGGGGAACTTAGTGCGCCTTCTTAGTCTTTTACAACCAAGGGAAACCATTAGGTCCAAGAGCTTGACTGCAGCTGTAGTCCCTGTAGCTATGCCACTAAGATTATAGTTTATACCCTGTTATCACTGAGTCTCAGTGCAAAATGTAAGCCTCCCCCTAGTTACACCTGTGTGCATGAAAGCTGTAGTATTTGGCGCATTTACTACAAGCAATTGTGCAGCAAAAGAACAGCAAATTACACACATACCAGAACCCATGCAGCACATTGCACAGCCCCACACCGGCACTGGCGTTTTTTGTTGTGATAAAATTGCATTATTTCTTCTGAAGAACAACACTTTAAAGGGGCAGCTATCATAGAATTACTGTTTACATTTAAATAATCTTTAGCCAGCATGTCACCATTTTTGTAAATGTATTTGAGTGACCAATCAAGGAATTGCCACTAAATGCATGCATGCTTTATGCATCTCTCCCACATTTATTTTGTACCTACAGTGTTTTGAATTGATTTTAATTGTAAACTTGTGAGAATTTTTCAATTTTCTCTGTGAGAGACTGATAAATGTCTTGGTGCCACAGTTGTGAGAGGAATACAGAGGAGGGGGGGGGGGTTAAAGATGTTGGATGTTTAAATGATGTTTAAAACAATACATTCTTTTGTTTAAAGGGGAAAACTAATCAAATAATACAAAAATATATTTTAATAGTAAAATACTGATATGCTAAAAACCTTTCCACTATGCATGTTTTGTGTAAAGTTATTTGTAAATGTAGCTGCAAATAACATTTATTATCCTATATGTATATACATTCCTCAATGCTATAAAGAGATTATGTATGATTCACATCAGTTCCCTGGTCCTGTGAAGCTTACAGTCTAAGTATACATGCACACTCATTTGTCAATTTCTTTAGGAGCCAATTAATCTGTCTGTATGTAGGACATGTATGTGGAGTATGGGTGGAAACTGGAGTACATACATGCTTATTGCAGATAAGATAGATAATAGATAGATTGCAGATAGATAATGCCCTGCTTGCAATGGTACCTAGGACACCAGCAGTGCAAGCAACAAGAAAGCAGAATATGTCTTTACATTACATTTCTTGACTACATACAGTAGTGTAACCTGGTCACGCCAGGCCCCTTCAGAAGACTTTTTTGTGGGGGAGGGGTGGCACAACCAAGCTACAATACTGCATATAGTTCCTCCTCCCTCACTTCAATCCCCCCCCAACAGTGTGATTTATGAAGAAGCGGACGGTGTTAAGAGGTTAAAGTTACTGGAGCCCCCCAATGAATTTACCTTTGCCTTAAAAGATTTTAGATCAAAATTTTCAAGCACAGGAAACTTTTTTTTTATAACAGTATCACTTTAAAT